>NC_092343.1:84857500-86057500 GCF_046630445.1 Rutidosis leptorrhynchoides
GACATCACTCCTTAGACACTTTACTTCATTTAACACCTGCAAAAAGATACCCAACATCATATACAAGTACTATATGCATTAAATGTCCATTTACCTTGGATGTATTGCCTTGATTGTGACTTATCATGCTCAAAGTGGAAAGTCTAACATTCTTGGATACAAGTCATGATAATCATTTGAGGCAATCTCAGTTTTATCATAATCCTTTATTTGTAATTAACACATTTTATAAATCTCTATTGGTTAGTCACATGTCATTGATGACACAAACCTACTTTAATCACAAAGCATGCTAGTACTCAAATTTGAACTTGTTTGTAGTTAATTAAGCATGGTAATGATGTCTTGACAAATTAAACAAGTAATAACAATTAAGCATGTTGCAAGACATCAAGTTAATCAAGTTTAAACTTATTCATAAATTTAATTTTGGATTTAAGCAAACCTATGTGTGTTAATGTTTTATTGTTTTTCAAGTTTACTAGATTATGACATTCTAATATTTATCCAAGTAACACATGCATATATTGAAGTAGTCTAAATACTAGTTGGTGAAATCCAACTTGTAACACATTGCAATACATGGTTCATACATATATTAAATAACTAAATATCATTTAGCACTTAACACATAGTCAAATAATACACATGTACTAATAGCAAGTAGTCAAGTAATATACATGTAATGACTAGCAAGATATCACTAAGTAATCTTAGAATTAAGCACATAGTGATAACATAGCTTTAAACTAAGACTATGTAAGTTTTACTTGCATAATGACATTTGCAAGATTAATGTATAAGCATACATTAATGTCCAACACATGTACAAGGAAAGAGCTACTCTTGGTTGGGACTTGGTGACCATCCTAAGAATGTCTAGATATATTTTAAATGTACATGTTTTCCCAAAACACTTATGTGTTTTCCTTAATCAAGGCTTAATTGTCATTAAGGTGTCATTAGGCGTGATTAACCAAGATTAGTGTTTTAGAGACCCAAACTACTTTGGGAATGAAGGAGGCAACTATCCTAAGCATGCTTGAACATGTTTCATGAATTATAGATGCCGGGATGTGGTCAAACATTTTTCGATCAAAAACTGGACAGTAGGTTTCTGCGGTCGATCCACAGTCAGCCGTGGAGTCGACCGTGCATCTCAGGTTTTGTAAATCTGAGTGAAAGTCTCCACGGTCTGACCTGCGGTCGACCGTGGTTTAGCCGTTTACCCTATTTGTCATTTTAAGCTTTCTTTTGGTTTTAGTCTTTTGCTAGAGCAAGTGTGGCTTAGTGAACTTGTTTGTTTATGTCAAGATGTCTATCATCACCTTTAGTTATATGCATATGTCATCATCAAAACACTTATTGTTATGGGTTAAGATTAGTATAGTCATTAAGCATAATCCCATGTTAACCCATATTCTCCCCCAACATTCGCCCCCTTTTTGATGATGACAAACACATAAGTGATGTAGGATATTTATCTATAAATACATACAAGTGTTAACATCACTTATCCAACTTTCTCCCCCTTTTGTCGAAGCAAAGAGGTTAGCTCCCCTAGAACTAAGCTCGCCCTAAGACAAATACTCCCCCTTGAATCGTACATGGTGGAAAAGTATAACAACCACAACACATAAAAACACACAACATTTTATTCATTCCTAAGAAAAGGTGCACACATAAACACTAAACATGGTGGGAATAAATAAAGAAGCACACATAGAGCAAATGCTCTTATTCAAAACAACATATAAAGACAATATGCACAATATCTCACATGATATATGCATGAAATCGAGGCGATGGCACTTGCCATGTGCTTCATTTGCATGATTTCGGGTGGTCGATGTGACGACCCCGTCAAAACACTTAACGGATCCGTCAGTTGGTCCCACAGCTTGATCGGACTTAAATGAATTAAATAAACAAAGTTGCATTCTTTTATTTCAAAATGTTCCCCAAAAAGGAAACAAACCAAATTAAGTAGTTTGAAAACCAACCAACCATAATATGAAACCAAAAGTTGACACAAAACATTGCCAACAATCCCACAATTTAAATTATCCAAAATAGAATGCAAACTTAAGTTTCATAAATAGTTTCATAAAATCTGCCCAAATGCATGCAGACTCTTCTAACGACAGCGGAAGCATCAAATAACTCAAGTACCTGTGAAAACATGCAAGTAAACTGTCAACACAAAGGTTGAGTGAATTATAGGTTTAAATAAATAAGTAAACTTTAGACCACAAGATTTAAAAATGTTAGAAAACATTAAACATTATTCCATTATCAATGAGCCACCTGGTAACCACTTAACCCTTTATTTACCCTTGCCAAACACAATAAAAATATACACTTGGACAGTGTATCTACAACAAATTACGAAGTACTAAACATTCCGATTATAAATTGCTAGCGCGACTAGCTCGAAATGGGGTTGTCAAACCCGATAGATCTATCCATAGGATTCGCGTTCACCGGTAGAAACCAATGATTACAGTTACCAGACTAGGGAATATTTTTGTCCAACTCACAATGAATAATTAAATTTAACTGTTACTTGTGTCTAAACGTAAATAAAAATCTGCATGTAATCACATCCCAAAAATATACTTTGAAAAGTATGTAAAAACGGGACTATAACTCACCTTAAATAGCAACTGAAGAAATCTCACAGACAAGCGAACAGCACGTAAAGTAAAGTGATCAAGAAAGATCACAACGCCGACCTATAAATAAAGCAGGTCGAAATAAATAACTAACTTAGGCCAAGTCTTAGTATGATAGCTATTGTACATGTTGCAAGTAGGCATAGAACATTACTCAGCAAGCATCGGTTTGATTGGAACAGCATAAGGACACACACTTTCTATTTTTAGAAAGTTTCTATTTTTAGCAGGTTTCCATTTTTGGAAAGTTTTCTATTTTAGGAAAGTTTCTATTTTTGGAAAGTTTCTATTTTTGGAAAGTTTCTATTTTTGGAAAGTTTCTATTTTTGGAAAGTTTCTATTTTTGGAAAGTTTCCAAATTTAGAAAGTTCTATTTTTAGAAAGTTTTGAAGTTAGGAAAGTTTCCTTATTTAGAAAGTCAACAGAAGTCAACTGAAAGTCAAAGTCAACCGAAAGTCAACTCAAAAGTCAACCTTGGTCAAACCTAGTCAACATTAATTTTAAAAGTGTAAGTTATAATAATAACATAGGTTATAATGTTATTTAAAGTCAAATGTGTATAATAATGTCTTAACATAAGTTTAATTAAATAAAATGAATTATTAAAGTTAATATAAGTTGAAATGTTATAATTAGTATAACATAAGTATTTAATTAATTAATTAAATATCAATCATAATATAAATGTTATTAATTTATAATAAATTTTAAATCATATCATAAGTATTATTAATTAATAATGAATTATTAATCATATCATAAGTTTCTAATTAAAATTATTAAATCATAAGTATTTAATAATTAAGTCATAATTAAATAATAATTAAGTCTTATAATAATTAAATAATTATTTAATCTTTATTATAAGTCTTATAATAATTTCTCATAATTAAATTTAATACTTATCATAAGTATTTTCCTTTAATAATAAAAGTATTACTAATCATAAGTTTAATTAAAATGTTAATTAAATTATAATTAATAATTAAATGATATAATAAATATTTATATCATAAGTTTTAAATAATAATAATTACTTCTTTTATCTTAAGTAATTAATTAATAATGAATTCCATAAATTTTATCATAAGTTTAATCATTAACCATAAGTTTTAAGTTTAAAAGTTCGCCGGGTCGTATCTTGAGCCCCGGGTGTCGGTTTCGGGCAAGCCACATATGTAACTTCACCTACTCAAACCACCCGACACATTTATGAACTCAAGAACACTCCAAGAACAGTCCCTAAGTCGTGCATATCAGCCATGACTTCAATTGGGAAATCATTTTACTCAAAACAGTAATTCGGGCAAAACGGGTGAACCGTGGCTCGGATTTAGGTGACCCGAACATGAATATTCGTCTCACCATCAGTCCTAACCAAATGAGGCACCCTAAAGACACCAAGGATGGTCACAAAGTCGGACCCAACCTTGTTCATGCCAAGAACACCTTTCAATCTTTAACAAAAACCAAATTAAGCGTATCTAGGGCTCCGGGAATCGAAACGACATGAATCCGGAGTCTAAAATTAATGTCTTGATGAGAGGAACTCATTTATGTACTTTATTTTAACATTCATATCAGTTATAAAGTCAGAATATACGTTTCAAACTGCTGTCCAAAATTTACAAACCGAAAACATGAACAAACGAGTAATTCTACGCATCCAAACAACATTACAACAACTTATACATATCATACTAATCATATAACATCAAAATACAGAAAAATAAATAAAAATGGAAAGATCTAGGGTTAGGGTTTATACCCTAATCAAGAATCAAAGTATATAGATGTGTAGAGAACGAAGAGAGGAACACGATTATGCAAACGATTTAATGATCCAAGCTAGCTTTTTGATGAAGATGGTGGTTTATGGTGGTGATGGTGACGGCACAAAGGAGAGGGGAGAGGAGAAAAGAGAGCAAAAATGCAAGTATTAGGTTTAGGTTACAAATTTGTGAAATAAAAATGAAATAAGAAAAATGGAAAAGCAAGGGAGTGCTCCCCCTCCCTAATTCAGCCGAAAATTGCATGGGGGTGGGCCCCATGGGTCCATCTCACTCAAATGCTAAATTACTTGTGGCCCGAAAACCCGAACGAAGCCCGAAACGCGAAAACGCACTTACGCGATTTAAAATCCGGAAAGATAACGAACGCGCGACGAAAAATAAATATAAATACACCTACTAATAATATGACCTTAAAATATCATATTTAAAATATTTAGGATTTAAAAATCCCGAAAGCTCGACCGTTGGTTTAAAAACCGAAAAGATTCGCCGGATGGAAATCCGCGGAACGTAGAAACGTATAAATTAAAATATGAATACATATATTCACATAACACATAATAATTATTATATATATATTATTACAAAAATAATAATATAGGTCATGGAAATGACGTGGCACACTAACAGTTAACGGTCGTTAAATAATTAACGGAAAAAGATAACGGAAAAAGTAGGGTCGTGACAGTACCTCCCCGTTATGGAAATTTCGTCCCGAAATTTAAGCAGGCGCAGGGGTTGACTCGGCATCTGAGAACAAATGCGGATACTTCTGCTTCATTTGGTCTTCACGCTCCCAAGTGAACTCGGGACCGCGTCTAGCGTTCCATCGGACCCGAACAATAGGAATTCTGCTCTGTTTAAGAGTCTTAACCTCTCGGTCCATGATCTCAACTGGCTCTTCAATAAAATGCAATTGCTTGTCAACCTGAAGTTCCTCCAAAGGAATAGTCTGATCAAATTCAGCCAAACACTTCTTTAAGTTCGAAATATGGAAAACATCGTGAACAGCACTGAGTTCTTGTGGCAACTTCAAACGATAAGCCACCGGTCCAACTCTTTCAATGATCTCAAACGGTCCCACGAAACGAGGACTTAACTTCCCTCTTTTACCAAAACGAATAACACCCTTCCAAGGCGAAACTTTTAACATAACACGATCACCAACTTGAAATTCAACATCTTTCCTTCCTTTGTCGGCATAACTCTTTTGCCGACTTCTAGCAGTTCTCAACCTTTCTTTAATTTGAACAATCTTCTCAGTAGTCTCGTGAATAATCTCTGGACCTGTAAGTTGAGCATCCCCAACCTCATTCCAACAAATAGGAGATCTACATTTCCTACCGTACAAAGCTTCAAACGGTGCGGCTTTAATACTTGCGTGGTAGCTGTTGTTATAAGAAAACTCAGCTAACGGCAAATACTTATCCCACCCATTTCCAAAATCAATCACACAAGCTCGCAACATATCTTCTAATGTCTGAATGGTCCTCTCACTTTGACCATCCGTTTGAGGATGATAAGCGGTGCTCATATCCAATCTAGTGCCCAAGGCTTCTTGCAACGATTGCCAAAATCTCGATACAAATCGACTATCTCTGTCGGAAATTATAGAAACGGGAACACCATGCCTCGAAACAATCTCTTTCAAATACAAACGGGTGAGTTTTTCCATGGAATCGGTTTCCCTAATCGGCAAAAAGTGAGCCGACTTAGTGAGTCGATCTACAATCACCCAAATCGCATCGTAGCCACCCGAAACTCTTGGTAACTTAGTGATAAAATCCATAGTGATACCTTCCCACTTCCACTCGGGAATTTCTGGTTGTACCAACAATCCGGACGGTTTTTGATGTTCAGCTTTGACCTTAGAACAGGTCAAACACTTAGCCACATACGTAGCCACATCACCTTTCAAATTTGGCCACCAATACAGCTCCTTAAGATCATGGTACATCTTCCCTGAACCAGGATGAATAGAGTACCTAGACTTATGAGCCTCATCCAAAACAAGTTGTCGCAGTTCACCAAACTTCGGAACCCAAAGACGTCCTACAAAGTACCTAGTACCATCTGCTCGAATCTCGAATTTCTTAGCCATACCTCTTACGTTTTCTTTCACAAAATTTTCTTCCTTTAAGGCTTCTTGTTGTGCCTCAAGAATCTGCCTTGCGAGGTTTGATCTAACTGTCATATTCAAGGCCCTAACCCTGCGAGGTTCAGTCCTTTCTTTACGACTCAAAGCATCAGCCACAACATTGGCCTTACCCGGGTGATACAAAAGGTCACAATCGTAATCATTCAATGTCTCAATCCATCTTCGTTGTCTCATGTTCAACTGTTTCTGATCGAGGATATGTTGAAGACTTTTGTGATCTGTGTACACAGTACTCTTGACCCCATACAAATAATGTCTCTAAATCTTAAGTGCAAAAACAACGGCCCCCAACTCTAAATCATGAGTTGTATAGTTCTGCTCGTGAATCTTCAACTGACGTGATGCGTACGCAATAACCTTCTTTCGTTGCATCAAAACGCAACCATAGCCTTGTCGAGATGCGTCACAATAAACAACAAAATCATCATTACCCTCCGGTAAAGACAATATCGGAGCGGTAGTCAGTTTCTTCTTCAAAATCTGAAAAGCATTCTCCTGTTCATCCTTCCACTCATACTTTTTCCCTTTATGCGTTAAAGCAGTCAGAGGTTTCGCTATACGAGAGAAATCCTGGATGAACCTTCGATAGTAACCTGCCAATCCTAAGAACTGACGAATTTGAGTAGGAGTTTTCGGGGTTTCCCACTTTTCAATCGCCTCAATTTTAGCAGGATCAACTTGTATTCCTTGTTTGCTAACAATGTGACCAAGGAACTGAACTTCTCTTAACCAAAAAGCACACTTAGAGAACTTAGCGTACAACTCTTCTTTCTTTAACAAATCAAGCACTAACCTCAAGTGTTCTTCGTGCTCTTCATCATTCCTAGAATAGATAAGAATGTCGTCGATGAAAACAATAACGAACTTGTCCAGATAGGGTCTACACACACGGTTCATGAGGTCCATGAACACAGCAGGTGCATTTGTCAATCCGAACGGCATAACAAGAAATTCAAAGTGACCGTAACGGGTGCGAAAAGCAGTTTTTGAAACATCAGATTCTTTAACACGCAACTGATGATAGCCAGAACGAAGATCAATTTTTGAATAAACAGAAGAACCCTGAAGCTGATCGAACAGATCATCAATTCTCGGAAGAGGATAACGATTTTTAACAGTGAGCTTATTCAGTTCACGATAATCAATGCATAAACGAAAAGAACCATCCTTCTTCTTAACAAACAGAACAGGAGCTCCCCAAGGGGACGAACTAGGACGAATAAAACCTTTGTCTATCAACTCACGGAGTTGACTTGACAATTCTTGAAGTTCAGAAGGCGCAAGACGATAAGGAGCACGTGCTACAGGAGCAGCGCCGGGAACAAGATCAATTTGAAATTCTACCGCGCGTTGCGGCGGAAGGCCAGGTAAGTCATCGGGAAACACCTCGGGAAAATCCCTGACAATATGAACGTCATCAACGTTCTTTACTTCCTTACTAGGATCAACAACATGAGCAAGGATAGCATGACAGCCCTTACGGAGATGTTTACGAACTTTCATACAGCTAATAAGGTTTAACTGTGTGCATTTCTTATCTCCAAAGACCATCAGTGGCTCTCCAATCACATCAGTAATACGAATAGCCTTATCATAACAGACGATCTCGGCACGGTTCGCGGACAACCAATCCATACCAATAACAATATCAAAACTACCAAGTTCAATCGGTATCAAATCTATCTCGAAATCCCTACCACCCAGATTAATGTTACACTTACGATGTACAGTCTTAGCAGTAAGTTCCTTACCATTAGCTACTTCAATAACATAAGTATTGTCTAAGAGAGTTAACGGCGTTTTGATTCTCGGACTTAATTTACTCGACACGAAACTTAAATCAGCCCCTGAATCAAATAGAACATAAACTGATAAATCGTTGACTGAAAACGTACCAGTAACAAGCTTAGGATCTTCCTCCGCATCCTTAGCATTAATGTTGAACGCTCGGCCGCGTGCAGTCTCTGCAGTCTTCTTGTTGGGACAAGCATCTCGGAAATGCCCCGGCTTCCCACACTCATAACAAACCCTTGGATTACCTCCATTATTCGATTTCCCACTACCGTTACCGTTACCACCTCTATTACCAACATTATTATTATTACCACCAGTCGCGGGAGTAGCAGACCCCGGCAAAAGCACTGTACAATCTTTAGCAATGTGCCCTTGCTTAGAGCACCTCTTACAAGTAACTGTGCAGTAACCATCATGAACTTTATAGCAACGAGGACACACACGCTGATTTCTGTTGTTAGCACCTGAGGTATCCTGTTTCTTCTGCTGATTTTGGTTTTGATTGCGGTTGTTATCCCACTTTCGTTTCCCATTATCAGCCTTCTTGACAACCTCCTCACTACTTTCAACAACTGTAGTCTTGCTTCTTCTCAACACCTTGTCATTAAGTTTGTGGGCCATAGACATAGCGGCCTCAATAGTCTGGGGTTCACTGGACTCAACCCCGTGTTCAATCTTCTCGGACAAACCATCAATGTAAGCCTCAATTTTGCGGTCCTCATCCGCATAAACCCTAGGACACAGTAAAGTTAACTCGAAAAACCTTCGTTCATAGGCATCTAACTCGGTGCCATGCATTTTCAAATTCTTGAGCTCAACCTCTAGCTTCTTAAGCTCACCCCGAGGTCTATAGCGGGTGATCAATCTTTCCTTAAAATCATTCCAGGCCAAACCATAAGCTACATCGCTTCCCAAACTACTAACCAGATTGTTCCACCATGTCAAGGCACTATCCTTGAGAGTGCAACTAGCGAAACTAACTTTGTCCTCTTCACGGACCCGACTGACCCTGAAAATAGATTCGATTTTCTCGAACCAACGAGTAAGCCCTATTGGTCCTTCCGTACCACTGAATTCTTGAGGTCGACCAGCCATAAAAGTTTTGTGGGAGCATCCCACGTTGTTGTTCGCATTGGCGTTAACATTAGCATTTGCTGCCATAGCAGCAGCAATTCCTTCATTGATCAGGCGTTGCATACGCGCTTCAGTGGACTCTCTTGGAGGCATGATCTTCAAAATAGAATAACACATCCGTTAGTACCAAGAATAATACTAGTGTCATAAAGGAATAGATCAAAACACGAAAAGACTAACCATTAAGATATTAGTCAACTAACACTATGAGTAATAACATGACAGTTATGATTGTTATAGAAATAACCATCACATGCATACATATTTTATGATAACATCATACAACATACATAGCACCTAACATACATGAACATATATTACGCATAATATAACATGCCAAGAGCCACAACATCAGAAATAAAACATGATAATGATAATAGATGTCATAAAAATAACCATCCATACATAATGAAAAATATACCATAACAAAATCTTAATAAAATCCTCGGCAAAACGCCGTACATAACCCAAAATGTATGTATAAAAAGGACATTAAGTCTGATGAAATAGATAATCAATATGAATAATCACATCACATTCGCTTAGAGCGGGTGTGATAAGCTGGTCCAGCATGAGTCTCAGCAGGATCCTCATACTTACGCAACTTCCCTTTCACAACATCCAACTCTTCCTTCAACACACGAACAGTGCTCTCGAGAGCCTCGAACTTAGCATTAACTTCTCGATCACGCTTGCGGTTCGCATCCTCAACCCTATGCTTGAAAGTGATAAAGTTACGCATGTCGGCACGGATCTCGTCCATAACTTCATTATGTGGCAAGGTGCGCAAACAATCACTAAGGGCGTTAATACGTGTCACCTCATTATAAGCCCGGTTCATATGAGTAATGGTAGAAAAATAGTAATGAACAGGATCATCGATCTCCGGTTGATTAGCACGACGTCTAGCAGGAGACGGTGGAGCAGGAGCAGCAACAGAGTTATCGCTCGAAGTCGACATCTGCAAACAGCAAAACCGCAAACCATATACCAAAAGATATGAAAGCTAATAATCTAACTTATACGAAATGAACTGCATAATAATGCTATAGCAAAATGGTCGGGCTGTAGACTAGACTCTAATGCACCCTAATAACCACGGGTTGACCACATTAAGACCGCCTAGTTCCCTACAACCAGAGCTCTGATACCACATGTGACGACCCCGTCAAAACACTTAACGGATCCGTCAGTTGGTCCCACAGCTTGATCGGACTTAAATGAATTAAATAAACAAAGTTGCATTCTTTTATTTCAAAATGTTCCCCAAAAAGGAAACAAACCAAATTAAGTAGTTTGAAAACCAACCAACCATAATATGAAACCAAAAGTTGACACAAAACATTGCCAACAATCCCACAATTTAAATTATCCAAAATAGAATGCAAACTTAAGTTTCATAAATAGTTTCATAAAATCTGCCCAAATGCATGCAGACTCTTCTAACGACAGCGGAAGCATCAAATAACTCAAGTACCTGTGAAAACATGCAAGTAAACTGTCAACACAAAGGTTGAGTGAATTATAGGTTTAAATAAATAAGTAAACTTTAGACCACAAGATTTAAAAATGTTAGAAAACATTAAACATTATTCCATTATCAATGAGCCACCTGGTAACCACTTAACCCTTTATTTACCCTTGCCAAACACAATAAAAATATACACTTGGACAGTGTATCTACAACAAATTACGAAGTACTAAACATTCCGATTATAAATTGCTAGCGCGACTAGCTCGAAATGGGGTTGTCAAACCCGATAGATCTATCCATAGGATTCGCGTTCACCGGTAGAAACCAATGATTACAGTTACCAGACTAGGGAATATTTTTGTCCAACTCACAATGAATAATTAAATTTAACTGTTACTTGTGTCTAAACGTAAATAAAAATCTGCATGTAATCACATCCCAAAAATATACTTTGAAAAGTATGTAAAAACGGGACTATAACTCACCTTAAATAGCAACTGAAGAAATCTCACAGACAAGCGAACAGCACGTAAAGTAAAGTGATCAAGAAAGATCACAACGCCGACCTATAAATAAAGCAGGTCGAAATAAATAACTAACTTAGGCCAAGTCTTAGTATGATAGCTATTGTACATGTTGCAAGTAGGCATAGAACATTACTCAGCAAGCATCGGTTTGATTGGAACAGCATAAGGACACACACTTTCTATTTTTAGAAAGTTTCTATTTTTAGCAGGTTTCCATTTTTGGAAAGTTTTCTATTTTAGGAAAGTTTCTATTTTTGGAAAGTTTCTATTTTTGGAAAGTTTCTATTTTTGGAAAGTTTCTATTTTTGGAAAGTTTCTATTTTTGGAAAGTTTCTATTTTTGGAAAGTTTCCAAATTTAGAAAGTTCTATTTTTAGAAAGTTTTGAAGTTAGGAAAGTTTCCTTATTTAGAAAGTCAACAGAAGTCAACTGAAAGTCAAAGTCAACCGAAAGTCAACTCAAAAGTCAACCTTGGTCAAACCTAGTCAACATTAATTTTAAAAGTGTAAGTTATAATAATAACATAGGTTATAATGTTATTTAAAGTCAAATGTGTATAATAATGTCTTAACATAAGTTTAATTAAATAAAATGAATTATTAAAGTTAATATAAGTTGAAATGTTATAATTAGTATAACATAAGTATTTAATTAATTAATTAAATATCAATCATAATATAAATGTTATTAATTTATAATAAATTTTAAATCATATCATAAGTATTATTAATTAATAATGAATTATTAATCATATCATAAGTTTCTAATTAAAATTATTAAATCATAAGTATTTAATAATTAAGTCATAATTAAATAATAATTAAGTCTTATAATAATTAAATAATTATTTAATCTTTATTATAAGTCTTATAATAATTTCTCATAATTAAATTTAATACTTATCATAAGTATTTTCCTTTAATAATAAAAGTATTACTAATCATAAGTTTAATTAAAATGTTAATTAAATTATAATTAATAATTAAATGATATAATAAATATTTATATCATAAGTTTTAAATAATAATAATTACTTCTTTTATCTTAAGTAATTAATTAATAATGAATTCCATAAATTTTATCATAAGTTTAATCATTAACCATAAGTTTTAAGTTTAAAAGTTCGCCGGGTCGTATCTTGAGCCCCGGGTGTCGGTTTCGGGCAAGCCACATATGTAACTTCACCTACTCAAACCACCCGACACATTTATGAACTCAAGAACACTCCAAGAACAGTCCCTAAGTCGTGCATATCAGCCATGACTTCAATTGGGAAATCATTTTACTCAAAACAGTAATTCGGGCAAAACGGGTGAACCGTGGCTCGGATTTAGGTGACCCGAACATGAATATTCATCTCACCATCAGTCCTAACCAAATGAGGCACCCTAAAGACACCAAGGATGGTCACAAAGTCGGACCCAACCTTGTTCATGCCAAGAACACCTTTCAATCTTTAACAAAAACCAAATTAAGCGTATCTAGGGCTCCGGGAATCGAAACGACATGAATCCGGAGTCTAAAATTAATGTCTTGATGAGAGGAACTCATTTATGTACTTTATTTTAACATTCATATCAGTTATAAAGTCAGAATATACGTTTCAAACTGCTGTCCAAAATTTACAAACCGAAAACATGAACAAACGAGTAATTCTACGCATCCAAACAACATTACAACAACTTATACATATCATACTAATCATATAACATCAAAATACAGAAAAATAAATAAAAATGGAAAGATCTAGGGTTAGGGTTTATACCCTAATCAAGAATCAAAGTATATAGATGTGTAGAGAACGAAGAGAGGAACACGATTATGCAAACGATTTAATGATCCAAGCTAGCTTTTTGATGAAGATGGTGGTTTATGGTGGTGATGGTGACGGCACAAAGGAGTGGGGAGAGGAGAAAAGAGAGCAAAAATGCAAGTATTAGGTTTAGGTTACAAATTTGTGAAATAAAAATGAAATAAGAAAAATGGAAAAGCAAGGGAGTGCTCCCCCTCCCTAATTCAGCCGAAAATTGCATGGGGGTGGGCCCCATGGGTCCATCTCACTCAAATGCTAAATTACTTGTGGCCCGAAAACCCGAACGAAGCCCGAAACGCGAAAACGCACTTACGCGATTTAAAATCCGGAAAGATAACGAACGCGCGACGAAAAATAAATATAAATACACCTACTAATAATATGACCTTAAAATATCATATTTAAAATATTTAGGATTTAAAAATCCCGAAAGCTCGACCGTTGGTTTAAAAACCGAAAAGATTCGCCGGATGGAAATCCGCGGAACGTAGAAACGTATAAATTAAAATATGAATACATATATTCACATAACACATAATAATTATTATATATATATTATTACAAAAATAATAATATAGGTCATGGAAATGACGTGGCACACTAACAGTTAACGGTCGTTAAATAATTAACGGAAAAAGATAACGGAAAAAGTAGGGTCGTGACAGTCGAGGACATCGCTAGGTGTACCACACGAAGAAGAGTAGTTGACAAGTAGATCAAGATACTTGAAGATGCGTGATGTGCCCCATAGTGAAGTGATTGTGAAGGATCCTGCTTTAGATCATTCATTCGGGAAGCCATTAGAAAAGCAATGTTGACCGGTATTGACTATTTTAGGCACCACATAGGTCCTAGTTCAATTACAGATAGATGATCGTCATCATCTTTGCGAAAGAAGATGTTGTGCCGAATGATTGCCTTCCATGTCTCAAATTCAAGTCGAACATCACTGTCAAGAAGGCCCTCTTGACAAAGTGTACTCAGTTTGAGATTTAAATTGAGAAAGAGAGACGTGAGTGCCCTTCGTGGAATGAAACGAGGTAGGAGTTGTATACGATTGTGGGTGGTATAGAATTCAACTCCTCTAGATGGCACTTTAAGGATTTTCCTGAATTGTTTGAGAGTCAAAAGATGTTCTTGATCAAACATTTTGAATTTCACTATGCGATTAGATGAGAATTCAAAGTTTGAGTAGAATTCTTTGACGAGAGTGGGAAAGACATGAGTCTCAGCCATGAGAAATGACTCCCATCCTACTTTAACAAACTCCTTTTGAGTAGTAGAATAGTCATAGAAGAATACTTCACATTCTTCTTTTATGAGTCTTGAATCATCACAGGATGTTTTCTTCATGTCATTTGAGATTTTATTGGTGACCCTAGAGACTTCAGATTTGAGTGATGCTTAGAGTTAGAGTATAGGAAAGGTTTAGAGGAACTCATTGCTTGCATGAAGTTCTTTGATGACCTTTCTTTAAAAAAAGGTGGAGAGGTAAATGACATTTCACCATTTTAGGAGATTGATTCATCTAAGATTTTCCAAATACAATTAATTATAATTGTATTTGGTCATTGTATGCAGAGAAATAGCATTAATTGAAAGTTATTTCACATTTATTGAGAATACCAAAGAAGTGTCAGTGGGTCTGTGGTTGACATCACGATCGACCGTGGTTCGACCGTGTAGGGTCTGTGGGAAGATTTTAAACAAACGATATCATACATTCACGACAATGTTTAAAATAAATGAAGTACGAATTACAAACCCAAATTAAACATGTTTTTAACACAAATCAATTTTCTCAATCACTTTCATCATCAGCATTTCCACTTGATCCACAAGTAAATGACCAACATCCCCTTCAGTAGCTTCTTCACCTTGGATTGTTTCTTTGTGCACTTGATTTGACTTTTGTAAATGTGATCAAGTTTACCACCAATATCCAAGTTGCTTACGGGATCAGCTGTTTCTTCCTCATCACTTTCTGAGATTACAATTGCCCTTCTACTTGACTCACTCGGACCTACTTCATCATCATTTTTCCTCTTTTTCGTAGATGAAGTTTTTGAGAGTCCCCCCTTAATGAAATCATAAGTGGGTCGATGAGTGTTTGGATGAGTGATTTCAAGGTGCTCGAATATTCTGTTAAGGTGCATTCCATAAGGGAGTCCTCAAGTGGTTTCAGTGATGAGATTGCTCATTCTTGAAGCCATTAGAAAAGCCATGTTAACAGGTCTCTTCTTTTCTAGGCACCATAGCAAGGCGACCTGAGTGGCATGAATGTTGGAATGATTTCCAACTTTGCAATACACATTGTAGCTGATCACACTACTCCACATATCATACTTGGATTTTAGATGTCTTCCCAACACACCTTTTATGGCAATCTCCTCTCGTGGAGCATCTTCCTTACACAAAGATCAAGAACTTCCTCTTCATTTGAAAGAAAGTATGGAAGATTACTTAGGTCTTGATAACGACTGTAGAATTCTTCACCCACTGATGATACTCCCATTATTTCACCAAAGTCCTTGAGGGAGTATGTGTGATTTTTGTTGAGAAGATAAAAGGAGATTATCCCATTCTCGAAGGTAAAGTTTGCGTAGAATTCTCGGATGAGGGTTGGATAGATTGGTCCATCAATAGTAAGAAAAGACTCCCACATGAGTGCGGAGAAAGCGGTCATAAGCTCAGGTAGTTGACCGTAGGCAACTCTTCTTCTTTCAGCAATCTTCCTGTCACTGAGGAATTGTACGTTGTATTTTAGTTTGGCATTCAACGTTTTTGGAGGATCGTATGTTTTCTTTCCTCTTGATTCCGCGTCTTTTGTTCTTGCCATTTCCTATACAAAAACACTTCAATTTAAATCAAAGTGAACGTATAAATGACACAATTGTGTAATCAATGTTTTGAAAACTTTAGCTAACACAAGTATGTTCTAGTGTTAACTTTCTTTACATTCTTATCCTCTTTTGGTAAGAGTGTGTTTGCAAATATATGAAGATGTGTTTTCACGATATCTATATAACAAAATGATTTGCAAACTTAGTTATTATCAATACCTAGTGTTTTGATGTTAACATTCTTCACATTCTCACCCTCTTTTGGTGATAATGCGTTTGCACTTTATATTATTGGTGTTTTTCATAATGTTCACATGGATTCATGTATTGCGAATTTGAGTTTCATCAATACACACTTATAAACTTGATTTTACATCAACACAAATATTTTGATGTTATCAATTTCTACATTATTACTATTCATTAGTGACAATGTGTTTAAATCATGTGAACAATGAACTTAAGAAAACCTAATCTAGTTGTATGATGAACCCTAGAATTCAAAGTCTTAAATTGATGTAATGTTAATCATGATTTCAAAGGTTTTTGAGGTTTTTATGAACACACTTGATTATTAGCATCAATTTGTGTGGGAATTTCGAATTAGGGTTTCTTCAAGCAATGTTTGAAGAATTCATCATACTAACACAACTGAACAATGAGAATTCATAGATTAATCTTAACGAGATTAAAGATTAAGGATGAGAATGAGCAGATTCGTTGGTGTGCGATTGAAGATCTTAAGCCGTGGAGGAGAGGGAAATAAAAAACAATTTTGAATAAATCACGGAATGAGGCTAGAACAAGGATAAAAAGGCCGTCAGAACTAGTGCGGTCGAACTACGATCAACCGTGGGTTGGGCCATGGATAATTATTGCAGTTGATCCTGCAACGGGTTAAATAACAAATATATGCACAAATATACATATATTTACCCTTATATTCATATAATCAGGTCAATGTTCAAATGGGAAAACAAACTAGTAGAAACTTACACGAACGAGTCGGGGTCCAAAGAAACAAACAAACCGACACACGACGCAAAACGGCAGCTACCGCCAACCACTAACAGCCACCGCTCTCCAGCAGCAGTAGTAGCCACCGCCGAAAGCAGCAGAAGCTGCTCAGCAGCAGCAAGAGCTGTGTAGCAGCAGCAGTAACATGTATAAATCATTATTCTGCTCTAAATCAAGCTAACAACATCAAAATATCAAGATTCAAGTCGCAATTGCATTTTTTACATTTCTAGCATAAAGCCTAATTTTTCATGAATCAAAAAACCAATTTAAAAGGACAAACCTGATTACATGAAGATGATGATGCATAAAATCTGATTTAGGTTTTGGAATACTTCAAAATCTTCAACCATTAAAGCTAGGGTTTATATTAGAGAAAAATCTAGAAGAAATGAGGAAGAAAAATGTGGTAGAGGAAAGAAAATAAGGAAATAGGTTGGTCACTACCATTTAAATGGGTATTAGAACCCTTACCCAATAACACATGGGTTTTTACCTATTTTCAGATATAAAACACACATCGCTAGGCGGCCAAACGGGGTCCAAATTTAATAAACAAATAAGTTCTGTGACCCTTGTCACAAAACAAACTCATTGGACTAACAATTAAATATAAACATGTAACAAATAATAATCACATAAAAATATAATTAAAATCACTTAAAGGACAAAAAGGTAAATTTCACCTTGGCCCGATTCCAGGATGTTACACCGGGTCCCCATTTAGTTACTAACTAGCGTGTAAATGGGTATTCGGGGTCCTCATTTACTTACGAACTATCAGGCATATGGTTTTTCCATGGGTATTCAAGTCTTTTTTTTGGGTATACGGGTCGCTAATCGGCTATACGGGCCAAGTAATCGGGTTTACGAGCCGGGTTGTCGGGTTTACGGGCCAGGTATACTGACTTGGGTCTTTTCTCGGGTATACGGGCCGGGTAATCGAATTTGTGTGTAAAATCATTCGTGGACCCGAACCTGCGCAAAAATTAAAAACCATCCTCGAACCCGAACCCGAACCCAAACCTGGGAACAGTTAGAAACCATTCACATACCCGACCCTAGACTCATTTACCAGGCCCGAAGCCGACCAAAAAATAACGGATTTTGGGTTTCCACATCGAATACGAATTTTTCCCATCCGTATGCTAGCTCAACAATTATCTATCATTACATTAAAAATACAAAATTTCATCACAAACATTATCTACCTACATAATGGTTCAAAAATAACAATAACAAGAATACTCAATCTTACGAATATAGTGGATATTCATTTCTCTATCACAAGATAAAAGAGAGTCGTTTCTCTGCCAAAGGATAGAGAAAGACTTTCCTCCCTTTATACGAGGGCATGGATACTACAAATGGCTTGAAGATAAACTTAATATAAAGTAAGATGAACTATCGAGGCATTGTCTGAGTGATATAAGCTCTGAGTTGGATCCCTAGTTGGTGCAGGTTCGAATTCAGGGGGAGGTTTTCTCAAGGATTCTGTTGTAGTAAATAAACGTGTATTTCCTATGCCACTCAGTTTAATTCAAAGCATACCGGCTACCCAATGCGGCGATGGTGTATGAAAAGTTTCCTCCCAACGTGTGTGTGAGTGACAAATGAAAGTATTCGATGTTAAAATAACCGTTAAAAAGTATAAAGTAAAATGAAAGAATGTATTTATTGCCCTTAATTGTGTGATGTTGTCACCCATGTTCTCTACACAACTCAACAATTAAAAAGATGAAAAGAATATAAGTAAACCAAGATAAGTTTTCATACGTAGTAAAGATCATACGTAGAGTTATCATTTTTGTTAGTGAAATTGAAAAGATAAGTTTAATAAGTTGGAGACTTGTTATTGGTGACGTGTTATATTTGTTATGGGTGACGTGTTATGTTTGACTTGGATAAGATATTTAATTTCATTGAATTATACTCCTAATATTTATATATTTATATGTGTCTGTAAAGAAGAATAAAATTAAAGTAGTGATATGATAACTTGTAACTAGGAAAAAAAGCGGGGTATTAAATAGAAACATACCTCTAGAAGCATGAGCTGTTACATAATAAATTCCATTCTATTTTATCACTTTACAAAACATAACCAAATAACGTGTGTTGGTAGAAATGATTATTAATTAATGTAATAAAAAACTTTATTAATTGGATTCAGATTTTTTTTTTTTTTTTTTTTTTTGAAAAGCAAGCAAAACATACATAGTAACAACCAAAGGAGAGTGTACATAACAAACAACAAAATTACACCTTGGGCACACACCTATACAAATGCCCAAAGCACCAACCGAAAATGTTTAAAACTCTATATCTATACATCAACCGTAGCTAATCAAAATAGATGCTTTAACCGACACCTGTTCTATCACTTGAACCGACAACATAGAATCCCGGATTTAAAACCAATTGGTGCCAATCCAAAGAGAGTTTTTTTGTTACGTTTAGAAAACCACCCGAAAGATATAGATTGCACCTCGGTTAAGATGTTTGGAGCAGTCCATTCTTTTTTTTTTTTTGGAAATTTTGTTATTTCTTGACCTCCAAAGCGTGTAGCAACTTACCCATTTGACCACTTCCCAAATAAACCTTCCATATTTTGAGTACGATGTGAAAACCATATCCTCGAAGAAAGGGTCAAGCGAAGGCAGTTTATCTTCCGGAACACTCCACCATCTCAGAAAACATTTCCAGAATTGTGACACCTTTGAACAGTTCGAAAATATGTGATCAACCGATTCGACCTCTTCCTCACAAAGTGGATAAAGTGTGCAATGTAGATCTATAACGCGTTTATCAAGTTCCACCAGCACCGGTAATCTCTTTTGTTTAGCCCTCCATGCAAATATTTCTACTTTTCGGGTTACCAGTTTGTTGCGCGCTGTTTCGATGTGGCTTTGCCCTGGATCCAATCTTTTGTCATCAATCATTGTCGATAGTTGCTTGGTTATGAAGACCCCCTCGCTTCCAAGATTCCATCTCCATTTATCCTGCGAATTAGCTTGAAATCTAAAGTCTTGTACCAACTTGGAGAGATCATCACAGTCGTTTATTGCCCTTCCCCTAAGACTTCTTGCTCCACTGCCAATTTAGCACCACCTCGCTTTCGATATGTTGTAATCTTTCTTGCACACTGATGTCTTTATTTGATTTAAGCGCATATAACCCTTTGAAGGCATCTTTTAATGGTAGGCTTCCAATCCAAATATCCCACCAAAATTTGACCAAGCTGCCATCTCCGATATCCCTTACAAAAGAATTGGTGAAAGCAATTTCATCGAGTCAATCTTGTAACCTGCTTTAACTATGCTAGTCCGCGTTGAACCTCCACAAGGAAAACGAAAATTGTTAGTGTCACCCAACCCCCCATCCGACCCATAGATACTTGAGATGATTTTGGTCCAAAAAGAATTAGGATTCAATTTGAACCTCCACCACCACTTACCAAGTAACGATAAGTTTTTTGCAACTAGAGAACCAATATTTAGACCCCCCCGACCCGTAGGGTAAAAGTACCCTATCCCATTTGACCCAAGAAAGTTTTCTCCCCGATCCCGACCCACCCCAAAAGAAATTGCACCTTATGGATTCGAGTAGCTTGATCAGACTAGCAGGCGTGCAGAACAAAGAAAAGAAATACAATGGCAAACTACTAAGCACCGATTTCACAAGAGTAAGCCATCCACCGAACGAGATAGTCTTTGCTTTCCAATCCGATAACCATTTTTTGAACTTGTCGATAACCGAAACGCATGAGCTGGCTCTATTCATATTTATACCTAAAGGTATTCCAAGGAAGGTAATTGGAAAGGAGCCAGAGGAGCAATTAAACCTAGCTACCATAGAATCAAGTTCTTCCTTAGAAACCCCGATGCCGATTAGTTTACTTTTTGAGAAGTTAACCTTGAGGCCCGACAGTTCTTCAAAACAGCTTAAGAGATTCATAACATTTTCCAGGTTTCTCCTATTCCACTCTCTGAAGAGTAACATGTCATCGGCGTATTGGAGATGGGAAACTGATATTTTATCTCGGCCAACCTAAATCCCTTTCAAAATACCAATATTCGCAGCCCGATGAGCAAGGATATTTAGTCCTTCGGCCGCGAAGATGAAAAGAAACGGTGAGATTGGGTCACCTTGTCTAACTCCTCTTTCCGGGGTGAATTCACACGTAGGGGACCCGTTTACCAATACAGAGACGGATGCCGAAGATAAACACGCTATAATCCACCTAACCCACTTTTTGCCAAAACCCAAGCTTTTCATTGTATCTACTATAAAGTCTCATTTAAGTCGATCAAATGCCTTTTTGAAATCCACTTTGAATAAGAATCCTCTTTTCTTTTCTCTTTTCAACTCGTCTATGATTTCATTTGCAATAAGTACCCCGTCTAGGATGTACCTGTCTTTCATGAAAGCACTTTGCTCGATGACAATCACCTTGTGGATAATCGTAGCTAATCTTTTGAATTGAACTTTGGACAACACCTTATATAGGCTGCTAATGAGACTTATTGGTCTGTACTCACTCAAGCAGATAGGATTGGCATTTTTGGGAACCAGCGTGATAAATGAAGCGTTGCACCCCCTCGATATCTCCATATGTCTCCAAAACCAATCAAATATACTGATTACGTCATCTTTTATTAGCCACCAATACTGTTTGTAAAATTTCATATTAAACCCGTCTGGTCATGGTGCTTTGGAGCTACCGCAACTTTTTACCGCATCCCAAATTTCTCCTTCCGTAAATCTACCCTCCAGCATCAAATTATCCTCGTTTGTAATCCTACCAGCATCTAGATCCACGCGACACTCCTTCGAAGAGGTATTACCCTTAAATATACCGGAGAAGTATCGAAAAACCTCATCCTTGATCCTTTGTGGGTCTTCTCTCCAAGACCCATCTATGGAGATATCTCGGATATAATTTTTTCGACCTCTTCTCTTGGCTGCTGATCGGTGTCGAAGGGCCGGTCAAAAATAGCCTAATTACTCTACTTTAGATAGGGTAAATAGGATTCGTTCCACGGGAAATAGTGGTTAATAGCAAGCAATTTCAGGATTGGTTTGTTTGTGATTAACTAAAATAACGACTAAATTAACAATTACTAAGCAAATGTAAACTTTAATGTTTAAGAGCATAAACAATAACTAAATGAAAATGTTGTGAACAATTGGATTAAAGCCTTTATTCCTTTACAATCCCAATTATGCATGCAGTAGTTCAACAAATCTTTATGCTATCAAATTATCAACTAAACCTCATAGACAAGATTTCTTCAGTTTTATGATATATGGTTATCTTGGGCACAAACAATGTTACCTACTGTGATGAACCGTCCAAATCCATTTAGACGAATACATCATTCATTGATTTCATAGTGAGGTTTTGACCTCTATATGATACGTTTTGTAAACATTGCATTCTTTTGAAAAGGCACACCATAAATGAATATATAAATACAAGGTTTTCGACATCTGATGATTTCTACGTATAGACAATCACCGTATATAATAGTTTTTAACAATACAGATGTTGATAATGCAGTCAAATAAGATACATGGTGATGATTTTGTGAATGCAAAGTTTTCTTGAATAAAGCATGTATGACTCCATGCACATAGCTTGTATAACGTATAAGCAAACAGCGGAAGACTTCTAGGAACCTGAGAATAAACATGCTTAAAAGTGTCAACACAAAGGTTGGTGAGTTCATAGTTTTAATGTTGCGCATAATCTGTATATAAAGGTGGATCACAAGATTTCAGTTGTTTCATCCAGAAACGTTTATCAAAATATTCTACAAGATTGAGCACCCTGGTAACTAAGCTTTAACGTTATAATAAGTATCCATGTTTTAACATACATGCAACCAACATGTATAATACACACAATCCAACGTGTACTAACCTCAAATAGCATACGTCTGTTTTATAGTTCAGGCTAGGGATTCTATACCTGGAATAGACGGGGATGTCAAGCCCTATGGATCCATATACAACTATTCGCGCCCACCAGTTCTTATAACCGGCAGTTACTAGTTACCAAAGCTAAGGGATTTTCGGTTCAAACTCAGTGTAGAATTTAGTATGTACTTGTATCCATTGCGTTTAAAATAAAGTGCATTTATTCTCAGCCCAAAAATATAGATTGCAAAAGCAATTAAAAAGGGAGCATATGAAACTCACCTTAGCAGCACATAAGGTCATTCACCGAAATGTGACCGAAACTCGAAATGCATAATAACCGTAGATCTCAACCTAAAGATCATATGTTGGTCAATACATGTCTAACAAGCTAGGTCGGGTCATAGTGTATCACAATCCTAATGCTCGAGACCGACATGTAAAAGTTAACAAAAGTCATCTCAAAAAGTCAACTTTGATAATTGTTTAACAAAACGAGACATGTCTTATATAAGAATTCATTTACTCGATTAGTAATATCTAAAAATCCAATTTATCAATCTCATA
This sequence comes from Rutidosis leptorrhynchoides, assembly GCF_046630445.1. Taxonomy (NCBI): domain Eukaryota; kingdom Viridiplantae; phylum Streptophyta; class Magnoliopsida; order Asterales; family Asteraceae; genus Rutidosis; species Rutidosis leptorrhynchoides. The sequence continues at coordinate 84,881,217 of NC_092343.1, forward strand.
GACAAGTTGTTTAAATATTAATTTAAAGTTTCAAACACAATTTCAATTAACATCAAACATAATTCAGTTGACTATATCTTTTAATTCATTCCTCAAAAACACACGATTCCTAAATGAAAAGTTATTAATTTTTCGACAGCTTTCCAACGACATGCATATCATATACCTTATATCAATAGCATATGTATCAAATTCGTGATTCATCATAAACTATCTAACGACAAAATTAAAGCATACAAGCATGCATAAACATATATACTCGAGCACTAGACATAGATACACTATCAATATATAAAAGATAAGATCTGAATGCTTACGTATCAATATTGTGATTCAATATTGCAGGAAAGTACGTAGACGCAACGGAAATGATAAACGCTAGGTTGACCTTTGACTCATGATCATAACCCCCAAGCAATACCCATAACCTCCATAGCTATAACCCATAATTTCCTTAGCGCTATCCCACTTGAAAAGCTTGTTTTAAAAATAACTTGCTCATGACCTCGTCGTAGTATTTTATGTATAATATTAATAATACTAATAATAATACCAATAATACTAATAATAATAATAAGATTTATAATAATAATAATAATATAATAATATAATAATAATAATAATAATAATAATAATAATAATAATAGTAATAATAAATATAAAGAGAAGAGATTGAGAGATATATGTGTGTGCAGTGTGTGTCGAGCAAACTGGCCAATTTATAGAAGATTTATGGTTCCTGTGTAACATCCCGCCTTTTTCCGGTTACTTTTCATTTAACTATTTTAAAGTTCGTTATATATTTATAACATCTTTCGTTAATACGCGTTTTAAATTATCTCGATTAGGTAATTCACGCACCCGATTCAAACTTGAGGGACTAAAATTGACACGGGGCAAACTAGTTGACTAGGTCACCTAGTCCACCCCAATCACCACCATTCAACCATCTCCATCTCTCTCTTTCTCTCTAGCAAGAACACACACACAATTTCCAAATTCATTCAATCATCATCTAAATTCGATCTAGGAGGCTTACAACAAAATAAATTACATATTCGTGATCCTCTCTTCATCCTCTTCATTTTGGTACCAACTTCATCTCGTTTGGGTAACATTTCTAAAACTCTAGATTTCTCTAAATTCGTGTTTTTGACTTGAAATGGTGTTAGTTAGTGTCTATGGCTCATTGTGATGTCGTGTATGTAATTTGTAGGCTCGATCTTGTTATTTGGTGTAACTAGCATGAACACTTGAAATGGGTTAGTTTAACCTTTGATTTTGAATGATAAAATGTGTTTAGATGTTAATGGTTGTGTGTTCAAAGTGTTAGTTACTTCATTAACTTCGTTTTGGTGTGTTGATTGACATGAAAACCCTACATTAACATGATTATTGGTTTTGAGATTTTGGTTAGGGTTTGATAAGCTTTATATGAACTTTTGATGTATCAAATGCTATGAAATATTGTTGATAAGTGTTTTGTTGCAACGTGTGTTTGATTACCTTCGAAACGGCATATCATACATGTAAATTGGTTACCCGAATCAAGATGAAACAACCCAACCCGTATTAAAACCGGCCCATAAAAATTTTTCCTTTTAATACGCGTTAAATAATACTTTAGGTCCCGTTACACATATTCCAAAACGTATTTGTTATCAAAGTAAGTTCATCGAACTTAAAACATACATTAATGATTTAAACTCCTTAATACAATGGTTCATTAATTACATCGTAAACCGGTTATAATCATTATGACCCGACTAGTTACGTTTACACAAAACCGAGCATGGTGATTTGGGACTACGCTACCCAAATCCTAATCGAGTCCAAAAGCAAGATCTTCTAAAGCAACCTAGCCGAGATCTCTAATTCCCAAGCTTACCCGAGCCGCCAAGCATGCGAACCTATAAAAATATCAACAACGAGAGGGTAAGCTAACGCTTAGTGAGTGAGAATATACTACATACATATATATGCATAAAATGGACACGCCACAAAATAGCAAATACCGCATACCGGAGCATCCAAACATAAAGGCAAGCTAGTCTAAGCATACCGTAAGATCACTAAGCAATGAGCTAAAGATACATCAACAAAATATAAGTTTGCCAACAACGATGTGAACAATGCCAATAAGCTACACCCGGAGGGTTAGCTACAACACGACAATACAACATTATATGTATACAATATATATGTATATATATGTATATATCTCTCGAATAACATAATTTGCTTACGCTTACAACACAATAACCATGGTTAACCAAGTATACAAGAGAACGGTACATGTAAGTCCGTTGGAGTTCATAACATCCACTAGTGTTACTTATACACCGCGTAATCACTAGTCCCCCGGGTGATGTCTTAAACACCGCGACTAACTCACCCTTACAACAATGTGGCATCTTAAACACCGCGACGAACCCACACTTCATTCAATACAATGAGTGGTGTCTTGAACACCGCGACACTTCCACTCTCACGACATTGTGGTGTCTTAAACACTGCGACAATCCCACAAGTCAATTACACAAGGAGTAGTGTCTTAAACACCGCGACAATACTACTCGTTCCCTAGAATGTGGTGTCTTGAACACCGCGACACTTCCACATTCATACCACACAAATAAATACATTATATACGTTCACGCATAATTATTCCACTCACAATATTAACCCTTCGCCATTGGGGTTATATAATCCACATCACACGCCCATGTGATAGAGTACACGCAAGGTGTGCACCTCGTCAAAGATGGTCAACCAAAACGCACAACCGTGCCAATTGGACCTACACACAAGTCCATCAATCCACCTATATGTGAAGTGAGCTCTATAACCGAGAACCACTTCACCCGACCCGCACCCATCCTACACATACATATGCATATAGGATATTAACACTCACCTTAAGCCTTGATGAATGCAACCAAGTAATCCGCAACTCGTCAATGGAAAGTACCTATTCCATTATCACAAATTCAACAACACACTTAGATTGGATTTACAAACCAACCCAATTTGACACTTAGTGCAAATTCGACCCAAATGTAATTCCAAGTACAAACCGCGCCCAAACTAACCAATAATTACTAACACGAGTGAGAATGGTCCTAATATGCCAAGTAAACCCAAACACAAGTGTTAAACACATGTCTCACCCATTTTGACACCAAAACCCTAATTTTGACCTATTAAGTCAAAATCTCACCGTTTACAAGTCTTGACACCAAAACACATTTAACTCGGTTTAATACTTCAACTTAATCCATTTTAAGTTTATAAACCTTAATAAATCAACAATCGGGTCAAAATCATCCCCAAACCCTAATTTTGGCTCTAGTCAAAATTAGTCAACTCCAAGAACCCTAAATGTCCCCAAAACCTCAATAATCACTAATACTAGTGATTATACACCATTTACAAGTCTTACAAGCATGAACTTGCACACCAAACCCAAAACCCGACATTAACAACAAAAAACCCGAATCTTGGTGTTAACCTTCAATTAACAACTAAATGGGTTTCACCTATGAATCATACAATCAAAAGCCCTAAACTTGAATGATGAACACGAAAATGAATTTCGGAGTTAGAGCTTACCACTAGTATCACCGTGTAGCTAAGAACGAGGAGAACACACTTGTCAACTACGCCAAGGATCAACTCCCGATCCTTCCTTTCCAAAAATCCTTTTGAAATCAAATGGGTGTTTGAGTTTGAGAGGAAAAATGAAAAGAAAAGGGAAATTAAAATGAGAAATGAAATGAATGGATGAGGTTAAATCCTCAATTCTGGCTCAAACGCGAAAAGACCAAATTGCCCTTGAACTTCATTTAAATTTACAAGAATCTGGTGCCAGTTCACACCATTCGCCGCGCCGCGGCCTAATTCGTCGTGCCGCGACGATTGCCTCGAACTGGTGACTTTGTTAACAAGCTTTCTGATCTGGATTTATTTGAAACACCGCGCCGCGGCTCCCTTTGTCGCGCCGCGACACCCAACGTGGCCTGACACATTTTCTCGCATACAAGACTTTAACACCCAAACATGTATCGAACCCTTCATATGCCTATCGTACATACACAATACACCTATAAATCATGTACGGGAAAAAACGGGGTGTTACACATGAAATGCGTTTTTAGAACTTGAACCTTTGATTATGAAAGTTTAATGCAGTTTTGGGTTGTTGTAGGTGTTAAATTACTTGTTGAAATGTGTCTAGTCATTTTCTTCGTCAAATTACCTTCCCAACGGTATAAAATACTTGACTTGATTGTTTGCGGATCATAAATTGTGTCTATTTGGTTTTTGGTTCGTGTACTTAGAAGCTTACTGCATCAGACTGAAATACCAATCTGGACGCCGTCCAGAAACTTGGACGCTGTCCCAGCCTTCAAAGCTGGATGCCGTCCAACTATTTGGACGCCGTCCCAGCCTTCAAAGCTGGACGCCATCCAGAAAATCTGGACGCCGTCCAGATACCCTGGCAGGCCACTGTCTTCGTTGGTCATTTTACGGAAAATGTTTGCTATGCTATGGACCTCCGATTCACATGTAACTTGTTCTAACATGCTCATATATGATTAAAAACCTCAGAAAAATAGTTCGGAACCCGACCCGAACGTGTTGACTTTTTCGTTGACTTTGACCCGACCAAGTTGACTTTTAATCAAACTTAACCAATTGTTTGTGCAATCGTTCTAACATGCTTTTATACTTGTACCTTGCATGAAACATGACAATTTGATTCACATACTATTATGATCGAGTCTTAACGAGCCATAGGACTAATTGAACATCTTTGACCTAACGTGTGTACCGTTATTGATACAACCTATTGTTTAGGTCAAGACTAGCATTGTTCTTTGCACACGTTTACTTGTTGAAGTACTTTACTACTCGTGCACTCAAGGTGAGATCATAGTCCCACTTTTAATCATTTTGAACTTATATTTGGGATGAGAAAACATAAACAATTCTTTTACTAATTGAACACAAGTACAGGAAAACAAACATTCTACATACGAGTTTAGAACGAAATCCTCAATTCGATTATCATTAGTTACACTTGCAGGGTGTAAGTGTAGGCGTGAACTTATGTTGTATGGCCATATGGGTTTGACAAACCCTCATCTCGAACGGTTCGCTACCGTCCACAGATGAAATATATTTTCGAGAAACAGTGTTGTTCTAGCACAATGAATGGGGTATCAACGGACGGAATGTTAAGCCTTGATAATTGGGTGCTCGTGAATATTAACTTTTAGAATGTATTACTATTTTATCTTTGATGTAAATCTTGTAGTTCGACTTACTTTTACTCACGTACTTACTTAAACCTATGATTTCACCAACGTTTTCGTTGACAGATTTCTATGTTTTTCTCAGGTCCTTGAACGATACATGATACATGCTTCCGCTCATTATTTTGATACTTGCATTGGATGTCGAGTATATATGCATACATGGAGCGTCTTTTGGCTACTTTTAAATTATGTCGCATAAGTTTCATTTGTACTTATAACTTTGTAACGTAACTTGTGGTGGAACAATTCTTATAAACTTTGAACAATCTTTACATTTGAAATGAATGCGACATATCTTTTGGTCAAACGTTGTTTTAAAGACTTATGACCATGTAACGGGACCTAAGTAGACGGCGCCGTCAATGACAATTTTGTCAGGTCGCTACAGATGGTATCAGAGCTAGTTTAACCTTAGCCGTAAAGGTAGTCACGCGCGCCGGCTGTCAGGCCGGGCACCCGAACGGACTATGCTTTTTGGCAGGTTAATCGTAGAGGGGGTTCTCACAGTGTTACCTGTGACGAAGCATTGGCTCTTACCCCTTGCGATCCCTTGGAATTTGAGGGTTGGCAGTTTGGCAGAAATGCGGGCCGTAAAATCAGTGTCTGAGGTACACTCAGTGGTCACCAAGCGGTTAGCTTGAAAGGCACTGGGTGGGTTTCTACCCCATCTGTCGCTACAGATGGTATCAGAGCGTTGGTTGTAGGGATTTAGAGTTCATTGGTGTCAACCTCGAGTCATAGGGTACATTGGTGAGTCTAGACTTCAACCGGCATATAGACTTGAAGTAGGAATTACTTGACTACTTGTGCATTTATACTCGAACGCTTCTACTCATATCTACTCTTAGTTCATCTTAATCTCACGTTGTTTAATTTGATTGACACGCCACCTTGACTATATGAAATGATGTCGAATGCACATATGAATCAGGGTAATATAATTTCCGGGATTATATTACGGTGACTCATATGAACGTTCCGACATTGTGGCATAAAGAATTTAAGGCGAGTCAAGGAAAATTTTCTCTCTATCTTTATTCCATATCACGGTTAGTATTATTTAGAATACTAACCAACGGTATTCTTTTGTTTTGAAGGAACAATGCCTCTTCGCCGTGCGCCACGCCGTGAAACTCCCGAACAAGCTCTACAACGCATGATAGCCACCGCCGTAGATGCGGCCATGGCCGGTCACTCATCCAACAACAATAATAATAACAACCACAACAACAACAACAACAACAACAATGGAGCCGGTAACTCAAATGAGGGATGCTCCTATAAAGCTTTCATGGGGTGCAAACCTCACACTTTTGATGGAACCGGGGGACCGGTCGTGCTCACCCGATGGTTTGAGCAAACGGAAGCCGTCTTTAGCATAAGCAGTTGTCGGGACCAAGACAAGGTCAAATACTCCACTCACACCTTCGCCGGTGTCGCTCTTACATGGTGGAATACTTATGTACAATCGGTGGGTACCGATGAAGCTCACACCCTCTCTTGGGCCGACTTGAGGGAAAAGATGATTGTCGAATATTTCCCTCGTGAAGAAACCCGAAAGCTCGAACAAGAGCTAAGAACTCTAAAAGCGGTCGGAAACGATCTCAAGGCCTATAATCAACGATTTTCTGAACTAGCCTTGATGTGCCCAAACCTTGTGAACCCCGAGTCTTTAAGGGTTGAACTTTACATGGATGGTCTTCCAAAGAGCATCAAACACGGAGTAATGTCATCCAAACCCCCTAATCATCAAGAAGCTTTGAACATGGCCCGCAAATTGATAGAGACGGTGGACGAAATCGTAGTACCGGCACCTAAAGCCGAGGACAAGTCGGGTAACAACAAAAGAAAATGGGAAGCCACTCCATCAAGCAACTACAACAACAATACCTTCACCAAAAAGCCTTTCAACAACGACGGCAAGAAAGGTTATGCCGGAACTCAACCTTTTTGCAACAAATGTCACAAGCACCACTCGGGTGAATGCGACAAGCTAATTTGCCACCGGTGCCAAGGTGTTGGTCATAAGGCCAAGAATTGCACAAGCGCCGCCCCCATCGCTCGAAAGGGGCCCAATCCTCCAAAAACGGTCACTTGTTACGAATGTGGCCAAACGGGCCATTATAGAAATGCATGCCCGAAGAGGAAAGATAACCCCAATACTCGCGGCCGAGCTTTCAACATCAACACCGAGGAAGCCCGAGATGATAATGAATTGGTCACGGGTACGTTTCTTCTCAACAACACTTATGTTACTTGTTTATTCGATTCGGGTGCCGATAAGAGCTTTGTATCCAAGACTTTGACTCATTCTTTTAATACTCCACCACGTCCACTAGATACCACTTATACCATTGAAGTGGCCAACGGAAAACTATTGAGTGCCAACACATATTACCGGCGGTGTACGTTAAACATTTTGGGTAATGAGTTTGAAATCGACTTGATACCCATGGAACTAGGTAGCTTCGATGTAATAATCGGTATGAATTGGCTAGCCAAAACGAAATCTCACATCCTTTGTGATCTTAACGCAATCCGAATCCCTATCGAGAATGGTGAACCTTTGATCGTCTATGGCGATAAGAGTTGCACCGGACTCAACCTCGTTTCGTGTATTAAAGTTAGAAAACTACTTCGTAAGGGTTATTTTGCGATCCTTGCACACGTTAAGAAAGTCGAGTCCGATGAGAAGCACATCGATGATGTGCCAATTGTTAGTGACTATTCCGATGTATTTCCCGACGAATTGCCGGGTCTTCCACCTCATCGACCGGTTGAATTCCAAATCGATCTTATTCCGGGAGCCGCACCCGTAGCACGTGCACCATATAGACTCGCTCCATCCAAAATGCAAGAATTGCAAAGTCAAATCCAAGAACTACTTGATCGTGGTTTTATCCAACCTAGCCATTCACCTTGGGGCGCTCCGATTTTGTTTGTTAAAAAGAAAGACGGATCCCTACGAATGTGCATTGACTATCGTGAACTAAACAAATTGACGGTTAAGAACTGATATCCTCTTCCTCGCATCGATGACCTCTTTGATCAATTACAAGGGTCTTGTGTATATTCAAAAATCGATCTCCGCTCAGGTTATCATCAATTAACGGTTAAGGGGGAAGATGTCTCCAAAACCGCTTTCCGAACTCGTTATGGTAGTTATGAATTTCTTGTAATGCCATTTGGTCTCACTAACGCACCGGCGGTATTCATGGATCTTATGAACCGCGTGTGCAAACCGTATCTTGACAAATTCGTTATCGTGTTCATCGATGATATTTTAGTCTATTCAAAAAGCGAAGAAGAACACGAGGAACACCTCCGACTTGTGCTTGAACTTTTAAGACAAGAACAACTCTATGCCAAATTCTCCAAGTGTGAATTTTGGTTAGAGGAAGTTCAATTTCTTGGTCATGTTGTAAGTGACCAAGGTATTAAAGTCGATCCCACAAAAATCGAAGCCATTAGTAAATGGGAGACTCCTACTACTCCTACTCACATTCGTCAATTCTTGGGTCTCGCCGGGTACTATCGTAGATTCATCGAAAACTTCTCTTTGGTTGCACGTCCTCTAACCGCATTAACTCACAAGGGAAAGAAATTCATTTGGGCGACCGAGCAAGAATCCGCGTTTCAAATCTTGAAGACAAAGCTAACCACCGCTCCTATCTTGTCACTTCCCGAAGGCAATGATGATTTTGTTGTATATTGCGATGCCTCGAAACATGGTTTTGGGTGTGTATTGATGCAACGGAAGAAAGTCATTGCTTATGCCTCTCGACAACTAAAAATTCATGAACGGAATTACACGACTCATGATCTCGAACTTGGAGCCGTTGTCTTTGCACTTAAAATGTGGAGACACTATCTTTATGGAACCAAGAGTACTATCTTCACCGATCACAAAAGCCTTCAACACATCTTCGATCAAAAGCAACTAAACATGAGACAACGAAGGTGGATTGAAACCTTAAACGATTATGATTGCGAGCTTCGTTACCATCCCGGGAAGGCAAATGTAGTAGCCGATGCCTTAAGTCGAAAAGAAAGAGCGGTGCCTCTTCGTGTCCGAGCCTTAAACATCACCATCCACATAAACCTTAATAGCCAAATTCGGGTAGCCCAAGATGAGGCTCTCAAGGACGAAAACATCTCTCTCGAACACTTGAACGTCCTCACCTCTTGATTCGAAGTTAAAGAAACCGGACCCCGATATTTCGCCGGAAGAATTTGGGTACCTAGTTATGGGGACTTGCGAAGCCTTATTTTAGACGAAGCCCATAAGTCAAGGTATTCGATTCACCCCGGTGCCAATAAGATGTACCACGACCTCAAAGAACAATATTGGTGGCCGAACATTAAAAGGGACGTCGCTACTTATGTTGGAAAGTGCCTAACTTGCTCCAAAGTCAAAGCCGAACATCAAAGACCGTCCGGACTACTTCAACAACCCGAAATCCCGCAATGGAAATGGGAAAGGATAATGATGGATTTTATCACCAAACTACCAACGACGGTTGGCGGTCATGATACTATTTGGGTCATTGTTGACCGACTCACCAAATCCGCGCACTTCCTAGCCATGAAGGAAATCGACAACATGGAGAAACTCGCACAACTCTACATCAAAGAAATCGTAGCCCGACACGGTGTACCCTTATCGATTATCTCCGATCGAGATGGCCGTTTTGTTTCTAGATTTTGGCGTACTTTGCAAGAAACATTGGGAACGCGTTTAGACATGAGCACCGCATATCATCCACAAACCGACTGACAAAGCGAACGCATAATTCAAACCTTGGAAGACATGCTACGAGCTTGCGTGGTTGATTTCGGAAAAGCTTGGGACAAGCACTTACCTCTCGCCGAGTTCTCTTACAATAATAGTTATCACGAGTATTAAAGCCGCACCTTTTGAAGCGCTATATGGCCGAAAATGTCGTTCACCTCTTTGTTGGGCCGAGGTAGGCGACGTGCAAATCACCGGACCTGAACTCATTCACGAAACCACCGAGAAAATCGTTCAAATCCGAAATAGGCTTAGGACGGCCCGAAGTCGTCAAAAGAGCTATACCGACAAACGACGCAACGATCTTGAATTTCAGGTCGGTGACAGAGTAATGTTAAAAGTCGCACCTTGGAAAGGTGTAATCCGCTTTGGGAAACGCGGGAAGCTAAATCCGCGGTATATTGGTCCTTTCGAAATCTTGGAGCGTATTGGAACCGTTGCTTATCGTTTAGATCTTCCGCCTCAACTGAGTTCCGTTCATCCTACTTTCCATATAGCTAACTTGTAAAAGTGTTTAGCCGAACCCGAACTCGTCATCCCTCTCGAGGAGCTTACTATCGATGACAAACTTCATTTTGTGGAGGAACCGGTTGAAATTGTGGACACCTCCGTTAAAACGTTAAAACAAAGCCGAATTCCAATTGTCAAGGTCCGTTGGAATGCCAAAAGGGGACCCGAGTTTACTTGGGAAAGACAAGATCAAATGCAAAGGAAGTATCCTCATCTATTCGTAAATTCGGAAACGCAAGATCTCGAGGAAGGAACAACGACTACTACGCCTACTTAAATTTCGGGACGAAATTTCTTTTAAGGAGTAGGTAATGTAACATCCCGCCTTTTTCCGGTTACTTTCCGTTTAACTATTTTAAAGTCCGTTATATATTTATAACATCTTTCGTTAATACGCGTTTTAAATTATCTCGATTAGGTAATTCACGCACCCGATTCAAACTTGAGGGACTAAAATTGACACGGAGCAAACTAGTTGACTAGGTCACCTAGTCCACCCCAATCACCACCATTCAACCATCTCCATCTCTCTCTTTCTCTCTAGCAAGAACACACACACAATTTCTAAATTCATTCAATCATCATCTAAATTCGATCTAGGAGGCTTACAACAAAATAAATTACATATTCGTGATCCTCTCTTCATCCTCTTCATTTTGGTACCAACTTCATCTCGTTTGGGTAACATTTCTGAAACTCTAGATTTCTCTAAATTCGTGTTTTTGACTTGAAATGGTGTTAGTTAGTGTCTATGGCTCATTGTGGTGTCGTGTATGTAATTTGTAGGCTCGATCTTGTTATTTGGTGTAACTAGCATGAACACTTGAAATGAGTTAGTTTAACCTTTGATTTTGAATGATAAAATGTGTTTAGATGTTAATGGTTGTGTGTTCAAAGTGTTAGTTACTTCATTAACTTCGTTTTGGTGTGTTGATTGACATGAAAACCCTACATTAACATGATTATTGGTTTTGAGATTTTGGTTAGAGTTTGATAAGCTTTATATGAACTTTTGATGTATCAAATGCTATGAAATATTGTTGATAAGTGTTTTGTTGCAACGTGTGTTTGATTACCTTCGAAACGGCATATCATACATGTAAATTGGTTACCCGAATCATGAAATGCGTTTTTAGAACTTGAACCTTTGATTATGAAAGTTTAATGCGGTTTTGGGTTGTTGTAGGTGTTAAATTACTTGTTGAAATGTGTCTAGTCGTTTTCTTCGTCAAATTACCTTCCCAACGGTATAAAATACTTGACTTGATTGTTTGCGGATCATAAATTGTGTCTATTTGGTTTTTGGTTCGTGTACTTAGAAGCTTACTGCATCAGACTGAAATACCAATCTGGACGCCGTCCAGAAACTTAGACGCCATCTTAGCCTTCAAAGCTGGACGCCGTCCAGATACCCTGGCAGGCCACTATCTTCGTTGGTCATTTTACGAAAAATGTTTGCTATGCTATGGACCTCCGATTCACATGTAACTTGTTCTAACATGCTCATATATGATTAAAAACCTCAGAAAAATAGTTCGGGACCCGACCCGAACGTGTTAACTTTTTCGTTGACTTTGACCCGACCAAGTTGACTTTTAATCAAACTTAACCAATTGTTTGTGCAATCGTTCTAACATGCTTTTATACTTGTACCTTGCATGAAACATGACAATTTGATTCACATACTATTATGATCGAGTCTTAACGAGCCATAGGACTAATTGAACATCTTTGACCTATCGTGTGTACCGTTATTGATACAACCTATTGTTTAGGTCAAGACTAGCATTGTTCTTTGCACACGTTTACTTGTTGAAGTACTTTACTACTCGTGCACTCAAGGTGAGATCATAGTCCCACTTTTAATCTTTTTGAACTTATATTTGGGATGAGAAAACATAAACAATTCTTTTACTAAGTGAACACAAGTACAGGAAAACAAACATTCTACATACGAGTTTAGAACGAAATCCTCAATTCGATTATCATTAGTTACACTTGCAGGGTGTAAGTGTAGGCGTGAACTTATGTTGTATGGCCATATGGGTTTGACAAACCCTCATCTCGGACGGTTCGCTACCGTCCACAGATGAAATATATTTTCGAGAAACAGTGTTGTTCTAGCACTATGGATGGGGTATCAACGGACGGAATGTTAAGCCTTGATAATTGGGTGCTCGTGAATATTAACTTTTAGAATGTATTACTATTTTATCTTTGATGTAAATCTTGTGGTTCGACTTACTTTTACTCACGTACTTACTTAAACCTATGATTTCACCAACGTTTTCGTTGACAGATTTCTATGTTTTTCTCAGGTCCTTGAACGATACATGATACATGCTTCCGCTCATTATTTTGATACTTGCATTGGATGTGAGTATATATGCATACATGGAGCGTCTTTTGGCTACTTTTAAATTATGTCGCATAAGTTTCATTTGTACTTATAACTTTGTAACGTAACTTGTGGTGGAACAATTCTTATAAACTTTGAACAATTTTTACATTTGAAATGAATGCGACATATCTTTTGGTCAAACGTTGTTTTAAAGACTTATGACCACGTAACGGGACCTAAGTAGACGGCGCTGTCAATGACGATTTTGTCGGGTCGCTACATCCTGGTGGTCATGCGATCACAAGGCTGTGACGCCCAAATCCCATGCGATCGCATGGTGTGCTGATCCAGCTCATTTTGCCTTGTCTTTTTGTTTGTCGACATAATATTTAAATATATATATAATATATATATAATTTATATTAATTATATATATTATATTATATTCTCGTTTATAGGTGACTTGTAATTTTAGTTCCGATTACTTGTACATCGTCACTTGACTTATGTCCCGGTTCTGGATTTTCGAACGTTACTTCGTATGCTTTAATAACTTGTACTTTACGTTTCGCGACGTGTACCTTTGTCAAAATATAGACTTACATTACCAATAACTGTATTACCCGAAGTGTATCTTGTACGTTCGAGTGTTTTGGTCATTTGCGTCTATAAATTAACGTCTTAATATATAATAATATTATTTTAAATCAAAACATTTTATATCTAAGTTAATATTATATTTTATAACATTTGTAAAATATACATACATTTTCATTTTGAAATAGTGTTTTACTGTAGCAAAATGAATTTTACTGTAGCAAATAATGGTTTTCGAAAACACTGTAGCTTTTCGGGTACTGTAGCAATTCGAAAATACTGTAGCAAATTAGTGTTTTACTTGTTCATCTTAAACGTTTTAGTTAACTTATCTAAATATCAATTGAATCAATAAATGAATGTTACTATCGTTTACTAAATAACTTGAAATTATATATATGTATATATCTTTATTTAATATACATAAATCAGTTTTTAAATACACATTGCAAGTTATTTATAAATAAATTTTAATAATTAATATTTCAACTTATTGTGTGTGTATATATATATATATATATATATATATATATATATATATATATATATATATATATATATATATATATATATATATATATATATATATATATATACAAATAGATGTTCGTGAATCGTCGGTCAACAGTCAAAGGTTAACTGAATATATAACATTAGTTCAAAAATTTTGAGAATTAATGTTATAAACATTGCTTATCTTGTCGAAATCATATAAAGATTAAGTTTAAATTTGGTCGGAAATTTCCGGGTCGTCACACCTACACACATTGTCTTTATCCCTATACTAAGTTATCACTAGGTTGGATTAAGCACAATATATTAAATAACAATCACTTGTCTTGCAACAATCAATAAACTCAAACTTGCCTTAATTGATAATTCAAAAGATTCAATGAAGTCCTAAACCGAAAGACATAAGGATTACAAAATCAAGAATCACATAAATATATGAAGAACTAAGCATACAATAATTGTTCATGCAAGGAATAAAGTAAAAGAGACTAGTCACTCATGTTGGTGATGATGAACATGATGATTTGATGAAGAATCTTGAATAGCTTGGCTTGAATCCTTGATCTTGGAGTGATTATGATGATGTTTTTGGTGTTTTTGGCTCTCAAAACTGATGGAAAAGATATTCAATTCGTAGCCTAGGGTTTTCCTTATATAGGGATGAAGTAGGGTATTCTCCAAGCATGAAATCCCTCAAATCCGGCTCTAAATTCTATCCAAAAATACGTTCAGCCGAAATTTATGCTCACCAGCCGCAATTTACGCCCAGCCGCAAAAACCCAAGCACCTCCTTATGCCCGTTTCTGACCTGAACAAACTTTTTAATTCATGCCAGCCGCAATTTATGCTCACCAGCCGCAATTTGCGGCTGGGCACTTTTTTCGCGCATTTTTCTCGTTTTAATCCCCGTTTTCGCGTTTCGTCTTGAACTTGTTACCCATTATGAAAACCTTATAAAATAGGCTTTTAAACCTCGAATGCATACGTAAAATTCATCTCTTAATATCAAACACGATCGGCATTTATGAACCAATCAGCTGCGTTATGGAAATATTTTGTATTTTCGTCCCCTTCTGGCGTCCATTTGATACGTGACTTTTGTTTCCACATATTAGTCTGAATCCTCTCTTTCTCAATCCATTTCTTTTTTTTCTTGAGCCGCTCAAGTCTCTCGTGATCTGATAATGCTCTTGTTTCAGCTATGGATTCTCATTCTGAAACTTTCTTTGAATGCTTGAGGATTTGATCTTCCAATTCATTTAACGAAGAACTATGTTTTTTGAGCTCAAGTTTCACGTTCTTTAGTTTAATTGGATTTAGATATCATTTTTATTTATATTTTTTTATTAATATTTATATTAGTGATAATATACTGTAAACCACATATATATATATATATATATATATATATATATATATATATATATATATATATATATATAGGGAGAGAATCCAGTGAGAACTTTTTTAGTATGAGAACTCTAGGAACTCCAAAAACACTCCAAATATACTGAAATTCGAGCAAAAAAGGTGCACGAGCGAGCAAAAAAAAATTCGAGCAAAAATTAAAAACACGGTCGAACAAAAAATTCATAGTCGAGCAATTTTTTTGTTCGAATTTCACAATGTAGAACACATTTTTGTTCGAATATCAGCATTTTTGTTCGACTACCCGTGAGTTCTACATTTTTTTGTTCGACTATCAAAAATGTAGAACACAAATTTGTTCGCCCGCCTTTTTTTTGTTCGAATATCACTTTTTTTGTTCGAATTGCTCGTTTTTTGTTCGCCCTTGTCCCATTTTTTGCTCGAATTGCTTTTTTTTTGTTCGCCCGTATCCCATTTTTGCTCGAATTTCCCTTTTTTTTGCTCGAATTTCCTTTTTTTGCTCTAATTTCAGTGTATTTTTGAGTTCTCAGGATCTCACACAAAAAAAGTTCTCATTTGATCTCTCTGCTATATATATATATATATATATATATATATATATATATATATATATATATATATATATATATATATATATATATAATATAATGTATATGTATACCAAATTCGTGAAAAAAGAAAACAGAAATATATGATGATGATGGCGATTATATATATATATATATATATATATATATATATATATATATATATATATATATATATATATATATATATATGGTGAGGATCCACAAAGAACCAAGGATGTGAGAGAACCCATGGAACCAAAACACACACACACACACACACACACACACACACACACACACACACACACACACACACACACACACACACATATATATATATATAGGGTGAGGATCCACAAAGAACCAAGGATGGGAGAGAACCCATGGAACCAACACCCATTAGCTTTCGATCTGCGTCCAGACCTTCAACCTGCGTCTCCATACCTTCAATCTGTATGCAGATTGAAACTCAAACTGTCTACAAATTGAAATTTTTTTTATAAAAAAAAAATTCAGTCAATCTGCGTGCAGATTGAGCTTATTTTGGGAGCAGACACAGACACGCTCTGTTTTTTTGAAGATGAACACCACAAATCAAATTCGTAAACAACATGGATTGAGATCAGTTTCTCATTCCTAATACGATTCCTAACATTCTCAAATCATCAACAAGCTTCAACAACAATAGATTCAAGCTAATCGATCTCAAGTTCTTCGTTTTTAACCGTAAAGTGGAGATCGATTAATTGTGCAAAATCTACTCCACCAAAATTTGATCCGAGAGCTGTTTTGGAGTCATCATGATATATTTTAGCTTCATAATGCTTCAAATCAGCTGGAGATTCATCAATTAATTCGCAGATTTGAAGTCAAACTTTTGTGTTTTTCGGTCAGTAATTTGATTGGAAGAATCTGTGATGTTTCTGATCAATATAATGATCAACGAAGGTTCTATGGATAATTTGAAACAAATTTGCAGAAGGAATCGAGGCATGAAATCAGTTTAATTGTGAAATCAATTTCAATCTGGAAGTACAAAAAGTCGCTGCTGCTATTCTTCATGAAATAACATGGTGCTATAGGTTCTCTCCCTAGTCAAGTTTTCTCAGGATCCTTTCACTATATATATATAATATATAATATATAATATAATGTATATGTATACCAAATTCGTGGAAAAAGAAAACAGAAATATATGATGATGATGGCGATTATATATATATATATATATATATATATATATATATATATATATATATATATATGTATATATATATATATGTATATAAAATGTATATGTATACCAAATTCGTGAAAAAAGAAAACAGAAATATATGATGATGATGGCGATTGTATAATTAAGAAAATAGAAGTATAACCAAGAATCATATACACCGGTGATTTTGCTTTAATAAAAACATGTTATATAAAATAAATCTCGTTGGTCGACGTGTGTTTATTAATCAGAGCCACTAATTCCATCAAATGAAAATTTGACACCTAGATTAAATTTTAGGCAACAACCTATTTTTTTTTTTTGAAAGGCATAGGCAACAACCTATGCTTCGTACATACGGAGTAACTAAATATCTTACTCCGTTTATCTTATGTCGATGAGACACTTTATTAAAAAGCAATTAACCAAATGGAGATAAGACTGCCACGTGTGTTGTAATAAATTAATCCAACGGTTGTATGACTTCCATCTCAAAGATTCGATTTTTTCATGTTCTATAAAACTAGATCCATTCATATGCATATTCCATCATCACATATATCTCAAAATTTGTCTCAAAAGTTCTTTCAAAATTTAGCAACAAATATGAGTAAAATTGAGCATCAAGTGAAGGCAAAAGGCTATGGTATTAAGAGGTTTTTTGGAAGGGGTACAAATCAGATTAAATATACCTTAAAGAAAGGGTGGTACAAGATCAAATATTTCAGGAAAAAATAATTTATAGTTATTTTAACATGGGTACTTGATTTTATTTTCTGTTTTCAGTTCTGATTATAGTAATAGTAATAGTTATAGTTATAATTATTGTATTATAGTGGAAAGATAAACTAGTTTTTGAGAGAACTTTTATTACCTCCCTTTTAACTGTATAAGTTTAAAGTTTATGGGGTGATATGAGTTTCAGGATAAATATCTTACTTGTTCTTTTAGTTCGTTCTCTCTCAAGATTAGTTTTCATTCACTGTCATATGTGATTATAATAACGTAATTATAACTATAATTATAATTGTATGTCAAGTGTTATCATTTAATTTATAAGTTTGTTACATAAGTTTGTTATGTAATAGTTGAATGTTTTAATTAAAGTAAAAAAACATATTCGCGATGAAATCTTTTGCCTGCTACTTGAAATAATGTTTATTGTATATATTTAAATATTTAATATTTATATTTATTAGAATTAAATTAGGTTGTTATGTGCTTAATGGTCCAAGCCCAATTTCGAAGGGCAAAGCCGACAAAAAACGCAACTAATGACAACCAACAAATTGTCGATCTACATCAATGATGATGCTAATCGAGGCATTGTCAGAGTGGTACAACTCTTATGTTGACCCCGGGTCTACATCCTTGAAAATAGTAGGCGAGAGTTCGATTCCGGGATGGGGTTTTCTCAAGGATTCTATTGGGGTGACACGGCGCATTTCTTAAGCCTCATAGTTTAGTCCAAAACACACCCTGTATCTAACGCGGCGATGGTGTGCGAAGAGTTTCCTCTTAACGCGGATGTGAGTGACAAATGAGAGCATTCGATATCAATATCGCCGTTAAAAAAAGAGTAACTCGTGATATTTGGAGCATTAAGAGGTGGGTCTGACCGTGCACATCTCAGTAATAATAATCACTCATATCGAGTAGTATAAAAAAGAAAAACTTTATCGTTTGCTGCCAATTACAACGATTTCTAGATTTGACACTATTTCTTTCGGTCCAGAGGTGAGTAAGCATATGGGTCATCATCAAATTGTACCTTCCTTTTCATATTTTCAGTTGATACAAGAGAAAATCTCGTTTTTTTCCGGTCAAGTTAGTCAAGTAGTTTATTACCTAACTAGCCTTGAGTGTTTTCAAATAAGTTTTCTTTAAAAAAAAAAAAAAAAAAAGCAAGCAAATATTACTAACAACAACGACTGTACAAAACAAACTATCATAAGTACGGAGCGACCTAAACTAATAAGCATCAACGACAAATTATACTAAACTAAACTAGATGAATTTATGTACATGTGTATAAGAAAAAACATAAGTAAATCAGCCAATCCCTGAAATGTCCCGTTCATATCGATTATAAACGTTTCATATTAATTGGTTTCGTGCGAGATTTTGACCTCTATATGAGACGTTTTTCAAAGACTGCATTCGTTTTTAAAGCAAACTATAACTTTTATTTTATCGACAAAGATTTAAAGGACATAACCTAGATTATCAAGTAATGATAATCTAAAATATCACGCTTACACACGATCATTACATAATGGTTTACAATAATAATATGTTACAACAAAGTAAGTTCTCGAATGCAGTTTTTAAACAATATTATACAAGCATGCTGACTCCAAATCTTGTCCTTAATTTAGCATGCAACAGCAGTATCAGAGCCACTCATGTGCCGTTGAGGGTGGTGGGGCAAACCTCATCGAGGACGATGAGTCCCTAAGGGGGGGGGGGTGAATGTAACACCCTAGGCAAATCCCACATCGCCCACGAACATGAGTGATCATGGGATTATAAGGTAATACTCACGCTTAAATGACACAACTCGTTTTGGGATCACAGGCAGAGCAGATGTGTGAGTACGCCGCAGTTAAGCGTGCTCAGGCGAGAGCACTACCAGGATGGGTGACCTCCTGGGAAAGTGCTTCTCGTGTGTGGTCGCCAAGAAAAAGCCGTGCGCCTGCGGGCAAAGCGGACAATATTGTGGTCATGTTAAGCTGGGGTGTTACAAGCGGAAGCTCTTAATAATAACCTGAGAATAAACATGATTTAAACGTCAACAAAAATGTTGGTGAGTTATAGGTTTAACCTATATATTTATCAAATCGTAATAATAGGCCACAAGATTTCCTTTCTCATAAATAGCCATCGGTATAAAAATCATTCATATGTTTGAACACCTGGTAACCGACACTAACAAAATGCATCTAGAATATCCCCAAAACATAACCACTCGTCTGTAGAGAAAAAATTGAAGTACTAAAGCAGTTTAAATCCTCTGACTGGGGCGTGTTAAAGCTCGTAGATCTACCTTTAGGATTCGCGTCAATTAGTGGAAATTATAATAAACACTAATTCATGGGCTACCAAGTTCAACAAGGGCGATATCCGGTATAGCAATTCAACATAGAATGTTGTTTCAATTACTTGTGCCTATTTTGTAAAACATTTATAAAAATGCATGTATTCTCATCCCAAAAAGATATTAGATAATAAAAGTGGGACTATAGCTCACTTTCACAGATTTTTAATTCGTCGAGAATTAGACTTGGCCACGGGTCGATTCACGAACCTATAACAAATATATACATATATCAAAGTATGATAGAAATATATTCATATCATATTTTATTACGTTTTAACGTTTTAAGATGTTAAGTTAGCAGTCCAACTTTAGTAGTCCACAGTTAGTAGTACATAAATCAATATATTTTCTCGAATCAATCCACGACTCATTGTATACATGTCTCAGACTCGATCACAACTCAAGGTATATATATTATTTTAGAATCAACCTCGACCCTTTATATGCTAACTCGAGCATTACCGCATATAGAGTGACTTACGGTTATTCCAAATAATATATATAGATGACGTCGATATGATATGTCAAAACATTGTATACGTGTCTATGGTCTATCAAGACATGTATAATACAAGAAAGTTAGTTAAGATATAGTTAGTATAGAATTGTTACAAAATTTCACGTAGCTAAAACAAGCAAAATTATCCAATTTTGTTCTACCCATAATTTCTTCGTTTTAAATCCGTTTTGAGTGAATCAAAGTGCTATGGTTTCGTATCGAACTTAAGTTTATGAAAATAAACATAAAAAGTGATGGTTTATAGTCGAAGTTACAGATTACAAGTCGTTTTTGTAAGAGGTGGTCATTTCAGTCGAAAGAACGACATCTTGATGACCATTTTGAAAATCATACTTCCACTTTGAGTTTAACCATGATTTTTGGATATAGTTTCATGCTCATAAGAAATATCATTTTTCCAGAAGAACAACTTTTAAATCAAAGATTAAGATAGTTTTTATTTTTCCAACCCAAAACAGCCCCCGGTTTTACTATGACGGCGTATGTCCGATTTTACGGTGTTCTTCGTGTTTTCAAGTTTTAAATCATTAAGTTAGCATATCATATAGATATGAAACATGTGTTAGGTTGTTTTTAAAAGTCAAGTTAGAAGGATTAACTTTGTTTGCGAACAAGTTTAGAATTAACTAAACTATGTTCTAGTAATTACAATTTATAATCTTCGAATAAGATGATTCTATAAGTATGAATCGAACGATGTTATGAACATCATTACTACCTCAAGTATAGTAGGTAAATCTACTGGAAATGATACAAAAATAACTTGAGCTTCAAAGGATCTTTGATGGCTTGGAAGTTCTTGAAGTAGAATCATGACACAAAAACAAGTTCAAGTAAAATTATTACTCGAATTAAGATAGTTATAGTTATAGAAATCGAATCAAAGCTTGAATATGAATATTACCTTGAACAAAAAAGATAACCTACTGTAAATAACAAAGGTTTCTTGATCTTGGATGATTACTTAGAATGGATTTACAAGATTGAGAGTAATCTAGCAAACTTGAAAGGGTTTTCGAAATGTTCTTGAGTGGTTGTTTTTATGATGATTATAGATAATAACCAAAGCTTATATTTGATGATTTCTTGCTGGAAAAATGGTAGTTTAGACGTTCATGGAAGAGTGTGTGTGTTTTGAGAGAGAATTGGAAAGAAAATTGGAATGAAATGGAGTGAATGATGAGTGGTAAGTGGTGAGTGGGGTTAAAAGGAGTTCTAGTTGGTTGACTAGTTCATGGTAAAAGTTAAACTTGATTAGTCATGCATGACATAATCAAGAGTGGAATCCCATTCTAGTTCCTATTGGTATATACCCATAGTAAGTACGTATAGAAGTTGTGTATAATACGGGTATGAATACTGTATGACTAGAATTGTTGATGAAAATGAATGGGAATGCAATTGTATGCATTTTTGTTAAGTAGAAATATTTTGACATATGTCTTGAAGTCTTTCAAACGTGTATTAATACATCTTAATACACTACATATATATACATTCTAATTGTGTCAATAAATCATCGTTAGTTGTTAGATACATGCGTTATTTTGAAACCTTAAGTTAACGATCACGTTAAATGTAATTAATCCCATTGTTAATGTACTTAATGAGATGCTAAATTGTTATGTTATCATAATAACATAGTGTATTAATATATCTTAATATGATATATAAATATTAAGACATTATTACAACAATAATCGTTACATATAGATATCGTTTTGAATTCCTTAAGTTAGCAGTCTTGTTTATGTATATAGTTTATTGTTAATATACATAACTAGATACTTAAATATCATTTCATCATGTTACACACATATATATGTTCATATATATTATCATGTCATATACAAGTTATAACGTTCGTGAATCATCGAACAAACTGGGTGGTCAAACGTTAACACAAAATCCGTTTCAATTAATCAAGTCTTAACAAGTTTGATTGCTTAACATGTTGGAAATATTTATTCATGTAAATATAGCTATCATATAATATATAAACATGAAAAAGTTCTGGTCACTACAGTACCTACCCGTTAAATAAATTTCGTCCCAAAATTTTAAGCAGTTGGAGGCAAGGTTGCAAAATTCGCTATTCCGGGATTAATCGGTCGGCACTTGAGAAGGATTAATCGGTAATTCAGGGATTAATCGGAGATTAATCGGACTGTACTGTGTACATTTAAATATTAAATTTCAAAAATTATATGTGTAAATACAGAAAAAACCATAAATATAAAAATAAACTTTAACATAATTGTCTAAAGACATAATTTCATTCCTCGTCCCTGAACTTTACATCATTTTTGACTCCCTGTCCTTTTTCTTTTTTTTGTGCACTCCTCGTCCCTTAAGAATCATACCACTACATCCCTCGTCCTCCCATCTACTTTCTGTCTATTTCAGTCGTTAAGTCAAGCATGTGTAAAGCATGTGAGGATATTTTTGTCATTGTTCCCTTTACCCCTTCCTTTATCTCTCTGACTTCTCCCTATCTGCTACAGTACACAACATATACGCGTATTCATCTTCATGAATTTAACATATCAATTTCTTCATTGATATGTCTAATTTCAAATTGATATCAGATAATTGATTCTTAACAAAATCCACAACCTCGACTTCGTTCACAGTGCTTTAACATCATGAAAATTGGTTCAGATCTGGAGATTCATACTCGCCGAGTACAACTTTTCATTGTTTCGGTCTTCAGCATTCATCAGCAAGTTATAGATCGAATTGAGCGGAATTTTTGCATCCTCATACATCGATGAAGCTTCGCGACTCAACAATTTACCACGAAAATCATCATACGATTCTAGAACTAAAGGTCAAAGTTTATGTGTTTTCGGTCAAGGATTTAATTGAAATGAATATGTGGTTTTCAGAAGTTAAAAACAGATTTCGAGAGTTAGAATGAAGATTTTGAACAAGTTTCATGAAGATTTCGTGACCTGAAAACAACTAATTCATAGATTTTGATTTTCATGCTCAAACGACTTTGCTGCTACTGTTCATCTTCGATTTCATTAGTTGCAGTTGTTTTTTTTTTCTAAGTTCATTACAAAGGATGCTAATCGCTGCTCAAGGAGTGTTTTTCAATCATTTTTGTGATTGAATTTCGTCGAATTGAAGGTTGTTGATTTTTGCTCTTCGTGTTCATGGAGGTTTGAAGCAAATTTTATTACGAGTATTTGTAGTAAGCTATTCAACAAATTCAAGATAAGATCCTGTGAGAAAGGAAAAAAAACATGTGATCGGTAAGAATGTTGCTAAACTAATTAATACGAGTATTTATAGTAAATTCGATTTACCTGTTGAATCCATGTTTGTTGAAAGAGGTTTTGAAGGTGGGGCATAAGCATTGATGCAGGTAAATTGTTATTTACAGAACTGGTATTAATCTCCCTTGGTATTAATTATTCTCCATTGATGTTGGTAAATTGTTATTTATAGAACTGGTATTATGCACATATCAATTTCTTCATTGATAATTGATAAATACGTATATGTCGTGCATTGTAGCAGAAATTAGGGTTTATATTTTTTTTTAAGGATGAATTAGGGAGAAGTCAAGTAGATAAGGAAGGGGTAAAAGGAACAAAGATGAAGAAAGACTAAAATACCCTCACATGCTTTGCACATGCTTGACTTAACGGTTGAAATAGACAGAAAGTAGACGGGAGGACGAGGGATGCAGTGATATGATTCTTAAGGGACGAGGAGTGCACAAAAAAAAGAAAAAGGACAGGGAGTCAAAAATGATGTAAAGTTCAGGGACGAGGAATGAAATTATGTCTTGTCTAAAAGTATTCATTTTGCTCAAAAACTATAAAGTTCTAGTGTAAATTCATGTTAAAATGTTAATCATTTTTTACTTTGACCAACTTTGATTACCAAATTCGATTTTGACCCATCAATTGACGTTGACCGTTTAATTAAACGGATTTTTAAAAATCGGAACGGATTAGTTTTAAAAATGATTAATCGGAGATTAATCGGCGAGTAATCGGGTTTTTTACAACACTGGTTGGAGGTGTTGGCGCATCATCTGGAAATAAGTGCGGGTATTTCTGCGTCATCTAATCTTCTCGTTCCCAGGTGAAATCAGGTCCTCTACGATCATTCCATCGAACTTTAACGATTGGTATCTTGTTTTGTTTAAGTCCTTTAATCTCACGATCCATTACCTCGACAGGTTCTTCAACGAATTGTAGTTTTTTGTTGATTTTAATTTCGTCTAAAGGAATCGTGAGATCTTCTTTAGCTAAGCATTTCTTCATATCCGAGACGTGAAAGGTATTATGTACGCCAGCTAACTGTTGCGGTAATTCAAGTTGATAAGCTACCGGTCCGACACGATCAATAATCTTGAATGGACCAATATATCTCGGGTTTAGTTTTCCCCATTTTCCAAAACGAAAAACGCCCTTCCAAGGTGATACCTTAAGCATGACCATGTCGCCAATTTCAAATTCTATATCTTTTCTTTTACTCTTTGCATAGCTCTTTTGTCGACTCTGGGCGGTTTTCAACTGTTGTTGAATTTGAATGATTTTCTCGGTAGTTTCTTGGATTATCTCCAGACCTGTAATTTGTCTATCCCCCACCTCGCTCCAACAAATCAGAGACCTGCACTTTCTACCATAAAGTGCCTCGAACGGTGCCGCCTCAATACTCGAGTGGTAACTATTGTTGTAGAAAAATTCTGCTAACGGTAGATGTCGATCCCAACCATTTCCAAAATCAATAACACATGCTCGTAGCATGTCTTCAAGTGTCTGTATAGTCCTTTCACTTTGCCCATCAGTTTATGGATGATAGGCAGTACTCATGTCTAGACGAGTTCCCAATGCTTGTTGTAACGTTTACCAAAACCTTGAAACAAATCTAGAGATAATAGAGATTGGTATTCTGAAATGTCCCGTTCTTATTGATTAAAAACGTTCCATATTAATTGATTTCGTTGCGAGGTTTTGACCTCTATATGAGACGTTTTTCAAAGACTGCATTCATTTTAAAACAAATCATAACCTTTATTTCATCAATAAAGGTTTAAAAAGCTTTACGTAGATTATCAAATAATGATAATCTAAAATATCCTGTTTACACACGACCATTACATAATGGTTTACAATACAAATATGTTACAACAAAATAAGTTTCTTGAATGCAGTTTTTACACAATATCATACAAGCATGGACTCCAAATCTCGTCCTTATTTAAGTATGCGACAGCGGTAGCTCTTAATATTCACCTGAGAATAAACATGCTTTAAACGTCAACAAAAATGTTGGTAAGTTATAGGTTTAACCTATATATATCAAATCGTAATAATAGACCACAAGATTTCATATTTCAATACACATCCCATACATAGAGATAAAAATCATTCATATGGTGAACACCTGGTAACCGACATTAACAAGATGCATATATAAGAATATCCCCATCATTCCGGGACACCCTTCGGATATGATATAAATTTCGAAGTACTAAAGCATCCGGTACTTTGGATGGGGTTTGTTAGGCCCAATAGATCTATCTTTAGGATTAGCGTCAATTAGGGTGTCTGTTCCCTAATTCTTAGATTACCAGACTTAATAAAAAGGGGCATATTCGATTTCGATAATTCAACCATAGAATGTAGTTTCACGTACTTGTGTCTATTTTGTAAATCATTTATAAAACCTGCATGTATTCTCATCCCAAAAATATTAGATTTTAAAAGTGGGACTATAACTCACTTTCACAGATTTTTACTTCGTCGGGAAGTAAGACTTGGCCACTGGTTGATTCACGAACCTATAACAATATATACATATATATCAAAGTATGTTCAAAATATATTTACAACACTTTTAATATATTTTGATGTTTTAAGTTTATTAAGTCAGCTGTCCTCGTTAGTAACCTACAACTAGTTGTCCACAGTTAGATGTACAGAAATAAATCGATAAATATTATCTTGAATCAATCCACGACCCAGTGTATACGTATCTCAGTATTGATCACAACTCAAACTATATATATTTTGGAATCAACCTCAACCCTGTATAGCTAACTCCAACATTCACATATAGAGTGTCTATGGTTGTTCCGAAATATATATAGATGTGTCGACATGATAGGTCGAAACATTGTATACGTGTCTATGGTATCTCAAGATTACATAATATACAATACAAGTTGATTGGAATAGATTTGTTACCAATTTTCACGTAGCTAAAATGAGAAAAATTATCCAATCTTGTTTTACCCATAACTTTTTCATTTTAAATCCGTTTTGAGTGAATCAAATTGCTATGGTTTCATATTGAACTCTATTTTATGAATCTAAACAGAAAAATTATAGGTTTATAGTCGGAAAAATAAGTTACAAGTCGTTTTTGTAAAGGTAGTCATTTCAGTCGAAAGAACGACGTCTAGATGACCATTTTAGAAAACATACTTCCACTTTGAGTTTAACCATAATTTTTGGATATAGTTTCATGTTCATAATAAAAATCATTTTCTCAGAATAACAACTTTTAAATCAAAGTTTATCATAGTTTTTAATTAACTAACCCAAAACAGCCCGCGGTGTTACTACGACGGCGTAAATCCGGTTTTACGGTGTTTTTCGTGTTTCCAGGTTTTAAATCATTAAGTTAGCATATCATATAGATATAGAACATGTGTTTAGTTAATTTTAAAAGTCAAGTTAGAAGGATTAACTTTTGTTTGCGAACAAGTTTAGAATTAACTAAACTATGTTCTAGTGATTACGAGTTTAAACCTTCGAATAAGATAGTTTTATATATATGAATCGAATGATGTTATGAACATCATTACTACCTCAAGTTTAGTAGGTAAACCTACTGGAAGTGACAAGAAATGATCTAGCTTTAAAAGATCTTGGATGGCTTGAAAGTTCTTGAAGTAGGATCATGACACAAAAACAAGTTCAAGTAAGATTTTTACTCGAATTAAGATAGTTTATAGTTATAGAAATTGAATCAAAGTTTGAATATGAATATTACCTTGAATAAGAAAGATAACCTACTATATATAACAAAGGTTTCTTGATCTTAGATGATTACTTGGAATGGATTAGAAAGCTTGGAAGTAAATTAGTAAACTTGAAGGGATTTTTGAAGTGTTCTTGAAGTGTTCTTCCTATGATGATTATAGCTTGATTCTTGAAGTGATTTTTAATGAAGATGATGATTAACTACTGGAAAAATACGTTCATAATAGTGTGTGTGTGTGTTGAGATAGAATTAGAAAGAGAATTGGAAGTGAAATGGAGTGAATGATGAGTGGTAATTGGTGAGTGGGGTTAAAAGGATTTCTAGTTAGTTGACTTGCTCATGGTAGAAGTTAAAATTAATTAGTAATACATGACATAATCAAGAGTGGAATCCCATGCTAGTTCCTATTGGTATATACCCATAGTAAGTACGTTTTGAAGCTGTGTATAATACGGGTAAGAATACAACTAGAATTCTTGATGAAAGAAAAGAATGGGAAAGTAACTGTAACCATTTTCGTTAATTATGAGTGTTTTGATATATGTCTTGAAGTCTTCCAAAAGTATTTTAATACATCTAAATACACTACATGTATATACATTTTAACTGAGTCGTTAAGTCATCGTTAGTCGTTACATGTAAGTGTTGTTTTGAAACCTTTAAGTTAACGATCTCAATTAATGTTGTTAACCCATTGTTTATTATATCTAATGAGATGTTAAATTATTATATTATCATGATATTATGATATATTAATATATCTTAATATGATATATATACATTTAAATGTCGTTACAACGATAATCGTTACATATATGTCTCGTTTCGAAATCCTTAAGTTAGTAGTCTTGTTTATATGTATATAACTCATTGTTAATATACTTATGGAGATACTTACTTATCATAATCTCATGTTAACCATATGTATATCCATATATATATCGTCATGTCGTTTTTACAAGTTTTAACGTTCGTGAATCGCCGGTCAACTTGGGTGGTCAATTGTCTATATGAAACATATTTCAATTAATCAAGTCTTAACAAGTTTGATTGCTTAACATGTTGGAAACATTTAATCATGTAAATATCAATCTCAATTAATATATATAAACATGGAAAAGTTCGGGTCACTACAGTACCTACCCGTTAAATAAATTTCGTCCCGAAATTTTAAGCTGTTGAAGGTGTTGACGAATCTTCTGGAAATAGATGCGGGTATTTCTTCTTCATCTAATCTTCATGCTCCCAGGTGAACTCGAGTCCTCTACGAGCATTCCATCGAACCTTAACAATTGGTATCTTGTTTTGCTTAAGTCTTTTAACCTCACGATCCATTATTTCGACGGGTTCTTCGATGAATTGGAGTTTTTCGTTGATTTGGATTTCATATAACGGAATAGTGAGATCTTCTTTAGCAAAACATTTCTTCAAATTCGAGACGTGGAAAGTGTTATGTACAGCCACGAGTTGTTGAGGTAACTCAAGTCGGTAAGCTACTGGTCCGACACGATCAATAATCTTGAATGGTCCAATATACCTTGGATTTAATTTCCCTCGTTTACCAAATCGAACAACGCCTTTCCAAGGTGCAACTTTGAGCATGACCATCTCTCCAATTTCAAATTCTATATCTTTTCTTTTAATGTCAGCGTAGCTCTTTTGTCGACTTTGGGCGGTTTTCAACCATTGTTGAATTTGGATGATCTTCTCGGTAGTTTCTTGTATAATCTCCGGACCCGTAATCTGTCTATCCCCCACTTCACTCCAACAAATCGGAGACCTGCACTTTCTACCATAAAGTGCTTCAAACGGCGCCATCTCAATGCTTGAATGGTAGCTGTTGTTGTAGGAAAATTCTGCTAACGGTAGATGTCGATCCCAACTGTTTCCGAAATCAATAACACATGCTCGTAGCATGTCTTCAAGCATTTGTATCGTCCTTTCACTCTGCCCATCAGTTTGTGGATGATAGGCAGTACTCATGTCTAGACGAGTTCCTAATGCTTGCTGTAATGTCTGCCAGAATCTTGAAATAAATCTGCCATCCCTATCAGAGATAATAGAGATTGGTATTCCATGTCTGGAGACGACTTCCTTCAAATACAGTCGTGCTAACTTCTCCATCTTGTCATCTTCTCTTATTGGCAGGAAGTGTGCTGATTTGGTGAGACGATCAACTATTACCCAAATAGTATCAAAACCACTTGCAGTCCTTGGCAATTTAGTGATGAAATCCATGGTAATGTTTTCCCATTTCCATTCTGGGATTTCGGGTTGTTGAAGTAGACCTGATGGTTTCTGATGCTCAGCTTTGACCTTTGAACACGTCAAACATTCTCCTACATATTTAGCAACATCGGCTTTCATACCCGGCCACCAAAAATGTTTCTTGAGATCCTTGTACATCTTCTCCGTTCCAGGATGTATTGAGTATCTGGTTTTATGAGCTTCTCTAAGTACCATTTCTCTCATATCTCCAAATTTTGGTACCCAAATCCTTTCAGCCCTATACCGGGTTCCGTCTTCCCGAATATTAAGATGCTGCTCCGATCCTTTGGGTATTTCATCCTTTAAATTTCCTTCTTTTAAAACTCCTTGTTGCGCCTCCTTTATTTGAGTAGTAAGGTTATTATGAATCATTATATTCATAGATTTTACTCGAATGGGTTCTCTGTCCTTCCTGCTCAAGGCATCGGCTACCACATTTGCCTTCCCCGGGTGGTAACGAATCTCAAAGTCGTAATCATTCAATAATTCAATCCACCTACGCTGCCTCATATTCAGTTGTTTCTGATTAAATATGTGTTGAAGACTTTTGTGGTCGGTATTTATAATACTTTTGACCCCATATAAGTAGTGCCTCCAAGTCTTTAATGCAAAAACAACCGCGCCTAATTCCAAATCATGCGTCGTATAATTTTGCTCGTGAATCTTCAATTGTCTAGACGCATAAGCAATCACCTTCGTTCGTTGCATTAATACACAACCGAGACCTTGCTTTGATGCGTCACAATAAATCACAAAATCATCATTCCCTTCAGGCAATGACAATATAGGTGCCGTAGTTAGCTTTTTCTTCAATAACTGAAACACTTTCTCTTGTTCATCATTCCATTCAAATTTCTTCCCTTTATGCGTTAATGCAGTCAAGGGTTTTGCTATTTTGGAGAAATCTTGGATGAATCTTCTGTAGTAACCAGCCAATCCTAAAAATTGACGTATATGCTTCGGAGTTTTTGGGGTTTCCCACTTTTCAACGGTTTTGATCTTTACCGGGTCCACCTGGATACCTTCTTTGTTCACTATGTGACCGAGGAATTGAACTTCTTCCAACCAAAATGCACACTTTGAAAACTTAGCGTACAGTTTTTCTTTCCTCAATACTTCTAACACCTTTCTCAAATGTTCACCGTGTTCTTGGTCATTCTTTGAGTAAATAAGTATGTCATCAATGAAAATAATGACAAACTTGTCAAGGTATGGTCCACACACTCGGTTCATAAGGTCCATGAACACAGCTGGTGCATTAGTTAAACCAAACGGCATGACCATAAACTCGTAATGACCGTAACGTGTTCTGAAAGCAGTCTTTGGAATATCATCTTCTTTTACCCGCATTAGATGATACCCGGAACGTAAGTCAATCTTTGAATAAACAGACGAGCCTTGTAGTTGATCAAATAATTCGTCGATTCTCGGTAGTGGGTAGCGGTTCTTGATGGTAAGTTTGTTCAACTCTCGGTAGTCGATACACAACCTGAATGTACCATCTTTCTTCTTGACAAACAAAACAGGAGCTCCCCACGGTGATGTGCTTGGTCGAATGAAACCACGCTCTAAAAGTTCTTGTAATTGGCTTTGCAGTTCTTTCATCTCGCTGGGTGCGAGTCTGTAAGGAGCACGAGCTATTGGTGCAGCTCCTGGTACAAGATCTATTTGAAATTCAACGGATCAATGTGGGGGTAATCCCGGTAATTCTTTCGGAAATACATCGGGAAATTCTTTTGCAATGGGAACATCATTGATGCTCTTTTCTTCAGTTTGTACTTTCTCGACGTGTGCTAGAACAGCATAGCAACCTTTTCTTATTAGTTTTTGTGCCTTCAAATTACTAATAAGATGTAGCTTCGTGTTGCCCTTTTCTCCGTACACCATTAAGGGTTTTCCTTTTTCTCGTATAATGCGAATTGCATTTTTGTAACAAACGATCTCTGCTTTCACTTTTTTCAACCAGTCCATACCGATTATCACATCAAAACTCCCTAACTCTACTGGTATCAAATCAATCTTAAATGTTTCGCTAACCAGTTTAATTTCTCGATTCCGACATATATTATCTGCTGAAATTAATTTACCATTTACTAATTCGAGTAAAAATTTACTATCCAAAGGCGTCAATGGACAACTTAATTTAGCACAAAAATCTCTACTCATATAGCTTCTATCCGCACCCGAATCAAATAAAACGTAAGCAGATTTATTGTGAATAAGAAACGTACCCATAACAAGCTCCGGGTCTTTCTGTGCCTCTACTGCATTAATATTGAAAACTCTTCCACGGCCTTGTCCATTCGTGTTCTCCTGGTTCGGGCAATTTCTAATAATGTGGCCCGGTTTTCCACATTTATAACAAACTACATTGGCATAACTTGCTCCGACACTACTTGCTCCGCCATTACTCGTTCCGACACCATTTGTTCCTTTCGTTCTATTAACCCCTGGTCCGTAGACCTCACACTTCACCGCGCTATGACCATTTCTTTTACACTTGTTGCAAAATTTGGTGCAGAACCCCGAGTGATACTTTTCACACCTTTGGCATAGCCGCTTCTGATTGTTGTTGTTGTTGCGGTTATTATTGTTGTTGGGATGATTGTTGTAGTTGCTATTGTTGTTGTTGTTGTTGTTGTTGTTGTTGTTGTTGTTGTTGTTGTTGGGCCGTTTGTTGTAGTTGTGATGTTGCGATTGTTGGGATAATTGTTGCGATTATTGTTGTAATTGCTGTTGTTGTATTGGTGATTCTTATCACCGTTTTCCTCCCACTTTCTTTTGACTTGCTTCACATTGGCCTCTTCAGCAGTCTGTTCTTTAATTCTTTCTTCAATCTGGTTCACTAGTTTGTGAACCATTCTACATGCCTGTTGTATGGAGGCGGGCTCGTGTGAACTTATATCTTCTTGGATTCTTTCCGGTAATCCTTTCACAAACGCGTCGATCTTCTCTTCCTCATCTTCGAATGCTCCCGGACACAATAGGCACAATTCTGTGAATCGTCTTTCGTACGTGGTAATATCAAATCCTTGGGTTCGTAACCCTCTAAGTTCTGTCTTGAGCTTATTGACCTCGGTTCTGGGACGGTACTTCTCGTTCATCAAGTGCTTGAATGCTGACCACGGTAGTGCGTACGCATCGTCTTGTCCCACTTGCTCTAGATAGGTATTCCACCATGTTAACGCAGAACCTGTGAAGGTATGCGTAGCGTACTTTACTTTATCCTCTTCAGTACACTTACTTATGGCAAACACCGATTTGACCTTCTCGGTCCACCGTTTCAATCCGATCGGTCCTTCGGTTCCATCAAATTCCAAAGGTTTGCAGGCAGTGAATTCTTTGTAGGTGCATCCTACACGATTTCCTGTACTGCTAGATCCAAGGTTATTGTTGGTATGTAGCGTAGCCTGTACTGCGGCTATGTTTGAAGCTAGAAAAGTACGGAATTCCTCTTCATTCATATTCACGGTGTGTCGAGTAGTCGGTGCCATTTCCTTCAAAATAGTCAAATGGAACAAGTTAATCATACAGAATATTAAGAGTAGTTAATAGTATTTCATAGCATAATATGAACTCATTTATAAAAGCTTTTTCTTCATATTAGCGTTTTATAAGTTTAAATTCGGGTAGTAACTACCCGTTAAGTTCATACTTAGTAGCTAATATACAATTCAACTACTACAATTCTATATGAAAAACTGATTATAATAATATTTCGCGTTCAAACTTTTATACAATATTTTACAAACTTACAATACCGCTTATTTTACATAAAACATGAAATATAGCACACAATAACTTTGATACAAGATAGTTGTGAAGATAATTCTAGCTAGTACACAAGTCGTTCAGCAAATGCAATAAAGACACGTAATTCATACGTCCAGAAACAAGTCATGCATTCTGGTTTTACTAGGATTACTTCCCATCCTTGGTCTTGTGGAACATAACCGTTATGGCCGTTGATAAGACATCGTGTTGTAACATCGTCAAAGGGACAAGGGTTACGTAATGTCCAACAGTCCCGTAACAATCTAAAAACCTCATTTCTTACCCCAATTACCGACTCCGTCACTTGTGGGAACGTTTTGTTTAATAGTTGTAGCCCGATGTTCTTGTTCTCACTTTGGTGAGAAGCGAACATTACTAATCCGTAAGCATAACATGCTTCTTTATGTTGCATGTTAGCCGCTTTTTCTAAATCACGAAGTCCAATATTCGGATATATTGAGTCAAAATAATTTCTTAACCCATTGCGTAAAATAGCATTTGGGTTCCCCGCAATATATGCGTCAAAGTAAACACATTATAACTTATGGATTTCCCAATGTGATATCCCCCATCTTTCGAACGAAAGCCTTTTATAAACTAAGGCATTCTTAGAACGTTCTTTGAATGTCTTACAAACTGATCTCGCCTTAAATAGTTGTGCCGAAGAATTCTGACCGACTCTAGACAAGATTTCATCAATCATGTCTCCGTGTAGGTCTCTTAAAATATTGGGTTGTCTATCCATTTTGTGTTTTTATACTGTAAAATAGACAAGAGTTAGATTCATAAAAAAAATACTTATTAATACAAGCAATTTTTACATATATCATAAAGCATAAGCACACTATATTACATATATTACACCACACGAATACAACTATCTTATTCCGACTCGCTTGTTTCTTCTTCTTCAGTTTTGGTTCGTTTTGCCAAGTTTCTAGGGATATATGATGTTCCCCTAATACGAGCCGTCGTTTTCCACATTGGTTTAGAAAAAACCTGGTGGTTTAGAGGTTCCCGGGTCATTGTTACAACTTAAGGACTTCGGGGGTTGACGATACATATAAAGTTCATCGGGGTTGGAATTAGATTTCTCTATTTTTATGCCCTTTCCCTTATTATTTTCTTTTGCCTTTTTAAATTCAGTTGGGGTAATTTCTATAACATCATCGGAATTCTCGTCGGAATCCGATTCATCGGAGAATTGGTAATCCTCCCAATATTTTGCTTCCTTGGCGGAAACACCATTGACCTTAATTAACCTTGGTCGGTTGGTTGAGGATTTTCTTTTACTTAACCGTTTTATTATTTCCCCCCACCGGTTCTATTTCTTCATCCGGTTCCGATTCTTCTTCCGGTTCCGATTCTTCTTCCGGTTCCGATTCTTCTTCCGGTTCCGACTCTTCTTCCGGTTCCTCTTCGGGAACTTGTGAATCAGTCCACGAATCATTCCAATTTACATTTGAATCTTCATTATTATTAGGTGAGTCAATGGGACTTGTTCTAGAGGTAGACATCTATCACATAATATCAAACGCGTTAAGAGATTAATATATCACATAATATTCACATGTTAAAAATATATAGTTTCCAACAAAATTTGTTAAGCAATCATTTTTCAAGTAAACACGGTCGAAGTCCAGACTCACTAATGCATCCTAACAAACTCGATAAGACACACTAATGCAAAATTCTGGTTCTCTAAGACCAACGCTCGGATACCAACTGAAATGTCCCGTTCTTATTGATTAAAAACGTTCCATATTAATTGATTTCGTTGCGAGGTTTTGACCTCTATATGAGACGTTTTTCAAAGACTGCATTCATTTTAAAACAAACCATAACCTTTATTTCATCAATAAAGGTTTAAAAAGCTTTACGTAGATTATCAAATAATGATAATCTAAAATATCCTGTTTACACACGACCATTACATAATGGTTTACAATACAAATATGTTACAACAAAATAAGTTTCTTGAATGCAGTTTTTACACAATATCATACAAGCATGGACTCCAAATCTCGTCCTTATTTAAGTATGCGACAGCGAAAGCTATTAATATTCACCTGAGAATAAACATGCTTTAAACGTCAACAAAAATGTTGGTGAGTTATAGGTTTAACCTATATATATCAAATCGTAACAATAGACCACAAGATTTCATATTTCAATACACATCCCATACATAGAGATAAAAATCATTCATATGGTGAACACCTGGTAACCGACATTAACAAGATGCATATATAAGAATATCCCCATCATTCCGGGACACCCTTCGGATATGATATAAATTTCGAAGTACTAAAGCATCCGGTACTTTGGATGGGGTTTGTTAGGCCCAATAGATCTATCTTTAGGATTCGCGTCAATTAGGGTGTCTGTTCCCTAATTCTTAGATTACCAGACTTAATAAAAAGGGGCATATTCGATTTCGATAATTCAATCATAGAATGTAGTTTCACGTACTTGTGTCTATTTTGTAAATCATTTATAAAACCTGCATGTATTCTCATCCCAAAAATATTAGATTTTAAAAGTAGGACTATAACTCACTTTCACAGATTTTTACTTCGTCGGGAAGTAAGACTTGGCCACTGGTTGATTCACGAACATATAACAATATATACATATATATCAAAGTATGTTCAAAATATATTTACAACACTTTTAATATATTTTGATGTTTTAAGTTTATTAAGTCAGCTGTCCTCGTTAGTAACCTACAACTAGTTGTCCACAGTTAGATGTACAGAAATAAATCAATAAATATTATCTTGAATCAATCCACGACCCAGTGTATACGTATCTCAGTATTGATCACAACTCAAACTATATATATTTTGGAATCAACCTCAACCCTGTATAGCTAACTCCAACATTCACATATAGAGTGTCTATGGTTGTTCCGAAATATATATAGATGTGTCGACATGATAGGTCGAAACATTGTATACGTGTCTATGGTATCTCAAGATTACATAATATACAATACAAGTTGATTAAGTTATAGTTGGAATAGGTTTGTTACCAATTTTCACGTAGCTAAAATGAGAAAAATTATCCAATCTTGTTTTACCCATAACTTTTTCATTTTAAATCCGTTTTGAGTGAATCAAATTGCTATGGTTTCATATTGAACTCTATTTTATGAATCTAAACAGAAAAATTATAGGTTTATAGTCGGAAAAATAAGTTACAAGTCATTTTTGTAAAGGTAGTCATTTCAGTCGAAAGAACGACGTCTAGATGACCATTTTAGAAAACATACTTCCACTTTGAGTTTAACCATAATTTTTGGATATAGTTTCATGTTCATAATAAAAATAATTTTCTCAGAATAACAACTTTTAAATCAAAGTTTATCATAGTTTTTAATTAACTAACCCAAAACAGCCCGCGGTGTTACTACGACGGCGTAAATCCGGTTTTACGGTGTTTTTCGTGTTTCCAGGTTTTAAATAATTAAGTTAGCATATCATATAGATATAGAACATGTGTTTAGTTAATTTTAAAAGTCAAGTTAGAAGGATTAACTTTTGTTTGCGAACAAGTTTAGAATTAACTAAACTATGTTCTAGTGATTACGAGTTTAAACCTTCGAATAAGATAGTTTTATATATATGAATCGAATGATGTTATGAACATCATTACTACCTCAAGCTTAGTAGGTAAACCTACTGGAAGTGACAAGAAATGATCTAGCTTCAAAGGATCTTGGATGGCTTGAAAGTTCTTGAAGTAGGATCATGACACAAAAACAAGTTCAAGTAAGATTTTTACTCGAATTAAGATAGTTTATAGTTATAGAAATTGAATCAAAGTTTGAATATGAATATTACCTTGAATAAGAAAGATAACCTACTGTATATAACAAAGGTTTCTTGATCTTAGATGATTACTTGGAATGGATTAGAAAGCTTGGAAGTAAATTAGTAAACTTGAAGGGATTTTTGAAGTGTTCTTGAAGTGTTCTTCCTATGATGATTATAGCTTGATTCTTGAAGTGATTTTTAATGAAGATGATGATTAACTACTGGAAAAATACGTTCATAATAGTGTGTGTGTGTTGAGAGAGAATTAGAAAGAGAATTGGAAGTGAAATGGAGTGAATGATGAGTGGTAATTGGTGAGTGGTGAGTGGGGTTAAAAGGATTTCTAGTTAGTTGACTAGCTCATGGTAGAAGTTAAAATTGATTAGTCATACATGACATAATCAAGAGTGGAATCCCATGCTAGTTCCTATTGGTATATACCCATAGTAAGTACGTTTTGAAGCTGTGTATAATACGGGTAAGAATACGAATAGAATTCTTGATGAAAGAAAAGAATGGGAAAGTAACTGTAACCATTTTCGTTAAGTATGAGTGTTTTGATATATGTCTTGAAGTCTTCCAAAAGTATTTTAATACATCTAAATACACTACATGTATATACATTTTAACTGAGTCATTAAGTCATCGTTAGTCGTTACATGTAAGTGTTGTTTTGAAACCTTTAAGTTAACGATCTCAATTAATGTTGTTAACCCATTGTTTATTATATCTAATGAGATGTTAAATTATTATATTATCATGATATTATGATATATTAATATATCTTAATATGATATATATACATTTAAATGTCGTTACAACGATAATCGTTACATATATGTCTCGTTTCGAAATCCTTAAGTTAGTAGTCTTGTTTATATGTATATAACTCATTGTTAATATACTTATGGAGATACTTACTTATCATAATCTCATGTTAACCATATGTATATCCATATATATATCGTCATGTCATTTTTACAAGTTTTAACGTTCGTGAATCGCCGGTCAACTTGGGTGGTCAATTATCTATATGAAACATATTTCAATTAATCAAGTCTTAACAAGTTTGATTGCTTAACATGTTGGAAACATTTAATCATGTAAATATAAATCTCAATTAATATATATAAACATGGAAAAGTTCGGGTCACTACATATTCCATGTCTGGAGACGATTTCCATCAAGTACAGTCGTGCTTGCTTCTCCATTTTTTCATCTTCTCTCATTGGCAGAAAGTGTGCTGACTTGGTAAGACGATCAACTATTACCCAAATTGTATCATAACCACTTGGAGTCCTTGGTAATTTAGTAATGAAATCCATGGTAATGTTTTCCCATTTCCATTCTGGGATTTCAGGTTGTTGAAGTAGACCTAATGGTTTCTGATGTTCAGCCTTGACTTTAGAACAAGTTAAACATTCTCCTACGCATGTAGCAATATCGGCTTTCATACCCGGCCACCAAAAGTGTTTCTTGAGATCTTGGTACATCTTTCCCGCTCCGGGATGTATTGAGTATCTGATTTTATGTGCTTTCATAAGTACCATTTCTCTCGCATCTCCAAACTTTGGTAATCAAATTCTTTCCGCCCTATACCGGGTTCCATCTTCCCGAATATTAAGATGTTTCTCCGATCATTTGGGTATTTCATTCTTCAAATTCCCTTCTTTCAAAACTCCTTGTTGCGCCTCCTTTATTCGAGTAGTAAGGTCAGTATGAATAATTATATTCATAGCTTTTACTCGAATAGGTTCCCTGTCCTTTCTACTCAAGGCGTCGGCTACCACATTTGCCTTTTCCGGGTGGTAACGAATCTCAAAATCGTAATCATTTAACAGCTCAATCCACCTACGTTGTCTCATGTTAAGTTTTTTTGATCAAATATGTGTTGGAGACTTTTGTGGTCGGTATATATGGTACATTTGACCCCATATAAATAGTGCCTCCATATCTTTAATGCAAAAACAACAGTGCCCAATTCTAAATCATGAGTCGTATAATTTTGCTCATGAATCTTCAATTGTCTAGACGCATAAGCAATTACCTTCTTTCATTGCATTAATAAACAACCGAGACCTTGCTTCAAAGCGTCACAATCAATCACAAAATCATCATTCCCTTCAGGTAATGACAATATAGGTGCTGTAGTTAACTTTTTCTTCAACACTTGAAATGCTTTCTCTTGCTCATCCTTCCATTCAAATTTCTTCCCTTTATACGTTAATGCAGTCAAGGGTTTTCTATTTTGGAAAAATCTTGGATGAATCTTCTGTAGTAACCAGTCAAACCTAAGAATTGGCGTATATGCTTCAGAGTTTTCGGGGTTTCCCAGTTTTCAATGGTTTCAATCTTTGATGGATCAACCTTAATACCTTCTTTGTTCACTACGTGTCCGAGGAATTGAACTTCTTTCAACCAAAATGCACACTTTAAAAACTTAGCGTACAGTTTTTCCTTCCTCAACAATTCTAGCACTTTTCTCAAATGTTCTTCGTGCTCTTGATCATTCTTTGAGTAAATAAGTATGTCATCGATGAAAAAATGACAAACTTGTCAAGATATGGTCCACACACTCGGTTCATGAGATACATGAACACAACTAGTGCGTTAGTCAATTCAAACGACATAACCATAAACTCATAATGCCCGTAACGCGTTCTAAATGCAGTCTTCGGAATATCAGCCTCCTTCATCCGCATTTGATGATATCCGAAACGTAAATTGATCTTCGAATATATCGACGAGCCTTGTAGTTGATCAAATAAGTCGTCGATTCTCGGTAGTGGATAATGGTTCTTGATGATAAGTTTGTTCAACTCTCGGTAGTCGATACACAACCTGAATGTACCATCCTTCTTTTTGACAAACAAAACAGGAGCTCCCCATGGTGATGTGCTTGGTCGAATGAAACTACACTCTAAAAGTTCTTGTAATTGGCTCTGGAGTTCCTTCATTTCGCTGGGTGCGAGTCTGTATGGAGCACGATCTATTGGTGCAGCTCCTGGTACAAGGTCTATTTGAAATTCAACGGATCGGTGTAGAGGTAGTCCTGGTAATTCTTTCGGAAATACATCGGGAAATTCTTTTGCGACGGGAACATCACTGATGTTCTTTTCTTCAGGTTTGACTTCTTCGATGTCTGCTAGAATGACATAGCAACCTTTTCTTATTAGCTTTTGCGCCTTCAAGCTACTAATAAGGTTTAATTTCGCGTTGCTCTTTTCTCCATACACCATTAAGGGTTTTCTCTTCTCGCGTATAATGTGAATCTTATTTTTGTAACAAACGATCTCTGCTTTCACCTCTTTCAACCAGTCCATGTTAATTATCACATCAAAACTCCCTAACTCTACTGGTATCAAATAAATCTTAAATGTTTCGCTAACCAGTTTAATTTCTCGGTTCTGACATATTTTATCTGCTGTAATTAATTTACCGTTTGCTAATTCGAGTAAAAATTTATTATCCAAAGGCGTTAATGGACATCTTAATTTGGCAGAAAAATCTATACTCATATAGCTTCTATCCGCACCCGAATCAAATAAAACATAAGCAGGTTTATCATCAATAAGAAATGTACCCGTAACAAGCTCCGGGTCTTCCTGCGCTTCTACCGTATTAATGTTGAAGACTCTTCCACGGCCTTGCCCATTATTATTCCCTTTGGTTTGGGCATACCCTGCTGAAATGGTCAGGCTTTCCGCATCCGTAACAAATAATAGGATTATTTTTTTTATTATTTTTATAGGCCGTCAGTCCATAGATGTCACATTTTGTTGCACCATGACCGCTTCTGTTACACTTGGTACACACTACAGCACAGAACTTCTCCGGATGGTATCCCTCACATCTTTTCATTGAATCTTCTGATTTTGGTTGCCATTTTTGTTATTGTGATAGTTGTTGGGATTGTTGTTGTTGCGGTTGTTATTGTTGTTGGGATGTTTGTTGTTGCGTTTGTTGGTGCGAAAAATGGTGCGATTGTAGTTGTGATTGTTGTGTTGATTGTTAAAGCGATAGTTACTGTTGTTGTGTTGGTGACGCTTGTCACTGTTTTCTTCCCATTTTCTCTTGACTTGTTTCATGTTGGCCCCTTCAGCCGTCTGCTCTTTAATTCTTCCCTCAATCTGGTTTATGAGTTTGTGAGTCATTCGACTTGCCTTTTGTATGGAGGTGGGCTCGTTTGAACTCACATCCTCCTGAATCCTTTCTGGCAACCCTTTTATAAACACGTCGATCTGCTCTTCTTCATCTTCGAACACTCTTGGACACAATAGGCACAACTCTGTGAATCGTCGTTTGTATGTGGTAATATCAAATCCTTGTGTTCGTAATTCTCTAAGCTCTGCCTTGAGCTTATTGACCTCGTTTCTGGGACGGTACTGCTCATTCATCATGTGTTTAAATGCTGACCACGGTAATGCGTAAGCAGCATCTTGTCCCACCTGCTCGAGATAGGTGTTCCACCATGCTAACGCAGTACCTGTGAAGGTATGCGTAGCGTACTTTACCTTGTCTTCTTCAGTACATTTACTTATGGCAAATGCCGATTCGACCTTCTTGGTCCACCGTTTTAATCCGATGGTCCTTCGGTTCCATCGAATTTCAGAGGTTTACAGGCAGTGAATTCCTTGTAGGAGCATCCTACACGATTTCTTGTGGAATTGGTTCCATTGCTAGATTCAGAGTTATTGTTGTTTTGCATTGCAGCCTGTACTGCCGCTATGTTTGCTGCAAGTAAAACACGGAAGTCTTCCTCGCTCATGTTCATGTTGTGTCGAGTAGTTGATATTACTCCAATTAGTCATATCTTTAGTCATAATATCACGTCCTATTGTTGTTTATTTCATATGAAAACATAGTAAATCCGTTTGTATTTCATAGTATTGTAATACAGTCTAGAATCATTGTAAACTTGAAGAAATATGAAGATATTGTATGGTAACAGCTCAGAGATCAAAAACGAGACCAGAAACCCAAAGACAGAAGAGTGCGCTTAGCGCACCCCAAAATGTGCGCTCAGCACACATTGCATAAATTTGATCAGAGGATTTCTTGGCCAAAACCAAAGTGCGCCAAGCGCACATTTTGATGGTGCGCGCCGCGCACTGCGGTGGGCTCAGCGCACCCATACGCGCACTTTTGACAGAAAAGCAGATTTGAACGTGCGTAGTCGAGCTGTAAAGTATAAAGTGAAGTAGGTAAGGGTGCGCTCGGCGCACCCTTACTGTGCGCGCCGCGCACAGTGCTTTTCACCAACCTTTCAGCTTATTTAATTCCATTTCCAGTTTCATTTGAGAGAGACCAGTTTCCTTTCTGCTCAGAGACGAAAACATACGATTCAAAGCAGTTCCTAGGCTTATCAAAGTGCATCTAAGCCCTCAAATCATTGAAGAATCCAAGATCATTCAAGAGCTTCATCCAAGATTACTCCTAAAAGGTTAATCTTGTATTTACAATGAATTCTATCTTTGTTACAGTTATGTTTAAGTTTTCAAGCATGATTGTTGGCTAGTCCATTTTATGTTCATCTAGATAAATAACCGAGATGTTGAATGTTTACTATTGATTGTTTGTAATTATGCACGATAGTTTGATGTTTGAATACAAGAACCATTCTTGTTAAGTTTAATCCTTTCGATTCAATTAGTTGATATGTTCATTTGATTAAGAAACATCATCTTATTAAGTTAATGTATTGATTTACACCTAGTGACATGTGTTTATCCGTCTTTTACCAAAAGGGATAAGTTGAGTTCAAATGGTTAATTTACATAAGAATGTAAGAACGACTCTTGTAGATACTTTGGAATAGCTTAATTAGTATGTGTAATTGTCTAGGAGAATGACCAATTCCTTAGAATCTATTATACACACTTTCAACTACCTGGTTACATCAATTAACATGTGTTAGTGATTTGCCTTATCTAGTGACGTTTATAGGGATCTTATTATAACACTTAGTTAATTGTTTGGGTTGGGTGAATTGAGCATTTTACCTGACCAAGGGAATGAACTAAGTTAAACCTTTAGTTGATATAGGAGTGGATCATGTACAACACACCATTGACTTGATCATTCTTCAAGTCTTCAAACTAGTTGAATTAGTTGATTACAAATAGGAGGTCTTAGATGTCAAGAACATCACTTGCGTCGTGTAATCTCGTTGGAGTGTTCGCGCAAGACTATTCTTGGTGAACCAATCAATTAGTTCTCGTGCATAACCAATCAATCCGATCTTAATCCTAAATAACATTCAACATTAAGGGTAAAAAGTCTAGATGAGCATATTTCTTTAATTTGAATTAAAACTATATTTCTGTTTTCATAAGCTAAAAATACCAAAAATATTGTCTTTTTAATCTCATTCATCACTTGATTCGCCTATTGTAAAAGGGCAAACCAAAATATATCTTGTACTTGTAATTTTCTTAGATAATCACAATTTAGTCTATAATCCTAATTTGATTTAGATACTGTCCTTGGAACGATACACGGATTTTACCATTTATTATACTACTACACGATCGGGTACACTTCCCGTTAGTGTGTAGCAATCTCTAATCGGTATTTTTCCATACTATTTCATACGATAATTCATATACCACGTTTTGCACATCAGTAGTCGGTGCCATTTCCTTCAAAAATAGCCAAAAGAGTCCAGTTAATCATATA
Source organism: Rutidosis leptorrhynchoides (assembly GCF_046630445.1). Classification (NCBI taxonomy): domain Eukaryota; kingdom Viridiplantae; phylum Streptophyta; class Magnoliopsida; order Asterales; family Asteraceae; genus Rutidosis; species Rutidosis leptorrhynchoides. Next base: position 84,925,638 of record NC_092343.1, read on the forward strand.
GAATATCAGGAGTAGTCAATAGTATTTCATAGCATAATATGAACTTATTTATAAAAGCTTTTTCTTCATATTAGCGTTTTATAATTCAAATTCGGGTAGTACCTACCCGTTAAGTTCATACTTAGTAGCTAATATACAAATCAACTACTACAATTCTATCATGAAAAACTGATAATAATATTCCGCGTTCAAATTTTAATACCATATTTTACAAACGTACAATACCGCTATTTTACATACAGCTTGAAATATAGCACATAATAACTTTGATACAAAGCAGCTGTGAAGACAATTTTAGTGAAGCTCAAATTGTTCAGTGAAGGCAATAAAGACACGTAATTCATAAGACCATAAACAAGTCATGCATTCGGGTTTTACTAATACTATTTCCCATCCTTGATCAAGTGGGGAATAACCGTTGTGGCCATTGGCAAGGCAGCATGTTGTAACGTCGTGAAAAGGACGGGGGTTACGAAATTTCCAACAGCCCCGTAAAAAGTTAAAAACCTTATTTCTCACCCCAACTACTGAATCCGTCACCTGTGGGAATATTTTATTAAGAAGTTGCAATCCGATGTTCTTTTTCTCAATTTGGTGAGAAACGAACATCACTAACCCGTAAACATAACATGCTTCTTTAAGTTGCACGTTTAAAGCTCTTTCTAAAGAATGAAGTCCTATGTTGGGATATGTGGAGTCAAAATAGGCTCTCAACCTGTAGCGGAAAATTGCATTTGGGTTTCCTGCACACAATGCCTTAAAGAAAACATGGCGTAACTTAAGGTCTCCCCAATGTAATATACACCATCTATCGAAGGAAAGCCTTTTATAAACCAATGCATGCCTAGAACGTCTGTCAAATTTCCTACAAACTAATCTCGCCATAAACAATTGAGCCAATGAATTCTGACCAACTCTAGACAAGATTTCATCAATCATATCCCTGGTAGGTCTTCTAAAATATTCGGTTGTCTATCCTTAACGTCCATTTTTTGTTTTTATACTATAAAATAGACGAAGATTAGATTTGTAAAAGATAATTAACAAACAATACAAGCAATTTTTACATATAACATAAAAGTACAAGCACACTATAATACATATATTACACAGCATGATTACAACTTCTTCATTCCGACTCACTTGTTTCTTCCTCCTCGGACTTGGTTCGTTTTGCTAATTTCGTAGGGATAAATGGTGCTCCCTTAATACGAGCCGTCCTTTTCACAAATGGTCTAGAAAAACCTGGTGGCTTTGATGTTCCCGGGTTATAGTTAAAATTTAAGAAATATGGGTGTTTACGGTATATCCCATCAGGGTATTTCATGTTAACATAAAGTTCATCGATTTTGGGATCAGGTTTTTCTATTTTTATGGCTTTTCCCTTATTGTTTTCTTTTGCTTCATTAAATTGAGCCAGGGTAATTTCTATAACGTCATCGAAATCCTCGTCGGGATCCGATTCATCATAAAATTGGTAATCTTCCCAATATTTTTCCTCCTCAGCGGAGACACCACAAACCAATTTTAACTTTGGTCCATTTGTTGATGATTTTCTTTTATTTAATTTTTTTTCTGTGGTTCTTAATATTTCCTCCCCCGGATCTTCTTCTTCTTCCGGTTCCTCTTCTTCCGGTTCCTCTTCTTTCGGAATTTGTGAATCTTCCCAAAATATATTCGACTCTTCATTGTTATTAGGTGAGTCGATGGGATTGGTACTGGAAGTAGACATCTATCACACATTAACTAACACATTAGTAATATACCACATAATATTTACATGTAAAAAATATATAGTTTCCAACAAAGTGTTAAGCAATCGTTTTTTTTTTTAAGTAAACACGTTCGAAGTCCAGACTCACTAATGCATCCTAACAAACTCGGTTAGACACACTAATGTAAATTCCTGGTTCTCTAAGACCAACGCTTGGATACCAACTGAAATGTCCCGTTCATATCGATTATAAACGTTTCATATTAATTGGTTTCGTTGCGAGGTTTTGACCTCTATATGAGACGTTTTTCAAAGACTGCATTCGTTTTTAAAGCAAACCATAACATTTATTTTATCGACAAAGATTTAAAGGACATAACTTAGATTATCAAGTAATGATAATCTAAAATATCACGCTTACACACGACCATTACATAATGGTTTACAATAATAATATGTTACAACAAAGTAAGTTCTCGAATACAGTTTTTAAACAATATTATACAAGCATGCTGACTCCAAATCTTGTCCTTAATTTAGCATGCAACAACGGAAGCTCTTAATAATCACCTGAGAATAAACATGCTTTAAATGTCAACAAAAATGTTGGTGAGTTATAGGTTTAACCTATATATTTATCAAATCGTAATAATAGGCTACAAGATTTCCTTTCTCATAAATAGCCATCGGTATAAAAATCATTCATATGTTTGAACACCTGGTAACCGACACTAACAAAATGCATCTAGAATATCCCTAAAACATAACCACTCGTCTGTAGAGAAAAAATCAAAGTACTAAAGCAGTTCAAATTCTCTGACTGGGGCGTGTTAAAGCTCGTAGATCTACCTTTAGGATTCGCGTCAATTAGTGGCAATTATAATAAACACTAATTCATGGGCTACCAAGTTCAACAAGGGCGATATCCGATATAGCAATTCAACATAGAATGTAGTTTCAATTACTTGTGCCTATTTTGTAAAACATTTATAAAAATGCATGTATTCTCATCCCAAAAAGATATTAGATAATAAAAGTGGGACTATAACTCACTTTCACAGATTTTTAATTCATCGAGAATTAGACTTGGCCATGGGTCGATTCACGAAATAACAAATATATACATATATCAAAGTATGATAAAAATATGTTCATATCATATTTTATTACATTTTAACGATTTAAGTTGTTAACTTAGCAGTTCAACGTTAGTAGTCCACAATTAGTATTCCAAAGTTAGTAGTACATAAATCAATATATTTTCGTGAATCAATCCATGACTCATTGTATACATGTCTCAGACTCGATCACAACTCAAGGTATATATATTATTTTAGAATCAACCTCGACCCTTTATATGCTAACTCGAGCATTACCGCATATAGAGTGACTTACGGTTATTCCAAATAATATATATAGATGACGTCGATATGATATGTCAAAACATTGTATACGTGTCTATGGTCTATCAAGACATATATAATACAAGAAAGTTAGTTAAGATATAGTTAGTATAGATTTGTTACAAAATTTCACGTAGCTAAAACAAGCAAATTTATCCAATTTTGTTTTACCCATAATTTCTTCGTTTTAAATCCGTTTTGAGTGAATCAAAGTGCTATGGTTTCGTATCAAACATAAGTTTATGAAAATAAATAGAAAAAGTGATGGTTTATAGTTGGAGTTACAGGTTACAAGTCATTTTTGTAAGAGGTAGTCATTTCAGTCGAAAGAACGACATCTTGATGACCATTTTGAAAATCATACTTCCACTTTGAGTTTAACCATGATTTTTGAATATAGTTTCATGTTCATAAGAAATATCATTTTCTAATATGAACAACTTTTAAATCAAAGATTAAGATAGTTTTTATTTTTCCAACCCAAAACAGCCCCGGTTTTACTACGACGGCGTATGTCCGATTTTACGGTGTTCTTCGTGTTTCCAAGTTTTAAATCATTAAGTTAGCATATCATATAGATATAAAACATGTGTTAGGTTGTTTTTAAAAGTCAAGTTAGAAGGATTAACTTTGTTTGCGAACAAGTTTAGAATTAACTAAACTATGTTCTAGTAATTACAATTTATAATCTTCGAATAAGATGATTCTATAAGTATGAATCGAATGATGTTATGAACATCATTACTACCTAAAGTATAGTAGGTAAACCTACTGGAAATGATAAAAAAATAACTTGAGCTTCAAAGGATCTTTGATGGCTTGGAAGTTCTTGAAGTAGAATCATGACACAAAAACAAGTTCAAGTATGATTATTACTCGAATTAAGATAGTTATAGTTATAGAAATCGAATCAAAACTTGAATATGAATATTACCTTGAACAAGAAAGATAACCTACTGTAAATAACAAAGGTTTCTTGATCTTGGATGATTACTTGGAATGGATTTACAAGATTGAGAGTAATCTAGCAAACTTGAAAGGGTTTTCGAAGTGTTCTTGAGTGGTTGTTTTTATGATGATTATAGATAATAACCAAAGCTTGTATTTGATGATTTATTGCTGGAAAAATAGTAGTTTAGACGTTCATGGAAGAGTGTGTGTGTTTTGAGAGAGAATTGGAAAGAAAATTGGAATGAAATGGAGTGAATGATGAGTGGTAAGTGGTGAGTGGGGTTAAAAGGAGTTCTAGTTGGTTGACTAGTTCATGGTAGAAGTTAAACTTGATTAGTCATGCATGACATAATCAAGAGTGGAATCCCATGCTAGTTCCTATTGGTATATACCCATAGTAAGTACGTCTAGAAGCTGTGTATAATACAGGTATGAATACTGTATGACTAGAATTGTTGATGAAAATGAATGAGAATGCAATTGTATGCATTTTTGTTAAGTAGAAGTATTTTGATATATGTCTCGAAGTCTTTCAAAAGTGTATTAATACATCTTAATACACTACATATATATACATTTTAATTGTGTCAATAAATCATCGTTAGTCGTTACATGCATGCGTTGTTTTGAAACCTTAAGTTAACGATCACGTTAAATGTAATTAATCCCATTGTTAATGTACTTAATGAGATGCTAAATTGTTATGTTATCATAATAACATAGTGTATTAATATAACTTAATATGATATATAAATATTAAGACGTTATTACAACGATAATCGTTACATATAGATATCGTTTTGAATTCCTTAAATTAGTAGTCTTGTTTATGTATATAGTTTGTTGTTAATATATATAACGAGATACTTAAATATCATTTCATCATGCTACACACACACACACACACACACACACACACATACACACACACACACACACACACACACACATATATATATATATATATATATATATATATATATATATATATATATATATATATATATATATATGTGTGTGTGTGTGTGTATGTGTGTGTGTGTGTTCATATATATTATCATGTCATATACAAGTTATAACGTTCGTGAATCATCGAACAAACTGAGTGGTCAAACGTTAGCACAAAATCCGTTTCAATTAATCAAGTCTTAACAAGTTTGATTGCTTAACATGTTGGAAACATTTATTCATGTAAATATAGCTATCATATAATATATAAACATGGAAAAGTTCGGCCACTACAATCCTCGTCCGATTAGTTAGTGGAGCCACATACGAACTTGGGTTAATTAACCATTGATGTCACTCCAAGTCAACCTTCTTGTTGCGATTCGAGATCCATCCAAAACTTGCTAATTGAACCTTGGCTAAAATCTTTGTCGGTATCCAATCTTTATTTTTAAAAACCTTAGGGTGTGCTTGGTTCGAAAGTGGGAATGAGAATGGAAATGGGAAATGAATGGTAATAGGAATACAATGATCAGTCCCATTGTATTGTTATTGTTATTGTTTGGTTTCTACTTTTTAAAAAAATCAATCTAATGACCACATTTTCTTCGTATTTGTAGATAGTAATTGATATTGATATATTGTCTTTTATCTATTATTATTATTATATATTATATATATAAATCCCATACATAATTCAGACACGTGGCGGCTCCAGAATCCTCCTCACAAATCCTAATTTTCTCATAATTTTAAATTAAATTATCACTAATTACCTACTGCTTAATGCTGACATGTGTCCTTCACAACCACGGATTAGAGGCGGGTAGTTACGTTCAAAATTAGGGTTAACAAAATATTCACTCCAGATCTCTCTCTAATTTTCTCCCAAAATCGCCACCACGAAATCGATGAAGAATTTTTTTCCAATGTTTTCAACCTATAATCCTTAATTCAAATCGCATCACGACATAATCTGTTTAGGTATCCATCCATTTTTTTATAAGGGTTTCAATTCAATTCAAAACGCACGTACATTCGTCATCTTCGTTTGCTGATTTATTTCATATCAATGCAGATATCATCATAACGAACTCAAAATTTAAATCCAATACACCATAAACCGTCTATTAGAGAACTTGCTAGTCATCAAAACCAATTTATTCAAAAAGGTTCCAACTTTATGTTTCTAGGTTAAATCCAATCGATGGTTATTCATTATTATGTATATAAATTAGCCATCAATCAGGTTATTAATTGATTGTTTGAGTACTTTTTTGTTCTTTAAATCGTTTATTATAGGAGTTGTAATTTTTTTTTTTCAAATTGATTTAATCACTTTTTGGTCTGTATTTTATAACGTGATGATGATGATACTGTTTTTGAGGTATAAGTATATACTTACCATCGTTATGCTTGAAGTATAATTTGTGAATAAGTTATACCTAATTTTTGGGAGTTTTATTCAGGTGATGAAACTGTTGCTGCTGCTGATGCACCTATTATGATCCATGGAGGTACTTGCACTAAATATTTTAATGATTGTTGTAGATGCATGAATTATAACAATATATTCATCTACTTCTATCTTACATTGCAAATTATATTTCAAACATGTTATAAGTTTTCGTATCTCCTCTGATATAGTCTCTATATGATATAGTTAACCTCTTTTATTTATGTTATTAGAAATAGCAAATGATGATGTATGTGTGACGACCCGGAAATTTCCGACCAAATTTAAACTTTATTCTTATATGATTTCGACACGATAAGTAAAGTCTATTATGTTGAGTTTCAAAATTTTTGAACTATTTCATATATTCATTTAACCTTTGACTGTTCCTGACGATTCACGAACGACTATTTGTAAATAGATTCATATATATTTAAAAATATAAATATAAATATATATATATATATATATATATATATATATATATATATATATTAATTCAAAATATAATTTGAAATATTATATTATTAAAATTAATTTTGTAAAATAAAATAATATAAGATATAATAAAATTTATTATTAAAATGAACCTATATATAGATATAAAAGTTTATTAAATACATTTATTAATCAAATGTGATACTCGGTTGACGTATCGTTAGTGTTCATATAGATCTAATACGAAATTATGAAGATTTAAAATGAAAGTTGAATCGTAAATTGATTACGAAAATTTTAGGTTTGAAATAAATATTTTTATCTTTTTAGTTTAAATTATAATACTCCAGACATATTATTTGGAACTAAAAATAGATATTAGATGCACCCTTTTGATTAGGTTTCAAACATTTAATGACCAAAATAAATAAATATATTTAAACTAAAAATTTGAGATTTTTAGGAACACTTTTGTATATTAACTGTTTAGCAATGGACCACGAAATAATACTCCTAATATTTGGTGTCGGTAAGAAGAGTCCAAACCTCTGGCTGCTGAACTATGTTAAATGATTTGGCACGTTTCTTTGCATTTGATTAATTTAATATTTATTTTTATTATTATATATTCAAAAGGCAAATGCAATTCACTTTCACGCATAATTATTGTTGATTGAAAGGTTAGTGATTGATTTTATGATTGATTAATATTTTCTATTATTATCTATCTATTCTATATATATATATATATATATATATATATATATATATATATATATATATATATATATATATATATATATATATATATATATATATATGCATACAAGTTTATGAAACAAGAAAACTTGCTTCTGTTTTGTTCGAATGGTTCATGAAACCCACCACCATTTCACCTTCATCCCTAACCACCTCAACCCTTCTCCTTTCAAACTACACCGCCATCATCCTTGATCACGTACAACCATCGAGCTTCCACCACTGGTCACCACCGTTACCACCGCTCCTTCATACTCACCAAGGTTAGTCACCAATGAAACCTTCTTAACCACCATCTAACCTACTTCTATTATCGTTACCGTAACCTGCATCATTTCCTATCAATGTTTCAAATGAGTATGTGTTATACAAAGATCAAGAACACCAAAGCATTACATGTTGAACTTTAACTTCACTACCCAAAACCCTTCTTGATTGTGAAGATACCAAACCCAAACAACACCTCTTGTCTTACTCTAGTTTCGGCCCAAATCATCATCAACTGAAACCCGTACCACCATCACCTTCTCGAACCACCTTCTCACTACCGGTTTATGTTTATGTCCTGTCCGAGAACCCCCTTCGATCACCATCACCATTACGTGCTCGATATAAACCCAACTGTCACTATCACCTTTAATCACCCTAAACCATCACAACCGCCAGTCATCTTCTTCTTCGTAAACCTGCAAGACCACCTTGTGTTCCTTTTCTGTTTCTGTCCCGATCGAACCCCCGCCATTTCATCGACCCTCCACCACCGATCACTACCACCTTTCCTCTCTCTCTCTCTCTCTCTCTCTCTCTCTCTCTCTCTCTCTCTCTCTCTCTCTCTCTCTCTCTTTCCCCCCCTCCCTCTCTCTCTCTCTCTCTCCTATTGCTGCAACCTTACGCTGTTTACTTATGATCAACTTGCAACAAACCGAACCCATCTTGCTATTTACGGCTGCTGCTATATTCTATAGCTACTTCGATAATGAACCCTCGTGACCTGCTCAATACTTTGTTTCATTTTTCTGTTTCTACTATCAAATAATCATGCTCAATATATTACTAATATTACGCCAGCTACTACCTACTGTACTTTTCTGTTTTTAATCACAAAATTAATGGTAAACAATGATGGAGATTGAATATGATAAAGGGGAACAAATTATGGTGATAGTGGTGTAAGGTGGACGAAATTGCTAAAGTAATATTAATGACTTCTTAAATTATAGAAGTTAGTGGACAGAAAAACAATTTTATTAAATTGTCGCCAATTAGGACTACATAAGCTTTAGTAATTTGATAATGGACCAAGGTTGTGGAAGAATTATTTAAATACGTTTAATGCCAGAGGAATGCACTTTGGAAACCCAAAACGCGTATGATCAACTTGATACATTATTTTTTCAAGTATAAATACTTTATTTGGTGATGACACTAAAACAAGAGGTAACATCTTTGAGGGTTATAATCGTTATATGTTGTTGACGAACGAAGAAGAAGATGGTGAGTGACGATTAAGTTATTGATGATGCATGATAATGTTAAACCCATGATGATTAGATTAAGATAAGTTATTTAGATAGATAAATGATAATCATGATAAGATTTAAGGATGATTAGGAATTAAAAGAAGAATGGAGGGATCATGTTGGGGTGACATAAACGAATGAAGATTATGACATGATCAAATGAAAATAAATTTGCGGTTATGATATTAAGTAAAGGTGGTGCTTTATTAATGATGATGAGGTTACGAAATGAAGGGTAAATAAATTTAACTTGCTAGTTAATTGAGTAACTAACGAACGGCTCATTGGTTTGGGAATGGAGTTGGGGAACGAGAGGTCTTGGGTTCGAGCCTGGGCTCGGGCATTTTTTTTAGAAAAAGAAGAAGAAGGATACAGAAGTAATGGTTAAAAACAATTTAAGTTGGGTGTTATTTCAGAATTGAAAAACATAGCATAACGGTTAAGGATGTTATCGGGACGTCGCGGGTTCAAACCCGGACTTGGGTATTTTTTTTTAAGGATTACTTCTTTGAGGTAGAATTCCTATTTACTTATTATCAGTATTACTTTTATTATTATTATTATTATTATTATTATTATTATTATTATTATTATTATTATTATTATTATTATTATTATTATTATTATTATTATTATTATTATTATTGATATTATTATTATTATTGATATTATTATTATTACATCATTATTATGATTAAAGATAAATATTATTATCACCATTAATATTATTATCATTATTAACATTATTATTATTATTATTATTATTATTATTATTATTATTATTATTATTATTATTATTATTATTATTATTATTATTATTATTAATATCATTATCATGATTTATAAATATACATGATTATTATCATTATTTTGATTATCATCATCATCATTATTATTATTATTATTATTATTATTATTATTATTATTATTATTATTATTATTATTATTATTATTATTATTATTATTATTATTATTATTATTATTATTATTATTATTATTATTATTATTATTATTATTACTATAATTATTTTTATTAATAAGTATTATTACTATTATTATTATTATTATTATTATTATTATTATTATTATTATTATTATTATTATTATTATTATTATTATTATTATTATAAGATAATACAACTTTTATTTATTATTATTATTTTACCAAATAACAATTAGTTACATAAAACTATAATTAATACATATAACATATAATTTAACAAGTATATCATTAATAATATATATATTCGTTCGATTACAATTATATGTGTTAATATATATATAAATGATATAGGTTCGTGAATCCGAGGCCAACCCTGCGTTGTTCAGTATCGTCGGATGAATATTTTTACTACAAAATATTGGATTGTGAGTTTCATTTGCTCCCTTTTTAAATGTTTTTGCAATATATATTTTTGGGACTGAGAATACATGCGCTGCTTTTATAAATGTTTTACGAAATAGACACAAGTAATCGAAACTACATTCTATGGTTGGATTATCGAATCGAATATCACCCTTTTTAGTCTGGTAATCTAAGAATTAGGGAACAGAAACCCTAATTGACGCGAATCCTAAATATAGATCTATTGGGCCTAACAAACCTCATCCGGGTTACGGATGCTTTAGTACTTCAATTTTATCATGTCCGATGAGAGTCCCGGAATGATGGGAATATTCTAGACGCTTTTTGTTAATGTCGATTACCAGGTGTTCACCATATGAATGAATTTTAATTCGCGGGTTACGCGTGTTATTATGTACTCGGGTTACGTGTACAATTAAATATCTGAAATCTTGTGGTCTATTAAAATGATGAAAATGAATGATTATGATAAACTAATGAACTCACCAACCTTTTGGTTGACATTTTAAAGCATGTTTATTCTCATGTATGAAAGAAATCTTCCGCTGTGCATTTGCTCATTTTAGAGATATTACTTGGAGTCATTCATGACATATTTCAAAAGACGTTGCATTCGAGTCGTTGAGTTCATCAAGATTAATATTAAGTCATTCATAGTTTGGATATATTATGAAAGGATATGCATATCTGTCAACTTTCGATGTAATGGAAGTTTGTCTTTTAAAAACGAATGCAATGTTTGTAAAATGTAATCATATGTTATTGTATTCATCCTTATGGATTAGGACGGGTCGTCTCAGTATGTTTCTGATTTGTAGGATCTTTTGGTTGGTGAAATCATGTTTGAGCTGGTAGAGACCAAACATTCGGACTCTTACAAATTCTAAACAACCAGTCCAAGGTGAACCGTAGCCTTCCTTGTGATGAACAATGTATTCTCACCAAGTGAATTTGTTTAAGAACAGTTTTGTTTGCATAAGTTTTGTTTTTCAATCCAATGTCTGATGTATGGGAATAAGCATATGGTTAACTCTGGGTTGTGCTTCATTAACAAAATCAAAATACCACCACACGGAAGTATTTATATTGCTCAAATTGCCCCTTGCCACTACTTATGTTACCATACATGAATATAGGATTTTAAACTAATTACATTATAAGTTGTTAATGTGTACATTTATTGATGTTTATGTGTTATGTATATAAGGTCTTATTTGAGTAAAAAAAGTATTAAGAATAAACTCCTACAAAGAACCTGTTGATTACTATGATAGCAATAAACATCTTATGTCTACTTATAATCAAACATTATTTGTAATCTTTTTGTTAGTAAGTTTAATGTAAATGAAAATGTTCAAAGTCGATTATGTAACTCTGTACGCTTTTATTCAGTATTTTGAGCATCTATACACATGATATTACTTTTTGTTGCATCTTTTGTTTCTATTGCAGATCGGGTCGGAGCGATTATAGTTGAGTGTGCTTGTGTCATCGAATTACCCGGTCTGAAGGTACAACCTCTTCAACAGTGTGTTACTTATTGACTTTATTATCATGACAAGCCATAAGTGTGAAATTTACGCTATAAGATCTTTACTTAAATTGGATAAAGCTTCAACTACCTAATGATTCATGGGTGGATAATTGATTCCTTGAATTCAAGTCTTTTAATACAAAGTAGGTGTGGCAATTACAACCCATATACTCATGATTTAATAAAATTTGGATTGTGTCTTATCTCAAAAAGGATAATTCAAAAAATATAAAATTGATGCAAAACTTTGTACATCATTATTTGTATGTTTTAAGCCATCATGAGATATGGAGTGGGTACACATTTGATATATGGTATCAGCACCTACTATATTGTATGATGTCTGAACCAAAAGAAACATATAATTGTTGTGCTAATTTACTGTAACGTATAAGGAATTTGAAGATCAAATGTTATATATTTACTCACTGCTTCAAGATATGACAATATGGGTGGATGGCTCGGTTTGTAATGAGTCAAAGCAAGTTCAGTTTGAAACAGGTTAATTTGTATTTGATCCCACAACTGTGTTTTTTTGTATCTGATTGCTCCATCAGTCAAATCAAGTACAACCCATACATTGCAACTTTTACATGTCAATGTTTATACTTACAACTTACAAGCATACCAGCAATGATGCAAATTGATGAGGAGCTGGGAGCTATTTATAAAAGTTCTTATAATGAACGAGGTATGTCTTCTATTATAAATCACACTTTTTTTATGTACGTGCTATTTTTTATTGTTTAATAACTAAATAGGGCATTGAATAAGTTATAATTTATAATGACCAAAACAGTAGACATTGATGTTTACAGGATGATGGATCATACTGCTTTTGACTCTAAGCTTTGTTGCTTGAATTGATGCTTCAACCCAAAAACCTATAGTGAAGGGACATTTTGAATAGACATAATCACAAAACGTCGATGAAAAGAAGGTAAGAGCAAATTACGAGTAATACAAATTTGACTTTTTTAACATTGTTAAATAACTAAAAGTTTTCTTTTATAAACATGGTTAGTTGTTAAATAACTTTGATGAAAATAGGTAAGTCGGAAATCACGAATAATACAAAACTGCCTATAGGCTACGTCATATCTTAACACCCGAAATATCTAGATGTTACCGATCTCTAATACTCCGTAATAACTACACTTGCTTCAATGGTATCATGCCTCAGTGTGAAAGGGCCTGCAATTAGTTGCCGAGCAACCTGGGTTCAATTCCTGGGGGCGAAAGGTTTTCTCTCCAATCGTTGCCAAGCAACCCAGGTCTCGCGATTAGTTGCCAAGCAACCCCGGTAGGAGTTTTCTTCTAACGTGAGTGGGTGCAAATGATGAGTATCGTTGAAATAAATAATCCGCTGATGCAAATTCGCCGTTCAAAAAAAAAAAAAAAAAAAAAACTACTACACCTGCTTGATTACCCTTAGCTTACATTTTTTGTTAGATTATTGCTTCAAATTGTTGTCTCATATTCACACTGATTAGTGATGCTCACATGTCATTAGTCTAATTAAATATGTTTCAATAAATAAATCAAGGATATAACACGCGGCAACTGAGAAACAAATGTACTTTTGTTTACAAACAGATAAATTGTTTTCATCCGAGACAAATTAGTTCAGTTATATATATATATATATATATATATATATATATATATATATATATATATATATATATATAGGAGCAGGATCAATGGGGAAGTAACCAATCGGGGGGAAGCGGGGGGAAGCAATTTTTTTTTTTCAAGCATCAAGATCACACGAAAATATGAACATTTAGAAGAGACACTTCGTGATGAATGTTATTATTTAGGCGGGAAAACGATCGACAAAAATAACATTCAAGATAATATTGTTCGTGAAGAATATGAACGTTTTTTTTTATGTTTTGTGAAGTAAAATTTAGCCCGATTTAGAGTTTAGGGTTTAGGGTTTAGGGTTTAGGGTTTGGTGTTTTGGGTTTATTCCATAAACCCAAAATACCAAACCCTAAACCCTAAACCCTAAACTCTAAACCGTTCGTGTTAAAAACTCAATTTAAATCCTAAATCTAAACCCTAAATCTAAACCCTAAACCCTAAATTTCTAAACCCTAATATCTAAACCCTATAAACCCTAATATCTAAACCCTAATATCTAAATCCCAATAGCTAAAACCTCAAAATAAGCTCGAAAAACACGATAATTGTTATATATTATTTCTTCGAGCGTTTTCCCGCCAAAATAAAAATATTTATCACAAAGTGTCTCTACTAAATGTTCATATTTTCATCTCATCTATAATGTTCGTGAACAAAGTTTTTTCAAAAAATGAAAAAAAAAAAAAGTTTTTGCTTCCCCCCGCTTCTCCCGAATGGTTACTTCCCTCTTGATCCTACCACTATATATATATATATATATATATATATATATATATATATATATATATATATATATATATATATATATATATATATATATATATATATCTTTTAGAATATTGTATTTGTTTAATGGTTTTTATAACTTTTGTCTAACTGACGGGCTCATAGAACTAGCCTATTGTATTGTAAACCCTAGCACGTTACTTGAGTTTCTTTAAGAAAAAATTAATGTTGATGCTGGAACTATAACATCTTTATTTGTATTCATTCATAGCGTTTACAATATTTGATATTCTCAATATATTTGGTTTAAATACAAATATAATCAATAATGAGGGTTTCATCAGTCTAATATTGTTTCGTTGGTCTTTTCAGGCTTTGACACTTCTTTCTCTGATTATTCGGCAAAGAATATTCTTCTATTAGAATTGGTCACATAATTGGTCTCACCCTTGCGTACGCGGGCACCGAGAATGAACATGTTTGCTATTGTTACCTTTTATTCGTTTGCTAGCTTTTTAGTACACACTGTTACGGCCATCGTTTTACTATTTTCAGTTTCTAATATCTAGATTTAAATATATTATTTTCAGGATAATAACATTTTACATATCGATTTAGTTTGATTAGGAGTCCTCGTGCAACGCACGGGCTCTTAAATCTAGTACATATATAAATATAAATAATTATAAACAAATATATAAAATAATAACATCAACTTTAAAAAAATCAATAATCAATACGGAGTAATATATATGTGTAAAGTAGCATTTGAAAATTTTATCATTAGTCTTGAACTGTTGTATAATTTCGATACTTTGGTGACACATCCATATACTACGTTAGTTTAGTGTGTAGATCACGTTAAAAATGTAAACGAGTTAATATAGAATCTAGATAATATTATAACTGATACGTATATATAAAAAGAACTGGGAGAGAAAAAAATAGGATGATGTTATAATTCAGTAGGCTTATAACTACCTTTAGTGGTTTGATTCTTGATGTTATAATTCAGTAGGCTTATAACTACCTTTAGTGGTTTGATTCTTGATTAAAGAATACTAATAATGAAGTGTAAGAACAAAGATGATAATGGAGAAAAAAAGAAACAATTTGTAAGTGTGTGAAATGGTGCAAGTTTAATGCTTGCATTCATGGCTATTTATAGCAAAAATATCACAAGTTTAGGTAATACAATAATATTACTTTTGTGTATCAATAATTGACTATCCATTTATATAATATATATTCTATATTATAACACTCCCCCTTGGATAGCAATTTTGTTTGTTGAAGATCAACTGTAAGTTACTGCCTCGTTAAAAACCTTGCTATAGAAAACCCAGTGAGAAAAAACTTTAGCTAAGGGAAAAAGAGTGCAGCATGGAGTTGACTCCCCCTCAAGTAACACCGCTTCAGCTGTTACATCTTTTGAACATGTCTCATGCCAATGTTATGAAAGTGTGTTCTGAAAATAGCAGTTGGAAGTGCTTTCGTGAAAAGATCAGCAGAGTTTTTGCTGGATTGAACATATCTCATTTCAATCTGGTTGTTCTTAATGAGATTTTGAGTGTATGAGAAGAATCTAGGAGGTATGTATTTTGTTCGGTCACTTTTGATATACCCTTCTTTCATATGTGCTATGCAAACTGCATTATCTTCATAGAGAGTTATTGAACTTTTATCGCGTTCTAGTCCACAAGAATCAGTAATGAGTTGTGTCATTGATCTCAACCAAAAATATTCCCGAGTAGCTTCATGTAATGCAATCACTTCGGCATGATTTGATGATGTAGCAACAAGTGTTTGTTTTTTGAGAACGCCATGATATTGCAGTACCTCCATTTATGAATACATATCCAGTTTGAGATTTAGCTTTATGTGGATCAGATAGATAACCTGCATCTGCATAACCAACCAAATCTTGTTTTGATTCGTTAGAATAAAATAATCCTAAAT
This sequence comes from Rutidosis leptorrhynchoides, assembly GCF_046630445.1. NCBI lineage: Eukaryota > Viridiplantae > Streptophyta > Magnoliopsida > Asterales > Asteraceae > Rutidosis > Rutidosis leptorrhynchoides. The sequence goes on from NC_092343.1 coordinate 84,942,062, forward strand.
CAGTAGTTCCTCGAAGGTATCGAAATATGTGTTTGATCCCATTCCAGTGTCTTTTGGTAGGAGCAGAGCTGAACCTTGCCAACAAATTAACTGCAAAAGAAATGTCAGGTCTTGTACAATTTGTAAGATATATAAGAGCTTCAATTGCACTAAGATATGGTACTTCTGGTCCAAGAATATCTTCATGATCTTCACATGGACGAAATAGATCAGCTTCAACATTGAGCGATCTAACAACCATAGGAGTACTTAATGGTTTTGCCTTGTCCATATTGAAACGTTTCAAAATCTTTTCAGTATATGTTGTTTGATGTACAAGTAAACCATTAGGCATATGCTCAATTTGTAAACCAAGGCAATACTTGGTTTTTCCGAGATCTTTCATTTCAAATTCTTTCTTTAGAAGTTGAATGGCTTCATGGATCTCTTTATTTGTACCTATGATGTTAAGATCATCAACATAAACAGCTATGATCACATATCCGGATGTTATTTTCTTAATGAAAACACAAGGGCAAGTAAGGTTATTTGTATACCCTTTGCTTATCAAGTAATCACTTAATCGGTTATACCACATACGGCCCGATTTTTTTAACCCATATAAAGATCTTTGTAATTTAATCGAATACATTTCTTTGGGTTTTGCATTTGATGCTTCTGGTACCTTAAATCCTTCAGGTATCTTCATATATATATCACTATCAAGTTATCCATATAGATAAGCAGTCACAACATTCATGAGATGCATTTCTAAATTTTTAGAAACTGTCAGGCTGATTAAGTATTTAAAAGTAATTGCATCCATAACAGGGGAATAAGTTTCTTCATAATCAATTCCCGGTCTTTGAGAAAAACCTTGAGCTACAAGTCTAGCTTTATACCTTGTAACTTCATTTTTCTCATTTTTTTTTCGGACAAAAATTCATCTGTATCCTACAGGTTTCACATCTTTAGGAGTGAGAATGATGGATCCGAAAACTTTTCTTTTATTGATTGATTCGAATTCAGCTCGTATTGCTTCTTTCCATTGAGCCCAATCATGCCTATTTTGACATTCAACCATAGATGTTGGTTCTGGATCATCATCATTATTCATGATGTCATATGCAACATTAAATGAAAATTTCTCATCAAGATTTTTCATTTCATTCCGGTTTCATAATATTTTTGAATATGCATAATTGATTGAAATTTCTGTATTGACATCATCAATCTCCTCTGCAGTAGGAGTACTGATTTGTGGTTCTTCTTGAACACTTTCTTTTACCTCATTATCAGCTGATTTTCTTTTTTGAGGATTTTTATCTTTTGAACCAATTGGTCTTCCACGTTTCTGACGTGGCAAAGATTCATGAGTGACGTTATTATCAGCTTTTGGAATTTCAATTCGAGCCGGAGTATTTACTGCTGGTATATATGATTTTGTCACCATTTTTGTATCTGTAAATGCAGCAGGCAATTGATTTGCAAGTTCTTGTATATGCATTATCTTTTGAACTTCTGTCTCGCATTCTTTTGTGCAAGGATCAAGATACTTTAATTGAGGTTCACATCATGAAACATCATTTTCTTTATTTTTCATTTCTCCCCCTAATCTAGGGAACAATGTTTCATTAAAATGACAATCAGCAAAATGTGCTGTAAAAACGTCACCTGTCATAGGTTCAATATACCTTAAGATTGAAGATGTTTCATATCCAACATATATTCCCAACCTCCTTTGAGGACCCATTTTTGTACGTTGTGGTGTCGCAATTGAAACATACACTGCACAACCAAATGTTCTAAGGTGGGAAATATTTGGCTCTTGACCAAAAGCAAGTTGTAGGGGGGAATATTTATGACTTGCACTCGGTCTGACGCGAATCAATGCAGCAGCATGTAAAATTGCATGACCCCATATAGATACAGGGAGTTTTGTTCTCATTATCAATGGTCTAGCGATTAACTGTAAACGTTTAATCAGTGACTCGGCTAAACCATTTTGTGTATGCACATGAGTAACATAATGTTCAACAACAATTCCTATAGACATGCAATAGTCATTAAATGCTTGAGATGTAAATTCACCAGCATTATCAAGTCTCACCCTTTTAATGGTGTAATCAGGAAAATGTGCTCTCAATTTAATAATTTGGGCATGAAATTTTGCAAATGCCACATTACGACTTGATAATAGACAAACATGAGACCATCTGCTAGATGCGTCTATTAGAACCATAAAATATCTAAATGGTCCACATGGTGGATGAATTGGTCCACATATATCACCTTGGATTCTTTCAAGAAATATTGGTGATTCTTTCTCAACCTTAAGTGGTGAGGGTCTAGTTATCAATTTTCCAAGAGAGCAAGATGTACATGGAACCATTGTATCATGATGGATTTTTCTATCCTTTAGTGGATGTCCATGAGTACATTCAATAATCCTTTTCATCATTGTTGATCCTGAATGGCCTATTCTGTTATGCCATAAACTGAATACACCAGGATCAATATATTTTTCATTAACTATCATATGTGTTTCTGGTACATTTATATGTGTATAATGTAATCCAGAACTAAGTCTTGGTAGTTTTTCAACCACATGACTCTTGTCAGTGATACTTAAATATTTCTCATTTTCTGTTGTCACTGACTGATAATCATACCCATTAAGGTATATGTCGGAGAAACTCAATAAATTTCTGCTTGACTTGGGAGAAAATAAGGCATCATTTATTAAAAATGTTGTACCATTTGGTAGTATGAAATTTGCCTTTCCTATCCCTTTTATCAAGTTAGCAGGTCCTGATATTGTATGTATAGTTCCTTCCGTTGGTTTTAGATCAATAAAATATTTCTCGGATTTAAGTATAGTGTGTGTAGTTCCACTATCTGCTATACAGAGATCTCCACCACTTGATTGATGTTGTATTCCAGGAAAATTAATATTGAACTTCATATATAAGAAATAAATAGTGAGTACATTAATATTACACAATATTTTACACGCAAATAGATAGTACTGAAACATTTAGCAAATATAATGACAAAGACAGAAGATATTAAATCGTTTATTTTTTGAAAGACACACAACAACTTAAACATTTAAGAAATCTTCATATAAATCAGATGGTTTCTCAGTGACTGTTGGATCGAGGTTATCCACAAAGTTTACTTCCTTTTCTTTATCTTTCAGCGAATCCTGATACATCTTAACAAGATGTTTAGATGTTCGGCAAGTATTAGCCCATTGGCCCATTCTACCACATCTGTAGCAAGATTCTTCAGAATTTTTAGAAGAATTTTCTTCAACATCTTGTTTAGTGGGCTTGTTTTCTGGTTGATATTTATATTTTCGTGGATTATTATTTCTTTGACCACCACGACCACATCCACGCCTATTACCATTACCATAAGGATGGTTTCTACCATAGTCATGGCTTTTGGCATGATGATGGTGATGGTTATTATAACCACGACCCTGCCCGCGTCCTTGTCCCTGTTTATAATTATTTGCAGTATTTGCTTCAGGGATTGCAAGTGTACCTGTAGGACGGGATTGCCGATTTTTCATTAATAGCTCATCATTTTGCTCTGCAACTAAGAGATATGAATTAAGTTCACGATATGTTTTGAACTTTAGCATTCTCAAATTTCTTTGCACTGTGATGTTTGCAGCATTCATTGTGGAGAAAGTTTTCTCCATCATGTCTGCATCACTTATTTCATGTCCACAGAATTTAAGTTGTGAACATGTATTATACAGAGCTGAGCTGTATTCATTTACTTTCTTAAAGTCTTGGAACCTTAATATTCTCCATTGTTCCATAGCAGCTGGAAGTAAAATTTCTCTTTGATTATTGAATATGCTTTTGAGACCTTCCCATAAAACATGGGAATCTTCTACAGTCACATAATTATTTTATAAGCATTCATCAATATGTTGATGAATAAAGCAACATGCCGTTGCTTGTTCTTTTTCAGAACAAGTGTTGTTTTCATTTATGGTTTCAAGAATGCCCATTGATTTAAGATGCATTTTTACTTTTATAATCATGGCATGTAGTTGTTTTCAGTTGATACTAAAGGAGTAAATTTAAGTTTTTCCAGATTCGACATTTTCTATTATCAAAAATTAAAACAAACAACATGATAAATTAGAGTCAATTTATATTCATAAGTATATAAACACTAAACATAAATTTAAGATAACATAATGATAAGTAGGCGACAGTGTCGACCATGTGTAAGCAATCATAAGTAAATGTTATATAACAGAAATATAACTATTAGTAAACATAAATGAAAATTAGGCGACATTGTCGACCATATATTTTTCAGGTGGTATAACCGACTATATATCATTTAGGTGGCAGAGCCAACCATATTTAGTATTAAGATTATCGTGCTGATAACGTGTTATAATTCAGTAGGCTTATAACTACCTTTAGTGGTTTGATTCTTGATGTTATAATTCAGTAGGCTTATAACTACCTTTAGTGGTTTGATTCTTGATTAAGAATACTAATAATGAAGTGTAAGAACAAAGATGATAATGGAGAAAAAGAAAGAAACAATTTGTAAGTGTGTGAAATGGTGCAAGTTTAATGCTTGCATTCATGGCTATTTATAGCAAAAATATCACAAGTTTAGGTAATACAATAATATTACTTTTGTGTATCAATAATTGACTATCCATTTATATAATATATATTCTATATTATAACAGATGAGTAGTTATTTTATTCCTTAGCTCATTACTCCCAAATTAGTGGGGAATGGTGGATTACCCACTGGTGGGCAATAATAGTATTACCTAGTTACAACCAACCATCATCAATCATTAGCATTCCTATTCCACATCTTCAAATACCTCCAACCAACCACACCGTTATTATTTCTTGCCTTCCATATGAAATAGGAAAATACCCATTTAACCGCTTTCCAATTTGACTTTCCACATTTTGAAAAATCCGAACATAATGAATCTTCTTTTATTGGATCAAACAAATGTAGTAAAGACTTTAGGGACATTCCACCATTTTAGAAAAATCTTCCAAACCTCAGCCACTTTATTACACTTAAATAACGAATGGTCAACTGATTCAATTTCATCTACACAGATAAGGCATAGTAGAGAGTCTAAATCGATTCCCCCTTTATCAAGCTCCAAACGAACCGGCAGTGTTTTTTGATTCACTTTCCATGCGTGGATCCAAACTTTTTGAGGCACTGAATTATTACGAGCTATAACATTAGCTTGGTTACCAGATGGCAACCATTTCTTATCTATTTCCTGGGCAAGCTGTTTAAAAGTGAACATGTCATCGATACTCAAACGCCATTTCCATGTATCTTGTGAATTGCAATTGAACTGGACAGATTCAATTGTCCTCAATAAATTATCCAAATCACTCAGAGCTCGACCCCTAGGTTCTCTTGACCAGTTTCATTGACCAGAACATAAATCCCCCACTTTTTTGACCCGATCTTGAACAGTTGCATATTTGTCACATTCTAGAGCATACAACCTACTAAACGAATTTTTAAGTATTGAGTTACCAATCCAGGAGTCCAACCAGAATTTGATGGAGCTTCCATTTCCGATCGCCTTGATAAAAGAATTTGAGAAGTCAATTCCCATCCTGTCAATCGATATGTCTGCCTTGATAGTATTGGTCCATGTAGATCCTCCAGAAGGAAAATTAAATTTGTTAGAATCACCCAACCCTCCCCCCGGCCCCTAAATACTCGAGATGATAACCCAAAGCGAATCAGGGTTCGTTTTGAATCGCCACCACCATTTACCCAATAAGGATAAATTGTTTGCCATTAAAGACCCAATATTTAACCCCACGACCCATATGGGAGAAGAACTTTGTCCCATTTGACCCAAGTAAACTTTCTTCCCGACCTCGACCTTCCCCAAAAGAAATTGCACCTTACGGATTCGAGTAGCTTGAGCACACTTGCAGGAGCGTTGAAGAGGGAAAAGAAATATAATGGCAAGCTACTAAGTACCGATTTCACTAAGGTCAAACGGCCACCTACTGAGATTGCTTTAGCTTTCCAATCCGACAACCTTTTCTTAAATTTTTCTATTACCGGGTTCCAAGCATCGCCTTTATTCATTTTGATTCCCAACAGAATGCTTAAATAATTCAACAGAAAAGTGCTAGCTGAGCAGCTGAACCGATCTGCCATTCTCTCTAATTCTTCCTTACTCCAATAACAAAAAGGTTGCTTTTTGAAAGATTTACTTTAAGACCCAAAAGGTCTTCAAATCATTTCAATAGCTTCATTATATTGGAAACGTTGCTCCTACTCCATTCGCCAAAGAAAATCATATCATCCGCATATTGAAGGTGAGACACCGTTATTCTATCACGCCCAACCCCAATTTCTTTTATGAAACCACTTTCGATAGCTTTCTGAGTGAGAATATTAAGTATCTCTCTAGCAAGAATGAATAAAAACGGAGATATGGGGTCGCCTTGTCTAACTCCTTTTTCCGGTTTGAATTCTTTAGTTGGTGATCCATTTACTAACACCGAGATGGATGCCGATGAAAGACATGCCAAGATCCATTTAATCCACTTCTTACCAAAACCAAGACATTTCATTGTCTCGGCTATAAAATCCCACTTGAGGCAATAGAATGTTTTTTTAAAGTCAACCTTCAAAAGAAAACCTCTTCTCTTTTACCTTTTTAATTCTTCAATAGTCTCATTAGCAATAAGGACACCGTCAATTATATATCTCCCTTTCATATACACGCTTTGTTCAATCCCAATAACCTTATGTATAACCGAAGCTAACCGCTTAGATAACACTTTTGCAACCACTTTGTATACACTGCTAATTAGGCTAATAGGACGATACTCACTTAGACAAATGGAATTGTTGTTTTTAGGATTTAGCGTGATAAACGATGCGTTACATCCTCGTGATATTTTCATCCGATTCCAAAACCAATCAAAGACCTATAATCACTAGTTAAAAATACCTGTTGCCTGTATGCAAAGTCTTCATCTGGCAAGTTTTGTATCTCTTCCACGTTCTTAAGGGTCTTTTTTCAGAAATAAGAGCTATAATCACCTGAAAAGGTAGGTTCAAATCATGAGGTTGCTCACTTGCACTCACTGACGGATCTAGGAATCGTAGTTACTGGTGTCACTAGTTAAAAACATAAAAAATACACTATCCAATGGTGTCACACAAAAAAAATTACATTATCCAGTGGTATCACTAGTTAAAGGTCCAAAAAAATTCTCACCGCATCGCGTATTTCAGTGGTAGTCCGTGCTACCACTGGGCTTAAGTTAGATCCGCCCTTGCTTGCAGTTACTAAAATAACAACTAGAACAAAGTTATAAAGAGCACCGAGATTACTTATCTTATCGAACATTGCTCCCACAACTTGAAATAACATGTCCCAAACTGCAGCATAGCTATAATCCAGTAACTATTAACAATGGTACAAAGTTCCTCCATAATAGTCGTCCCGATTTTGCGATTTTCTTACTCTCCACTTATCATAATCTGATCCACGCCTGTTTGATCATACTACCATCAACTCATGTATGTATTGTATGTATCAAGTTCTTGAATCGCTCTATAGCAACAGATAAAGACACCTCATGTTCAGAAGCTAAAATATCTGTCACCCCAAAGACAGAACAAAATTACAAAATCATGCACAGCTAAAATATTCATTAGTGTTTTTTTTATTTTTTTATTTTTTGGATAAGAAACAATTTGTGTTAAAAACAGAATGAATGCCTGGAACTGCACCTGGAAAAGTAATATGCACGTATGAACTAAGTTTGGACTTTAAAGTGAATGCGTAATAACTGACCAAATTAGTACACCTCATTTATACCATAAACATTGATCCAATACAGAATAAAATATATATACTGCAATAAGAGTTACATTAGGGTAAAAGCAATACAAACTATATAATAGATAAAATTATATATTACAAAGTGAGAAAAGCATCAGCTAAGAACCAATCAAATACATCTTATAAAAGGTAACTTCAGGTTTCAGACAATCCACCACGACTATCTATCTATCTATCTATCTATCTATCTATCTATCTATCTATCTATCTATCGGTTATATAGCAAAAACTATATAATGGGACAGGCATATATAAGTCTACAAATTGCAAATTGTAAAAGTCGCTAGTCGGGGACTAGTAGGTCGGAACCTTATAGGGACTAATCCGCCAAGTCGAAGACAATTTTGACTTTGAATGTAGTTAACTGAATTTGATCAATTTTGACGGCATACATCGGCCAAGTTGATCAAGAAAACTAACTTCAAACCATCATTACCATATACAACAAAAACATATGGGAGTTGATATTTCCACTTTAAAATTTGATAAATCCACTACATTTATGCATTAACTAGTTGTACATTTACATCCATTTAGGAAAATAACTGATTCCAATTATCAAAAACTGCGAAAGCTTATTGCTTAATAGTCTTTCTAAAAATTATTAGCTCATGTTGATAATATTAGTATGTCACAGTTCCTTCTGATCCTACCAGGCAAGATGAATACCTAGATAAAAATAAAAATTTGGCTAATGTAGATGAGATAGATACATTGAGGCATGAATGTAAGTAATATGAATTCTCTGTTCTCATTCATTCACGAATACATGTATATATAGATTACATTTGACAACCAAGCCTGACACCTATTCCAGCCGTATACCCTATGTACAATTGTAAGGATAATTACAATAATAATATGTGCTAAAAATAGACTGATATTTGCCTAATATATGCAGATTCAATTTTGATATGGGTTGACTTCTATTACTCCCCCGCAGTCGATACTCCCGGATTACAAATACATAAGCTGTTACGGAACTCTTGAAATAGAAGACGTGGCAATCCTTTGGTGAATATATCGGCTATTTGATACCTTGTCGGAACATGTAAGACGCGAACCTGTCCGCGGGCAACCTTCTCGCGGACAAAATGAATGTCGAGTTCAATATGTTTAGTCCTCTGATGTTGCACTGGATTGCCGGTTAAATAAATGGTGCTTACGTTATCACAAAAAACTAAAGTGGCTTTTCTAACTGAGTGACCGAGTTCGAGAAGTAAATTACGTATCCAACAAGATTCGGCTACTACATTTGCGACGCCTCTATATTCAGCCTCCGCACTCGACCGTGAGACAGTGGGTTGTCGTTTTGAGGACCAAGAGATCAGGTTGTCACCTAGATACATGCAATATCCCGACGTGGAACGTCTAGTATCCGGGCATCCCGCCCAGTCGGCGTCCGTATAGGAAACAAGGCTCGTCAAAGATGACTTCGAAATAGACAAACCAAGGGATGATGTGCCTTGAAGATAACGAACAATACGTTTTAAGGCAAGCATGTGTGCCTCGTGTGGAGCGTGCATGTGAAGGCAAATTTGTTGAACCGCATATGATATATCGGGCCGAGTAAATGTCAAGTATTGAAGTGCCCCAGCTAGACTCCTATATTCCGTAGGATTATGATACGGTGCACCCAATGTACCACTAATCTTTCCTTGAGTATCGACTGGAGTAGAGACAGGGTTACATGATTCGAAACCTACACGTCTAATGATATCTCTTGCATAAGCTGTTTGATCCAAGAATAACCCATTGTTGCTACGTGTGACCGAGATTCCAAGAAACGAGCTTAGTGGACCAAGATCTTTCATTGCAAATTCTTTAGCGAGTAATGACATAAATTTGTGGCGTAAGTCATGAGAGGAGGTGACCAAGATAATGTCATCAGCGTATAACAACAAGTACGCAACATCTTTACCTTTATTGTAGACGAATAGGGAATGATCGCAAATGCTATGAGAAAAACCGATAGTAGCGACAAATTCGGCAAAACGTTGGTACCAAGCTCGCGGAGATTGTTTCAAACCATAAAGCGATCGTTTCAATAAACAGACATGATCCGGTCGAGTCTTATCACGAAATCCCATGGGTTGATACATATAAACCGTTTCATTTAATTTTCCGTGTAGAAACGCATTTTTTACGTCTAATTGATGTATTGGCCACGATTTGGAAACAGCAATGCTAAGAACCGTTCTTATAGTAGCCGGCTTTACAACTGGACTAAATGTTTCATAACAATCGATACCCTGTTTTTGTGATCTACCATCGGCCACTAATCGTGCCTTGTATCGTTCGAATGACCCATCGGATTTCGTTTTGTGTCTAAATATCCACATAGACCTGATGACATTCATGTGTTGTTGACGTGGAACTAGGACCCATGTATTATTATCAATAAGCGCTTGATATTCATCGATCATGGCACGGTTCCAATTTTGGTCAGAAAGGGCGGCTTTGGGATTAGATGGAAGAGGGGATATAGAACTGTCGAGTGAGGTGGACAAGTTGAATTGAGTTTTAGGTTTAAAAATGCCTCTCATGCTGCGAGTTGTAATAGTACGTTGATTAGGAATAGTATTTTGGACCGGGCTGTTGGAGTGATCAGAAGGTAATGAACTATTTAGGACAGGTTGTGGGGATGGTGGGCTGGTAGGGGGTGGCGATGGTGGGCTGGGAGAGTGTAAAGAGTGTTCCGGCCCAATAGGAGTAGGTGTGGGCTGTTGCGGCCCATTAGCTGATGTGGAGCCAGAATCATTAGAGATGTACGGGTAGAGTAGAGGATGAAATCCAGTGGACAGGAAATCATATGTGTTGGGTTCGGATGTATTAGTGGCTGCAAAAGGGAATTGGTTTTCATCGAACAAAACGTGACGAGAGAGAATGATTTGGTTTGTGGATAAGTTGTAACATATATAGCCACGATGATTTTGTGGATAGCCGAGAAAAACACAAGAAACAGAGCGGTTTTGAAGTTTATTTATTGTAGTGGATGGAAGAAGTGGGTAGCATAAGCAACCAAACACACGCAAGTGTTGATACGATGGGGATCGATTGTAAAGAAGGTGAGTTGGTGTGAGATTGTTAAGTAATTTACTCGGGATTATATTGAGTAGATATGTGGACATGGCTAAGGCATGGGACCATAGGCGGTGTGGTACATTAGAGTGAGATAGAATTGTCCGCATGACATTGTTAATGGCACGGATTTTTCTTTCGGCTTTGCCATTTTGCGAAGAAGTATAAGGGCAAGAAAAACGAAATAGTATACCGTTTTGAGCACAAAAATTGTGAAATGCGTTGTTGTTATATTCGGTACCGTTATCACATTGTAAAGTTTTGATTGTTTTACCGAATTGTGTTTTTACGTAGGCGTGAAATTTGACAAAAATGTCATAAACTTGGGATTTAGAGTGAAGAGGAAAAGTCCACAAAAAATTCGTATAATCATCAAGGAATAACATATAATATTTATGTCCACCATTACTAAGAACTGGAGATGTCCACAAATCACTATGAATAATATCAAAAGGCGCATAAGTAGAAGTACTAGAAGCTTGAAACGGTAAACGAATGTGCTTGCCAAAAACACAAGCTTGACATAAATGATGTTTATTAATAGGATTACAATGAATGTAATCTTTATTCCTAAGAGACTTTATGACGTTCGGTCCGGGATGACCGAGCCGTTGATGCCATAAGTCGGAAGAAGAAACAATAAAAGCAGAAGGTGGTTGAATTTGATGCAGCTTTAATGGATCGAGTAGATAAAGATCGCCAGTACTATTACACCGCATGAGAGGGGTCCCCTTCGGAAAATCCTTCACAGTAAAGCCAAACGGATCAAATTCAAGTGATATATTATTATCAATAGTAAGACGACGGACAGATATAAGGTTTTTGATTAAGTTTGGCGAATGAAGTATATTAGAAAGGTAAAGGGGTCGATTAGGAGTAAAGTTTAAGTAGGTGTGACCATGACCTTTAATTGGAATTCCGTTACCATTACCGACTATAATATTACGTGGGGAGCTCGAATGAACATAGGACATGAGATTACCTTGGTTACCTGTCATGTGGGAGGTCGCTCCAGTGTCCATGTACCAGTTCTCTTCGGGAGGATGTAAAGTCATGGTGTGAAGTGCAGCTTCAATGTCTGTTGCAGTAGGTGTATTAGATGATACTGATTGAGCATAAGCTTGAACGGGTCTTGGTCCTAATATGCCGGGTTGTCCAGTGGGTTGGTTAGGCGTGTTGGGCCGAACCCAATTAGAAGTTGGAAAGGGGCAAGGTGGTGGAGTCCATGTAGCATTCTGCCAGGCCCAAGGACCATACCCCATGTTTTGTTGTGAGTAATGGGGCGGTCCAAAAAACTGATTTTGCCCATTTGAATAACCAGATGAAGAACCAAAATTACTCCTCCCTCTGCCACGACCAAAATTTCCACGGCCGCGATTGTTTGATCCCCGATAAGAGCTACGACTACCACGGGATGAATTTCCTCGATATTGACTGTTACCAGATGGTGTTGATTTGAGATTTTGTGTAGCGGTTGTTGTCAGAAGGGCTGTATTGGGGTTATTGGCGGCTAGGGTTGCTTGTTTCATCTTCCTGGTTTCTTCCAACATCAACATCGATCGGGCTTGGTAGAATGATGGGAGCTTTGCACGATGATGAAGATTGGTAGCCATACTTTGATAGCTTTCATTGAGACCGGTAATTAATTGAAGAACTAAGTGATCATCATTGAGTTTGTTGGTACTAACACTGGATAATTGATCACCTACAGATTTGATTTCCTGACAGTAGGCAGATATATTAGGAAAATCATCTTGTCGGATGTTGGAGAAACGTTGTTGAAGGTAAACGGCTCGTGAGTGTTGATTGTCTTGAAACATATCTTTGATTCGCTCCCATGCTTGGCTAGCATTCTGATCTGGTGACATGATTGCGAGCAATAAGTCGGTGGAAATTGTTCCGTAGATCCATTGCAGGACCACGGCGTCCAAACGAGCCCATAGTTCGGTGTCTGTGGTGGTAGTTTCGGTAGTAGTTTGGCTGGATGATTCGGTGTCAGTGGTAGGGGGTAGGATGTGATTAATAACTTCGTATGCTCGGCAATGAATCTTAAATAATTCTGCCCAGGCTCCATACTGAGAGGTTTCCATGGTAAGAACAATAGGGATAAAATTTTTAATGTTATTCACTGTAATTGCAGGGTGGATTTTTGAGGAATTAGTTGCCATTCCAAATAAATGGGTAACATCAGATCAGCTACTATGATGATCAACGTTTAACAAATGTGAAATGCGTTTTGATCCAGAAACGGGGTCGGTAATATTACGGAGTATTATTATTAATGGATAGAAGAGAAGGGTTTAGCATTTTAATTGAGCTTCGTCAAAAATAAGGCCCAATAGAGATTATTATTATACGATTGAGATTGTAATTGGGCTTAAGGTTAAATGTAAATAAATGGTATTAAGTTTTAATTTTTCTATTAAACAAATCTAAATCTAAATCTAAGAACAATGTGTCGGACGTTAACAAATATCCTAGCAAGGCGCTAGAAGAAAATATAAGGCATAAACTAACGAAGAGTTATAAGTTGTAACAAATTGTGAATTTACCTCTAGCAACTAACCAAGAAAAAATGTATAAACGAATACAATCGAAAAGATCCTTCTATGTATTCTTTGATTGTAAACTGTTTTATTTTCTATATATAATGATTTTCTGAGCATAAATATTACGTATTAGATATCAAATCAGGAAAAAAATAATTAGTAAAAAGATATTGATCATAATGGTGTTTTATATTTACTGACAAAACATTTTATTAAAAAATAGTGAGACACTAAAAAAATTACAAAATGTCGAGCGTAGTAGAAATGGATATGGAAACAAGAACCACATAACAATTTATAAATTATCAATGTACTTGTGGAAACATAAAGGTGATTTTCCTTGTAATATAATGTAACTGCAACCCATCCCAATTCCCAAATAATGTTAGAGCAACATAAATGTACTGTTTAACTTTATCTTTAATATAGGATTGAGTGAACATTATCTTGGATTGCGAAGCGAGTTAAATAAGGATTCGAAAAAAGGAAGAATTCGGTTCACCGGTGGAGACGCGTCGCGGCCTCTCCTAGGCGCGACGCGGCCTAGAGTGTGGACAGGGGTCGAGCTGAAGAAAACTTCTGTTTCGGATTTTGCCTTAAAGGCGCGGCGCGGACCTCTATGGGCGCGGCGCGGCTTCGTCAGCGAGGAAGTTTCCAAAATCGAGTTTTCTTGTTCCCAATGCTATTTCTTTGTTTAGTTTTGCCTATATAAGCATCTTATTGTAACACATACATGTATCCACGAATTTTATCAATAAAGAACTCTCTTTGGTGGCCGAGGATTAAAGTAATCATTCGTGATTACATATAACCTCGTTAAATTCTCTCGTCTTTATCGTTTTTTGTTAGTTTCTTCGTATACATCAACTATTTTCGTTTATTGTAAGTGGGTTTGATAACCTAGGGTTATCAAGTCTTGTTAGGGCTCACGTGCTTCATCCCTAATAAGTGGTATCAAGAGCTTCGGTTCGGTTTCACGGGAACAATGGCGGAAAAGAGTGATGTGAAGATTGACAAGTTTGATGGGAATGATTTTAGCTTTTGGAAAATGCAAATTGAAGATGTGCTCTATCAAAAGAAGCTTTACCAACCGTTGAAGGGTGTTAAACCGGAAGAGATAACTCAAGGCGAGCGGGAGTTGTTGGATAGGCAAGCCCTAGGAGTTGTTCGACTTTCTCTGGCCAAGAACGTTGCTTACAACATCGTGGGTGAAACCACAACGGCGGGATTGCTTGCGGATTTATCTAACATGTATGAAAAGCCATCCGCTTTGAATAAAGTTTTCTTGATTCGGCAATTGGTGAATGCTAGGATGATGGAGGGTTCCTCGGCGGCGGATCATGTTAACGAATTTAATTCGATTTTAACACGGTTGAAATCGGTGAATATTAAATTCGATGATGAGCTTGAGGCGCTGTTTTTGCTATCTTCATTGCCCGAGAGTTGGGCCGGTACGGTTACGGCGGTTAGTGGTTCAACCGGAACTACTAAGTTAACTTTTGAAGGAATCCGGGATTTGATTCTTAGCGAAGGTATTCGTAGGAAAGATTCGAATAGAAGTTCGGGTTCGGCTCTAAGTGTTAGTCGTGGAAGAGCTAGGTCAAGAAGTCCGTCAAGGAGCAAGAATGTGGTGTGTTGGAATTGTCAACAAGTTGGTCACTATAAGTCAAAGTGCCCGAGTCTTAAGTCGGGTGGGAGCGTATCGACTGTAGTGATCGAAGATGCGTTGATGTGCCAAAAAGAGATTTTTGACGACTCTTGGGTTTTAGATTCGGGTGCCTCGTATCATGTTACCCCATTCATAAACGAGACGGTGAACTTCAAGGAATACTCCGGTAAGGTTCGATTTGCGAATGGGAGTATACTTGAAATTGCGGGTATTGATGATCTCGTGGTTAGACACTTGAATTATGCTTGGATCTTGAGGAATGTGCGGTTCGTTCCAAAGCTCAAGAGTCGGTTGATTTCGGTTGGGCAATTGGATGACGATAATTGTCATGTCCTATTTGGAGATCAAAAGTGGGTAGTGTTTAAGGGAGATTATGTGGTTGCTCGCGGGTTTAAAAGGTGAACCATGTATATGGTTGAAGTTCCTAAAGAAGAATGGCTAGGTGATTTTGTGGATGTCAAAAGTCCTAGCATGCTAATGCTTTCCGGAATTGTTGAGGGATCTTGTTTGAGTGGGAGCTCAAAAGGAGTTGAAGCTAGTGAAAATT
This sequence comes from Rutidosis leptorrhynchoides, assembly GCF_046630445.1. Lineage (NCBI taxonomy): Eukaryota > Viridiplantae > Streptophyta > Magnoliopsida > Asterales > Asteraceae > Rutidosis > Rutidosis leptorrhynchoides. The sequence goes on from NC_092343.1 coordinate 84,957,799, forward strand.
CGGGTCATTGGGTACACTAGAGCTTTCGGTACTTCGGGTAGATCTTTCTCCAATGGCAACTTTGTTGTGGTCGACCGAGGAAGATGAACAAGAGGTTTTCTTAAGAGTCATGGTTAATGATACATTCGTACAGTGGGACTTGGCTCGGGATGGAAAATCGGGTTTGTCAAAATACGTGCGCACGTATGTGGTCGATGTTCCAATGGTGAAAGTAAAGGCGGTTATGTGAAAGATCAAGGGTGTGATTGCGTTCTCACACAGCTGCCTTGATGGTGTTGTCCACATGTTTGATCTACCGGCGGGTTTATTCTTGGAAAGTTGAATCGGGTGGAAGATGTTGTGTACGGGTGGATCGCTTGGGCGATGGGGTTAATTGGGTCGGGTCGGACTCAAACGACCCGTTATCTCCTAAACTAAGGAGGTATGTGCCATAGGCAAAGAGAGATTCTTGTTTCCCAAGCTAGTAACATAAAGATCGAATTATAGCTCAGCGGTAATTTTTGGTGTCGTGTAAGACCCAAATATTTATTACACATAATGTAGATATGGTGTACGTAAAGTGTGTGAAGCGTGGTGTGTTTTTAAAGCTGGCAGACTGTTTTGACCATCGTGCGCACCGTGCAAGGTAAGGGATTGCGCGCCGCGTACCTGACCTGCTACAGAGTTCTGTTTTTCTGTTTTGAGTTTAATGAAGGGCATGTTGGTCTTTTCACTTGAGGGTCGGTTTTAGGCCACAAAATGGCAGGTTGGTGGACTCATTCAAGTCCACAATCTTATCTTCAATCTCTCATCTTCAACCTCCAACCCTAGAGTGAGAAAGTGTTAGTGAGAGAAAGCTTGATTTGGAGAAGAAGGAGCTTGAATTGATCAAAAGTCCAAGTGTTAAAGTTATTCATCCCTTCCTTGGCTACGTTTTGGTAGTGTTGGTAAGTTCTAACTTCGAATTTCAATTGTTAGATTTGATTTCCAAGTTAGGGTTTTGACTTGTGTGTTCTTGAGTAAACCAACTAGTTGATAAATGGGTGATTAAGCTAGTAAATGGTGTCGATGACCATTGTTGGTGGGTTTTGGGTTGGATGATGAAATTGATTAGTTGATAATCATGTTTGGGTGTTAATATCACTAGTTAACTTAGGTTATAAGTGATTAATTGTGTAAGCTTGCAAATGGGTGTTTTGACTTGAGATTAGGTCAAAATGGGTTTTGTGTAAATTGATGCAAGTAATGTGTTTTGATGATGAAACCTTGAGTAAAATTAGTTGTTGGAACATAATCACTAGTCGATTGTGATTATGGGGGTTCTCGGGTGAGATTTGACTTAGTCAAATTGGAGGTAAGTGCTAATGGGACGAAATTTGCACTTATGGTGTTTTGGGCATAAGCTAGAGTGTTTAGCTTATTTGTTTGTGAATTTCTTAGGTGATTCACGTGTGGTAGATTGGAAGCTCAAGCGGATTAGTGTTTCAAGTAATCGAGGGGAGTGGAATATTTATACGTTTATGTATATAATTTGGTTGCTTGTGTACAACGTGGCGAGTGCTATTCGGTAGAATACATTTATCTTGGGCCACATTGGGACCGGGGTGCGGGATGAGGGTTTAAGTTCGATGCGGCGATACCTCATATGTATGGACTTAAAGTTCGATGATGACGACGCCATACTACTATTGTATTATTCGATGCAGGACGAGGGTTAAAGTTCGATGCGGCGATACCTCATATGTATGGACTTAAAGTTCGATGGAACGATGCCATACTACTATTACGTTGTTCGATGAGGGCTTAAGTTCGATGTGACGATACCTCATATGTATGGATTTAAAGTTCGATATTGACGATGCCATACCACGATTGTTTGTTTGATGAGGGTTAAGTTCGATAGTGACGATACCTCATGTATGGATTTAAAGTTCGATATTGACGATGCCATACTACTTTTGTATTGCTTGATGAGGGGTTAAAGTTCGATGTGGCGATACCTCATATGCGGGCTTAAAGTTCGATGAGACGATACCACATGAAGCATGAAGGGTGGGTTTGAAGTTCGATGAGACGATACCACTCATGGAATTGAATTCTTGGTACTATTTGATGTTATGAACATCTGTAGCTTTTTAAAGGGGATTATTCCCTCGTGATCGTGATTTTAACCGGTGGTTTGTACGTATTCGTATTTAGCATTGTAATTTTGATGTGACCTTTATGTTATCGATGTTGGCTTGTTGTACAATTGAATACGTGGTATTATGTATTGCTAATGTCGTGTGTTGTTTGTGTATGTGTATGCAAGTAATTGAATTATGTATGTATGCGTATAAGTATTGCATTCACTAAGCATTAGCCTACCCTCTCGTTGTTTACATTTTTAGGTTCGGAAGCGGACGTGGCAAGGGTATGCTCGGGATTAGATGATTTCCCTTTTTGGTTGCTTGCTTGGAGTACTTTTGGCTTTAACTTAGGATTGGGTAGTTTATCCCCAAACATCATGCTCGTGGTTGTGTTTGGAACTTAAACTCATGTAGTCGAAAACTTGTATTTTGTACGAAAGTCGTAAAACAGCCGATGTGGGCCCGGTGTCGTAAAACTTGTTTTATTATTGGAACGTGTTAGTTTTATCTAATATAAAATGTTGTGAAAAGCGTTCGGTCTAAAAGTGTCGGGAAGTGGGAGATCATTAAACAAAAATTGGAAATTTCGGACAGAACTGTTTTGGCTTTGTGCGCGCCGCGCACATTGAGGGTTGCGCGTCGCGCACCCTCCTGTATAAAAAAATATATTTTATCTTGCGTATTCGGTTGGATAATGGGTTGGGTCGTTGCAAGTGGTATCAGAGCATGGTCTAAGGGATTTAGGTGACTTGAGATAGGCGCCTAGACTTAGACTTTTGTGTGTGCTATTATGCGGGACTTGTAGGATTACGGGTCGGTTTGGGTTTTAGCTACGTGTTGATTATGTGTTACTAATCATGTTATTTGTGTTGAACATCTAGCGAGATGGTTGTTATATTCATGAGCTCGGCATAGCGTGTGAGCGTAATAATGCTTCGCGACCATTATTACGGTTGCAAGCCAAGTCAAGTAAGTGATGTACAACAAGTATTGAACTAGATGGGGTGTACGAACGGTGACATATTTATATGATGGTGAATATAGATCTTGGTGGTGTATGTCAATTATTCGTGTTGCATTCCTAACCGAGTTCATTTCTTAGAATGAAGACGAGGAACGGACATGATAACGATGATCAAGGCGAAGACTCCGAGTTCACGGCTAAGGTTGACGCCATCATTAAACGTCAAAAAGCGGAGTTTCTCGAGGATGTTAGAAAGGTCTTCCAAGACTCGGTCGATGGGCAAGTAACCGAGTTAATTAATGAACGAATGAATTCAGCAATCGAAGAGGCACTCGAGGCTAGAAACATCCATCCTCGTGGTGAAGCGGGTGATGGTAATGGGGGACATGGAAGGCGGGACTTCCATTACAAAAATTTTAAGGATGCTCAACCTCCTATGTTTAATGGGGTGAGGGATCTGTTAAAGAGTACTTGTTGGGTTTCCGACGTCGAGGGGGCTTTCCGTACTAGTGAATGTCCTCCAAAGAAGAAAACGAGATACGGTTCTAGTATGTTACATGAAGAGGCCAAGATGTGGTGGGATGACCAGATTCAACTGTATGGTGAAGAACAATGTATGAACTTGTCGTGTGAAGAGTTTAAAAAGGAGTTCTTTGATGAATATCGGACTCAATCCGACCTTAATAAAATTCGGGATGAGTTGCGCGATTTGTGACTGATGTGTGCAGCGGAAGGGTACGAAATACTATTATTTTTAATACGGAATACGATACTAATTACACAATTTTTATATATTTAATTTATAGATGAGATATACCTAAACTTTGCTACAACACTTATAGGCAGTGTACCTAATCATAGAGTAGTGTAGTTTTTAGTAAGTCCGGTTCGTTCCACAGGTAGCTAGTGATTACGTACTATATTTTTAACAACTATATTTATATAAAATATATATAATTATAGGTAGTAATAATATTATATAAAAGGGGGGGTTTTACCGTTTAATGATCGGTTTGTCGATTTTATATTTTTAAGCGTAATGATAAATGACAATAATTAAAGTGCGTAAAATAAATAACGATAAATAAATGACGATATATAAAATTGCGAATAATAAAATGACAATAATTAAAAGTACGATAAGAAATACAATAAAAGAATTATGCTTATTTAAACTTCCGTAATCATGATGTTTGACGTTTTGATTTTAATTTATTTCTCTGGGTTAATTGTCCTTTGTCCTGGTTTATTTGATACCTATCTGGTTTTTGTCCATAATAGTCCATCGGTCATAATTATAAAATGCTCGTCAAATTAACCTTATTCCCGAAGTCAAATATTCCAACTAATTAGGGATTTAAACTGTAACAAGGTTTTAATACTTTGTTAATAATTACCCCAGGTTATCGACTGCGTGTAATCCAAGGTTTTAATACTTTGTTAACAATTACACCAATTACCCTTGTATGTAATCCACTCATGTTTTAATTAGTCCATGATACATTAATTTATTCACTTGGCCATAATGAATAATCAATTACCCAATCCAATTGATTAATTAAATGATTGTAAACAATGTCGTATAAACGTCACTAAATAGGACATTCGTAATCAATTTAATAATTATTAGATTAACTAATTTGAAGATAGGTTCGACATATTCCAATGAGTTGTCATTCAATTAGACAATACCCCCCACCTATTAATAGTCAATAGTCTAATGTTCACAAGTGTCGGTCTTTTGTCCAAACCCTAATTATGGTACAAAATCCAATAACCCCGTCTTAATATTTAGACCAACATCACGATTACTTCGGCTCAAATAAGCATAATAATAACTTAGTTACGAGACATTAATTTAAAAAGGAAGAACATAGCTTACAGTGATTATTTATCGCGTAGCGTTACACGGACAGAGTTTCGATTTAAAAGCCGTAAAACATTCTTACAATAACCTTATTATTATTAAACTTAAATTAAAATTATAATTATATATATATATATATATATATATATATATATATATATATATATATATATATATATATATATATATCGTATATAGATAGAGAGATTGAGTGAAAAAGGAGTGCAGAATTTGTCGATCAGAGGCTGGCTTTTATAGCTATTTTGTGTCAGGGTTGCTCCGCGATCGCTGTGGTATTTAGTCACTGAGCTCCGCGATCGCGGAGTGTTAGTTTCCAGCTCATACAATGAATCCAAAACGTGGGCTGCAGAATAAATATATAATATAATATATATATAATTAATTATATATTATATTATATTCTTGTGCATAGTTGACTTATAATTTTAGCTCCGTTGAGTCGTACATTGATAGTTGTTTCATGTTTCGGTTCCGGATTTTCGAACGCCTTTTCGTATGCTTAGATATCTTGTACTTTGCATTTCGCGGCTTGTACTCTTGTAATTTTTAGATGTTTCTCATCGATAAATTGAACTACTTGGATTGTATCTTGTACATTTGAGCATTCTGATCATTTGCGTCTTCAAATTGTTGTTTTCTTCTTTTGTCTTCGCACTTATTTATTTAAACGAATATTACTTGGAAATTGAATAATTGCAACTGAAAACTTTACATATTGGAAGGATATTGTGCCTAAATATATTTTCATTTGGAGCACTATCAGCGACAAGGTTCGATGGAGTTGGTTACTCTCAAGTCTACTTTCTTGTCAAAAACTCATTTTTGTCCGGAGTATGTCGGTGATGACCGAATGTTGATGTTAGATTTATATCGTACTTTAAGCGATGAACTGAAACGTAAGATTAGTCGGGGGATGGCTAAGTCTTTTGAAGAGTTGTTTGAGTTGGCACGGGGTTTCGAACTGGAGGTTTCGAAGGCAAGTGGTTCCGATGTTAGTAAGAAAAAGTTCGAAACTACGATGCATTAGAACAAGAAGAGTAAAAGTGTGACCGAAGTTGTCGGTAGTGCGAAGAAGGGTGGCTCCGGAAAATATCTCCCTACTTGCTACAACTGTGGGTTACGGGGTCATTTGTCTCGAGATTGTACAGAGCTATCTTCCAACCAGGTTACATGTTTTAATTGTCAGCAAAAGGGACACCGGAAGTCAGAGTGCCCGAAATTGGTTGGTGATGCCAGGGGGTGCAACTAGGTGATGATTAGTGATGATGCGCGAGAACCTGACGACGATGTTTCAGGTACTTTTTGATTTCTCTATTGAAATGTACCTACGGTTTTGATTTGATGCATTGTTAGTGCGTAGTGTAATGAAGGGTAGCATTCCTTTCGGAATTACCCCATGATGAGGTTTGGGTTGACGGTCGAAGGGCGTAAGACTTGGTGCTTCCAAGCATTCCTTAGTGTCGGGTAAAATATTTTACCAAGCCATGGGACTAGGCTTTGGTGTTACTTGTAGGCGCGTGGTTGCTTTAGTGTTGTAAGATTATGAACCATAAGGTTCGACGAGCACATTTGACTTAAGGTCATTCTAATTATGTTATGGGTATCCTCGGGCGGATGGAACCCTAGGTAACAAGTCTTTTGACTTTGATTAATGTTAGTAGTGAATTCTAAATGATGCGGCGTCAGGTGCCTTTTCATACCTGCAAGCGTAATGTTCGACTCCGATGAGGTGATAGTTACATTGTACTTAGGGTACCGGAGTGAAACTCTTAAGTATATGTGTGACGGTGAAGGTGTGATAAGCGTTAGCAATTGGAAAAATTGCAATATAAAGCTTGGATAAATTGTAGTGAGATCTTCATAGAAGTGATGAAAGATAATCCGAAATCTTTCGTATGCTCGAGGATGGAGCAAATATTATGACATATGAATCGTGTTGGTTTAAGTCATTGTTTAGACGACGCCAATGGGTGGCGGTGAGTGCTAATTTCCATCGTTGGAAATGAAATGGTGAACGGAGAAGACTATGACCAACGAGAGGTATAGTCATGTAATTCGAGAAATGATATTTATAGCCGGATGATAATACCTTGACAATGTGATTATGGGACGAGATCCTAAGTGGGGGAGTATTACTCCGGCACAAAGGGATTGTAATGTGAAAATTCCAAACGGTGTTTGTGATAGATTTGGAATTAGTGTCGAGACCTAGAATGGTCGGATGGTGGTAAAGTACAATTTAGGTTGAAATTGTATTTATTAATTTAGATTTAAGTTACTACTCGAGGTAGTAGCATTGATGGCTCATCGAGAGTTAAGTGAGTGGAATTATACTAAGTATGTGTACCTACTTATCGTACGTGCAATGAGGGTTAAAGTTCGATTTGACGATGCCTCATTTACAAAAGCGGTTGAAGGAGATATGGGTTTAAGTTCGATTTGACGATACCATATCAAGGCATGAGTTTGCATGAGATATGGGTTAAGTTCGATTAGATGATACCATATCGATAGGTGCGTTAGTATATGATGTGGGTTTAAGTTCGATTTGACGATACCATATCACTTGGTGCGCTTGTTTTCTTGCAAGTAATATGTCGGGCGTTATCCAATCGTGAGGATACGCCTTTTATTGGCTCCGTTGAGTCATTTGTGACCATGTTAGTGGTACAAACTTTATTTTAGCAATGTACGTGATCAAAGTACGCTAAGGAAATTACTAACTCGGTACGAGTTTTGGGTGTTAGCTTGTGTATGTCGGGTGATTGAAGCATGAGTTCGTTCCGGTTGGGGAATGAAGCGATACTTGGTGCTCGAATTTGATAGATTTAATAAATCGCGGGTGACAATTTGGTCAGAAAAGGTAACTTAATGAGAGGAGTCGCCTAGAGAATCCATAGAGACCCGTAGGATTATATGTGTGCTCGTTGTAGTCGTCGTGGACTTTAAAGGTGAGTGTGTGCTAGTGCGGGTTAGCAAATGGGTAAAGCCTTCGGGTTGATAGATATTGTGTAAAAATCGAATACGGATGTATGTCGAGGACCGTAGAGTGTAGGTCCGATTGGTTAAGTGACGAAGATCACGAGGACGTGATCGAGTTTAAGTGGGGGAGAGTTGTAAGACCCAAATATTTATTGTACATAATGTAGATATGGTGTACGTAAAGTGTGTGAAGAGTGGTGTGTTTTAAAAGCTGGCAGACTGTTCTGACCTTCGTGCGCGCTGCGCAAGGTAAGGGGTGCGCGCCACGCACCTGACCTGCTACAGAATTCTGCTTTTCTATTTTGATTTTAATGAAGGGCATGTTGGTCTTTTCACTTGAGGGTCGGTTTTAGGCCACAAAATGGCAGGTTGGTGGACACATTCAAGTCCACAATCTTATTTTCAATCTCTCATCTTCAACCTCCAACCCTAGAGTGAGAAAGTGTTAGTGAGAGAAAGCTTGATTTGGAGAAGAAGGAGCTTGAATTGATCAAAAGTCCAAGTGTTAAAGTTGTTCATCTCTTCCTTGGTTACGTTTTGGTAGCGTTGGTAAGTTCTAACTTCGAATTTCAATTGTTAGATTTGATTTCCAAGTTAGGGTTTTGACTTGTGTGTTCTTGAGTAAACCCACTAGTTGATAAATGGGTGATTAAGCTAGTAAATGGTGTCGATGACCATTGTTGGTGGGTTTTTGGTTGGATGATGAAATTGATTAGTTGATAATCATGTTCGGGTGTTAATATCACTAGTTAACTTAGGTTATAAGAGATTAATTGTGTAAGCTTGCAAATGGGTGTTTTGACTTGAGATTAGGTCAAAATGGGTTTTGTGTAAATTGATGCGAGTAATGTATTTTGATGATGAAACCTTGAGTAAAATGAGTTGTTGGAACATAATCACTAGTCGATTGTGATTATGGGGGGTTCTCGGGTGAGATTTGACTTAGTCAAATTTGAGGTAAATGCTAATGGGACGAAATTTGCACTTATGGTGTTTTGGGCATAAGCTAGAGTGTTTAGCTTATTTGTTTGTGAATTTCTTAGGTGATTCACGTGTGGTTGATTGGAAGCTCAAGCGGATTAGCGTTTCAAGTAACCAAGGTGAGTGGAATATTTATACATTTATGTATATAATTTGGTTGCTTGTGTACGATGTGGTGAGTGCTATTCGGTAGAATACACTTCTCTTGGGCCATATTGGGACCGGGGTGCGGGATGAGGGTTTAAGTTCGATGCGGCGATACTGATGTGTAATACCCCATCCCACATTGATTTGCATAAGTAAGTTTGAGTCCCTTATAAGGTAACTGATGTTATGCGAGGTGTATACGAAATAGTTATATTTTTATTGCGAAATACTATTAAATACGATACAATTTTACACAAGTTATTTATTTATTTATAGAGTGGATATACCTAAACCTTGCTACAACACTATAGGCAGTGTACCTAATCGTAAAGTAGTGTAGTTTTTAGTAAGTCTGGTTCGTTCCGCAGGGAGCTAGCCAAGTTTAACGCTGTATTTATTTTAAACTATATTTGTATAAGTATATATATATATATATATATATATATATATATATATATATATAATATTATTATTATTATAAAAGGGGGGTTTTACCGTTTAGTGACCGGTTTGTCGATTTTATGTCTTAAGTCGCAATTAAAACCTAATGTAAAATATTAAAAATACAAATGACTTAATTTAAAGCGTAAAGTAAATGACGATAAATAAAAGTGCAATAAATAAAAGTACGATAATTAAAAGTGCAATAATTAAAATGACAGTAAATAAAAGTGCGATGAGATATAAAATAAAGGAATTATTCTTATTTAAACTTCTGTAATCATGATGTTCGACGTGTTGATTTTAATTTATTACCATGGGTTAATTGTCCTTTGTCCTGGATTATTCGATATGTCCATACGGTTTTGTCCATAATAGTCCATCAGTCATAATTATAAAGTGCGAGAGTTTTTGTCAAATTATCCTTATACCCGAAGTTAAATATTCCAACTAATTGGGGATTCGAACTGTAACAAGGTCTTAATAATTTGTTTAATGAATACACCAGGTTATCGACTGCGTGTAATCCAAGGTTTTAATACTTTGTTAATAATTATACCAATTACCCTTGTATGTAATCCACCCCTGTTTCAACGAGTCCATTAACTATTAATCCATTCCCGTGTCCGGTAAAATGAATAATAATTCGTATTTATAAATATCCCGCCTACCGTACCCGATTAAGCGTATGTGGTTATATATAGATACGTCTAATTGTAACCTTTAATATTAAATTAACGAGGTATCATTTAGTTAATATAAAACCCATTAATAGCCCATAGTCTAATTTCCACAAGTGTCGTTCTTTTGTCCAAACCCCAATTATGGTCCAAAACTCAATTACCCAATCTTAATATTTAGCCCAACATCACGATTACTTCGATTTAAATAAGCATAATAATAACTTAGCTACGAGACATTAATTTAAAAAGGTTGAACATAACTTACAATGAGTATTAATCGCGTAGTGTTACGCGGACAGAGTTTCGACTTACAAACTTAAAACATTCGCTAACATAACCTTATTATTATTAAACTTTAATATTAAAATTATAATTAAAATATAAATATAAATATATATTTAAGAGAGTGAGAGATAGATAATATATGGTGTGTAAATATTTTGTCCGAAAAACACTTCAATTTATAGATGTGGCCAGCTACAGTGAACCATGCGATCGCATGGTTTTAAAGCCTCCAGGCCATGCGATCGCATAGCAGCCTTTTCCTGCTCACACATGATTCCAAAACGTGGGCTGCGCGTATTTATTTAATATATAATATAATATATATAATTTTATATAATTAATTATATATTATATTATATCTTGTGCATTGTTGACTTGTAATTTTAGCTCCGTTACGTCGCTCGTTAATAGTTGGTTCATGTCCCGATTCCGGATTTTCGAATGTCCTTGCGTACAATTTAATATCTTGTATTTTCCGTTTTGCGGCTCGTACTCTTATAACTTTTAGACGTTTCTCATTAATAAATTGAACCTCTTGGATAGTACTTTGTACTTTTTAGCGTTTTGGTCATTTGCGTCTTCAATTCGTCGAATCTATCTTTTGTCTTCACCTTTTATTATTTAAACGAAAATCACTTGTAAATAGAACAATTGCAACTAAAAGCTTGTCTTTCTTGAAGGATAATGCTATGAAATATGTGTTCGTTTTTAGCATTATCAAATATTCCCACACTTGAGCGTTGCTTGTCCTCAAGCAATATAGAACTTGAATATAACTTTACTAGAATCACTTCTTTATTCTTTACACTTTGTACATCAGTGATTTTAATACGGCGGTATGAACAATGGTAGTAACGATGTGGTTTACAGTCTCACATGACTATAAAAATTTAGATCCTTTAGGAAATTGGATCTTTATGAAAACAATTGATCTTTTGAAAATTCAATCTAGCTTTTACCCTAGATAAGTTTTTCGGAATAACCCTTCACCGGTGTTTGCAAAATATTTTTGTGGGTTTTGTATTTGAAAATTTTAGCTCAAAACTTATGGTTTTGTGTCACCCACTTGCTAACCTTGTATTAGGAAAGCAACACGTTCAGTATACTTGCTCCGTATATTACATTTCGGTAAACTACCATCTGGTTGTAAAGGAAAGCGTTGAACAAGCAACTGTTAAGGCAATGTCTAATGACATGCTTTTGATTATGGTCTATATCGTGTCAGATGCAATTTCTATCCTTTGTAGGAGCAATAGTAAAGATCACCCTATAGTTTTTCGGTCTGGCACAAGGTCCTGTCTTCGACCATGCTATGCAACCACCGTTCTTACGGTTGACACCCGATTTGGTTCAGGTGACCTAATGAATTCCAGGTGAATTCCTAGAATTTTACGTTCAATGGTAATGAACGCATTGAAAATAGGGTTTCAGAAAACAAATCGGTTTGTAATTTTGATCAAAATATTTTCTCGTTCAAGCTCGAGTTTAGATATCATTGAATTCCATGAGTTTGTAATTCTCAATCTTTAAGGTCAATCTCAAGGATTGAGTAATATCAGGCTTAAAAGCTGATTTTTGATCTTTAAGGAGATTATCCTTTATAGGGATCTGATTCATTAGTCTTATAAGCTAATTTGCACGGTGCCCCCTATTGTACGAGACAGATCCTCTCATGGTTAGGATAAGTCTGACCACTTGGCGACCTTGTTTGATGCTGAGGTCCGTGGATTTCCACCTAATTTTCGAGAAAACTTTTCAAGGTTTTTCGTAGACTCTACAACTGGTCTGGACGACAACTTCCTGACCTAAATCAAGAAGCGCGTGTCTTTTTCTCGGAAGACTTACTTCCTTATAAATTCTATTACAATAAACTGGGTAAAACTGATTAAAATCGTCCAAAATAAAAGTATCTTCAATTATTTGTACAAAAATATGTGATATATGTTCTAAATAACTTGGTAAATTTTTCCCACACTTGGCTTTTATTTTCCTTTCTTTGCCTTTTTATTCTCCTCTATTCCATTTTAAATGAATTCAAGCATTATGGGTTGTTTCTCAATTTATGTCCTTTCCGAGGTAACAATAATTTCGGTGTTAACACCTAGTTTTATCGTTCATAAATATGTATAAACATGATTTTGAATTCATTTATTTGAATTTTTTTTTAAAATTTTACTAGAATTGGGTAGTCAGTATATAAGACTAGAGCTGTTCTTTATTATTAGAGAGCACTAGATTCTAATACAACTACTGCGTTACTAGTATTTTTATTAAAACTGAAAGAATTTAATCCCTTCCCACACTTAAGATCTTGCAATGCCGTCATTTGCAAGAAATCAATAGCAATTTAAATTATTGAGGGTGATTAGCGTTGAAAAATGATTAAATTTTACCAAAGTTTCCAAACATATTGGCGTTTGTTTTGAATGATAAATGGTGCACTTTATTTGTTCATTCCGTCTGTTGTTATATCACACTTGTTTTTAGTTTTGTCGTCAAAATTAATAGCTTTTACTGAACTTAATGCCAGTCTTTGAAAATGCGCTGTTTTACCCTGTTGTGTACATGAGATAAAATACATACAATACAAATATAAACATGCATGGTAATTTGAAATGGGACTTAATATCCCACTTTCAAATTACAAAAATGAAATATTAGTACAAAATAATAAAAATATTAAACATTACATTAAAGTATCAAAATGTTAAATGTTTAACATAAATAGATAAAAATAATAAAAGATAAGAAATCACTAATGGAACACTATTGATTTGGATAGGGATTCCAGTTCATATCATCGTTCGGGTTCCATGGTTGGTGATAGGTGTTTTGGTAGGCTTGGTTGGGGTCGTACAGGTCATAGGGTGGTCGCATGTCGGGCTGATGTGGTGGATAGTAAGAAGGTCGAGTCGGGATGTAGTTATTTGGTACCTGATATGATAGCTGGCTCATGATTTGGTGCTGATGAACTTGCCAGCTATCATGTTGGCGTCGCCTGGAAGTCTCATACTCATTCGCGGCTTGCCACTGCTCATACCGACGATGTCTATCCTCATTAGTCATTTCTACCTCATCTATACGCTGGAAAATGTCAGTAGCACTATCCCTAATGACATCCCTAATGTCCTCTGCTTCCTCCATCTCCTCATCCGAACCCCTCTCTACCTGTGGATGGCGGCCCTGATATGGTATTGCCTGATTGTGTCTCCTAGTCAATACCTTTGCACCTTGATAGACTTGCAAACCTAAAGTCTCGTCTTGCTCCCTAACCACCATCATTGGACCCCCTTGTTCCCTATCTACACCTAAATACTCTCCAATGAGAGTAACAAAAATACCTCCTCCTATTATTCCCCCTTTCTGTATACCTTCCACCATTTTGGACAGATAAAAACCAACATAGTAGGGGATATTAACAAAGCTTCTAGTGTCTCGAATGCACTTAAGGTAAAATAAATCGTGTAAGGTCATTTTCTCCTTGTTGTACCTCTTTGTGTAATCGAGTTTGCTAAGAATCTATGTATTATACGAAGCTCGGCTTTATTAATATCTAAATAGGAGTGTCTTCCTCCCCACATAAATACATTAAAATTTGACATACGCCTCCAGATGGCTTTAGCGTCAAAATTTCTATCTACCCTCTCACCATGATAAATCAAATTTGTACAATCAGGTGATAGTAATTCAGCGGGAGTGTAAATCTGTAAAGCCCTGGCCATGTCCAGCATGGACATCCTGTACATCCTACGGCCAAGTAAAAATCTAAGAAAACTCTTATCCTCTAACCTATCTACATCCTTATTAAAAGCTATAGTACTCATTAGCTCAACACACCACTCCTTATATACAGGCCTACGAGTGGTAAATAAACGTTCCCAATCGAAAAAAGAAGAGCTGCCATACCTTTGGATTAGATGCTGCCTAACTGGGTTAGCTAGGTGGACCCTTTCCAAAGGCTCCCAATCTATTACCCTTGGTACTTCTACATTTTTGCTCCAAAGCTTAAATTTGTTACTTTGGTACGTCGGGTAATCTCTCCAACTTCTATCAAATCTTAAATTTGGATGCAACTGTTCTTTATGAATTGTTGGGTGTTCTATTATATGGTGAATGGGAAATACTATGTAGGTAATAAAAAATTGTGGTTCTGGTTCATAGTATTGCACGTGTTGATCATAATGATGTTGTTGTTCAGGTTGTTGTTCCGGTTCGTGATATTGCATCTCTGGCTGTGGTTCCGGATCAGGTTGCCTAGACGATGATGCACCGTCCGTATCTGTGTTTCTCTGCAAAACACATTAAACACAAAATTTGTGCATCCAAATATGCATTAGTGTTAGCAAAATAACAAATTAAAACAATTACAATAACATGTTTAATCTATATTAAACTTATACTCATTTTCATATTTTTATCAATTCTACACATTTTCAAATAATCATATATGAAAATGTTTACAAAGTTCATAAGCTTTTATCTCAAATAACATGTCAAAATAATCATTACTAGCAATTAAACAAGTTTCAAATGGCATTTATATCAAATTAATCAAGTTCATGAATTTTAGACTTAAAAAGTCTACTTTAATTCTTAAAAATCATGTTTAGGATCAATTTTTGGATCATTTAGCAACCTAAACATGTTACACTACTTAATTTAGTAATAATTCATGACAAAAATCGGCCATAACCAGTTTATATCAAAAAGGCCCAAATTGCTCAAGAACACAAACCCTAGATTTCTAAAATTTTTGAAGTTTTTGGCTTCAAATCATGTTAAATAGCATCAATCTAGGTTATACATAATATACTAACAATTTAACTCTAATTACACTAGAAATTAACAAAATCAAATTATTGCAATTAATTAAAATTATCACAAAAAGTAGGAAATTTATGAGTTTAGGGGTGAAATGTTTACCTTCCTGCTTCCCCATCTGAGAAAAGACATGATTATAGCGGATTATTGTGACGAATTTCGTTGATTTTGGTGAAAAATTGGTGAAATTTAAGGTTGTTTGGGAGAGTTTTCGTGTATGTGTGTGTGTTGAAGTGTGGATATAGAGCAGTCTACTGGAACTTAACAATCTGTCCAGCTTTTTGATGCCATGCGATCGCATGGCTTTGCTGTGTAAACCCCATGCAATCGCATGGGTCCTATTTTTTTTATTTATTATTTTTTTTTATAAAAACCTTTGACTAATAAAACAAAAATTAAATTAATTAAAATTTTGTTTCTTTTAAGAATGAGGGCGTTTCGGTACGTCGACCTAGTTCGTCTCTCGACAAAATTTTAAAATTTGTCATTTTAAAGCGCTGTTTTAAAAGCAAAGATTTTTGGGTTTTTTTTAATGTTTTTGGCATACTTTAAATTAATAAGATTAAAAATAATGATAACAAAATTTCTCGTCCCGCCCTTGGGTAAAGCAATTTCGGTTCCATAACCTAGTCTTCAACTTACGACGAATTATAGGTATCAAATTTTTAACTTAATGAAATAAAGTAAATTTTGTTTTTAAATTCACATCAAACTTAAATTTAAAATGCATAAAATTAAAAATTCATATTAATATCATTAATATTTTTATACATTAATCTTACAAACTTATATTAAAAATATTAATTTTTAAAATATTTAAAAACTTAAATATATTGGTTTTAAAAATTTAAAATAATAATTTAATATTAATTTAAAAACAAGGTAAAAATTAAAATTAAAAATCTTTTTGGTCTTTTATCCCACTTTAATCAATCAAATATTATCAAAAATATACGTCCCTCTTTTGGGTAAAGTAATTTCGGCTATTTTACCTAGTTTTACTCCTGACAAATTTTTGAAATATTTTGGATTGATTGATTAAAGATATTTATATCTTATGAATAAACGGTAAATTTCACAGTGATGTAATAAATTTTTGTAGGATATCAATAATTTCGGTTTCGCATACCTAATTTTATTGAATATCAATGTAATACTTTATAGTGAACGATTCAGCGTTTATTATCAAAAGGTTAAAAGCAATAAATAAAAACAAATAAAAACTGTACATACTTACTTGTGAGATAGAATTCTCAGAGTCCTGCTTTAGCCGACTCATAGGAGAGTCGTGTGATTTGGTTTTCCATAGCTACATAAGCGTAACCACGAATTTTCAATAACTTTTCTTCTAAACATATGAACGGTCCTTCTCTGCATAGAGTAACAAATTCGGCATTTGAATATGCTTGATTGTTCGAACATTTACCTTCATGTGACCATTTTCCGCATTTATGACATCTTTCAAGGTGTCGTGCTCTTCTTTTTGTTGCGGATTTTGATTTTCCTTTACCAAAATGTATCTTATTATGATTCTTCCTGAGTTCCTTCCTTATTTCGTCCATTTTTCCTCTTATGAATGATACCAGTTCACTCGGGAAGATGTTATTAAAGTAATCAAAGCGTGTAGTAGTAGACCATGGTTCAAATCAAAGGAATTCCTCATCTCGTAAAACCTAAAAGAAATAAAAAATTCAGAATGAAGGGAGAAGACTTGTTCTTTAGGGTCTGCTAGGGAAAGACCATTCGGATTCCATTCTCGAGAACTACACGAAAACAGAAAATCTAACTCTAACAGAAATATATATTATCCTTAAAAAGACTTGATTCTCCCCACACTTAGTTAGCTGTGGTGTCGAAATTGTGATTAACTTCGTTTTCAATTGGACTATCAACAACTTGTTATCTCTGACTTTTGCTTTAAGCCAATTGTTGATTTCCTCTGTAACTTTCACAAATTCAACTAACATTGCCTTTTCTTTAGGCTACAAATTGGATACTAATCGGTTACATAACTTAAAGTTCCCCTTAATTCTAGCATCTTGAATCTGTTTATAAAGTTTCTTCGTTGAACAGTTAAAAACGGGTTCATCTAATTTCGTATCAACAACGGGGTTCTTTGTTATCGGTTCATCATTAGGTGTTTCTTCATCTTCCTCACACTTAGGCATTTTTATTGGTTCAACAATTTTGGTTGGTGGAGATCTAAACTTTCGGTTCACAAAGGTAACCGATTTGTCACCATCCCTAAGTATCATTCTACCTTCTCTTACATCAATGAACGCTTCGGTGGTTGCTAAAAATGGGCGACTTAAAATTATAGGAATATCAAGGTCTTCCTCCATATTAATAACTATGAAATTTGAAACAAAGTTCAAACTTCCCACTCTAATAAGTAAATTATTGGCTATTCCAACCGGGTGTTTAATAGTTTGGTCAAATAATTGAACACCTATGCTGGTTGGTCTTAATTTACCCACACCTAATCTTTTGTATAAGGAAAGAGGCATAACGTTTGCGCTTGCTCCTAAATCTGTGAGTCCATTATACATAGCACCATCATTAAGCAAGCAAGAAATGATAAATTCACCTGGGCCTCCTACTTTAGTAAGTAGAGTTGGTTTGTTAACCTTTTCCAAGTGATCTTTTCTTGGTTCTTTCACTTCTACTTGAACTTCTTGTTCACATTTTTCTTCGTTTCTTGGAATGGGAGGTTTGTATAGGAATTCTTCTTCATCACTCAAATTTGAAGCTTCCCCGTCTTCCATTTTTAGTTTTTCATATATTGTTGATAACATATTTATATTTTCATTCTGAGGGTTTTCTTGGGTGGTGAAATTATGATTGACTTCATTGTCAACTTCCATTGGATCATGTATGTAATGTTTAACTCCGTGACCATTAACTTTAAATTAAATCCCATTTGAATTTATCAACTCTATTGTTCCATATGGGAAAACTCTTTTAACTATGAATGGTCCAGACGATCTTGATTTCAATTTTTCAGGAAATAGCTTGAATCTTGAATTGAAAAGAAGAACTTTGTCTCCTTCTTTAAATTCTTTTGAACTTCTGATTCTTTTATCATGCCATTTCTTCGTTCTTTCCTTATAGATTAACTAATTTTCGTATGCTTCATGTCTTAATTCTTCTAATTCATTTAGTTGACTTAACCGTAGACGTCCAACTTCATGTAAATCAAGATTACATGTCTTCAAAGCCCAAAATGCTTTGTGATCAATTTATACTGGAAGGTGACATGCTTTTTCGTAAACGAGTTTAAAAGGTGTGGTTCCAATTGGAGTTTTGTAGGCTGTTCTTAAAGCCCAGAGTGCATCCTACAATTTCATGGACCATTCCTTCGGATTTGATCCTACGTTTTTCTTTAGAATACGTTTTAAAGCTCGGTTGGTATTTTCAACTTGTCCACTTGTTTATGGATGATAAGCGGTTGAGATATTATGAGTTACTCCATATCTTTTGAGAACTTTCTCAAGTTGATTATTACAAAAATGAGTACCCCGATCACTTATTAAAGCTTTCGGTGTTCCGAACCTAGCAAAAAGACGTTTTAAAAAATTGACTACAACTCGTGCATCGTTAGTTGGGAGAGCTTGTGCTTCCGCCCATTTAGATACATAATCAATGGCAACGAGAATGTAGAGATTATTATGAGATTTTGGAAATGGACCCATAAAGTCAATACCCCAAACGTCAAATACTTCACATACTTGAATGACATTTTGTGGCATTTCATCACGTTGACTTATTTTTCGAGCCCTTTGACAAGAATCATAGGATTTACAAAGAAGGTGTGCGTCTTTGAAAATTGTAGGCCAATAGAATCCAGCGTCGTAGACTTTCCTTGCTGTAAGTTGAGGCCCATAATGCCCTCCTATTAGTCCTGTGTGACAATGGTTTAAGATTTGACTAGCTTCATCTCCGAATACACATCGGTGTATTATTCCACTGGGACAACTTTTAAACAAATGTGGATCTTCCCAAAAATAGTGTTTTATATCACTAAAGAATTTCTTTCATTTTTGGTACGACAACCCTTTTTCAAGGAATCCACATACTAAGTAGTTTGCATAGTCTGCAAACCATAGAATTTCATTATAATTGATTTTCAAAAGATATTCATCAGGAAAGTTATCTTGTATGGCCGATTCATTTAGAACTTCTAATTTAGGATTTTCAAGACGAGAAAGATGATCAGCGTCGAGATTTTCTGCTTCCTTTTTGTCTCGAATTTCAATATCGAACTCTTGTAAGAGTAAGATCCAAAGGATTAATCGTGGTTTGGTATCTTGTTTTGAAAATAGGTATCTAAGAGCAGAATGGTCGGTATAGACCACCGTTTTTGCTAGAACGAGATATGAACGAAATTTGTCAAAAGCAAAAATAATAGCAAGGAGTTCTTTTTCAGTAGTTGTGTAATTCATTTGTGCTCCTTGTAACGTCTTGCTAGCGTAATAAATAGGTTGAAATCGTTTTTCAATCCTTTGTCCTAAAACGGCTCCCATTGCAAAATCACTTGCATCGTACATAAGTTAAAATGGTAGATTCCAATTTGGAGTTATCATGATCGGCGCATTAGTGACTTTTTCTTTAAAAATATTAAAAAATTTGATGCATTCCACTGAAAAGATGAATGGAGCATCCTTTTCTAGGAGTTTATTCATAGGAGTGGCAATTTTAGAAAAGTCTTTTATGAAACGTCGGTAAAAACCGGCATGCCCTAGAAAACTCCTAACTCCTCTAACATTGGTGGGATGTGGAAGTTTAGCAATTACATCTACTTTAGCTCTATCCACTTCAATTCCTTCCTTTGAAATTTTATGACCAAGAACGATGCCTTCTTTAACCATGAAATGACATTTTTCCCAATTAAGTACTAGATTTGATTGCTCGCATCTAATAAGCATTCATTCAAGATTAACTAGACATGTTTCACAAGTATCACCGAAGACTGAAAAGTCATCCATGAAAACTTCCATGCATTCTTCTATCATGTCATGAAAAATCGCCATCATGCACCTTTGAAAGGTTGCAGGGGCGTTGCAAAGTCCAAATGGCATGCGTTTATAAGCAAAAGTACCATAAGGGCACGTGAATGTGGTTTTCTCTTGGTCCTCGGGTGCTATTGGAATTTGAAAATATCCCGAAAAATCGTCAAGAAAACAATAGTAACTATTCCCAGCTAACCTTTCCAACATTTGATCAATGAAAGGTAAGGGAAAGTGATCTTTTCTGGTGGCGTCATTTAATTTTTTATAATCAATACAAACACGTCATCCCGTTACAGTTCTAGTAGGAATAAGCTCATTTTTTTCATTTGTGATGACAGTCATGCCACCCTTCTTAGGTACGCATTGAACTGGGCTTACCCATGGACTATCAGAGATTGGATAAATTAAACCTGCATCTAGCAGTTTAATAATTTCTTTCTTAACAACATCTTGCGTATTAGGATTTAGTCTTCATTGACGTTGCACATATGTTTTATGACCTTCTTCTATAAGGATTTTATGTGTGCAATACGAAGGACTTATGCCTTTAATGTCATGAATCTTCCATGCAATAGCTGGTTTATGAGGTTTTAGCACAGAAATGAGTTGAGATTTTTCAATTTTCCGTAAGAGAAGATGATATTATTACAGGTAATTCAGATTCACCATGTAAATAAGCGTATTCTAAATGGTTTGGAAGTGGCTTTAACTCTAATATCGGTGGTTCTTCTATCGATGATTTGTATCGATATCTGTCTTCCTCTTTTAGCATTTGAAGTTCTTCTGTTGTTGGTTTATATTCATTAGCCATAAGTGTAGCTAATATTTTAGCTTCATCAATTGGTTCAGTTCCTTCTCCTAAAGAACATTCTCCTGTTCCTTGTAATTCTGGAAATTCTTTTAACAATTCTGCATGTGAATCTATAGTTTGAATGTAATAACATGTATCATCTGCAGATTGCGGTTGTTGCATGGCTCTATCAACAGAAAAGGTAACACTCTCGTCCTCTATACTTAGGGTCAGTTTCTTACCGAACACGTCTATTATTGCTTTAGCCGTGTTTAGGAATGGTCAACCTAATATGAGAGGAACTCGAAAATCTTCTTCCATGTCTAGAATAACAAAATCTACTGGAAATACTAAAGTACCAACTTTAACTAGCATATTTTCCATTATCCCTCTAGGATATTTTACTGATCGATCGGCTAGTTGTATGCTTATTCGTGTTGGTTTCAATTCTCCGAGGTCTAGTTTAGCGTATAGTGCATACGACATTAAATTTATACTAGCACCTAGATCTACCAATGCTTCTATTGAACTAAGACTTCCCAGAAAACATGGAATTGTGAAACTTCCTGGATCTGATAATTTTTCTGGTATCTTATTCAACAACACTGCAGAACAATTAGCATTCATAGTAACAGCCGAAAGTTCTTCCATTTTCTTTCTATTTGTGATTAGATCTTTCAGGAATTTAGCATATCTTGGCATTCCTGAAATCACATCAATGAAAGGAAGATTGACATTTATTTGTTTAAACATATCCAAGAATTTGGATTGCTCGGCTTCAAGTCTTTCTTTTCTCATTTTACTCGGGTAAGGAAGCGGTGGTTGGTATGGTTTAACATAAGGCTTTGCCTTAACTGTGTTATCTTCATCAACCTTTTCAACTACCGGTTCTTTTTTCTTCTCTTGCTCAGGCTGTGGTGCCTGTGGAGTGGGGATAGAGTCCTCAGAATTTACAGGCATTTCAGGTGGTTTAAGTGTAATACCACTTCTTGTGGTAATGGCTTTAGCTGTTTCATTCCGGGGGTTAGCATTTGTATCACTAGGTAGACTCCCAGGTTTTCTTTCACCTATTAACCTTGCTAGGTTGCTTACTTCTTGTTCCAGATTTTGAATAGAAGCTTGTTGATTTCTAAATGCTTGAGCATTTTGTTCATTGGTTTGTTTTTGAGATGTGAAAAACTGCGCTTGAGATTCAACTAGCTTCGACATCATATCTTCTAAATTTGACTTTTTATCATCGGTTTGTGGTGGTTTATTTGGAAAAATAGGTCTTTGTTGATTGTAAGTATTGTTGGATACTTGTTGATTGCTAGGACCTTGTTGGTTGTTGTATGGAACATTTCGGTTATAATTCTGATTTTGATTGTAGATTAGTCTTGGCGGTTGATAATCATTCTGATAATTATTTCCAGGCCTTTGGTTCATGTATGAAACATTCTCTCTTTGTTCCATTGTTTGTTCAATACTGAGACAATCTTTTGTCAAATTTGGTCCTCCACACTGTTCACAACTAATTCGTATTGCGTGAATATCTTTAGTCATTTTGCAGAAATGGAATCAAAGTCATGGCTAGAATCGGCTCTAGCCGCTTTAGATGATCTAACGATGTCGTTTTCTTGGTACCACTCATGTGAGTGGGAAGCAGTGTTATCAATAATTTTGTAAGCTTCAGTTTCGGTTTTCTTCATAATGGAACCACCAGCTGCTATGTCGATGTCTTTTCGTGTAGTGATGTCGCATCCTTGGTAGAATATTTGTACTATTTGATAAGTGTCTAAACCATGTTGAGGACATCCTCTCAACAACTTTCCAAGTCTTGTCCACGCCTCATATAAAGTTTTATTTGGCTTTTGTGTAAACATAACTATTTCTCCTTGAAGTCTCACGGCTTTAGATGCCGGAAAGAATTGTTTAAGAAATTTTTCAACTAAAAAATCCCATGTATCAATCGCCCCTTCAGGTAACGATTATAACCAATCTTTAGCTTCTCCCTTTAAAGTCCAAGGAAATAACATGAGATATATCTGTTCATCCTCCACTTCTCGGATTTTAAATAGAGTACAAATCCTATTAAAGGTTCGAAGATGTTCGTTTGGATCTTCCTTCGGCGCACCACTAAATTGGCATTGATTAGTTACCATGTGTAGGATTTGTCCTTTGATTTCATAATCTAGCGTATTAATGTCTGGTTGAGTAATTGCATGACCTTGGCCAGTGCGTTTAGCTCTCATTCGGTCTTCCATACTTAGAGGTTCAGATTTTCCATGATTGAATTTGTTGAATCTGAATCACTAGAGGATTCTGACTTAATGGTTTCTTCCTCGACAATCTCTGGATAATTGATTTGTGGTTCAGGAGGAATGATTAGTGGTTCAGGATCTCTGAATTGTCCTTGAATATCCTCCGGGTTTTCAATTGTGAGGTCGGGTTCAAAAAATGGATTATCGGAAATTTGAATTGGAGTACTCAATCGACTAGATGACGATTCTATAGAAAAATCAACGACGACAATGTTGGCTAGATGTCTTGATCGAGTTACAGGTGGTGAACGTATGAAAGGTGGTGAACGTTTTGCTCTGTGCATTCACTGAATATCCTATTAGTTATAAAGATAAAAATTATTAAAGTTATCAAATTAATAGACTTTTATGATTTTGCCCACGTTTCGAATAGCCAATAGATGCAGCAGGTAGCCAGGACCCTTTAAATCGGAAGCCCACAACTCGCCACTAACAAATCCAACTATTACTACGAATCAGAAAATTTTGGATGTCTATCAATTTAACCACTTAAAATAATTTTTCGTCGAAGTTTAAAGAAAATAAAGAAAATTCTATGTCCTAAAAACTAGAGCGTCGAGAAATAAGAAAGAAAAAGAGTGCGTCAAAAAACGTCGAAAAATAAAAGGTCGAAAAATGATAAAAAGAAAATAGAGCGTCGTAACTTAAAAGGTCTAAAAACTAAAAATTAAGACTTACGTCTAAAGGTATTAAAGCTTAAAAAGAATTCTATATCCAAAACGGCAATAAATTAAAAAGGCACTAAAACTTATTTAAAACTAAAGTGATAAACGATGTCGTAAATTTGATAATGCTAAAAACGAACATATATTTCATAGCATTATCCCTCAAGAAAGACAAGCTTTTAGTTGCAATTGTTCTATTTACAAGTGATATTCGTTTAAATAATAAAAGGTGAAGACAAAAGACAGATTCGACGAATTGAAGACGCAAACGACCAAAATGCTAAAAAGTACAAAGTACAATCCAAGTGGGTCAATTTATTGATAAGAAACGTCTCAAAATTACAAGAGTACGAGCCGCAAAACGGAAAATACAAGATATTAAATTGTACGCAAGGACGTTCGAAAATCCGGAACCGGGACATGAACCAACTATCAACGCGCGACGCAACGGAGCTAAAATTACAAGTCAACTATGCACATAAATATAATATAATATATAAATAATTCTTAAAATTATATATATATATTATATTATATATTATAAACAGTCGGCAAACTAGAAAACAAAAGCATGTGAGCTGGATCAGAGGGCCATGCGATCGCATGGCCAGAAGGCACAAAATCCATGCGATCGCATGGGCATCAAAATCTGGCCAAGTGCTATAAAAGGCGACAAATTCTGCACGAAATATACCAACTTTTTCAATCTCTCTTTCTCTCTATGTAATATATATTTATAATTTTAATTTTAATTATAATTAAGATTAATAATAAATTATGGTTTAGTTGGGTTAATGTAAGAAATGTTTTACGGGTTTTAAAGTCGGAACTCTGTCCGTGTAACGCTACGCGATTAAATACCACTGTAAGTTATGTTCTTCCTTTTTAAATTAATGTCTCGTAACTAAGTTATTATTATGCTTATTTGAGCTGAAGTAATCGTGATGTTGGACTAAAATATTAAGACGGGGTTATTGGATTTTGTACCATAATTAAGGTTTGGACAAAAGACCGACACTTGTGAACATTGGACTATTGACTATTAATAGGTAGGGGGTATTGTCTAATCGAATGACAACTCATTGGAACCTGACGAACCTATCTTCAAATTAGTCAAACTAATAATTATTAAATTGATTATGAATGTCCTATTTAGTGACGTTTATACGACATCGTTTACAATCATTTAATTAATTATTCAGGTTGGGTAATTGATTATTCATTCTGATCAAGTGGGTAAATTAATATTCATATCTCATTAAAACAGGGGTGGATTACATACAAGGATAATTGGTGTAATTGTTAACAAAGTATTAAAACCTTAGATTACACGCAGTCAATAATTTGGTGTAATTATTAACAAAGTATTAAAACCTTGTTACAGTTCGAATCCCTAATTAGTTGGAATATTTGACTTCAGGAATAAGGTTAATTTGACGAGCATTTTATAATTATGACCGATGGACTATTATGGACAAGAACCAGATAGGTATCAAATAAACCAGGACAAAGGACAATTAACCCGGGTAACAATTAATTAAAATCAAAACGTCAAACATCATGATTACGGAAGTTTAAATAAGCATAATACTTTTATTTCATATTTCATCGTACCTTTATTTACTGTCATTTTAAGTACTGCAATTTACTTTATCGCAATTTAAATTCTGTCATTTATATTATCGTCATTTATCTTTACGCTTAAAATATAAAATTGACAAACCGGTCATTAAACGGTAAAACCCCCCTTTTATAATAATAATAATACTACTATATTACTAATATATATATATATATATATATATATATATATATATATATATATATATATATATATATATATATATATATATATATATATATACAAATATAATTGTTTAAAAATATAGTACGTAATCGCTAGCTCCCTGTGGAACGAACCAGACTTACTAAAAACTACACTACTCTACGATTAGGTACACTGCCTATAAGTGTTGTAGCAAGGTTTAGGTATATCCCAATCTATATAAATAAATAAATAACTTATGTAAAATTGTATCGTATTTAATAGTATTTCACAGTAAAATAATAACTATTTCATATACACCTCGCAAAACATCAAAATTTCTAAAGCGTCTAAATCTTAATCTAAAGAAAAAGCACTTAAGCGATTTAACGGCAAAGTCTAAAAATCTAGAGCTACTATGGCAAAATACTAAGTTTAAAACTAGTTACGAACGAAAAAAAAATACAAATTACGAATTAAACGATAAAAAAATACAATTTATAACCAGAATGATAAAAATACAAATTTTATAAAAATATTATTTTTTTATAAAAGTATTAAATTTATAATTTAATAAAACTAATTAAAACTTTAAATTAAACAAAACTTAACTAATTAATATTTAAATAAAACCCTAATTATAAGTAATTAATAATAATAATTAATAGCCTAACCCTAATTCGACAGACTGATGTTTCAGACCTGTCACCTCACTCCATGCGATCGCATGGAGTGTAGGTTGTTATGCCATGCGGTCGCATGGCCCATAATTCCAGATCAGATTTCGGGCTGTTACCAGTTCGGCCCAACTTTAATTTATTTATTTATTTTTTTGATTTTTAATTAAAATAAAATTAAAATAAAACTTATATATATATATATATATATATATATATATATATATATATATATATATTTTAAAAAAAATATTACTTATTAGTTTTTATAACTTAAAAAAAATATATAAAATTTTTAATTTAAATACTTAAAAATATAGAAATATATTTTTCTTTTTTATGTTTTTATATATATATTTTTTAAACTTATATATTTTTACAAAGATAGCTTAAAAACTAATTTTTTTTATATATAGCGTTCGCTTTCGGGTCCCCGGCAACGGCGCCAAAAATACTTGATGTTATGCGAGGTGTATACGAAATAGTTATATTTTTATTGCGAAATATTATTAAATACGATACAATTTTACACAAGTTATTTATTTATTTATAGAGTGGATATACCTAAACCTTGCTACAACACTGTAGGCAGTGTACCTAATCGTAAAGTAGTGTAGTTTTTAGTAAGTCCGGTTCGTTCCGCAGGGAACTAGCCAAGTTTAACGCTATATTTATTTTAAACTATATTTGTGTGTGTGTGTGTGTATATATATATATATATATATATATATATATATAAGTAATATTATTATTATTATAAAAGTGAGGTTTTACCGTTTAGTGACCGGTTTGTCGATTTTATGTCTTAAGTCGCAATTAAAACCTAATGTAAAATATTAAAAATACAAATGACTTAATTTAAAGAGTAAATTAAATGACGATAAATAAAAGTACAATAAATAAAAGTACGATAATTAAATGTGTAATAAATAAAATGACAGTAAATAAAAGTGCGATGAGATATAAAATAAAGGAATTATGCTTATTTAAACTTCCGTAATCATGATGTTCGACGTGTTGATTTTAATTTATTACCATGGGTTAATTGTCATTTGTCCTGGATTATTCGATATGTCCATACGGTTTTGTCCATAATAGTCCATCAGTCATAATTATAAAGTGCGAGAGTCTTCGTCAAATTATCCTTATACCCGAAGTCAAATATTCCAACTAATTGGGGATTCGAACTGTAACAAGGTCTTAATACTTTGTTTAATGAATACACCAGGTTATCGACTGCGTTTAATCCAAGGTTTTAATACTTTGTTAACAATTACACCAATTACCCTTGTATGTAATCCACCCCTGTTTCAACGAGTCCATTAACTATTAGTCCATTCCCGTGTCAGGTAAAATGAACAATAATTCGTATTTATAAATATCCCACCCACCGTACCCGATTAAGAGTATGTGGTTATATATAGATACGTCGAATTGTAACCTTTAATATTAAATTAACGAGGTATCGTTTAGTTAATATAAAACCCATTAATAGCCCATAGTCTAATTTCCACAAGTGTCGTTCTTTTGTCCAAACCCCAATTATGGTCTAAAACTCAATTACCCAATCTTAATATTTAGCCCAACATCACGATTACTTCGATTTAAATAAGCATAATAATAACTTAGCTACGAGACATTAATTTAAAAAGGTTGAACATAACTTACAATGAGTATTAATCGCGTAGTGTTACACGGACAGAGTTTCGACTTACAAACTTAAAACATTCGCTAACGTAACCTTATTATTATTAAACTTTAATATTAAAATTATAATTAAAATATAAATATAAATATATATTTAAGAGAGTGAGAGATAGATAATATATGGTGTGTAAATATTTCGTCCGAAAAACGCATCAATTTATAGATGTGGCCAGCTACAGTGAACCATGCGATCGCATGGTTTTAAAGCCTCCAGGCCATGCGATCGCATGACAGCCTTTTCCTGCTCACACATGATTCCAAAACGTGGGCTGTGCGTATTTATTTAATATATAATATAATATATATAATTTTATATAATTAATTATATATTATATTATATTCTTGTGCAATGTTGACTTGTAATTTTAGCTCCGTTACGTCGCGCGTTAATAGTTGGTTCATGTCCCGGTTCCAGATTTTCGAACGTCCTTGCGTACAATTTAATATCTTGTATTTTGCGTTTTACGGCTCATACTCTTGTAACTTTTAGACGTTTCTCATCAATAAATTGAACCTCTTGGATTGTACTTTGTACTTTTTAGCGTTTTGGTCATTTGCGTCTTCAATTAGTCGAATCTGTCTTTTGTCTTCACCTTTTATTATTTAAACGAATATCGCTTGTAAATAGAACAATTTCAACTAAAAGCTTGTCTTTCTTGAAGGATAATGCTATGAAATATGTGTTCGTTTTTAGCATTATCAGTAACTCTTGTCCTTACCACACACAACGCGTTTTGGGGCTACAAGCACAGCAGATCTCATTAGAACTCTGCAGTTAAGCGTGCTCGAGCGAGAGTAGTACTAGGATGGGTGACCTCCTGGGAAATCCTCGTGTGGTCACCAAGAAAAAGCCGTGCGCCTACAGGAAAGTGGACAATATTGTGTTCGTGGTAAGGCGGGATGTTACAGATGGTATCAGAGCACTAGCCTCTCGGGGTGTGACGGGCACTCGGCTCGTGCATCTCCTGAGGTATAGATCCTGGCTATCAATTTGTTTCGGCCTGACGAGGATGTCAGGATTCTAAGTGGGGGAGTTTGTAATACCCCATCCCACATTGATTTGCATAAGTAAGTTTGAGTCCCTTATAAGGTAACTCTTGTCCTTACCACACACAACGCGTTTTGGGGCTAGAAGCACAGCAGATCCCATCAAACTCTGCAGTTAAGTGTGCTAGATCGAGAGTAGTACTAGGATGAGTGACCTCCTGGGAAATCCTCATGTGGTCACCAAGAAAAATCCGTGCGCCTACGGGCAAAGCGGACAATATTGTGTTCGTGGTAAGGCGGGATGTTACATGATGTGTGCGAGGTGTAGTACGAAATAGATTATATTTTACTACGAAATACTATTAAATACGATACAATTTTACACAAGTTATTTATTTATTTATTGAATGGGATATACCTAAACCTTGCTACAACACTTATAGGCAGTGTACCTAATCGTAGAGTAGTTTAGTTTTTAGTAAGTCCGGTTCGTTCTACAGGGAGCTTGCTAAGTTTAATGTTATATTTATTTTAAACTATATTCGTAGAGTAGAGTAGTGACCGGTTTGTCGATTTTACGTCTTAAGTCACAATTAAAAACTAATGTAAAAGATTAAATATAAATACAACTTAATTTAAAGCGTGAAGTAAATGACGATAAATAAAAATGCGATAATTAAAAATACAAGTAAAGCGTAAAAATAAAAGTGCGATAATTTAAAATACGATAAATAAAATGACAATAAATTAAAGTACGATGAGATATAAAATAAAGGAATTATGCTTATTTAAACTTCTGTAATCATGATGTTTGACGTTTTGATTTTAATTTATTACTATGGGTTAACTGTCATTTGTCCTGGATTATTCGATATGTCCATCTGATTTTGTCCATAATAGTCCATCGGTCATAATTATAAAGTGCGAGAGTCTTTGCCAAATTAACCTTATACCCGAAGTCAAATATTCTAACTAATTGGGGACTTAAACTGTAACAAGGTCTTAATACTTTGTTTAATGAATACACCAGGTT
Source organism: Rutidosis leptorrhynchoides (assembly GCF_046630445.1). Taxonomy (NCBI): domain Eukaryota; kingdom Viridiplantae; phylum Streptophyta; class Magnoliopsida; order Asterales; family Asteraceae; genus Rutidosis; species Rutidosis leptorrhynchoides. The sequence goes on from NC_092343.1 coordinate 84,988,032, forward strand.
ATCGACTGCGTGTAATCCAAGGTTTTAATACTTTGTCAACAATTACACCAATTACCCTTGAATGTAATCCACCCCTGTTTTAATGAGTCCAGTGACTATTAATCCATCCCCGTATCCGGTCAAATGAATAATTATTAGTATTTATAAATATCCCGCCCACCGTACTTAGTCAAGCGTATGTGATTATATATAAATACGTCAAATTATAAATCTCTATATTAAATCAACGAGATATCATTTAATTTATATAAATCCCATTAATAGCCCATAGTCCAATTTCCACAAGTGTCGGTCTTTTGTCCAAACCCCAATTATGGTCTAAAGCCTAATAACCCCATCTTAATATTTAGTCCAACATTACGATTACTTCGACTTAAATAAGCATAATAATAACTTAGCTACGAGACATTAATTTAAAAAGGTTGAACATAACTTACAATGAGTATTAATCGCGTAGTGTTACACGGACAGAATTTTGACTTACAAACTTAAAACATTCGCCACTATAACCTTATTATTATTAACTTAATATTAAAATTATATTTATAAAATAAATATAAATATATTTAGAGAGAGTAAGAGAAGTAGTTGATGAAGGTGTACTCCTCTCGTCCAAATTCGATTGCTATTTATAGATGTGGCCAGACTTTAAGGCTCATGCGATCGCATGGGCTTCCTTTGCATCTGTCATGCGATCGCATGGACAGGCTGTCCAGACTCAATCATTGATTTAAAACTTGGGCTGCTCGATTTATTTAATATATAATATAATATATATAATTTAATATAATTATATATATATTATATTATATTCTTGTGTATAGTTGACTTGTAATTTTAGGTCCGCTGACTCGTGCGTTGATAGTTGGTTCATGTCCCGATTCCGGATTTTCGAACGTCCTTTCGTATGATTTAATATCTTGTACTTTACGTTTTGTGGCTTGTACTCTTGTCATTTTTAGACGTTTCTCATCAATAAATTGAACCACTTGGATTGTACTTTGTACTTTTTAGCTTTTTGGTTGTTTGCGTCTTCAAATCGTCGAATCTATCTTTTGTCCTCACCTTTTATTATTTAAACAAATATTACTTGAAAATAGATCAATTGCAACTAAAAACTTGTCTTTCTTGAAGGATAATGCTATGAAATATGTGTTCGTTTTTAGCATTATCAAATATTCCCACACTTGAGCGTTGCTTGTCCTCAAGCAATATAGAACTTGAAATAAAAACATACTAGAATCACTTCTTTATTCTTCACACTTTGTACATCAGTGATTTTGATACGGCGGTATGAACAATGATAGTAACGATGTGGTTTACAATCTCACATTACTATGAAAATTTAGATCCTTTAGGAAATTGGATCTTTTTGATCTTTTTGAAAATTCAATCTAGTTTTTACTCTAGATATTTTTTTCGGAATAACCCTTCACCGGTGTTTGCAAAATATTTTTGTGAGTTTTGTGGGTTTCAGATTTGAAAATTTTAGCTCAAAACTTATGGTTTTGTGTCACCTACTTGCTAACCTTGTATTGGAAAAGCAACACGTCCAGTATACTTGCTCCGTATATTACCTTTCGGTAAACTACCGTCCGGTTGTAAAGGAAAGCGTTGAACAAGCAACTGTTAAGGCAATGTCTAATGACATGCAGATGATCATGGTCAACAACGTGTCGGATGCAATTACTATATTTTGTAGGAGCAATAGTGAAGATCACCCTATAATTTTTCGGTCTGGCACAAGGTCTTGTATTCGACCATGCTATGCAACCACCGTTCTTACGGTTGACACCCGATTTGGTTCAGGTGACCTAATGAATTTCGGTGAATTCTTAGGATTTTTACGTTTAATGGTAATGAACGAATTAAAAATAGGTTTTCAGAAAACAAATCGGTTTAAATTTTGATCAAAATATTTTCTCGTTCAAGCTCGAGTTTAGATATCATTGAATTCTATGAGTTTGTAATTCTCAATCTTTAAAGTCAATCTCAAGGATTGAGTAATATCAGGCTTAAAAGCGGATTTTTGATCTTTAGGGAGATTATCCTTTCTGGGGATCTGATTCGTTAGTCTTATAAGCTAATTTGCACAGTGCCCCCCATTGTACGAGACAGATCCTCTCATGGTTAGGATAAGTCTGACCACTTGGCGACCCTGTTTGATGTTGAGGTCCGTGGATTTTCAGTTGATTTTTGAGAAAACTTTTCAAGGTTTTTCGTAGACTCTATAACTGGTCTGGACGACAACTTTCTGACCTAGATCAAGAAGCGCGTGTCTTTTTCTCGGAAGACTTTACTTCCTTTTAAATCAAGTGGCACATTTCTTTCAAATATATTATAAGAAATCGGGTAAAACTGATTAAAATCGTCCAAAACAGAAGTATCTTCAATTATTTGTACAAAAATATGTGATATATCTTCTAAATAACTTGGTAAATTTTTCCCATACTTGGCTTTTATTTTTCTTTCTTTGCCTTTTTATTCTCTTCTATTCCATTTTAAATGAATTCAAGCGTTTTGGGTTGTTTCTCAATTTATGTCCTTTCCGAGGTAACAATAATTTCGGTGTTAATATGATGTGTGAAATCTAGTATATAGTTTATCTCTGGAAAATGCCGGTTTAAAGATTACTACACACTAACGGGCAGTGTACCCGATTGTGCAATAGTATACAGTTGGTAATTCCGAAATCGTTCCAAGGACAGTTTAACGTGAGAATTAAGATTGCAACTAAGAAAAATAAACTAAGTTAATCTATGAAAATTTAAAGTACGAGATAATTTGTTTTGTAGCTATTTAACGATTAGCCAAATCAAGGATATATTAAAAGTAAAAGACAATATTTTTGGTATTTTTAAGTTTAAGCTTTAAAGCAAACATACAAGTAAAAATAAGATAGTTGTAATCAAATAGGAGAACGAATGCTTGTCTAGACCTTTTACACCTAGTAATGGATGCATTTAGATTAAGCCCCAGTTATTATCGAACTAATGTGAATTATCTAGTCAGTTCACCTGGAATTCCCCAGCGCAAACACTTCAATTAAGATTACACGACACGGAATTCCCCGTAGCCTAAGACCTCCTAATTGTGACCAAATACCTCAACTGAGATGAAGACTCGAATCACAATCACACCAACTCTCGCTGTGTATAATTCACCCCTATTTCGTCTAGCCTTTTGAATCCAATTTACTCTCGTCTCCGAGTAAGCAAACAATCAATTAAGACAAACCAATTGTAAATTTATGTATTAAATTAATGAACTCTCGTCCTATCAAACAAATACACAACCAATTGAATCGAAAAGTCTAACTTTAATAAGAATCGTTCTTTAATTTAAATATCAAATCATCATTAATTAAAAGAATAACTGATAAGTAGCATCCAATACAAAGGTTTATAAGTCTAGACAAACATTAAATAACTTAGCCAATAACCATGGCAACAATAGAAATCAAAGTAATAAATAATAAAGAAAACATTGTTTTATAAGTAAGAATCAACCTAACACAATGAATCTTGATTTTTGCTTGAATTGATCCTTGATAGTGGAATGATTAGAGCGTTAAAGTAACCTTGGAATTCCCCAAAAGTGCCCAAAAATCGCCCTAAGAGCTCCCAAAATCGGCTGCCAAAAAGATTACCCTTAATATAAAAAACTGCACCCTTTTTATACACTTTAAAATCTGGCCGACTCAATCTGCGCGGTACGCAGATAAGTGCACAGTGCGCACATCTATATAAAACACCCTGCACAAAATTAATAAATCCCTGATCTGATTCGATGTACAATTGCGCGGTGCGAATCCTTTCGCGCGGCGCGCACTTCCACATAAATTATGGTGTTCGAAAAGTGAAAGCTCCTGATCTGTTTTGAAGTAGAACTGCGTGGTGCGCAGCCTGATGCACGACGCGCATACCTGAACACAACAACTCCGCTCCATTTTTACTTATAACTTGAATAAATCACAACCAAAATCACCCGATAACATAGAAACTGCTGTAAACGCGTCATAAACACCATAAAACACTTAATTAATCACTTCTCAGCTCTCAAATCATAATCTTCCAAATAATCGCAAATAATAACCAAAACCGTATCCAAATGGACTAAAAACGACGGATATTGCCATGATAAATATATGAGAAATGTGCAATATCATAATACCTAGTTTTATCGTTCATAAATATGTATAAACATGATTTTGAGTTCATTTAGTTGAATTTTTTTTAAAAATTTTTACTAGAAGTGGGTAGTCAGTATATAAGACTAGGACTGTTCTTTATTATCAGAGAGCACTAGATTCTAATACAACTACTGCGTTGCTAGTAAAGTTTAACGGTGGCTAGTAAACCAAGTGTATAAGTCAAATTTTAAAAAATGAAAGAATTTAATCTCTTCCCACACTTAAGATCTTGCAATGCCCTCATTTGCAAGAAATCAGTAACAATTTAAATTATTGAGGGTGATTAGCGTAGAAATATGATTAAAATTTTATCAAAGTTTCCAAACATATTGTTGTTTGTTTGAATGATAAATGGTGCACATTATTTGTTCATTCCTGCAGTTGTTATATCACATTTATTTTACATCTTGTCGTCAAAATTAGTTGCTTTTGCTGAACTTAATGCCAGTCTTTGAAAATGCGTTGTTTTACCCTGTTGTGTACATGAGATAAAATACATACAATACAAATATAAACATGCATAGTATTTTGAAATGGGACTTAATATCCCACTTTCAAATTATAAAAATGAAATATTTGTACAAAATAATAAAAATGTTAAACATTACATAAAAGTATCAAAATGTTAAATGTTTAACATAAATAGATAAAAATAATAAAAGATAAGAAATCACCAATGGATCACTATCAATTTGGATATGGATTCCAGTTCATATCATCGTTCGGATTTCATGGTTAGTGATAGGTGTCCTGATAGGCTTGATTGGGGTCGTACAGGTTAAAGGGCGGTCGAATGTCAGGCTGATGTGGTGGATAAAAAACAGGCCGAGTCGGGATGTAGTTATGTGGTACCTGATATGATAGCTGGCTCATGATTTGGTGCTGATGAACTTACCAGCTATCGTGTTGGCGTCGCCTGGATTGCTCATACTCATCCGCGGCTCTCCACTGCTCATACTAATGATGCCTAGCCTGGTTATTCATTTCCACCTCATATGCTGATAAACATCAGTATAACTATCCCTAATGATATCCCTAATGTCATCTGCTTCCTCCATCTCCTCATTCGAACCCCTCTCTACCTGTGGATGGGTGCCCTGATATGGTATTGGTATATTGTGCCTCCGTTTTAGTACCTTTGCACCTTGATAAACCTGCAAGCCTATTCTCTCGGCTTGTTCCTCAATCTCTACCATCGAACCCCCATGCTCTTTATCTACACCTAAGTACTTTCCAATGAGAGTAACAAAAATACCTCCCCCTATAATACTTCCTGCTTGCATACCCTCAACAACTTTAGACAAATAGTGGCCAACTCAATAAGGAATGTTAACAATGCTCCTCGAGTCTCGAATACACGTAAGGTAAAATAAATCATTTAAGGTCATTTTCTCCTTGTTTCTACCCCGTTATGTAATCGAGTTCACTAAAAATCTATGTATTACCCGGAGTTCTACCCTGTCAATATCTAAATAGGAGTGTCTTCCACCCCGCGTAAACTCCCTAAATTGTGACATACGCCTCCATATGGCGTTAGCGTCAAAATTCCTATCTACTCTTTCACCTCCAGCAATTAAACTATTACAATCAGGTGTAATAATCTCAGCGGGGGTGTAGATCAATAAAGCTCTAGCCATGTCCAACATGGACATTCTATACATTGTACCTCCTAAAAGAAATCTAATAAAACTTTTATCTCCTAACATAGTAACCTTATTATTTAACTCTATAGTGCTAAGCAATTCAACACACCATTCTCTATATATAGTTCTACGCGTGGTAAATAAACGGATCCAATCGTTAAATGTAGAGTTACGATACCTTTGAACTAGTAAACTTCTAACCGAATCGGCTAGGCCAACTACTTCCAAAGGCTCCCAATCGATTACCGAGGCATTTCAATATTTTTGTGGTAAAGAATGTGCATGTTCTTTTGAAATTTCGGGTATTCTGTCCAACAACGATCGAATCTTAGGTTGGGATGTAACTGTTGAAATTTCGGGTATTCCGTCCGTATCTGTGTTTCTCTGCAAAACACATTAAACACAAAATTTGTGCATCCAAATATGCATTAGTGTTAGCAAAATAACAAATGAAAACAATTACAATAACATGTTTAATCCATATTAAACTTATACTCATTTTCATATTTTTATCAATTCTACAATTTTTCAAATAAGCATATATGAAAATGCATATAAAGTTCATAAGCATTCAACTTAAATAACATGTTTAAATAACCATTACTAGCAATTAAACAAGTTTTAAATGGCATTCATATCAAAATAATCAAGTTCATGAATTTTAGACATAAAAAGTCCACTTTGATGCTCAAAAATCATGTTTAGGATCAAAGTTTAGATCATTTAGCTACCTAAACATGTTACACTACTTAATTTAGCAACAATTCATAACAAAAATTGGTCATAACCTGTTTATATCAAAAAGCCCCAAATTGCTCAAGAACACAAACCCTAGATTTCTAAAAAATTTGAAGTTTAAGGCTTCAAATTATGACAAATAGCATCAATCTAAGTTATACAAGCATAATATACTAACAATTTAACTCTAATTAAGCTAGAAATCATCAAAATTAAATAAGGACAATTAATTATAATTATTACAAAAATTAAAAAATTTATGAGATTAGGGGTGAAATTTTTACCTTTTTGCTCCCCCATCTGAAGAAAGGCATGATTATAGCGGATTATAGGAAGAAATTTTGTTGAATTTGGTTGAAAAATGATGATTTTAGGGAGAGTTTGGGAGTGGTGTTCGTGTATGTGTGTATTTTGTGGAGACAGAACCCAGTCGACTGGCTTTATCAATCTGCCCAGTTTTTGTTTCCCATGCGATCGCATGGTATTCAAGGGTAAACCCCATGCGATCGCATGGGTCTGTTTTTTTTTTTTTTTTATATATAAGACCTTTGACTTATAAAACAATTAATTAATAATTTTAAAATTTTGTTTCTTTTTTAGATTGAGATCGTTTCGGTACGTTTACCTAGTTCGTCCCTCGACAAAATTTTAAAATTTTTCCATTTTTAAAGCGTTGTTTTAAAAGCAAAGATCTTTAGGATTTTTAATGTTTTTGGCATACTTTAAATCAATAAGATAAAAAAAATAATGATAACAAAATTTCTCGTCCCACCCTCGGGTAAAGCAATTTCGGTTCAACGACCTAGTCTTCAACTCACGACGAATTTTAGAAATCAATTTTTTTTAACTTAATGAAATAAAGTACATTTTTGTTTTTAAATTCATACCAAACTAAAATTTAAAATGCATATTAATAAAATTTCATATTATTAATATTTATATATTTTAGTTTTACAAAACTTACATTTAAAATAAAATAGTTATATATTAATCTTTTAAAAATAAGGTAAAATGAAAATAAAAATATTTTTGGTCTTTTATCCCACTTTAATCAATCAAATATTAACAAAAATATACGTCCCTCTTTTGGGTAAAGTAAATTCGGCTATATTACCTAGTTTTACTCCTGACGAATTTCTGAAATATTTTTAATTAATTGATTAAAGATATTTATACCTTATGAATAAACGGTAAATTTCGCAGTGATGAATTAAATTTTTGTATGTTATCAATAATTTCGGTTTATTATACCTAATTTTATTGAATATCAATTTAATACTTTATAGCGAACGATTCAGCGTTTATTATCAAAAGATTAAAAGCAATAAATAAAAATAAAAATAAAAACTGTACATACTTACCTATGAATAAAAATTCTCAGAGACCTGCTTTAGTCGACTCATAGGAGAGTCGTTCGATTTGGTTTTCTATAGCTACGTAAGCGTAACCACGAATTTTCAATAACTTTTCTTCTAAACATATGAACGGTCCTTCTCTGCATAAAGTAACGAATTCAGAATTGGAATGTGTTTGATTGTTCGAACATTTCTCTTCATGTGACCATTTTCCGCATTTATGACATCTTTCAAGGTGTCGTGCTCTTCTTTTTGTTGCGGATTTCGATTTTCCTTTACCAAAATATATCTTATTATGATTGTTCCTGAGTTCTTTTCTTACTTCGTCCATTTTGCCTCTTATGAATGATACCAGTTCACTCGGGAAGGTGTTATTATTACGTTTAGTAATCATAGCGTGTAGTAGTAGACCATGGTTCAAATCAAAGGAATTCTTCATCTCGTAAAACCTAAAAACACAAAAATTCAGAATGGAGGGAGAAGACTAGTTCTTTAGGGTCTGTTACGGAAAGACCATTCGGATTCCATTCTCGGAAACTACACAAAAACAGAAAATCTAACTCTAGACAGTATTATATTATCTCTTAGAACATTTGAATCTCCCCACACTTAGTTAGCTGTGGTGTCGAAATTGTGATTAACTTCATCTTCAACTTCCATTGGATTATCTATGTGATGTTTAACTCTGTGACCATTAACTTTAAATTCAATCTCATTTGAATTTATTAACTCTACTGTTCCGTACGGGAAAACTCTTTTGACTATGAATGGTCCAGACCATCTTGATTTCAATTTTCCAAGAAATAGCTTGAATCGTGAATTGAAAAGAAGGACTCTGTCTCTTTCCTTAAATTCTTTTGAACTTCTGATTCTTTTATCATGCCATTTCTTCGTTCTTTCCTTATAGATTAACGAATTTTCATATGCATCATGTCTTAATTCTTCTAATTTGTTTAGTTGACTTAACCGTAGACGACCGGCTTCATGTAAATCAAGATTACATGTCTTCAAAGCCCATAATGCTTTGTTCTCAATTTCTACTGGAAGGTGACATGCTTTTTCATAAACGAGTTTAAAAGGTGTGGTGCCAATTGGAGTTTTGTAGGCTGTTCTAAAAGCCCAGAGTGCATCCTCCAATTTCATGGACCATTCCTTTGGATTTGATCCTACGATTTTCTCTAGAATACGTTTTAAAGCTCGGTTGGTATTGTCAACTTGTCCACTTGTTTGTGGATGATAAACGGTTGAGATTTTATGAGTTACTCCATATCTTTTGAGAACTTTTTCAAGTTGATTATTACAGAAATGAGTACCCCGATCACTTATTAAAGCTTTTGGTGTTCCAAACCTTGCAAAAAGACGTTTTAGGAAGTTGACTACAACTCGTGCATCGTTAGTTGGGAGAGCTTGTGCTTCCGTCCATTTCGATACATAATCAATGGCAACGAGAATGTAGAGATTATTATGAGATTTTGGAAATGGACCCATAAAGTCAATACCCCAAACGTCAAATACTTCACATACTTGAATGACGTTTTGTGGTATTTCAACACGTTGACTTATTTTTCCGGCCCTTTGACAAGCATCACAGGATTTACAGAGAAGGTGCCAGTCTTTGAAAATTGTAGGCCAATAGAATCCAGCGTCGTAGACTTTCCTTGCTGTGAGTTGAGGCACATAATTCCCTCCTGTTGGTCTTGTGTGACAATGGTTTAAAATTTAACTAGCTTCATCTCCGAATACACATCGGCGTATTATTCCATCGGGACAACTTTTTAAAAAATGTGAATCTTCTCAAAAATAGTGTTTTATATCACTAAAGAATTTCTTTCGTTTTTGGTACGACGACCCTTTTTCAAGGAATCCACATACTGAGTAGTTTGCATATTCTGCAAACCATGGAATTTCACTATAATCGATCTTCAATGAATATTCATCAGGAAAGTTATCTTGTATGGCCGATTCATTTAAAACTTCTAATTCAGGATTTTCAAGGCGACAAAGATGATCAGCGGCGAGATTTTCTGCTCCCTTTTTGTCTCGGATTTCAATATCGAATTCTTGTAAGAGTAAGATCCAACGGATTAGTCGTGGTTTGGCATCTTGTTTTGAAAATAGGTATCTAAGAGCAGAATGGTCAGTATAGACCACCGTTTTTGCTAGAACGAGATATGAAAGAAATTTGTCAAAAACAAAGACGATAGCAAGGAGTTCTTTTTCAATAGTTGTGTAATTCATTTGTGCTCCTTGTAACGTCTTACTAGCGTAATAGATAGGTTGAAATCATTTTTCAATTCTTTGACCTAAAACGGCTCCCATTGCAAAATCACTTGCATCGCACATGAGTTCAAATGGTAGATTCCAATTTTGAGTTATCATGATCGGCGCATTAGTGAGTTATTCTTTAAGAATATTAAAAGATTTGATGCATTTATCAGAAAAGATGAATGGGGCATCCTTTTCAAGGAGTTTAGTCATAGGAGTGGCAATTTTAGAAAAATCTTTTATGAAACGTCGGTAAAAATCGACATGACCTAAAAAAACTCCTAACTCCTCTAACATTGGTGGGATGTGGAAGTTTAGCAATTACATCTACTTTAGCTCTATCCACTTCAATTCCATCCTTTGAAATTTTATGCCCAAGAACGATGCCTTCTTTAACCATGAAATGGCATTTCTCCCAATTAAGTACTAGATTTGATTGCTCGCATCTAATAAACATTCGTTCAAGATTAACTAGACATGTTTCAAAAGTATCACCGAAGAATAAAAAGTCATCCATGAAAACTTCCATGAATTCTTCTATCATGTCGTGAAAAATCGCCATCATGCACCTTTGAAAAGTTGCAGGGGCATTGCAAAGTCCGAATGGCATGCGTTTGTAAGCAAAAGTACCATAAGGGCACGTGAACGTGGTTTTCTCTTGATCCTCTGGTGCGATTGGAATTTGAAAGTATCTGGAGAAACCGTCAAGAAAACAATAGTAAGTGTTTCCGGCTAACCTTTCCAACATTTGATCAATGAAAGGTAAGAGAAAGTGATCTTTTCTGGTGGCGTCATTTAATTTTCTATAATCGATACAAACACGCCATCATGTTACAGTCCTAGTAGGAATAAGCTCATCTTTTTCATTTGTGATGACAGTCATGCCACCCTTCTTAGGTACACATTGAACTGGGCTTATGAAATGTCCCGTTCATATTGATTATAAATGTTCCATATTAATTGATTTCGTTGCGAGGTTTTGACCTCTATATGAGACGTTTTTCAAAGACTGCATTCATTTTTAAAACAAACCATAACCTTTATTTCATCGACAAGGTTAACAAGACACCACTTAGATTATCCAGAAATGATAATCTAACAAATATCACACTTACACACTACCAATACATATTGGTTTACAAATATTAATATGTTACAACAAAATAAATCTCGAATGCAGTTTTAAACAATATTATACAAGCATGCTGACACCAAATCTTGTCCATATAATAGCATGCAACAGCGGAAGCTCTTAATAATCACGTGAGAATAAACATGCTTTAAACGTCAACAAAAATGTTGGTGAGTTATAGGTTTAACCTATATTTATCAAATCGTAATAATAGACCACAAGATTTCATATTTCAATATACATCCCATACATAGAGATAAAAATCATTCATATGGTGAACACCTGGTAACCGACCTTAACAAGATGCATATAGAATATCCCCTATCATTCCGGGACTCCCTTCGGACATGATGAATTCGAAGTACTAAAGTATCCGGTACTTTGGATGGGGCTCGTTGGGTCCAATAGATCTATCTTTAGGATTCGCGTCAATTAGGATGTCTGTTCCCTAATTCTTAGATTACCAGACTAAAAAGGGGCATATTCGGTTTAATAATCCAGCCATAGAATGTAGTTTCATTTACTTGTGTCTATTTTGTAAAACATTTATAAAACTGCATGTGTTCTCATCCCAAAATATTAGATTTTAAAAGTGGGACTATAACTCACTTTCACAGATTTTTACTTCGTCGGGAAGTAAGACTTGGCCACTGGTCGATTCACGAACCTATAACAAATATGTACATATATATCAAAGTATGTTCAAAATATATTTACAACATTTTTAATACGTTTTGCTGTTTTAAGTTTATTAAGTCAGCTGTAGTCGTGAGTAACCTATAACTAGTTGTCCACAGTTAGATGTACAGAAAATAAAGCAATATATATTATCTTGAATCAATCCATGACCTCGTGTATACAAGCCTCAGGCTAGATCACAACTCAAAGTATATAATATTTTGGAATCAACCTCAACCCTGTATAGCTAACTCCAACATTACTGCATATAGAGTGTCTATGGTTGTACCGAATATATATATATATATATATATATATATATATATATATATATATATATATATATATATATATATATATATATATATATATATATATATATATATATATATATATGGTCGATATGATATGTCAAAACATTGTATTCGTGTCTATGGTATCCTAAGATTACATAATATATTAGAATACATGTATAATACAATATGAGTTAGCTAGGATATGATTAATATAGATTTGTTACCAATTTTCACGTAGCTACAACAAGAAAAATTATCCAATCTTGTTTTACCCATAACTTCTTCGTTTTAAATCCGTTTTGAGTGTTTCAAGTTGCTATGGTTTCATATTGAACTTAAGTTTATGAATCTAAATATAAAAAGTATAAGTTTATAGTCAAAAATACAGGTTACAAGTCATTTTTGTAAAGGTAGTCATTTCAGTCGAAAGAACGACGTCTAGATGACCATTTTGGAAAACATACTTCCACTTTGAGTTTAACCATGATTTTTAGATATAGTTTCATGTTCATAAGAAAAATCATTTTTCCAGAAGAAAAACTTTTAAATCAAAGTTTATCATAGTTTTTAATTAACTAACCCAAAACAGCCCGCGGTGTTACTACGACGGCGTATATCCGGTTTTACGGTATTTTTCGTGTTTCCAGATTTTAAATCATTAAGTTAGCATATCATATAGATATAGAACATGTATTTAGTTGATTTTAAAAGTCAAATTAGAAGGATTAACTTTATTTGCGAAAAAGTTTAGAATTAACTAAACTATGTTCTAGTGATTACAAGTTTAAATCTTCGAATAAGATAGTTTTATATGTATGAATTGAATGATGTTATGAACATCATTACTACCTTAATTTTAGTAGGTAAACCTACTGGAAATGAGAAAAATAGATCTAGCTTCAAAGGATCCTTGGATGGCTTGAAAGTTCTTGAAGCAGAATCATGACACGAAAACAAGTTCAAGTAAGATTTTCACTCAAAATAAGATTGTTATAGTTATAGAAATTAAATCAAAGTTTGAATATGAGTATTACCTTGTATTAGAAATATATATTACTGTAAATAAGAAAGATTTCTTGAGGTTGGATGATCACTTTACAAGATTGGAATTAAGCTAGCAAACTTGGAAGTATTCTTGATTTTATGAAACTAGAACTTATAGAATTTATGAAGAACAATTAGAACTTGAAGATAGAACTTGAGAGAGATCAATTAGATGAAGAAAATTGAAGAATGAAAGTGTTTGTAGGTGTTTTTGGTCGTTGGTATATGGATTAGATATAAAGGATGTGCAATTTTGTTTACTTGTAAATAAGTCATGAATGATTACTAATATTTTTGTAATTTTATGAGATATTTCATGCTAGTTGCTAAATGATGGTTCCTACATGTGTTAGATGACTCAAAAGGGCTGCTAAGAGCTGATCATTGGAGTGTATATACCAATACTAAATGCATTTAGAAGCTGGGTATTGTACGAGTACGAATACGAGTGCATACGAGTAGAATTATTGATGAAAATGAATGAGGACGTAATTGTAAGCATTTTTATTAAGTAGAAGTACTTTGATAAGTTTCTTGAAGTCTTTCAAAAGTGTATGAATACATATTAAAACACTACATGTATATACATTTTAACTGAGTCGTTAAGTCATCGTTAGTCGTTACATGTAAGTGTTGTTTTGAAACCTTTAGGTTAACGATCTTGTTAAATGTTGTTAACCCATTGTTTATTATATTTAAAGATATGTTAAATTATTACATTATCATGATATTATGATGTATTAATATATCTTAATATGATATATATACAATTAAATGTCGTTACAACGATAATCGTTACATATATGCCTCGTTTCGAAATCCTTAAGTTAGTAGTCTTGTTTTTACATATGTAGTTCATTGTTAATATACTTAATGATATGTTTACTTATCATAATACCTTGTTAACTATATATATATATCCATATATATGACATCATATAGTTTTTACAAGTTTTAACGTTCGTGAATCACCGGTCAACTTGGGTGGTCAATTGTCTATATGAAACATATTTCAATTAATCAAGTCTTAACAAGTTTGATTGATTAACATGTTGGAAACACTTAATCATGTAAATAACAATTTCATTTAATATATATAAACATGGAAAAGTTCGGGTCACTACAGTACCTACCCGTTAAATAAATTTCGTCCCGAAATTTTAAGCAGTTGGAGGTGTTGACGTATCTTCTGGAAATAAGTGCGGGTATTTCTTCTTCATCTGATCTTCTCGTTCCCAGGTGAACTCAGTTCCTCTACGAGCATTCCATCAAAAATTAATAATTGGTATCTTGTTTTGCTTAAGTCTTTTAACCTCACGGTCCATTATTTCGACGGGTTCTTCGATAAATTGAAGTTTTTCGTTGATTTGGATTTAGTCTAACGGAATAGTGAGATCTTCTTTAGCAAAACATTTCTTCAAATTCGAGACATGGAAAGTATTATGTTTAGCCGCGAGTTGTTGAGGTAACTCAAGTCGGTAAGCTACGGGTCCGACACGATCAATAATCTTGAATGGTCCAATATACCTTGGATTTAATTTCCCTCTTTTACCAAATCGAACAACGCCTTTCCAAGGTGCAACTTTGAGCATGACCATCTCTCTAATTTCAAATTCTATATCTTTTCTTTTAATGTCAGCGTAGCTCTTTTGTCGACTTTGGGCGGTTTTCAACCGTTGTTGAATTTGGATGATCTTCTCGGTAGTTTCTTGTATTATCTCCGGACCCATAATCTGTCTATCCCCCACTTCACTCCAATAAATCAGAGACCCGCACTTTCTACCATAAAGTGCTTCAAACGGTGCCATCTCAATGCTTGAATGGTAGCTGTTGTTGTAGGAAATTCTGCTAACGGTAGATGTCGATCCCAACTGTTTCCGAAATCAATAACACATGCTCGTAGCATGTCTTCAAGCGTTTGTATCGTCCTTTCACTCTGCCCATCAGTTTGTGGATGATAGGCAGTACTCATGTCTAGACGAGTTCCTAATGCTTGCTGTAATGTCTGCCAGAATCTTGAAATAAATCTTCCATCCCTATCAGAGATAATAGAGATTGGTATTCCATGTCTGGAAACGACTTCCTTCAAATACAGTCGTGCTAACTTCTCCATCTTGTCATCTTCTCTTATTGGTAGGAAGTGTGCTGATTTGGTGAGATGATCAACTATTACCCAAATAGTATCAAAACCACTTGCAGTCCTTGGCAATTTAGTGATGAAATCCATGGTAATGTTTTCCCATTTCCATTTTGGGATTTCGGGTTGTTGAAGTAGACCTGATGGTTTCTGATGCTCAGCTTTGACCTTAGAACACGTCAAACATTCTCCTACATATTTAGCAACATCGGCTTTCATACCCGGCCACCAAAAATGTTTCTTGAGATCCTTGTACATCTTCCCCGTTCCAGAATGTATTGAGTATCTGGTTTTATGAGCTTCTCTAAGTACCATTTCTCTCATATCTCCAAATTCTGGTACCCAAATTCTTTCAACCCTATACCGGGTTCCGTCTTCCCAAATATTAAGATGCTTCTCCGATCCTTTGGGTATTTCATCCTTTAAATTTCCTTCTTTTAAAACTCCTTGTTGCGCCTCCTTTATTTGAGTAGTAAGGTTATTGTGAATCATTATATTCATAGCTTTTACTCGAATGGGTTCTCTGTCCTTTCTGCTCAAGGCGTCGGCTACCACATTTGCCTTCCCCGGGTGGTAACGAATCTCAAAGCCGTAATCATTCAACAATTCAATCCACCTGTGCTGCCTCATGTTCAGTTGTTTCTGATTAAATATGTGTTGAAGACTTTTGTGGTCGGTATATATAATACTTTTGACCCCATATAAGTAGTGCCTCCAAGTCGTTAATGCAAAACAACCGCGCCTAATTCCAAATCATGCGTCGTATAATTCTGCTCGTGAATCTTCAATTGTCTAGACGCATAAGCAATTACTTTCGTTCGTTTCATTAATACACAATCGAGACCTTGCTTTGAGATATATCACAAAATCATCGTTCCCTTCAGGTAATGACAATATAGGTGCCGTAGTTAACTTTTTCTTTAACAATTGAAACACTTTTTCTTGTTCATCTTTTCATTCAAATTTCTTCCCTTTATGCGTTAATGCAGTCAAGGGTTTTGCTATTCTGGAAAAGTCTTGGATGAACCTTCTGTAGTGACCAGCCAGTCCTAAAAATTGGCGTATATGCTTCGGAGTTTTTGGAGTTTCCCACTTTTCAACGGTTTCAATCTTTGCTGGATCCACCTGAATACCTTCTTTGTTCACTATGTGACCGAGAAATTGAACTTCTTCCAACCAAAATGCACACTTTGAAAACTTAGCGTACAGTTTTTCCTTCCTTAACAACTCTAGCACTTTTCTCAAATGTTCTTCATGTTCTTGGTCATTCTTTGCGTAAATAAGTATGTCATCGATGAAAACAATGACAAACTTGTCAAGGTATGGTCCACACATTCGGTCATGAGGTCCATGAACACAGCTGGTGCGTTGGTCAACCCAAACGGCATAACCATAAACTCGTAATGACCGTAACGCATCCTAAAAGCAGTCTTTGGAATATCATCCTCCTTCACCCTCATTTGATGATACCCAGAACGTAAATCAATCTTCAATTAAACCGACGAGCCTTGTAGTTGATCAAATAAATCGTCGATTCTCGGTAGTGGGTAGCGGTTCTTGATGGTAAGTTTGTTCAACTCTCGGTAGTCGATACACAACCTAAATGTACCATCCTTCTTCTTGACAAACAAAATAGGAGCTCCCCATGGTGATGTACTTGGTCGAATGAAACCACGCTTTAAAAGTTCTTGTAACTAACTTTGTAATTCTTTCATTTCACTGGGTGCGATTCTGTATGGAGCATGAGCTATTGGTGAAGCTCCAGGTACAAGATCTATTTGAAATTCAACGGATCGATGTGGGGGTAATCCCGGTAATTCTTTCTAAAATACATCGGGAAATTCTTTTGCGACGGGAACATCACTGATGTTCTTTTCTTCAGGTTTAATTTCCTTGATGTGTGCTAGAATGACGTAACAACCTTTTCTTATTAGTTTTTACGCCTTCAAACTACTAATAAGATTTAATTTCGCATTGTTCTTTTCTCCGTACACCATTAAAGGTTTTCCCTTTTCACGCATAATGTGAATCGCATTTTTGTAACAAACGACCTCTGCTCTCACCTTTTTCAACCAGTCCATGCCAATTATTACATCAAAACTCCCTGACTCGACTGGTATTAAATCAATTTTAAACGTTTCATCCCCCAGTTTAATTTCTCTGTCCCGACATATATTATCTGCTGAAATTAATTTACCGTTTGCTAATTCGAGTAAAAATTTACTATCCAAAGGCATCAATGGGCAACTTAATTTAGCACAAAAATCTCTACTCATATAGCTTCTATCCGCACCCGAATCAAATAAAACATAAGCAGATGTATTGTCAATACGAAACGTACCCGTAACAAGCTGCGGGTCTTCCTGCGCTTCTGCCGCATTAATATTGAAAACTCTTCGGCGGCCTTGCACATTAGTATTCCCTTGGTTTGGGCAATTTCTAATAATGTGGCCCGGTTTTCCACATTTATAACAAACTACGTCGGCATTATTTGTTCTGACCTTATTTGTTTCTTTATTTTTGTTGTTCTTTGGTCCGTAAATCTCACATTTTGCCGTGCCATGACTACTTCTCTTACACTTGGTGCAAACTGTTGTGCAAAACATATTCAGATGGTACTCTGCACACCTGGAGCATGGTTGTTTCTATTGTTTGTTGTTATTGAGGTTGTTGTTGGGATTGTTATTGTTGTTGAAACGGTTGTTGTAGTTGTTGTTGTTGTTGGGACGTTTGTTGTAGTTATTGTTAGGATTGCGGTTATTGTTGCGATTGTTGTTGCGGTTGTGGTTGTAATTGTTATTGTTGTTGTACTGGTGACTCTTGTCACCGTTTTCCTCCCACTTCCTCTTGAGTTGTTTCGTGTTGGCTTCTTCGGCCGTATGTTCTTTAATTCTCCCCTCAATCTGATTTATGAGTTTATGAGCCATTCGACTTTCCTTCTGTATGGAAGCGGGCTCGTGTGAACTCACATCTTCTTGAATCCTTACTGGTAACCCGTTTACAAACGTGTCGATCTTCTCTTCTTCATCTTCGAACGCTCCCGAACATAATAGGCACAACTCTGTGAATCGTCGTTCATATGTGGTAATGTCGAATCCGTGTGTTCGTAACTCTCTAAGTTCTACCTTGAGCTTATTGACTTCGTTTCTTGGACGGTACTGCTCGTTCATCAATTGCTTGAATGCCGACCACGGTAGTGCGTAAGCAGCATTTTGTCCTACCTGTTCAAGATAGGTGTCCCACCACGTTAACGTAGTACCTGTGAAGGTATGTGTAGCATACTTAACTTTGTCCTCTTCAGTACACTTACTTATGGCAAACACCGATTCGACCTTCTCGGTCCACCGTTTCAATCCAATTGGTCCTTCGGTTCCATCAAATTCCAAAGGTTTGCAGGCAGTGAATTCTTTGTAGGAGCATCCTACAGATTTCTTGTGGAATTAGTTCCACTACTAGATCCAGAGTTATTATTATTTTGCATCGCAGTCTGTACTGCGGCTATGTTTGCTGCAAGGAAAACACAGAAGTCTTCCTCCTCATGTTCAAATTCTGACGAGTCGGCGGTGCCATTTCCTTCAAAAATAGCCCAAAAGAATTGAGTTAATCATATGGAATTTAAGAGTAGTCAATAGTATTTCGTAGCATAATATGAACTTATTTATAAAAGCTTTTTCTTCATATTAGCATTTTATAGTTTTAATTCGGGTAGTACCTACCCGTTAAGTTCATACTTAGTAGCTATTATACAATTCAACTACTACGATTCTATATGAAAAACTTATTACAATAATATTTCGCGTTCAAACTTTTATACAATATTTTACAAACATACAATACCACTATTATACATATAGGATGAAATATAGCACATAATAACTTGCTACACGGCAGCTATAAAGGTAATTCTAATTAATACGCAAGTTGTTCAGCAAAGGCAATAAAGACACGTAATTCATAAGTCCAGAAACAGGTCATGCATTCTGGTTTTACTAAAACGACTTCCCATCCTTGATCTTGTGGAAAGTAACCGTTATGACCATTGACTAGGCAGCATATTGTAATGTCGTCAAAAGGATAAGGGTTTCGTAATGCCCAACAGCCTCGTAGCAATCTAAAAACCTTGTTTCTTACCCCAACTATTGAGTCCGTCACTTGTGGGAATGTTTCATTTAATAGTTGTAATCCGATGTTCTTTTTCTCACTTTTGTGAGAAGCGAACATCACTAACCCGTAAGCATAACATGCTTCTTTATGTTGCATGTTAGAAGCTCTTTCTAATTCATGAAATCCTATGTTGGGATATGTTGAGTCAAAATAGGTTCTTAACCTGTAGTGAAAAATTGCATTTGGGTTCCCCGCATTTAACGCTTTAAAGAAAACACGGCGTAACTTACGGTCTCCCCAATGTGATATACCCCACCTATCAAAGGAAAGCCTTTTATAAACTAAGGCATTTCTGGAAAGTCTTTCAAATGTTTGACAAGTTAATTTCACCATAACTAATTGTGCTGATGAATTCTGACCGACTCTAGACAAGATTTCATCAATCATATCCTCTGGTAGGTCTTCTAAAATATTCGGTTGTTTACCCTTAACGTCCATTTTGTGTTTTTATACTGTAAAAATAGATGAGGGTTAGATTCATAAAAGATAATTAACAAACAATACAAGCAATTTTACATTTATCAAAAAAGCACAAGCACACTATATTACATATATTACACAACATGATTACAACTCTTTAATCCAACTCACTCGTTTCTTCTTCTTCGGACTTGGTTCGTTTTGCTAATTTCCTAGGGATATATGATGCTCCCCTAATATGAGCTGTCGTTTTCCATAATGGTTTAGAAAAACCTGGTGGTTTAGAGGTTCCCGGGTTATTGTTACATTTTAGAAAATACGGACGTTGCCGATACATATAAAGTTCATCGGGGTTGGAACCAGGTTTCTCTATTTTTATACCTTTTCCCTTATTATTTTCTTTTGCTTTATTAAATTGGGTCGAGGTAATTTCTATAACATCATCGGAATCCTCATCGGGATCCGATTCATTGGAAAATTGGTAATCTTCCCAATATTTTGCTTTCTCGGCGGAAACACCATTGACCATTATTGACTTTGGTCCGTTGGTTGAGGATTTTCTTTTATTTAACCGATTTACTGTAGGTATCAATATTTCTTCCTCCGGAACCTCTTCTACTTCCAGTTCTTCCTCTTCCGGTTCCTCCTCTTCCGGTTCCTCTTCTTCCGGTTCCTCCTCTTCCGGTTCCTCTTCTTCCGGTTCCTCTTCTTCCGGTTCCTCTTCGGGAATTTGTGAACCTTCCTAAAGTATATTCGACTCTTCATTATTATTAGGTGAGTCGATGGGATTTGTACTAGAGGTAGACATCTATCATACAATATCAAACACGTTAAGAGATTAATATATCACATAATATTTACATGTTAATAATATATAGTTTCCAACAAAAAAGTTAAGCAATCGGTTTTTGAAGAAAAACAAGGTCGAAGTCCAGACTCATTAATGCATCCTAACAAACTCGGTAAGACAAACTAATGAAAAAATTCTGGTTCTCTAAGACCAACGCTCGGATACCAACTGAAATGTCCCGTTCATATTGATTATAAATGTTCCATATTAATTGATTTCGTTGCGAGGTTTTGACCTCTATATGAGACGTTTTTCAAAGACTGCATTCGTTTTTAAAACAAACCATAACCTTTATTTTATAGACAAGGTTAACAAGACACCACTTAGATTATCCAGAAATGATAATCTAACAAATATCACACTTACACACTACCAATACATATTGGTTTACAAATATTAATATGTTACAACAAAATAAATCTCGAATGCAGTTTTAAACAATATTATACAAGCATGCTGACACCAAATCTTGTCCATATAATAGCATGCAACAGCGGAAGCTCTTAATAATCACGTGAGAATAAACATGCTTTAAACGTCAACAAAAATGTTGGTGAGTTATAGGTTTAACCTATATTTATCAAATTGTAATAATAGACCACAAGATTTCATATTTCAATATACATCCCATACATAGAGATAAAAATCATTCATATGGTGAACACCTAGTAACCGACCTTAACAAGATGCATATAGAATATCCCCTATCATTCTGGGACTCCCTTTGACATGATGAATTCGAAGTACTAAAGTATCCGGTACTTTGGATGGGGCTCTTTGGGCCCAATAGATCTATCTTTAGGATTCGCGTCAATTAGGGTGTCTGTTCCCTAATTCTTAGATTACCAGACTAAAAAGGGGCATATTCGGTTTAATAATCCAGCCATAGAATGTAGTTTCATTTACTTGTGTCTATTTTGTAAAATATTTATAAAACTGCATGTATTCTCATCCCAATATATTAGATTTTAAAAGTGGAACTATAACTCACTTTCACAGATTTTTACTTCGTCGAGAAGTAAGACTTGGCCACTGGTCGATTCACGAACCTATAACAAATATGTACATATATATCAAAGTATGTTCAAAATATATTTACAACATTTTTAATACGTTTTGCTGTTTTAAGTTTATTAAGTCAGCTGTACTCGTTAGTAACCTACAACTAGTTGTCCACAGTTAGATGTACAGAAAATAAAGCAATATATATTATCTTGAATCAATCCACGACCTCGTGTATACAAGCCTCCGGCTAGATCACAACTCAAAGTATATATAATATTTTGGAATCAACCTCAACCCTGTATAGCTAACTCCAACATTACTGCATATAGAGTGGCTATGGTTGTTCCGAAATATATAGTATTTCAAGATTACATAATATATTAGAATACATGTATAATACAATATGAGTTAGCTAGGATATGATTAATATAGATTTGTTACCAATTTTCACGTAGCTACAACAAGAAAAATTATCCAATCTTGTTTTACCCATAATTTCTTCGTTTTAAATCCGTTTTGAGTGTTTCAAGTTGCTATGGTTTCATATTGAACTTAAGTTTATGAATCTAAATAGAAAAAATATAAGTTTATTGTCAGAAATATTTGTTACAAGTTGTTTTTGTAAAGGTAGTCATTTCAGTCGAAAGAACGACGTCTAGATGACCATTTTGGAAAACATACTTCCACTTTGAGTTTAACCATGATTTTTGGATATAGTTTCATGTTCATAAGAAAAATCATTCCTCAGAAGAACAACTTTTAAATCAAAGTTTATCATAGTTTTTAATTAACTAACCCAAAACAGCCTGCGGTGTTACTACGACGGCGTATATCCGGTTTTACGGTGTTTTTCGTGTTTCCAGGTTTTAAATCATTAAGTTAGCATATCATATAGATATAGAACATGTGTTTAATTGATTTTAAAAGTCAAGTTAGAAGGATTAACTTTATTTGCGAACAATTTTAGAATTAACTAAACTATGTTCTAGTGATTACAAGTCTAAATCTTCGAATAAGATAGTTTTATATGTATGAATCGAATGATGTTATGAACATCATTACTACCTTAATTTTAGTAGGTAAACCTACTATAAATGAGAAAAATAGATCTAGCTTCAAAGGATCCTTGGATGGCTTGAAAGTTCTTGAAGCAGAATCATGACACGAAAACAAGTTCAAGTAAGATTTCCACTCGAAATAAGATTGTTATAGTTATAGAAATTGAATCAAAGTTTGAATATGAGTATTACCTTATATTAGAAAGATATATTACTATAAATAAGAAAGATTTCTTGAGGTTGGATGATCACTTTACAAGATTGGAAGTAAGCTAGCAAACTTGGAAGTATTCTTGATTTTATGAAACTAGAACTTATAGAATTTATGAAGAACACTTAGAACTTGAAGATAGAACCTGAGAGAGATCAATTAGATGAAGAAAATTGAAGAATTAAAGTGTTTGTAGGTGTTTTTGGTCGTTGGTATATGAATTAGATATAAAGGATGTGTAATTTTGTTTACTTGTAAATAAGTCATGAATGATTACTAATATTTTTGTAATTTTATGAGATATTTCATGCTAGTTGTCAAATGATGGTTCCCACACGTGTTAGGTGAATCACAAGGGCTGCTAAGAGCTGATCATTGGAGTGTATATACCAATAGTAAATACATTTAGAAGCTGGTATTGTACGAGTACGAATAAGAGTGCATACGAGTAGAATTGTTGATGAAAATGAATGAGGATGTAATTGTAGGCATTTTTGTTAAGTAGAAGTACTTTGATAAGTGTCTTGAAGTTTTTCAAAAGTGTATGAATACATATTAAAACACTACATGTATATACATTTTAACCGAGTCGTTAAGTCATCGTTAGTCGTTACATGTAAGTGTTGTTTTGAAACCTTTAGGTTAACAAAATTGTTAAATGTTGTTAACCCATTGTTTATTATATCTAAATAGATGTTAAATTATTAAATTATCATGATATTATGATGTATTAATATATCTTAATATGATATATATACAATTAAATGTCGTTACAACCATAATCGTTACATATATGCCTCGTTTCTAAATCCTTAAGTTAGTAGTATTGTTTTTACATATGTAGTTCATTGTTAATATACTTAATGATATGTTTACTTATCATAATACCATGTTAACTATATATATATCCATATATATGACATCATATAGTTTTTACAAGTTTTAACGTTCGTGAATCACCGGTCAACTTGGGTGGTCAATTGTCTATATGAAACCTATTTCAATTAATCAAGTCTTAACAAGTTTGATTGCTTAACATGTTGGAAACACTTAATCATGTAAATAAAAATTTCATTTAATATATATAAACATGGAAAAGTTCGGGTCACTACAGCTTACCCATAGACTATCAGATATTGGATAAATTAAACCTGCATCGAGCAGTTTAATAATTTCTCTCTTAACAACATCTTGCATATTAGGATTTAGTCTTCGTTGGCGTTGCACATAGGTTTTATGATTTTCTTCCATAAGGGTTTGATGTGTGCAATACGAAGGACTTATGTCTGTAATGTCATGAATCTTCCATGCAATAGCTGGTTTATGAGCTTTTAGCACAGAAATGAGTTGAGATTTTTCATTTTCTGTAAGAGAAGACGAGATTATTACAGGTAATTCAGATTCACCATGTAAATAAGCATATTCCAAATGGTTTGGAAGTGGCTTTAACTCTAATATCGGTGGTTCTTCTATCGATGATTTGTATCGATATCTGTCTTCCTCTTTTAGCATTTGAAGTTCTTCTATTGTTGGTTCGTATTCATTAGCCATGAGTGTGGCTAATATTTCAGCTTCATCAATTGGTTCAGTCCCTTCTCCTAAAGAACATTCTCCTGTTCCTTGTAATTCTGGAAATTCTTGTAACAATTCTTCTTGTGAAATGGTGGTTTGAACATAATAATATGTATCATCTGCAGATTGTGGTTGTTGCATGGCTCTATCAACAGAAAAGGTAACACTCTCGTCCTCCATACTTAGGGTCAGTTTCTTACCAAACACATCTATTATTGCTTTAGCCGTGTTTAAGAATGGTCTTCCTAATATGAGAGGAACTCGAGAATCTTCTTCCATGTCCAGAATAACAAAGTCTACTGGAAATACTAAAGTACCAACTTTAACTAGCATGTTCTCCATTATCCCTATAGGATATTTTATTGATCGATCGGCTAGTTATATGCTTATTCGTGTTGGTTTCAATTCTCCGAGGTCAAGTTTAGTGTATAGTGAATACGGCATTAAATTTATACTAGCACCTAAGTCTGCTAATGCTTCTATTGAATTAAGACTACCCAGAAAACATGGAATTGTGAAACTTCCTGGATCTGATTATTTTTCTGGTGTCTTATTCAACAACACTGCATAACAATTAGCATTCATTGTAATAGCCGAGAGTTCTTCCATTTTCTTTCTATTTGTGATTAGATCTTTTAGGAATTTAGCATATCTTGGCATTCCTGAAATCACATCAATGAAAGGAAGGTTGACATTTATTTGTTTAAACATATCCAAGAATTTGGATTGCTCGGCTTCAAGTCTTTCTTTTCTCATTTTACTCGGGTATGGAAGTGGTGGTTGGCATGGTTTAACATAAGGTTTAGCCTTAACTGTGTTATCTTTATTAACCTTTTCAACTACCGGTTCTTTTTCCTTATCTTGCTCAGGTTGTGGTTCCTGTGTATTAGGAATAGAGTCATCAGAAATTACAGGTATTTCAGGTGGTTTAAGTGTAATACCACTTCTTGTGGTAATGGCTTTACCTGTTTCATTTCGGGGGTTAGCATTTGTATCGCTCGGTAGACTCCCCGGTTTTCTTTCACCTATCAACCTTTCTAGGTTACTTACTTCTTGTTCCAGATTTTGAATCGAAGCTTGTTGATTTCTAAATGCTTGAGCATTTTGTGCATTAGTTTGTTTCTGAGATGTGAAAAATTGCGTTTGAGATTCAACTAGCTTCGATATCATATCTTCTAAATTTGGCTTTTTATCATCGGTTTGTGGTGGTTTATTTGGAAAAATAGGTCTTTGCTGGTTATAAGTATTATTGGATACTTGTTGATTGCTAGGACGTTGTTGGTTGTTGTATGGAACATTTCGGTTATAATTCTGATTTTGATTGTAGTTTGGTCTTGGCGGTTGATAATTATTTTGATAATTATTTCCAGGCCTTTGGTTCATGTATGAAACATTCTCTCTTTGTTCCATTGTTTGTTCAATACTGAGACAATCTTTTGTCAAATGTGGTCCTCCACACTGTTTACAACTAATTCGTATTGCTTGAATATCTTTAGTCATCTTTTCCATTCGTCTCTCGAAAGCGTCTAACTTTGCGAAAATGGAATCAAAGTCATGGCTAGAATCGGCTCTAGCCGCTTTAGATGAACGAAGAATATCTTTTTCCTGATTCCACTCATGTAAGTGGGAGGCTATGTTATCAATAATTTTATGAGCTTCAGTTGCGGTTTTCTTCATAATGGAACCACCAGCTGCTGTGTCGATATCTTTTCGTGTAGCAACATCGCATCCTTGGTAGAATATTTGTACTATTTGATAAGTGTCTAAACCATGTTGAGGACATCCTCTCAACAACTTTTCGAATCTTGCCCACGCCTCATATAGAGTTTCATTTGGCTTTTGCGTGAACGTAAAAATTTCTCCTTGAAGTCTCACGGCTTTAGATGCCGGAAAGAATCTTTTAAGAAATTCTCAACTAAAACATCCCATGTATCAATCGCTCCTTCAGGTAACGATTCTAACCAATCTTTGGCTTCTCCCTTTAAAGTCCAGGGAAATAACATGAGATAGATCTGTTCATCCTCAACTTCTCTGATTTTGAATAGAGTACAGATCCTATTAAAGGTTCAAAGATGTTCGTTTGGATCTTCTTTTGGTGCACCATTAAATTGGCATTGATTAGTTACCATGTGTAGGATTTGTCCTTTGATTTCATAATCTGGCGCATTAGTGTCTGGTTGAGTAATGGCATGACCTTGGCCAGTGCGTGTAGCTCTCATTCGATCTTCCATACTTAGAGGTTCCTGATTTTCCATGATTGAATTTGTTGAATCTGAATCACTAGAGGATTCTGATTTAATGGTTTCTTCCTTGACAATCTCTGGATGAGTGATTTGTGGTTCCAGAGAAATGATTAGTGGTTCAGGTTCTCTAAATTGTCCTTGAATATCCTCCGGGTTCTCAATTGTGAAATTGGGTTCAAAAAATCGATTATCGAAAATTTGAATTGGAGTACTTGGTCGACTAGATGATGATTCTAAAGAAAAATCAACGGCGACAATATTGGCTAGATGTCTTGATCGAGTTACAGGTGGTGAACGTATGAAAGGTGATGAACGTTTGCCTCGGTGCATTCACAGAATATCCTATTGGTTATAAAGATAAAAATTATATAAGTTATCAAATTAATAGACTTTTCTGATTTTGCCCACGTTTCGAATAGCCAATAGATGCAGCAGGTATCCAGAAACCTTTAAATCGGAAGTCCACAACTCGCCACTAACAAATCCAACTATTACTACGAACCAGAAAATTTTGGATGTCTATTAATTTAACCGCTTAAAATAATTTTTCGTCGAAATTTAAGGAAAATATAGAAAATTCTATGTCCTAAAAACTAGAGCGTAGAAATGAGAAAGAAAAAGAGCGTCAAGAAATAAGAATCCAAAAACAAATGTCGAAAAATAAACAGTCAAAAATATAAAAATAAGAAAGTAAAGCGTCGAAACTTAAAAGTCTAAAAACTAAAAATTAAAACTTGCGTCTAAAGGTATTAAAGCTTAAAAGGAATTATATATCCAAAACGGCAATAACTTAAAAAGGCACTAAAATTTATTTAAAATTAAAGCGATAAGTGACGTCGTAAAATTCTAAAGCACCTAAATCTTAGTCTAAAGAAAAAGTACTTAAGGGATTTTACCGCAAAGCCTAAAAATCTAGAAATAAAAATAACTATGGCAAAATACTAAGTTACGAACTAATTACGAACGAAAAATATACAATATACGAATAAACGATTAAAAAGATATAAATATAAAAAGAAACTAAATTGATAAAAAATACAATTTTATAAAAATATTAATTTTATATTATTATTTTATAAAAGTATTAAATTATGTAGTTAATAAAACTAATTAAATCTTAAAACTTAAAATACAAATTTAATTAAAACTAAAACTAATTAATATTAAATTAAAACCCTAATTCTAATTAATTAATAATAATAATTAATAATACGTAACCCTGATCTGTATGTCTGACGATTCAGGCCTGTCACCTCAGCTCATGCGATCGCATGAGTTGAGGGTTATTTTTCCATGCGGTCGCATGGATGTAGATTCAGATTACTATGCAGGTTCAGCGTGTGTGTGTATATATATATATATATATATATATATATATATATATTATATTTGTTTTTAATTTATAACTCTTACAAAATTTAAAATATAAGTGATATTTAAAATTATATTTTTAAGAACTGAAAAAAAATACTTTTATACTTTATATAAATTATATAAAATATTTTTTCTTTTTATTTAAACACTTAAATAGATATATATATATATATATATATATATATATATATATATATATATATATATATATATATATATATATATATATACTTTTTTTATATTTTTGTATTTTTATGTTTAAAACTTCTTATATTTTTACAAAAATAGATTAAAAATAAACATTTTTTATAGCGTTTCGCTTCGGCGTGATGTCCCCGGCAGCGGCGCCAAAAATACTTGATGTGTGCGAGGTGTAGTACGAAATAGATATATTTTACTACGAAATACTATTAAATACGATAAAATTTTACACAAGTTATTTATTTATTTATTGAATGGGATATACCTAAACCTTACTACAACACTTATAGGCAGTGTACCTAATCGTAGAGTAGTGTAGTTTTTAGTAAGTCCGGTTCGTTCCACAGGGAGCTTGCTAAGTTTAACGCTATATTTATTTTAAACTATATTTGTGTGTATATATATATATATATATATATATATATATATATATATATATATATATATATATATATATATATATATAAGTAGTATTATTATTATAAAATGGGGTTTTACCGTTTAGTGACCGGTTTGCCAATTTTACGTCTTAAGTCACAATTAAAACCTAATGTAAAAGATTAAATATAAATACAACTTAATTTAAAGCGTGAAGTAAATGACGATAAATAAAAATTCGATAATTAAAAATACAATTAAAGCGTAAAAATAAAAGTGCGATAATTTAAAATACGATAAATAAAATGACAATAAATAAAAGTACGATGAGATATAAAATAAAGGAATTATGCTTATTTAAACTTCCGCAATCATGATGTTTGACGTTTTGATTTTAATTTATTACTATGGGTTAACTGTCATTTGTCCTGGATTATTCGATATGTCCATCTGGTTTTATCCATAATAGTCCATCGGTCATAATTATAAAGTGCGAGAGTCTTTACCAAATTAACCTTATACCCGAAGTCAAATATTCCAACTAATTGGGGACTTAAACTGTAACAAGGTCTTAATACTTTGTTTAATGAATACACCAGGTTATCGACTGTGTGTAATCCAAGGTTTTAATACTTTGTTAAAAATTACACCAATTACCCTTGAATGTAATCCACCCCTGTTTTAATGAGTCCAGTGACTATTAATCCATCCCCGTGTCCGGTCAAATGAATAATTATTAGTATTTATAAATATCCCTCCCACCGTACCCAGTCAAGCGTATGTGGTTATATATAAATACGTCAAATTATAAATCTCTATATTAAATCAACGAGATATCATTTAATTAATATAAAGCCCATTAATAGCCCATAGTCCAATTTCCACAAGTGTCGGTCTTTTGTCCAAACCCCAATTATGGTCTAAAGCCCAATAACCCCGTCTTAATATTTAGTCCAACATCACAATTACTTCGACTTAAATAAGCATAATAATAACTTAGCTACGAGACATTAATTTAAAAAGGTTGAACATAACTTACAATGAGTATTAATTGCGTAGTGTTACACGGACAGAATTTTGACTTACAAACTTAAAACATTCTCCACTATAACCTTATTATTATTAACTTAATATTAAAATTATAATTATAAAATAAATATAAATATATTTAGAGAGAGTAAGAGAAGTAGTTGATGAAGGTGTAATCTTCTCGTCCAAATTCGATTGATATTTATAGATGTGGCCAGACTTTAAGGCTAATGCGATCGCATGGGCTTCCTTTGCATCTGCCATGCAATCGCATGGACAGGCTGTCCAGACTCAATCATTGATTTAAAACGTGGGCTACTCGATTTATTTAATATTTAATATATAATATATAATATAATATATATAATTTTATATAATTATATATATATTATATTATATTCTTGTGCATAGTTGACTTGTAATTTTAGGTCCGTTGACTCGTGTGTTGATAGTTGGTTCATGTCCCGGTTTCGAATTTTCGAACGTCCTTTCGTATGATTTAATATCTTGTACTTTGCATTTTGCGGCTTGTACTCTTATCATTTTTAGACGTTTCTCATCAATAAATTGAACCACTTGGATTGTACTTTGTACTTTTTAGCTTTTTGGTCATTTGCGTCTTCAAATCGTAGAATCTGTCTTTTGTCTTCACCTTTTATTATTTAAACGAATATTACTTGAAAATAGATCAATTGCAACTAAAAGCTTGTCTTTTTTGAAGGATAATGCTATGAAATATGTGTTCGTTTTTAGCATTATTAGATACCTCATATGTATGGACTTAAAGTTCGATGATGACGACGCCATACTACTATTGTATTATTCGATGCGGGACGAGGGTTAAAGTTCGATGCGGCGATACCTCATATGTATGGAATTAAAGTTCGATGGAACGATGCCATAATACTATTACGTTGTTCGATGAGGGCTTAAGTTCGATGTGACGATACCTCATATGTATGGATTTAAAGTTCGATATTGACGATGCCATACCACGATTGTTTGTTTGATGAGGGTTTAAGTTCGATAGTGACGATACCTCATGTATGGATTTAAAGTTCGATATTGACGATGCCATACTACTTTTGTATTGCTGGATGAGGACTTAAAGTTCGATGTGGCGATACCTCATATGTGGGGTTAAAGTTCGATGGGACGATACCACATGAAGCATGAAGGGTGGGTTTGAAGTTCGATGAGACGATACCACTCATGGAATTGGATTCTTGGTACTATTTGATGTTATGAACATCTGTGGCTTTTTAAAGGGGATTATTCCCTCGTGATCGTGATTTTAACCGGTGGTTTGTACGTATTCGTATTTAGCATTGTAATTTTGATGTGACCTTTATGTTATCGATGTTGGCTTATTGTACAATTGAATACGTGATATTATGAAATGTCCCGTTCATATTGATTATAAACGTTCCATATTAATTGATTTCGTTGCGAGGTTTTGACCTCTATATGAGACATTTTTCAAAGTCTGCATTCGTTTTAAAAACAAACCATAACCTTTATGGTTAAAAGGACACCACCTAGATTATCTAGAAATAATAATTTAAAAATATCACACTTACACACTACCAATACATATTGGTTTACAATATTAATATGTTACAATAAAGTAAATCTCGAATGCAGTTTTACACAATATTATACAAGCATGCTGACACCAAATCTTGTCCATATTTTAGCATGCAACAGCGGAAGCTCTTAATAATCACATGAGAATAAACATACTTTAAACGTCAACAAAAATGTTGGTGAGTCATAGGTTTAACCTATATATTTATCAAATTGTAATAATAGACCACAAGATTTCATATTTCAATATACATCCCATACATAGAGATAAAAATCATTTATATGGTGAACACCTGGTAACCGACCTTAACAAGATGCATATAGAATATCCCCTATCATTCTGGGACTCCCTTCGGACATGATAAATTCGAAGTACTAAAACATCCGGTACTTTGGATGGGGTTTGTTGAACCCAATAGATCTATCTTTAGGATTCGCGTCAATTAGGGTGTCTGTTCCCTAATTCTTAGATTACCAGACTAAAAAGGGGCATATTCGGTTTAATAATTCAACCATAGAATGTAGTTTCACGTACTTGTGTCTATTTTGTAAAACATTTATAAAACTGCATGTATTCTCATCCCAAAAATGTTAGATTTAAAAAGTGGGACTATAACTCACTTTCACAGATTTTTACTTCGTCGGGAAGTAAGACTTGGCCACTGGTCGATTCACTAACCTATAACAAATATGTACATATATATCAAAGTATGTTCAAAATATATTTACAACATTTTTAATACGTTTTAATGTTTTAAGTTTATTAAGTCAGCTGTCCTCGTTAGTAACCTACAACTAGTTGTCCATAGTTAGATGTACAGAAATAAATTGATATATATTATCTTGAATCAATCCACGACCCAGTGTATACACATCTCAGGCTAGATCACAACTCAAAGTATATATATTTTTGGAATCAACCTCAACCCTGTATAGCTAACTCAAACATTACTGCATATAGAGTGTCTATGGTTGTTCCAAATAATATGTATACATGGGTCGATATGATATGTCAAAACATTTGCATAAGTGTCTATGGTATCCCAAGATTACATAATATATTAGAATAAATGTATAATATAATATAAGTTAGCTAGGATATGATTAATATAGATTTGTTACTGATGTTAAAGCTAAGGGGTATAAAATACTATTAAATTTTAGCAGAAAAAAACTATTAAATACGATACAATTTTACACAAGATATTTATTTATTTATAGAATGGATATACTTAAACCTTGCTACAACACTTATAGGCAGTGTACCTAATCGTACAGTAGTGTAGTTTTTAGTAAGTCCGGTTCGTTCCACAGGGAAATCTTTAAACAAAGCTCAACGCTATATTAGTTTACTTTTATAAAAATACAAATATATATATAAGTAATATTATTATTATAAAGGGGGGTTTTTACCGTTTAATGACCGGTTTGTCGATTTTAAAACTTTAGTCGCAGTTAAAACCTAATGTAAAATATAAAATAAATACAAGACTTAAATTAAAGCGTAAAGTAAATAATGATAATGAAATTGCGAATAATAAAAGTGCGATAAAATAAACTTGCGATAATAAAATAAATAAAAGTGCGATAATTAGAAGTGCAATTAAATATAAAATAAAGGAAATTAAATATGAAATAAAAGAATTATGCTTATTTAAACTTCCGTAATCATGATGTTTGACGTGTTGATTTTAGTTTTATGCCCATGGGTTAATTGTCCTTTGTCCTGGATTATTTAATATGTCCGTCTGGTTTTTGTCCATAACAGTCCATCAGTCATAAATATAAAGTGCGAGTGTCCTCATCAAATTATTCTTATACCCGAAGTTAAATATTCCAACTAATTGGGGATTCGAATTGTAACAAGGTTTTAATACTTTGTTTAATGAATACACCAGGTTATCGACTGCGTGTAAACCAAGGTTTTACTACTTTGTTAACAATTACACCAATTACCCTTGAATGTATTTTCACCCCTGTTTTAATTATTCTAGTGGCTATTAATCCATTCCCGTGTCCGGTTAAATGAACGATTATTCGTACATATAAATACCCCGCCCATCGTGTCCGATCGAGTGTATATGGTAATTTATAGGGACGCCCAATTGTAAATCTTTATATTAACATTAACAAACTTTCATTTAGTTAAACAAATATAAAGCCCATTTAGCCCATAGTCTAATTTCCACAAGTGTCGTTCTTTTATCCAAACCCCAATTATGGTACAAAGCCCAATTACCCAATTTTAGTAATTAGCCCAACATCATGATTACTTCGTTTTAAATAAGCATAATAATAACTTAGCTACGAGACATTAATATAAAAAGGTTGAACATAACTTACAATGATTAAAAATAGCGTAGCGTTACACGGACAGAATTTCGACTTACACCCTTACAACATTCGCTAACATACCCTTATTATTAGGATTTAAAATTAAAATTAAAATTAAAATATAAATTATATATATATATTACGTATATATTGAGAGAGAGATGAAATAAGATATGAAATTTGATCAGAATTCGGTTTGCTTTATAGCCAGAGTTGAAAATTGGGGCTCCGCGACTCGCGGCAAAAACCCCTTCAAACTCCGCGAGTCGCGGAGGTAAATTTTACAGCTCAGTCCTTGGAGTTTTCTCTGCCGACGGTTTTTAATATATATATATAATATATATATAATTAATATAATTAATTATATATTATATTATATTTATATACATAGTTAACTTGTAATTTTTAGTCCGTTGCGTCGAGCGTTAAGAGTTGACTCTAGTCCCGGTTCCGGATTTTCGAACGTCCTTGCGTACAATTTTATATTTTGTACTTTGCGTTTTGAATCTTGTACTTTTGTAATTTCGAGACGTTTCTTATCAATAATTGGAACCTCTTTGATTGTCTTTTGTACTTTTGAGCTTTTTGGTCGTTTGCATCTTCAATTCGTCGAATCTGTCTTTTGTCTTCACCTTTTATTATTTAAACGAATATCACTTGTAAATAGAACAATTTCAACTAAAAGCTTGTCTTTCTTGAGGAATAATGCTATGAAATATATGTTCGTTTTTAGCATTATCAAATATTCCCACACTTGAGCGTTGCTTGTCCTCAAGCAATATTGTCTTGAAATACTAGAATCACTTCTTTATTCTTCACACTTTGTACATCAGTGATTTCTAAACGGCGGTATAAACAATGGTAGTAACGATAAGGTTTACAGTCCCACATGACTATAAAAATTTAGATCCATTAAGGAAATTGGATCTTTATGAAAACATTTGATCTTTTGAAAATTAAATCTAGTTTTTACCCTAGATAAGTTTTCCGGAATAACCCTTTACCGGTGTTTGCAAAATATTTTTGTGGGTTTGGTGGGTTTCAGATTTGAAAATTTTAGCTCAAACTTGCGGTTTTGTGTCACCCACTTGCTAACCTTGTATTTGGAAAGCAACACGTCTAGTTTACTTGTTCCGTATATTACCTTTCAGCAAACTACCGTCCGGTTGTAAAGGAAAGCGTTGAACAAGCAACTGTTAAGGCAATGTCCCGTGACATGCTTTTGATTATGGTCTATAACGTGTCGGACGCAATTACTATCCTTGGTAGGAGCAATAGTAAAGCTCACCCTTATAATTTTTCGGTCTGGCACAAGGTCCTGTCTTTGACCACTATGCAACCACCGTTCTTACGGTTGACACCCGATTTAGTTCAGGTGACCTAATGAATTCCAGGTGAATTCCTAGGATTTTACGTTCAATGGTAATGAACGCATTGAAAATAGGGTTTTCAGAAAATAAATCGGTTTGTAATTTTGATCAAAATATTTTCTCGTTTAAGCTCGAGTTTAGATATCATTGAATTCCATGAGTTTGTAATTCTCAATCTTTAAGGTCAATCTCTAGGATTGAGTAATATCAGTCTTAAAAGCTGATTTTTAATCTTTAAGGAGATTATCCTTTCTGGGGATCTGATTCATTAGTCTTATCCAGCTAATTTGCATGGTGCCCCCCCATTGTACGAGATAAATCCTTCTCATGGTTAGGATAAATCTGACCACTTGGCGACCCTGTTTGATGCTGAGGTCCGTGGATTTCCTGCTGATTTTAGTGATGACTTTTCTAGATTTTTCGTCAACCTACAGCTGGTCTGGACGACAACTTCATGACCTAAATCAAGAAGCGCGTGTCTTTTTCGGAAGACTTTACTTCCTTTTAATGATGGAATCGATTCATCGTGTAGATCCATCTTTTCTTTTCTTTTATTGGGTAAAACAGTTTAGTTTAGTCCAAAGCAAAAGTATTTTCAGTTATTTGTTACAGATATATGTGACATATGTTTAAAATAACTTGGTAAATTTTCCCACACTTGGCTTTTATTTTCCTTTTTATCGTCCTCTATTCCATTTTAAATGAATTTTAACATTTTAGTTTGTTTCTCAATTTATGTCCTTTCCGAGATAACAATAATTTCGGTGTTAAAACCTAGTTTTATCGTTCATAAATATGTATAAACATGATCTTAATTCATTTAATTGAAATTTTTTACTAGAATTGGGTAGTCAGTATATAAGACTAGGGCTGTTCTTTATTATCAGAGAGCACTAGATTCTAATACAACTACTGCTTTACTAGTATTTTTAATGGTAACCAAGTGTTTAATATAAAAATTTTAAAATCCGAAAGAATTTAACCCCTTCCCACACTTAAGATCTTGCAATGCCCTCATTTGCAAGAAATCAGTAACAATTTAAATTATTGAGGGTGATTTGTATGAAAATGATTAAATTTTTACCAAAGTTTCCAAATATATTGGCGTTTGTTTGCTGAATGATAAATGGTGCACATCATTTGTTCATTCCGTCTTGTTGTTATTTCACATATATTTTGCATCTTGTCGTCAAAATTAGTTGCTTTTGCTGAACTTAATGCCAGTCTTTGAAAATGCGTTGTTTTACCCTGTTGTGTACATAAGATAAACTGCAAACATATATACATATTTTTGAAGTTTGGTTTATTACCCCACATTCAAAAATTATTAAAGTCTAAGAATAAAAGTTAGATAATTATAAAAATGATTACAATATTAACAAAAGTATTAAACATATCAATAATTACAAATTACAAAATAATAAAAAAATAATAAGTAAACTAAGGATGATATTGGTACCAATAGGGGTTCCAGGCATAACCATAAGTGCTATAGAATGCTTCGGCAGGGTCATACGTAGGATATGGTGGCTGCATCTCTATAGACCAAGGAGGGAAGACGGGTTTCGGTGTAGGAATATAGTTTCTACCTATATGTTGGCAATGCGCTATGATCTGGTTCTGGTGAACTTGCCAATCTTTAAATGCTCTCTGTCTAGCATTTTCGTATTCCTGAGAAGCTATAAACCTATGCATTTCTTGCATCTCATTCCCCCCTCCTACATTACCTTGTTGCTGGTTTCTCTCCACCTGTGGATGTCTACCATGGTATAGTACTGCGGCGTTATTTCGCCTCTTCAAAACTTTCGCACCATGGTATACATTTAAACCTATAGTATCGCGGGGTTCCGGCTCTTCTAGTAATAATCCCCCCCGACTTATATCCACACCGAGATATTCACTAATCAAAGTAATAAAAATACCACCTCCTATTATGCTATGTGGTCGCATCCCCCGAACCATAGCTGATAAATAATAACCCACACAATATGGTATACTTACAGCGCTCTGTGGGTCTCGAATACACATATGGTAAAACAAATCTTGTTCATTTACCTTTTCTTTGTTTTTACCCCTTTGTGTAATCGAATTAGCTAAAAACCTATGTATTACTCTTAATTCGGCTCTATCTATATCCAAATAAGAGTAATTTCCCCCTTTGAAACGGTGATGGCTTGTCATTTGACTCCACACACCGTGTGTATCAAAATTCTCATCTATCTTTCTACCGTTTAGTATCAATCCTCTACAATCGGCAGACGCTAACTCCTCAGGCGTATATATACGTAAAGCCTGAGCCATGTCCAGTAAAGACATGTGGCGCATCGAACCGCCTAACAAAAATCTAATAAAAGAACGATTGGTTAAACTAGCTACCCGATCATTCAACTCTATACTACATAACAACTCTTCACACCATACTTTATATACAGGTCTGCGTATGGTGAATAAACATATCCAGTCATTAAAAGAAGAATTACCATACCTCTGTACAAGTAATTCCCTAATTGGCCCGGCCAATTCTACAGCTTCTAAGGGTCCCCATTCTATGACCCTCGGTACCTCAACAACCTTGGAATGAAGAGTATGCAAACCCCGTTGATATTTTGGATAATCTATCCAAAGTCTGTCAAATCTCAGGTTCGGGTGCAACTCTTCCAAATGCATATCAGAAAAGGTCATGACTGGATGAGGTACATCCTGCTTGTAGTAGTTATCTACCTCCTGTTGTTCCAAATTCTCAGCAGGAGCATTGCGGGCTTGGGATGAAGATTCACCCCTTTCATTCTGCAAAACACATCAAACACAAATTTTGTGCATCCAAATATGCATTAGTGTCAGCAAAATCATCAATCAAAATAATTACAATGACATTATCAATTTATATCAAACTTAAGCTTATTTTCACATTTTTATCAAATCTACACTTTTTCAAATAAGCATATACGAAAATTTTCGCCAAGTTCATAAGCATTCAACTCAAATAACATGTCAAAATAATCATTACTAGCAATCAAACAAGTCTCAAATGGCATTATCTTTCAAAAATCAAGTTCATGAATTTTAGACTTGAAAAAGTCCACTTTAATTCTCAAAATCATGTTTAGGCTCAAAGTTTGGATCATTTAACTACCTAGACATGTTACACTACTCAATTTAGCAACAATTCATGACAAAAATCGGCCATAACCTGTTTATATCAAAAAGCCCCAAATTTGCTCAAGAACACAAACCCTGGATTATTCAAAATTTGAAGTTTAAGGCTTCTAATCATGTTAAACATCATCAATCTAGGCTATACAAGCATAATACATAAACAATTTAAGTCTAATTACACTAAAAAGCATCAAAATCAAATTGGGGAAAAAATAGCTCAAGAACACCAAAATTCGGATTAAATGGTGTTTAGGTGTAGAAATTTACCGTTTTTCTTGAGTAATTCTTAGATAGCATCCTTCTCAACATGATTTTAGCAAAAGATTTGGTGATTAACGGTTAAAAATTGTGATTTTGGGGGGTTTTTTTCGTGTTTTTGCGCAGCTCTTTTCGCAGTTTTTGGGTGTGGGAGCTGATCAGTTCGGGTGTTTATTATTTTTTTTTCTGGGTTTTGATCCCTCCGCGAGTCGCGGAGTTTGCTCTTTTTTTTTTTTTTTTTTTTTTTTTTTTTTATAATCTTTAACTTATAAAACAATTAAGTATTTAATTTTAAAATTTTGTTTCCCTTGTTATTTAGGACGAGGTCGTTTCGGATCGATGTCCTAGTCCGTCCTTCGACAAAATTTTAAAATTTGTCTTTTTGTAGCGATTGTTTTAAAAGCTAAGATTTTTGGGTTTTTTAATGTTTTTGGCATACTTTAAATTAATAAGATTAAAAATAATGATAATAAAAGTTCTCGTCCCTCCCTCGGGTAAAGCAATTTCGGTTCAAAGACCTAGTCTTCAACTTACGACGAATTTTAAAAATCATATTCTTAACTTAATGAGATAAAGTAAATTTTTGTTTTTAAATTCACACAACTTAAATATAAAATTCAAAATTAATATTAAAAATTCACACCAAACTTAAAATTTGAAATGCATAAAATTAAAAATTTATATTTTAAAAATTAAAAATTCACACCAAACTTAATTTAAAAATTCATATTATAAATTCATACCAAACTTATATTAATTTTTCAAATATTTACAATTTTAAATATATTGTTTTTACAAAGTTTACAATATTAATTTAAGATTTAAATATTAATTTTAAAAACATGGTAAAAATAAAATTAAAAATCTTTTTGGCTTTTTATCCCACTTTAATCAATCAAATATTATCAAAAATATGCGCCCCTCTTTTCGGTAAAGTAATTTCGGTTCCAAGACCTAATTTAACTCATGACGAATTTTTGAAATATTTTGGGTTGATTGATTAAAGATATTTATACCTTAAGAATAAACGTTAAATTTCGCAGTGATGTAATAAATTTTTGAATGATAGCAATAATTTCGGTCGCCAAACCTAATTTTATTTAATACCAATTTAATACTTTTTAGCGAATAAATTAGCGTTTATTATCAAAAGGTTAAAAATAAAAATAAAAATAAAAACTGTACAGACATACCTGTGGAATAGATTTCTTAGTTATATGATCTATTCCATTCATAAGATAGTCGGTTTAATTGATTTTCCATGGCTACATAGGCGTAACCTCGAGCATTCAGTGTCTTTTCTTCTAAACATATGAACGGTCCGTCTCTGCATAAAGTAACAAATTCGGTATTTGAATAGGTTTGATTATTTGAACATTTACCTCCATGTGACCATTTTCCGCATTTGTGACATCGTTCTAGGTGTCGTGCTCTTCTTTTCGCTGCGGATTTTGATTTTCCTTTACCAAATTGTAACTTATTATCTTCGCATCTGGATTCTTTTCTAACTCCGTCCATTCTTTCTCTGATTACTGATACTAATTCACTCGGTAGTATGTCATTATTACGTTTAGTGATCAAAACGTGTAGCATTAGACCATGGTTTAATTCACAGGCAGTCTTCATTTCGTAAAATCCTAAAAAAAATAAAAATTCAGAATGGGGGGAGAAGACTAGTTCTTTAGGGTCTGCTAGGGAAAGACCATTCGGGTTCCATTTTCGAGAACTATATGAAAACAGACAATCTAACTCTAACATAAATACATATTATCCTCTAAAGACTTGATTCTCCCCACACTTAGTTAGCTGTGGTGTCGAAATTGTGATTAACTTCATTGTCGACTTCCATCGGACCATGTATGTAATGTTTAACTCTGTGACCATTAACTTTAAATTCAATCCCATTTGAATTTATCAATTCTATCGTTCCGTATGGGAAAACTCTTTTGACTATGAATGGTCCAGACCATCTTGATTTCAATTTTCCAGGAAATAGCTTGAATCGTGAATTGAAAAGAAGAACTCTGTCTCCTTCTTTAAATTCTTTTGAACTTCTGATTCTTTTATCATGCCATTTCTTCGTTCTTTCTTTATAGATTAACGAATTTTCGTATGCTTCATGTCTTAATTCTTCTAATTCGTTTAGTTGACTTAATCGTAGACGTCCGGCTTCATGTAAATCAAGATTACATGTTTTCAAAGCCCAAAATGCTTTGTGTTCAATTTCGACTGGAAGATGACATGCTTTTCCATAAACAAGTCTAAAAGGTGTGGTTCCAATTGGAGTTTTGTAGGCTGTTCTAAAAGCCCAGAGTGCATCCTCCAATTTAATGGACCATTCCTTCGGATTTGATCCTACGGTTTTCTCTAGAATACGTTTTAAAGCTCGGTTGGTATTTTCAACTTGTCCACTTGTTTGTGGATGATATGCGGTGGAGATTTTATGAGTTACTCCATATCTTTTAAGAACTTTCTCAAGTTGATTATTACAGAAATGAGTACCCCGATCACTTATTAAAGCTTTCAGTGTTCCAAACCTTGCAAAAAGACGTTTTAAAAAGTTGACTACAACTCGTGCATCGTTAGTTGGGAGAGCTTGTGCTTCCGCCCATTTAGATACATAGTCAATGGCTACGAGTATATATAGATTATTATGAGATTTTGGAAATGGACCCATAAAGTCAATACCCCAAATGTCAAATACTTCACATACTTGGATGACATTTTGTGGCATTTCATCACGTTGACTTATTTTTCCGGCCCTTTGACATGCATCACAGGATTTGCAAAGAAGGTGTGTGTCTTTGTAAATTGTAGGCCAATAGAATCCAGCTTCATAAACTTTTCTTGCTGTTAGTTGAGGCCCATAATGCCCTCCTGTTGGTCCTGTGTGACAATGGTTTAAAATTTTACTAGCTTCATCTCCAAATACACATCGGCGTATTATTCCATCGGGACAACTTTTAAACAGATGTGGATCTTCCCAGAAATAGTGTTTTATATCACTGAAGAATTTCTTTCGTCTTTGGTACGATAATCCTTTTTCAAGGAATCCACAAACTAAGTAGTTTGCATAGTCTGCAAACCATGGGATTTCTTTATAATCTATCTTCAATAGATATTCATCAGGAAAGTTGTCTTGTATGGCCGATTCATTTAGAACTTCTAATTCGGGATTTTCAAGACGAGAAAGATGATCAGCGGCGAGATTTTCTGCTCCTCTTTTATCTCGGATTTCAATATCAAACTCTTGTAAGAGTAAGATCCAACGGATTAATCTTGGTTTAGCATCTTGTTTTGAAAATAGGTATCTAAGAGCAGAATGGTCGGTATAGACCACCGTTTTTGCTAGAACGAGATATGATCGAAATTTGTCAAAAGCAAAGACAATAGCAAGGAGTTCTTTTTCAGTAGTTGTATAGTTCGTTTGTGCTCCTTGTAATGTCTTACTAGCATAATATATAGGTTGAAATCGTTTTTCAATCCTTTGTCCTAAAACGGCTCCCATTGCAAAATCACTTGCATCGCACATTAGTTCAAATGGTAGATTCCAATTTGGTGTTATCATGATCGGCGCATTAGTGAGTTTTTCTTTAAGAATATTAAAAGATTTGATACACTCATCTGAAAAGATGAATGGCGCATCCTTTTCTAGGAGTTTATTCATAGGAGTGGCAATTTTAGAAAAATCTTTTATGAAACGTCGGTAAAAACCGGCATGCCCTAGAAAACTCCTAACTCCTCTAACATTTGTGGGATGTGGAAGT
Source organism: Rutidosis leptorrhynchoides (assembly GCF_046630445.1). Taxonomy (NCBI): domain Eukaryota; kingdom Viridiplantae; phylum Streptophyta; class Magnoliopsida; order Asterales; family Asteraceae; genus Rutidosis; species Rutidosis leptorrhynchoides. The sequence continues at coordinate 85,030,489 of NC_092343.1, forward strand.
TTAGCAATTACATCTACTTTAGCTCTATCCACTTCAATTCCTTCTTTTGAAATTTTATGTCCAAGAACGATGCCTTCTTTAACCATGAAATGGCATTTCTCCCAATTAAGTACTAGATTTGATTTTTCGCATTTAATTAGCATTCGTTCTAGATTAACTAGACATGATTTAAATGTATCACCGAAGACTGAAAAGTCATCCATGAATACTTCCATGCATTCTTCTATCATGTCATGAAAAATCGCCATCATACACCTTTGAAAGGTTGCAGGGGCGTTACAAAGTCCAAATGGCATTCTTTTGTAAGCAAAAGTACCATAAGGGCACGTGAATGTGGTTTTCTCTTGGTCCTCGGGTGCTATTGGAATTTGAAAATATCCGGAAAATCCATCTAGAAAACAATAGTAACTATTTTCGGCTAATCTTTCCAACATTTGATCTATGAAAGGTAAGGGAAAGTGATCTTTTCTGGTGGCGTCATTTAATTTTCTATAATCAATACATACACGCCATCCTGTTACAGTCCTAGTAGGAATAATCTCATTTTTCTCATTTGTAATGACAGTCATGCCACCCTTCTTAGGCACGCATTGAACTGGGCTTACCCATGGACTATCAGAAATTGGATATATCAAACCTGCATCTAGCAGTTTAATAATCTCTTTCTTAACTACATCTTGCATATTAGGATTTAGTCTTCGTTGGCGTTGCACATACGTTTTATGACCTTCTTCCATAAGGATTTTATGTGTGCAATACGAAGGACTTATTCCTTTAATATCATGAATCTTCCATGCAATGGCTGGTTTATGAGCTTTCAACACAGAAATGAGTTGTGATTTCTCATTTTCAGTAAGAGAAGACGATATTATTACAGGTAATTCAGATTCACCATGTAAATAAGCGTATTCCAAATGGTTTGGAAGTGGCTTTAACTCTAATTTCGGAGGTTCTTCTATCGATGATTTGTATCGATATCTGTCTTCTTCTTTTAGCATTTGAATTTCTTCTGTTGTTGGTTCATATCCATTAGCTATAAGTGTAGCTAACATTTCAGCTTCATCAATTGGTTCATTACCTTCTCCTAAAGAACATTCTCCTGTTCCTTGTAATTCTGGAAATTCTTCTAATAATTCTGCATGTGCATCTATAGTTTGAATATAATAACATGTATCATCTGCAGATTGTGGTTGTTGCATGGCTCTATCAACTGAAAAGGTAACACTCTCATCCTCTATACTTAGGGTCAGTTTCTTACCGAACACGTCTATCATTGCTTTAGCCGTGTTTAAGAATGGTCTTCCTAATATGAGAGGAACTTGAGAATCTTCTTCCATGTCCAGAACAACAAAATCTACTGGAAATACTAAAGTACCAACTTTAACTAGCATGTTCTCCATTATCCCTCTAGGATATTTTATTGATCTATCGGCTAGTTGTATGCTTATTCTGGTTGGTTTCAATTCTCCAAGGTCTAGTTTAGCGTATAGTGAATACGGCATTAGATTTATACTAGCACCTAAGTCTGCCAATGCTTCTATTGAACTAAGAGTACCCAGAAAACATGGAATTGTGAAACTTCCTGGATCAGATAGTTTTTCTGGTATCTTATTCAACAGCACTGCTGAACAATTAGCATTCATAGTAACAGCTGAGAGTTCTTCCATTTTCTTTCTATTTGAGATTAGATCTTTCAAGAATTTAGCATATCTTGGCATTCCTGAAATCACATCAATGAAAGGAAGATTTACATTTATCTGTTTAAACATATCCAAGAATTTGGATTGCTCGGCTTCAAGTTTCTCTTTCTTCATTTTACTCGGGTAAGGAAGTGGTGGTTGGTATGGTTTAACATAAGGTTTATCCTTAACTGTGTTATCTTCATTAACCTTTTCAACTACCGGTTCTTTTTCCTTTTCTTTATCAGGTTGTGGTTCTTGTGGAGTAGGAATAGTTTCATCAGAAGTTACAGGTATTTCAGGTGGTTTAAGTGTTGTACCACTTCTTGTGGTAATAGCTTTAGCTGTTTCATTCCGGGGATTAGCATTTGTATCACTAGGTAGACTTCCCGGTTTTCTTTCACCTATTAATCTTGCTAGGTTACTTACTTCTTGTTCCAGATTTTGAATAGAAGCTTGTTGATTTCTAAATGCTTGAGCATTTTGTTCATTGGTTTGTTTTTGAGATGTGAAAAACTGCGTTTGAGTTTCAACTAGCTTCGTCATCATATCTTCTAAATTCGGCTTTTTATCATCGGTTTGTTGTGGTGGTTTGTTTTGAAAATTCGGTCTTTGCTGATTGTAAGTATTATTGGATACTTGTTGATTGCTAGGACCTTGTTGGTTGTTGTATGGAATATTTCGGTTATAATTCTGGTTTTGATTGTAAATTGGTCTTGGCGGTTGATAATTATTCTGATAATTATTTCCAGGCCTTTGGTTTATGTATGAAATATTCTCTCTTTGTTCCATTGTTAATTCAATACTGAGACAATCTTTTGTCAAATGTGGTCCTCCACACTGCTCACAACTAATTCGTATTGAGTGAATATCTTTAGTCATCTTTTCCATTCGTCTCTCGAAAGCATCTATCTTTGCGGAAATGGAATCTAAGTCATGGCTAGAATCGGCTCTAGCTGCTTTAGATGATCTAATGATATCTTTTTCTTGGTGCCACTCATGTGAGTGGGAAGCAGTATTATCAATAATTTTATAAGCATCAGTTTCGGTTTTCTTCATAATAGAACCACCAGCTGCTATATCTATGTCTTTTCTTGTAGTGATGTCGCATCCTCGGTAGAATATTTGTACTATTTGACAGGTGTCTAAACCATGTTGCGGACATCCTCTTAATAACTTTCCATATCTTGTCCACGCCTCATATAGAGTTTCATTTGGCTTTTGTGTGAACGTAACAATTTCTGCTTGAAGTCTTACGGCTTTAGATGCAGGAAAGAATTGTTTAAGAAATTTGTCAATTAAAACATCCCATGTATCGATCGCCCCTTCAGGTAACGATTCCAACCAATCTTTGGCTTCTCCCTTTAAAGTCCAGGGAAATAACATGAGATATATCTGTTCATCCTCCACTTCTCGGATTTTAAATAGTGTGCAGATCCTATTAAAGGTACGTAGATGTTCATTTGGATCTTCCTTCGGCGCACCACTAAATTGGCATTGATTAGTCACCATGTGTAGAATTTGTCCTTTGATTTCATAATCTGGCGCATTAATGTCTGGATGAGTAATTGCGTGACCTTGGCCAGTGCGTTTAGCTCTCATTCGGTCTTCCATACTTAAAGGTTCCAGATTCTCCATAATTGAATTTGTTGAATCGGTATCACTAGATGATTTTGATTTAATAGTTCGTTCCTCAACAATCTCTGTTTGAATGATTGGTGGTTCCGGAGGAAAGTTTAATGGTTCAGGATCTACGAACCGTTCCTGAATATTCTCCGGATTCTCAATTGTGAGGTTTGTTTCAAAAACTGGATTATCGGAAATTTGAGTTTGAGGATTTGGTCGACTTGATGACGATTCTAAAGAAAAATCAACGGCGGTTATATTTGTTAAACGATGTCTTGATCGAGTTACAGGTGGTGAACGTACAAAAGGTGATGAACGTCTTGCTCGGTGCATTCACTGAATATCCTATTAGTTTTAAAAAGGAAAGAAAAATTATAATAAGTTATCCAATCAATAGACTTTTCTGATTTTGCCCACGTTTCGAATAGCCAAAAGATGCAGCAGAGGGGCAGGATTCGTTTGGTCTCAATATAATTGAGGACTGTTTGGCTCCAATAACCCGGTCCACGTACAAATCCAACTATTACTACGAACCAGAAAATTTTGATGTCTATTAATTTAACCACTTAAAATAAATTTTCGTAATTTTAAGAAATTTAGATAAGAAGTAGAATAAAAATCTATGTCCTAAAAACTAGAATAGCGAGAAATAAGAGAGAAAAAGAGTTCGTCGCAAAAGGTAGAAAAAGAAAAATGGTTGAAAAAAATTAAAGGTGACGGAAAAATAAAAGAAACTTATAAAAACTTAAAAATACTTGACTAACCTAACCTTATTACTACAACTAACTTAAAATTATAATCGCAAATTGAAATTACTAATTGGAATGATAATTGGTACATAGTAAAAGGAGTCTAAAAATATTAAAGCTTACAGGAAAAACTAAATCCCAAATAGAAATAACTTAAAAAGAAACTAAAACTTAAAAAGGCGTCGCAAAATTCTAAAGCACCTAAATCTTAGTCTAAAGAAAAAGCACTTAAGGAATTCTACGGCAAAGCCTAAAAATCTAGGAGTAAAAATAACTATAGCAAAAACTAAGTTTAAAATTAAATATGAGCTAAAAAATACAAATATTACGCTACAACGATTAAAAAGGGACAAAATATAAAAATATATAAAAAGTTGTAAAAAGTACAATTTTTATAAAAATATTATTTTTATATTATTTATTTAATAAAACTACTAATTTTACAATTTAATAAAACTAATTAATACTAAATACATAAATAAATAAAAAGTAAAAATAAAACTAAAACTAATAATAATAATAATAATAATTAGGTTTAAATAATAATAATAATTAATAATAACCCGTAATTAATGCAGTTTTAGGGTTTCTGTTCGCGTGTCAGATGGCCTCCGCGAGTTGCGGTGATTAATGAGGAAAACCCCGCGAGTCGCGGGGTTCAGAAATTCAGTTGACAGCTTTGAAATTTTTACGCGTTTTTCTTTATTTTTTTTTTATTTTATGTTTTCTGTTTTTTTAAAATAAATAAAAGATTTTAAAATAAAACTTATATTTTTATAAACTAAAATAGAAATAAAGAAACTTATAAAACTTAAATATTTAATAAAATCTTAAAAATACTTATATTTTTGTTTTTTTTCTTTTTATATTTTCGAATAATTAAAACGTATTTTTACAAAAACAAATTTTAATAAAAGTAACTAAAAATCTTTTTTTTTTTTATATATATTAGCGTTGCGCTTCCGGCTTTTAAGATAGTTTCCCCGGCAGCGGCGCCAAAAATACTTGATGTTAAAGCTAAGGGGTATAAAATACTATTAAATTTTAGCAGAAAAAAACTATTAAATACGATACAATTTTACACAAGATATTTATTTATTTATAGAATGGATATACTTAAACCTTGCTACAACACTTATAGGCAGTGTACCTAATCGTACAGTAGTGTAGTTTTTAGTAAGTCCGGTTCGTTCCACAGGGAAATCTTTAAACAAAGCTCAACGCTATATTAGTTTACTTTTATAAAAATACAAATATATATATATAAGTAATATTATTATTATAAAGGGGGGTTTTTACCGTTTAATGACCGGTTTGTCGATTTTAAAACTTTAGTCGCAGTTAAAACCTAATGTAAAATATAAAATAAATACAAGACTTAAATTAAAGCGTAAAGTAAATAATGATAATGAAATTGCGAATAATAAAAGTGCGATAAAATAAACTTGCGATAATAAAATAAATAAAAGTGCGATAATTAGAAGTGCAATTAAATATAAAATAAAGGAAATTAAATATGAAATAAAAGAATTATGCTTATTTAAACTTCCGTAATCATGATGTTTGACGTGTTGATTTTAGTTTTATGCCCATGGGTTAATTGTCCTTTGTCCTGGATTATTTAATATGTCCGTCTGGTTTTTGTCCATAACAGTCCATCAGTCATAAATATAAAGTGCGAGTGTCCTCATCAAATTATTCTTATACCCAAAGTTAAATATTCCAACTAATTGGGGATTCGAATTGTAACAAGGTTTTAATACTTTGTTTAATGAATACACCAGGTTATCGACTGCGTGTAAACCAAGGTTTTCTTACTTTGTTAACAATTACACCCATTACCCTTGAATGTAATTTCACCCCTGTTTTAATTATTCTAGTGGCTATTAATCCATTCCCGTGTCCGGTTAAATGAACGATTATTCGTACATATAAATACCCCGCCCATCGTGTCCGATCGAGTGTATATGGTAATTTATAGGGACGCCCAATTGTAAATCTTTATATTAACATTAACAAACTTTCATTTAGTTAAACAAATATAAAGCCCATTAATAGCCCATAGTCTAATTTCCACAAGTGTCGTTCTTTTATCCAAACCCCAATTATGGTACAAAGCCCAATTACCCAATTTTAGTAATTAGCCCAACATCATGATTACTTCGTTTTAAATAAGCATAATAATAACTTAGCTACGAGACATTAATATAAAAAGGTTGAACATAACTTACAATGATTAAAAATAGCGTAGCGTTACACGGACAGAATTTCGACTTACACCCTTACAACATTCGCTAACATACCCTTATTATTAGGATTTAAAATTAAAATTAAAATTAAAATATAAATTATATATATATATTACGTATATATTGAGAGAGAGATGAAATAAGATATGAAATTTGATCAGAATTCGGTTTGCTTTATAGCCAAAGTTGAAAATTGGGGCTCCGCGACTCGCGGCAAAAACCCCTTCAAACTCTGCGAGTCGCGGAGGTAAATTTTACAGCTCAGTCCTTGGAGTTTTCTCTGCCGACGGTTTTTAATATATATATATAATATATATATAATTAATATAATTAATTATATATTATATTATATTTATATACATAGTTAACTTGTAATTTTTAGTCCGTTGCGTCGAGCGTTAAGAGTTGACTCTAGTCCCGGTTCCGGATTTTCGAACGTCCTTGCGTACAATTTTATATTTTGTACTTTGCGTTTTGAATCTTGTACTTTTGTAATTTCGAGACGTTTCTTATCAATAATTGGAACCTCTTTGATTGTCTTTTGTACTTTTGAGCTTTTTGGTCGTTTGCGTCTTCAATTCGTCGAATCTGTCTTTTGTCTTCACCTTTTATTATTTAAACGAATATCACTTGTAATTTCACCTTTTATTTTTAGCATTATCAGTTACCAATTTTCACGTAGCTACAACAAGCAAAATTTTCCAATCTTGTTTTACCCATAACTTTCACGTAGTTGTCCAAAATTTTCTATGGTTTCATATTGAACTTAAGTTTATGAATCTAAACAGAAAAAGTATAAGTTTATAGTCGGAAATATAGATTAAAAGTCATTTTTGTAAAGGTAGTCATTTCAGTCGAAAGAACGACTTCTTGATGACCATTTTGAAAAACATATTTTCACTTTGAGTTTAACCATGATTTTGATGGAATACCACATGTAAACAAAGTCACAAAACCAAATTTGTATGTATATAGATTCATGTGTATATATAGAGTAAGCGGAAGCAATTTTCATCTTAAGAACATGTGTATTTTAACCTTTTAAAATGTATTCCATTTCATAGATCTAGTCTTGAAAATATACTAAAATGTAAATAGAGCTAGTAAGATGTTTATACCTTCTCCTAAATGGAGGTTGAAGAAACAAGATGAAGATGATGATATAGATGAAGAAAGCCTCTAACTTGAAGCTTCAAGCCTTTGATACCCACAAGCTATTATCAACACCTAATTGGTTAGGATTTAGTGTACTTAGATCACTTGCAAAATCAACCCAAAACCCCTTTTTGAAACTCCCAAAATTTGGCCAAGATGAGGAGCAAGATGGAAGAGAGATTTGCTAATTTGAAATGCTAGATTGAAAGTGTGTCTTGGAAGGAAAAATGCATGCACCAAGTAATAATAATAAGGAGAGAAACAAGGTAAAGTGGCTCCTTGGTTACCCCAAAGAGGCCGCCACTTTTGCCTCCCCTTTTTTTTTTTTTTTTTTTTTTTATTACTTCCTTAAAACATGCATGTTACTTCCATCCATTTATATATATATATGTGCATATAATTTATAACCCCAATATAAAATAATATGTCACAAGTGTTAGTTTAATAAAATAATTAAACTTATATATAAATAATTATCCATATAATTATTTCTAGCATTTCACTTTAGAAAACCAATTTCAAAGTCTAAGTATTTAGTATTAGTTTTAAAGAACCTATCGTTAAAACAAATACATAAAAGTGTTGACAGCTTGTTATTGGGTATGACCCGACTTGAATCATAACATGTTAGCCACATTAATTTTATTATGTCTCTCGGGCATAAGAAAATCCTTCAATCTCCCAGTTGCACGAGAAACATAAATAATTAATGTAAGTGACGGATACCACCTAACGACCGTCCATCACCCCCAACCTGTTATGACTTAGTGCCATTCAATAACATCATCCTTTTCGAGTTCCCATCTCGAATATGATTTAGGTGAATCTTTCAATATATCCTTTTGTCCTAGATGTCATGTTAAATCCAAGAGACATAGAATGATCACTCTCTTATAGATTTAGCTTTATCAGGCCTTAGACATCCGACTCTCAACGAATAAGAGGGACAAATTCCATCTTGATTACATACGTCCTAGACACTACACCTTGTACCATACCTGAAGCCTCCCTTATGTACTACCATATTTCAGAATAGCGAAGGAAAGAATCAAGGCATAATATTCGGTGAATATCCGAACCCAATATGTGTCTCAGGTCAGAGGATATAATGATATTCTCCTTTACTCAAGATTTCATGTGATCAACCACAAAGGCTCCATATAGTAAATCTTGAGAGCGGGTCTTCCAATATTTGTATCCCACAAATATCTATGAACCTTGGTTGCAACCTTGCCCCACATTCACCATTTGAATGTTAACCAATCCAAGTTCATAATAGTCCAGACCTCACACTTGTTCCCACAAATGTGATCAACTACGGAATCTAGAATAATAGTTTATTCATGGATAAAATATGCAAAATTGGAACATGACTCATAATTAAATTAATACCATAATTATATTAATGAGTTTGAACTAATTCGTTCCGTTACAATACATAAAATAGATCAATTCCAATCACTAGAATATCGAAGCCCTAATGCACAAACATGTCCCTCATGTTTTGGCCCATGTAAAAGCTTCGTGAGTGGATCCGCAACATTTTGATCTGTGTGAACTTTGTGAATACATATCTTTCCCTTTTCAACCTCATCCCTGATGTAGTTGAATCTCCGCTCAATGTGACGAGTCTTTTGATGAGCACGAGGTTCCTTGATTTGAGCAATTGCACCCTCGTTGTCACAAAAGATCTCAAGAGGGTCCTGAATGGAAGGGACCACTCCTAAGTCGTCGATGAATTTCTTCATCCATGCAGCTTCCTAAGCTGCCAGTGAGGCGGCAATGTACTCCGACTCTGTAGTGGATAACGCAACAACCTCCTGTTTCGAACTCTTTCAAGAGACTGCACCACCATTTAACATGAAGACATAACCGGATTGTGATCGAGAGTCATCTCGATCAGTTTGGAAACTCGCATCGACGTAACCTTTTACAGTGAGTTCCTCCTCACCAGACCCATATATTAGAAATATATCCTTAGTTCTCCTAAGGTATTTCAATATACTTTTAACAGCAATCCAATGACTGTTTCCTGGGTTATTCTGGTATCTACTTGTCAAGCTTAGAGCGCATGACACATCCGGTCTAGTACATATCATTGCATACATGATAGACCCAATAGCAGATGCGTATGGGACTTTCTTCATTCTCTCTTGTTCATCTTTTGTGGTAGGACACTGAGATGAACTGAGAACGGTTCCTCTTTGAATAGGTACCAAACCTTTCTTAGAGTTTTCCATCTTGAACCTTTTCAAGATTTTATCAATGTATGTACTTTGACTTAAACCTATCAATCTCTTGGATCTATTCCTATAGATCCCTATCCCCAATATGTATTGTGCTTCTCCAAGATCCTTAATGGAGAAGCAACTCTTTAGCCAAGTTTTAACTTCTTGCATTGTGGTAATATCATTCCCAAATAATAATATATCATCCACATATAGCACAAGGAACATTATAGAGCTCCCACTAGCCTTCTTGTATACACAAGCTTCATCACCATTTTTAATGAAGCCAAATTTCTTTGCCTCTTCATTAAAACGATGATTCCACATTCTAGATGCTTGTTTCAATCCGTAGATTGATTTCTTTAACTTGCATACCTTTTTAGGATTTTTTGGATCAACAAAACCTTCGGGCTGTACCATATAGACATCTTCCTCAAGATATCCATTTAGGAAAGCGGTTTTGACATCCATTTGCCAAATTTCGTAATCATAATGAGCAGTGATGGCAAATAATATCCTAATAGACTTTAGCATTGCCACTGGCGAGAAAGTTTCATCATAATCAACCCCTTGAGTTTGAGTGAAACCTTTTGCTACAAGTCTAGCTTTGTATGTATCCAAGTTTCCATGTATGTCGGTTTTCTTCTTGAAAAGCCATTTGCAATCAACTAGCTTGGAGCTAGGAGGTTGCACAACAAGTTCCCAAACTTGGTTTTCATACATGGATTGCATCTCGGCGTTCATGGCTTCCTGCCATTTATCTTTATCAATCCTTGATAAAGCATCTTTGTAGTTTGTCGGTTCATCCAAATCAACCGTATAGCAACCATCCACGAGAAAACCATATCTCTCAGGAGGATTACTAATCCTACTAGATCTTCGAACGTCTTGTGTACTTTGATCATCCACTTGATCATTTTCAACATCCTCATGTTGAGTGCTAGTGCCAACCAATTGTGCATCATCGGCTTGATCTTGTACCTCTACAAGATCTATCTTCCTTTCACCATCACCTTCCATAAGGAACTTGGTTTCAAGGAATTCCGCTTTCCGAGCAACAAATACCGTTTGCTCGGATGGATCATAGAAGTAATACCCCATGTCATCTTTGGGATATCCTATGAAGATACACTTTGTGGATCGAGCATGTAGCTTATTAGCTACATAACGCTTAGGATAAGCTTCACATCCCCATACTTTCAAGTATGAAAGAGAAGGAGGTTTTCCAAACCACATCTCATGAGGAGTTCGTTCCACTTTCTTGGTTGGGGCCATATTTAAAATACGAACCGCGGAGCTTAGACAATAACCCCAAAATGATAGAGGTAACGAGCTTCTTGCCATCATAGATCGAACCATATCCATTAGGGTTCGGTTCCTCCTTTCGGAAACTCCATTAAGTTGGGGTGTTCCGGGTGGAGTAAGTTGTGAGATGATCCCACAACTCCTAAGATGATCTTGGAAGGCATCGCTTAGGTATTCACCTCCTCTATCGGTACGAAATACCTTAATTGTCCTATTGAGTTGATTTTGTACTTCGTTTTGATATTCTTTGAATGCTTCAAACGTTTCGTCCTTGTGTCTTAATAAGTAGACATATCCGAAACGACTAAAGTCATCAATGAAAGTAACAAAGTATCTTTCACCATTCCTAGTCATGGGTTTAAAGGGTCCACATACATCCGAATGTATTAATCCCAATAAATCTTTAGCCCTCTCATAAGTCCCTTTGAAAGGTGCTTTAGTCATCTTGCCTTGTAAACAAGATTCACATACATCAAACGAATCCATTTCATTTGATTTCAAAAGTCCATTCTTTTGAAGTGTATGCATTCGGTTCTTGTTTATGTGACCAAGACGACAATGCCATAAGTAGGAATCACTCAAATCCCTTTTGAGTTTCTTGGTGCTTGTATGGTACATTGAGCTACTAGATGATGTATCATCATGAACCAATTCATAAATTCCATTTAAAGGCGAAGCCTTGAAATAGAATACATTATCTAAACAAACATGGATATCATCATTAATAAAATTAACATTAAAACCACATTGTCTCAAACGGGAAACAGAAATAATGTTTCGACATAAGTCGGGTGCATACAAAACATCATTCAAAATAAGTTCCAAGCCACTTGGAAGTTTTAACGCAAAGTCTCCTTGAGCTTTCACTTGCACCTTAGCTCCATTCCCCATGAAGAGACTTGATGTTCCCGTTTGCTTGTTACTTCTTTTGAACCCCTGCAAAGAATTGCAAATGTGAGTTCCACATCCAGTGTCTAATACCCATGTATTAGAAGAAGTAATACTAAGCTCTATATATACCATATATATATTACCTGAGGATTGCCCCGCATCCCTCTTTTCTTTCAACTCCTTGAGGTAGACCGGACAGTTTCGTTTCCAATGACCCATCTCACCGCAACCGAAGCATGGGTCTTCCTTGGGGTTTGCCTTCTCGGCTACCTTTTGCTTCTTAGCCTTGTTGATGGTTGGGGTAACCATCTTCCCCTTCCCTTTGCCTTGATAGGCGGGTCCTTTTCTCTTTGCCACCTTTGGCTTAGAGGTGTTACCTTTGGACCCACCTTGATCGATTGCTAACACGGGTAAAGCCCTTTTACCCAGGCTAGTTTCCGCCGTTCTAAGCATACCGTGAAGCTCACCTATGCTCTTATCCATCCCATTCATATTGTAATTGATTACAAATTGATCAAACCTTTTTGATAGGGAGTTAAGGATAAGATCGGTGGCTAACTCATTTGATATGTTTAGGTTAAGACGGTTAGCACGATCAATAAGGCTTTTCATCTTAAGCACATAAGATGAAACCGATTGGGTATCGTCCATACGACAAGCATGTAGCGCCCGAACGGTCTCGAAACGCTCGACACGCGCTTGTTGAAGGAACATCTCCTTCAATTGCGTTATCATGTCGTATGCACTATGATGCTCGAAATCCTTTTGGAGTACGGGAATCATAGTCCCAAGCATTAGGCATGAGACTTGAAGGGAGTCGTGGCAATACTTATCGTAAGAGGCCATTGCCTCCACATCATTCTCATCCGGTTGATCGGGAATGGGGTCCTCAAGTACATACGCTTTATCCTCTTGTTTGAGGACAATCCGAAGATTGCGGAACCAATCCATAAAGTTGGTATGGTTGAGTTTATCTTTCTCGAGGAGAGACCGTAACGATAGGTTGTTCATGTTAAGTGGTACGTTTTGCATGTTGTTGTTGTTATTAGCGGCCATCTACAAAATTCAACAAATTTCATTTTAAGTATCGATTTTAGATTTAATAAACAATACCCTTTTAATTTGTTTTATTAAATATTAGAATCCAACGGTAAATCAAATTTCGGTTAGGTGACCTTTATCCCGTCATTTGATTTAGCTAGGTAGTCATAATGACAATTGCAATCCTTTTGCAACTTCTAAGTTATGGGATCATGCAATCCTTTTGCACGGCATATTAATCCCATCAACGCCTATTTGATCCTCATGCTTCGGTGACCCTAAGTTCATGATTCCCAAATCAAGTCGTCCTACTTGTGTAAACATGTAGACTTAACATACAAGTGGTTAGGTGACCTTTATCCCATATGTATGCGAAGTGTACCTTATTCATATTAGTTCGCTCATGACGGTTAGGTGACCTTTATCCCATCAAGAGTTTCCTAATATGTCTAAGTGTTCATACAAAAGGATGGCGTTTAACTTGTTTACCTTGTTTTAGTTAAAGAGATTTTAAGTTTTCTACATTCTAGTTTTAGAAAACAAAGTGCTATACACCAACATGCATTTGGTGTGTAGTATCTTATGAAAAACCTATTTTCATGTCCTTTTAGTAAAACCAATTACTAGTTATAAGCCAATTGTTACCTTTTAAATAAACCATTTTATTTAGGTCTAATAACCAATTATTAGTGTCATTTTGTTATGTTTTATTATAACCATTTATAATGTATTATGCAAGTGTTAACATGTGATAATCTTGTAGCAACCAAACATACAAACATACACAAACATGCATAACAAAATGTTCACAATCGAGAGCCATTTTGGTGGACATTTGTTTAGCCAAAAAAAACAAATGTCACCTTTAAGGGTTAACAAAAGTAAGAGATTTTATACAAAATCTCCCACTTAATCTTGTAACTTCATAAGCTCCATCTTGTGTTCTTCTTCTTGAATCTTCATTTTCTTTTACAAAATTATATCCTAATACAATTTTTCTAGAAAATGAAACAACAACCTACTCTATTTTTACAAACAAATAGAATAAATTACATGAAGAAAATACAAGATTAATTACAACTTCTTACACACCAAAATTACAAAATTACAACAAATTAATACAAACCAAATGAATGAATATTACAACCATGAATAATAACCAAATCATTCAACCAAACAAACACACGGTCTTGGCTCGATTATGAACAATAACATAACAACAAATCTTGGCCAAACTTGAAATCCCAAACCCACTTTTGGGACCCCAATAATTCGGCCAAACCACCACACCCATCAAAACTCATGATTTTTCCATTCTACTTTCATGCATGTTAGTAGATTGTAAAATAAATGAGTTTTCTAGCCAAAAACAAGAAGCATATTAACAAGACTTTGGCTCTGATACCATTGATGGAATACCACATGTAAACGAAGTCACAAAACCAAATTTGTATGTATATAGATTCGTGTGTATATATAGAGTAAGCGGAAGCAATTTTCATCTTAAGAACATGTGTATTTTAACCTTTTAAAATGTATTCCATTTCATAGATCTAGTCTTGAAAATATACTAAAATGTAAATAGAGCTAGTAAGATGTTTATACCTTCTCCTAAATGGAGGTTGAAGAAACAAGATGAAGATGATGATATAGATGAAGAAAGCCTCTAACTTGAAGCTTCAAGCCTTTGATACCCACAAGCTATTATCAACACCTAATTGGTTAGGATTTAGTGTACTTAGATCACTTGCAAAATCAACCCAAAACCCCTTTTTGAAACTCCCAAAATTCGGCCAAGATGAGGAGCAAGAAGGAAGAGAGATTTGCAAATTTGAAATGCTAGATTGAAAGTGTGTCTTGGAAGGAAAAATGCATGCACCAAGTAATAATAATAAGGAGAGAAACAAGGTAAAGTGGCTCCTTGGTTACCCCAAAGAGGCCGCCACTTTTGCCTCCCCCTTTTTTTTTTATTACTTCCTTAAAACATGCATGTTACTTCCATCCATTTATATATATATATATGTGCATATAATTTATAAACCCATTATAAAATAATATGTCACAAGTGTTAGTTAAATAAAATAATTAAACTTATATATAAATAATTATCCATATAATTATTTCTAGCATTTCACTTTAGAAAACCAATTTCAAAGTCTAAGTATTTAGTATTAGTTTTAAAGAACCTATCGTTAAAACAAATACATAAAAGTGTTGACAGCTTGTTATTGGGTATGACCCGACTTGAATCATAACATGTTAGCCACATTAATTTTATTATGTCTCTCGGGCATAAGAAAATCCTACAGATTTTTGGATATAGTTTCATGTTCATAAGAAAAATCATTTTCCCAAAAGAACAACTTTTAAATCAAATTTTGTCATAGTTTTTAATTAACTAATCCAAAACAGCCCGCGGTGTTACTACGACGGCGTATATCCGGTTTTACTTTGTTTTTCGTGTTTTCAGGTTTTAAATCATTAAGTTAGCATATCATATAGATATAGAACATGTGTCTAGTTGATTTTAAAAGTCAAGTTAGAAGGATTAACTTTTGTTTGCGAATAAGTTTAGAATTAACTAAACTATGTTCTAGTGATTACAAGTTTAAACCTTCGAATAAGATAGTTTCATATATATGAATCGAATGATGTTATGAACATCATTACTACCTCAGGTTTTGTGGATAAACCTACTGAAAATGAGAAAAAATAGATCTAGCTTCAAAGGATCCTTGGATGGCTTGAAAGTTCTTGAAGTAGAATCATGATACGAAAACAAGTTCAAGTAAGATTTCCACTCGAAATAAGATTGTTAAAGTTATAGAAATTGAATCAAAGTTTGAATATGAGTATTACCTTGTATTAGAAAGATATATTAATGTAAATAAGAAAGATTTCTTGAGATTGGACGATCACTCAAAGTGAATTTGCAAGATTGGAAGTAAGCTAGCAAACTTGGAAGTGTTGTTGGTGTGTTCTTGAGTAGTTGTTTTATAACTTGGTTTATGTATGGATTTATGAACTATATTGAGCTAGATTTTGATGAAGATGATGAAGAACACTTAGAACAATGGAATAACACTTGATAGAGTAGTTTAATTCAAGAAAATTGCAAAGTGAATGTGTTTGTGGTACTCCTCATTCACGTGAATGTTAGTCTCCATATAGGCTCCATTAGTTTGTAATTTTGTGAGATATTTCATGCTAGATATTAAAATATGGTTCCCACATGGTTAGGTGACTCACATGGACTGCTAAGAGCTGATCATTGGAGTGTATATATCAATAGTAAATACATTTAGAAGCTGTGTATTGTACGAGTACAAATATGAGTGCATACTAGTAAAATTATTGATGAAAATGAATGAGGATGTAATCGTAAGAATTTTTGTTAAGTAGAAGTAATTTGATAAGTGTCTTGAAGTCTTTCAAAAGTGTATGAATATATATTAAAACACTACATGTATATACATTTTAACTGAGTCGTTAAGTCATCATTAGTCGTTACATGTAAGTGTTGTTTTGAAACCTTTAGGTTAACGATCTTGTTAAATGTTGTTAACCCATTATTTATTATATCTAAAGAAATGTTAAATTATTACATTATCATGATACTATGATGTATTAATATATCTTAATATGATATATATACATTTAAATGTCGTTACAATGATAATCATTACATATATGCCTCGTTTCGAAATTCTTAAGTTAGTAGTCTTGTTTTTACATATGTAGTTCATTGTTAATATACTTAATGATATGTTTAATTATCATAATATCATGTTAACTATATATATCCATATATATGTCATCATATAGTTTTAACGTTCGTGAATCACCGGTCAACTTGGGTGGTCAATTGTCTATATGAAACCTATTTCAATTAATCAAGTCTTAACAAGTTTGATTGCTTAACATGTTGGAAACACTTAATCATGTAAATATCAATTTCATTTAATATATACAAAACATGAAAAAGTTCGGGTCACTACAGTACCTACCCGTTAAATAAATTTCGTCCCGAAATTTTAAGCAGTTGGAGGTGTTGACGTATCTTCTGGAAATAAGTGCGCGTATTTCTTCTTCATCTGATCTTCTCATTCCCAGGTGAACTCGGGTCCTATACGAGTATTCCATCGAACCTTAACAATTGGTATCTTGTTTTGCTTAAATCTTTTAACCTCACGATCCATTATTTCGACGGGTTCTTCGATGAATTCAAGTTTTTCGTTGATTTGAATTTCGTCTAACGGAATAGTGAGATCTTCTTTAGCAAAAAATTTCTTCAAATTCGAGATGTGGAAAGCGTTATGTACAGCCACGAGTTGTTGAGGTAACTCAAGTCGGTAAGCTACTGGTCCGACGCGATCAATAACCTTGAATGGTCCAATATACCTTGGGTTTAATTTCCCTCGTTTACTAAATCGAACAACGCCTTTCCAATGTGCAACTTTAAGCATGACCATCTCTCCAATTTCAAATTCTATATCTTTTCTTTTAATGTCAGCGTAGCTCTTTTGTCGACTTTGGGAGGTTTTCAACTGTTGTTGAATTTGGATGATCTTCTCGGCAGTTTATTGTATTATCTCCGGACCCATAATCTGTCTATCCCCCACTTCACTCCAACAAATTAGAGACCTGCACTTTCTACCATAAAGTGCTTCAAACGGCGCCATCTCAATGCTTAATGGTAGCTGTTGTTGTAGGAAAATTCTGCTAACGGTAGGTGTCGATCCCAACTGTTTCCGAAATCAATAACACATGCTCGTTGCATGTCTTCAAGTGTTTGTATCGTCCTTTCGCTCTGCCCATCAGTTTGTGGATGATAGGCAGTACTCATGTCTAGACGAGTTCCTAATGCTTGCTGTCATGTCTGCCAGAATCTTGAAATAAATCTGCCATCCCTATCAGAGATAATAGAGATTGGTATTCCATGTCTGGAGATGACTTCCTTCAAATACAGTCGTGCTAACTTCTCCATCTTGTCATCTTCTCTTATTAGCAGGAAGTGTACTGATTTGGTGAGACGATCAACTATTACCCAAATAGTATCAAAATCACTTGCAGTCCTTGGCAATTTAGTGATGAAATCCATGGTAGTGTTTTCCCATTTCCATTCCGGGATTTCGGGTTGTTGAAGTAGACCTGATGGTTTTTGATGCTCAGCTTTGACCTTAGAACACGTCAAACATTCTCCTACGTATTTAGCAACATCGGCTTTCATACCCGGCCACCAAAAATGTTTATTGAGATCCTTGTACATCTTCCCCGTTCCAGGATGTATTGAGTATCTGGTTTTATGAGCTTCTCTAAGTACCATTTCTCTCATATCTCTAAATTTTGGTACCTAAATTCTTTCAGCCCTATACCGGGTTCTGTCTTCCCGAATATTAAGATGCTTCTCCAATCCTTTGGGTATTTCATCCTTTAAATTTCCCTCTTTTAAAACTCCTTGTTGCGCCTCCTTTATTTGAGTAGTAAGGTTAGTGTGAATCATTATATTCATAGCTTTTACCCGAATGGGTTCTCTGTCCTTTCTGCTTAATGCGTCGACGATCACATTTGCCTTCCCCGGGTGGTAACGAATCTCAAAGTCGTAATCATTCAACAATTCAATCCACCTGCGCTGCCTCTTGTTAGTTGTTTCTGATTAAATATGTGTTGAAGACTTCTGTGGTCAGTATATATAATACTTTTGACTCCATATAAGTAGTTCCTCCAAGTATTTAATGCAAAAACAACCGCGCCTAATTCCAAATCATGCATCGTATAATTCTGCTCGTGAATCTTCAATTGTCTAGACGCATACGCAATTACCTTCGTTCGTTACATTAATACACAACCGAGACCTTGCTTTAAGGCATCACAATATATTACAAAATCATCATTCCCTTCAGGTAATGACAATATAGGTGCCGTAGTTAACTTTTTCTTTAACAATTGAAACACTTTCTCTTGTTCATCCTTCCATTCAAATTTCCTCCCTTTATGCGTTAATGCAGTCAAGGGTTTTGCTATTCTGGAAAAGTCTTGGATGAACCTTCTGTAGTAACCAGCTAGTTCTAAAAATTGGCGTATATGCTTCGAATTTTTGGGGTTTCCCACTTTTCAACGGTTTCAATCTTTGCTGGATCCACCTGAATACCTTCTTTGTTCACTATATGACCGAGGAATTGAACTTTTTCCAACCAAAATGCACACTTTGAAACCTTAGCGTACAATTTTTCTCTCCTTAACAACTCTAGCACTTTTCTCAAATATTCTTTGTGCTCTTGGTCATTCTTTGAGTAAATAAGTATGTCATCGATGAAAACAATGACAAACTTGTCAAGGTATGGTCCACACACTCTGTTCATGAGGTCCATGAACATAGCTGATGCATTAGTCAACCCAAACGGCATAACCATAAACTCGTAATGACCGTAACGCATCTTAAAAGCAGTCTTTGGAATATCATCCTTCTTCACCCGCATTTGATGATGCCCAGAACGTAAATCAATCTTCGAATAAACCGACGAGCCTTGTAGTTGATCAAATAAGTCGTCGATTCTCGGTAGTGGGTAGCGGTTCTTGATGGTAAGTTTGTTCAACTCTCGGTAGTCGATACACAACCTAAATGTACCATCCTTCTTCTTGACAAACAAAACAGGAGCTCCCCACGGTGATGTGCTTGGTCGAATGAAACCATGCTCTAAAAGTTCCTGTAACTGACTTTGTAATTCTTTCATTTCGCTGGGTGCGAGTCTGTATGGAGCACGAGCTATTGGTGCAGCTCCTGGTATAAGGTCTATTTTAAATTCAACGGATCGATGTGGGGGTAGTCCCGGTAATTCTTTCGGAAATACATCGGAAAATTCTTTTGCGACGGGAACATCACTGATGTTCTTTTCTTCAGGTTTAACTTCCTCGATGTGTGCTAGAATGACGTAACAACCTTTTCTTATTAGTTTTTGTGCCTTCAAACTACTAATAATATTTAATTTCGCGTTGTTCTTTTCTCCGTACACCATTAAATGTTTTCCTTTTTCACGCATAATGCGAATCGTATTTTTGTAACAAGCGATCTCTGCTCTCACCTTTTTCAACCAGTCCATGCCAATTATTACATCAAAACTCCCTAACTCGACCGGTATTAAATCAATTTTAAACATTTCATCCCCCAGTTTAATTTCTCTATCCCGACATATATTATCTGCTGAAATTAATTTACCGTTTGCTAATTCGAGTAAAAATTTATTATTCAAAGGCGTCAGTGGACAACTTAATTTAGCACAAAAATCTCTACTCATATATCTTCTATCCGCACCCGAATCAAATAAAACATAAGCAGATGTATTGTCAATAAGAAACGTACCCGTAACAAGCTCCGGGTCTTCCTGCGCTTCTGCCGTATTAATATTGAAAACTCTTCCGTGGCCTTGCCCATTAGTATTCCCTTGGTTTGGGTAATTTCTAATAATGTGGCCCGGTTTTCCACATTTATAACAAAGTACGTCGGCATTATTTGTTTCGACATTATTTGTTTCTTTATTTTTGTTGTTCTTTGGTCCGTAAACCTCACATTTTGTCGCGCCATGACCACTTCTCTTACACTTGGTGCAAAATGTTGTGCAAAACGCATTTGGATGGTACTCTGCACACTTGAAGCATGGTTGTTTCTGTTGTTTGTTGTTATTGAGGTTGTTGTAGGGATTGTTATTGTTGTTGAAACGGTTATTGTAGTTGTTGCTGTTGTTGGGACGTTTGTTGTAGTTATTGTTAGGATTGAGGTTATTGTTGCGATTGTTGTTGCGGTTGTGGTTGTAATTGTTATTGTTATTGTACTGGTGACTCTTGTCACCGTTTTCCTCCCACTTCCTCTTGAGTTATTTCGTGTTGGCTTCTTCGGCCGCATGCTCTTTAATTCTCCCCTCAATCTCATTTATGATTTTATGAGCCATTCGACTTGCCTTCTGTATGGAAGCGGGCTTGTGTGAACTCACATCTTCTTGAATCCTTACTGGCAACCCTTTAACAAACGCGTCGATCTTCTCTTCTTCATCTTCGAACGCTCCTGGACACAATAGGCACAACTCTGTGAATCGTCGTTCATATGTGGTAATATCGAACCCTTGTATTCGTAACTCTCTAAGTTCTACCTTGAGCTTATTGACTTCATTTCTAGGACGGTAATGCTCGTTCATCAATTGCTTGAATGCCGACCACGGTAGTGCGTAAGCAGCATTTTGTCCTATCTGTTCAAGATAGGTGTTCCACCATGTTAACGCAGTACTTGTGAAGGTATGCGTAGCGTACTTAACTTTGTCCTCTTTAGTACACTTACTTATGGAAAACACCGATTCGACCTTCTCGGTCCACCGTTTCAATCCAATTGGTCCTTCGGTTCCATCAAATTCCAAAGGTTTGCAGGCAGTGAATTCTTTGTAGGAGCATCCTACATGATTTCTTGTAGAATTAGTTCCACTGCTAGATCCAGAGTTATTGTTATTTTGCATCGCAGCCTGTACTGCGGCTATGTTTGCTGCAAGGAAAACACGGAAGTCTTTCTCGCTCATGTTCAAATTCTGACGAGTCGTCGGTGTCATTTCCTTCAAAAATAGCCCAAAAGAATTAAGTTAATCATATAGAATTTTAAGAGTTGTCAATAGTATTTCGTAGCATAGTATGAGCTCATTTATAAAAGCTTTTTCTTCATATTAGCGTTTTATAGTTTTAATTCGGGTAGTACCTAATCGTTAAGTTCATACTTAGTAGCTAATATACAATTTAACTACTACAATTCTATATGAAAAAACTGATTATAATAATATTTCACGTTCAAATTTTATACAATATTTTACAAACTTACAATACCGCTATTATACATATATGATGAAATATAGCACATAATAACTTTGCTACTCGGTAGCTATAAAGGCAATTCTAGTTAATACGCAAGTTGTTCAGCAAAAGAAATAAAGACACGTAATTCATAAGTCCATAAACAAGTCGTGCATTCGGGTTTTACAAGTATTATTTCCCATCCTTGATCTTGTGGAAAATAACCGTTGTGACCGTTAGCTAGGCAGCATGTTGTAATGTCGTCAAAAGGACGGGGGTTTCGTAATGTCTAACATCCCCGTAATAATCTAAAAACCTTGTTTCTCACCTCAACTACTGAATCCGTTACTTGTGGGAATGTTTCATTTAATAGTTGTAATCCGATGTTCTTTTTCTCACTTTGGTGAGAAGCGAACATCACTAACCCGTAAGCATAACATGCTTCTTTATGTTGTATGTTAGAAGCTCTTTCTAATTCACGAAATCCTATGTTGGGATATGTTGAGTCAAAATAGGTTCTTAACCCGTAGCGTAAAATTGCATTTGGGTTCCCCGCATTTAACGCTTTAAAGAAAACACAGCGTAACTTACGGTCTCCCCAATGTGATATACTCCACCCATCAAAGGAAAGCCTTTTATAAACTAAGACATTTCTGGAAAGTCTTTCAAATGTTTGACAAGTTAATTTCGCCATAACTAATTATGCTGATGAATTCTGACCGACCCTAGACAAGATTTCATCAATCATATCCTGTGGTAGATCTTCTAAAATATTCGGTTGTCTACCCTTAACGTCCATTTTTTGTTTTTATACTGTAAAATAGACAAGGATTAGATTCATAAAATATAATTAACAAACAATACAAGCAATTTTTACATAGAACATAAAAATACAAGCACACTACAATACATATAATACACAACATGATTACAACCCTCTAATCTGAATCACTGGTTTCTTCTTCTTCGGACTTGGTTCATTTTCCTAATTTTCTAGGGATATATGGTGTTCCTCTAATACGAGCTGTCGTTTTCCACAATGGTTTAGAAAAACCTGGTGGTTTAGAGGTTCCCGGGTTATTGTTACATTTTAGGAAATACGGATGTTGCCGATACATATAAAGTTCATCGGGGTTGGAATCAGGTTTCTCTATATTTATACATTTTCCCTTATTATTTTCTTTTACTTTGTTAAATTGGGTCGAGGTAATTTCTATAACATCATCGGAATCCTCATCGGGATCCAATTCATCGGAAAATTGGTAATCTTCCCAATATTTTGCTTCCTCGGCGGAAACACCATTGACCATTATTGACTTTGGTCCGTTGGTTGAGGATTTTCTTTTATTTAACCGATTTACTGTAGGTATCAATATTTTTCTTCCTCTAAAACCTCTTCTTCTTCCGGTTCTTCCTCTTTCGGTTCCTCCTCTTCCGGTTCCTGTTCTTCCGGTTCCTCCTCTTCCGGTTCTTCTTCTTCCGGCTCTTCTTCGGGAATTTGTGAATCTTCCCAAAATATATTCGACTCATCATTATTATTAGGTGAGTCAATGGGATTTGTACTAGTGGTAGACATCTATCACACAATATCAAACACATTAAGAGGTTAATATATCACATAATATTTACATGTTAATAATATATAGTTTCCAACAAAAGTGTTAAGCAATCGTTTTTAAAGAAAACACGGTCGAAGTCCAGACTCACTAATGCATCCTAACAAACTCGGTAAGACACACTAATGCAAAAATTATGGTTCTCTAAGACCAACGCTCGAATACCAACTGAAATGTCCCGTTCATATTGATTATAAACGTTCCATATTAATTGATTTCGTTGCGAGGTTTTGACCTCTATATGAGACATTTTTCAAAGTCTGTATTCGTTTTTAAAACAAACCATAACCTTTATTTTATCGACAAGGTTATAAGGACACCACCTAGAT
The DNA here is from genome assembly GCF_046630445.1 of Rutidosis leptorrhynchoides. NCBI lineage: Eukaryota > Viridiplantae > Streptophyta > Magnoliopsida > Asterales > Asteraceae > Rutidosis > Rutidosis leptorrhynchoides. The sequence goes on from NC_092343.1 coordinate 85,054,183, forward strand.
TATCTAGAAATAATAATCTAAAAATATCACACTTACACACTACCAATACATATTGGTTTACAATATTAATATGTTACAACAAAGTAAATCTCGAATGCAGTTTTAAACAATATTATACAAGCATGCTGACACCAAATCTTGTCCATATTTTAGCATGCAACAGCGGAAGCTCTTAATAATCACCTGAGAATAAACATGCTTTAAACATCAACAAAAATGTTGGTGAGTCATAGGTTTTACCTATATATTTATCAAATCGTAATAATAGACCACAAGATTTCATACTTCAATATACATCCCATACATAGAGATAAAAATCATTCATATGGTGAACACCTGGTAACCGACCTTAACAAGATGCATATAAAATATCCCCTATCATTCTGGGACTCCCTTCGGACATGATAAATTCGAAGTACTAAAGCATCCGGTACTTTGGATGGGGTTTGTTGAATCCAATAGATCTATCTTTATGATTCGCGTCAATTAGGGTGTCTGTTCCCTAATTCTTAGATTACCAGACTAAAAAGGGGTATATTCGGTTAAATAATTCAACCATAGAATGTAGTTTCACGTATTTGTGTCTATTTTGTAAAACATTTATAAAACTGCATGTATTCTCATCCCAAAAATGTTAGATTTATAAAGTGGGACTATAACTCACTTTCACAGATTTTTACTTCGTCGGGAAGTAAGACTTGGCCACTGGTCGATTCACGAACCTATAACAAATATGTACATATATATCAAAGTATGTTCAAAATATATTTACAACATTTTTAATACGTTTTAATGTTTTAAGTTTATTAAGTCAGTTGTCCTCGTTAGTAACCTACAACTAGTTGTCCATAGTTAGATGTACAGAAATAAATTGATATATATTATCTTGAATCAATCCACGACCCAGTGTATATACGTCTCCGGCTAGATCACAACTCAAAGTATATATATTTTTGGAATCAACCTCAACCCTGTATAGCTAACTCAAACATTACTGCATATAGAGTGTCTATGGTTGTTCCAAATAATATATATACGTGGATCGATATGATTTGTCAAAACATTTGCATACGTGTCTATGGTATCCCAAGATTACATAATATATTAGAATACATGTATAATACAATATAAGTTAGCTAGAATATGATTAATATAGATTTGTTACCAATTTTCACGTAGCTACAACAAGCAAAATTTTCCAATCTTGTTTTACCCATAACTTCTTCGTTTTAAATCCATTTTGAGTGATTCAAGTTGCTATGGTTTCATATTGAACTTAAGTTTATGAATCTAAACATAAAAAGTATAAGTTTATAGTTGTAAATACAGATTACAAGTCGTTTTTGTAAAGGTGGTCATTTCAGTCGAAAGAACGACGTCTTCATGACCATTTTGAAAAACATACTTTCACTTTGAGTTTAACCATGATTTTTGGATATAGTTTCATGTTCATAAGAAAAATCATTTTTCCAGAAGAAAAACTTTTAAATCAAATTTTATCATAGTTTTTAATTAACTAACCCAAAACAGCCCGCGGTGTTACTACGACGGCGTATATCCGGTTTTACTTTGTTTTTCGTGTTTTCAGGTTTTAAATCATTAAGTTAGCATATCATATAGATATAGAACATGTGTCTAGTTGATTTTAAAAGTCAAGTTAAAAGGATTAACTTTTGTTTGCGAACAAGTTTAGAATTAACTAAACTATGTTCTAGTGATTACAAGTTTAAACCTTCGAATAAGATAGTTTCATATATATGAATCGAATGATGTTATGAACATCATTACTACCTCAAGTTTTGTGGATAAACCTACTGAAAATGAGAAAAAATAGATCTAGCTCCAAAGGATCCTTGGATGGCTTGAAAGATCTTGAAGTAGAATCATGACACGAAAACAAGTTCAAGTAAGATTTCCATACGAAATAAGATTGTTAAAGTTATAGAAATTGAATCAAAGTTTGAATATGAGTATTACCTTGTATTAGAAAGATATCTTACTGTAAATAAGAAAGATTTCTTGAGATTGGATGATCACTCAAAGTGGATTTGCAAGATTGGAAGTAAGCTAGCAAACTTGGAAGTGTTGTTGGTGTGTTCTTGAGTAGTTGTTTTATAACTTGGTTTATGTATGGATTTATGAACTAGATTGAGCTAGATTTTGATGAAGATGATGAAGAACACTTAGAACAATGGAAGAACACTTGAGAGAGAGTAGTTTGATTCAAGAAAATTGCAAAGTGAATGTGTTTGTGGTACTCCTCATTCACGTGAATGTTAGTCTCCATATAGGCTCCATTAGTTTGTAATTTTTTGAGATTTTTCATGCTAGATGTTAAATGATGGTTCCCACATGGTTAGGTGACTCACATGGGCTGCTAAGAGCTGATCATTGGAGTGTATATACCAATAGTAAATACATTTAGAAGCTGTGTATTGTACGAGTACAAATACGAGTGCATATGAGTAAAATTGTTGATGAAAATGAATGAGGATGTAATCGTAAGCATTTTTGTTATGTAAAAGTACTTTAATAAGTGTCTTGAAGTATTTCAAGAGTGTATGAATACATATTAAAACACTACATGTATATACATTTTAAATGAGTCGTTAAGTCATCGTTAGTCGTTACATGTAAGTGTTGTTTTGAAACCTTTAGGTTAACGATCTTGTTAAATGTTGTTAACCCATTGTTTATTATATCTAAAGAGATGTTAAATTATTACATTATCATGATATTATTGATAATGCTGAAAATGAACATATATTTCATAGCATTATTCCTCAAGAAAGACAAGCTTTTAGTTGCAATTGTTCTATTTACAAGTGATATTCGTTTAAATAATAAAAGGTGAAGACAAAAGACAGATTCGACGAATTGAAGACGCAAACGACCAAAAAGCTCAAAAGTACAAAGTACAAGACGCTAAACACAAAGTACAAGATATTAAATTATACGCAAGGACGTTCGAAAATCCGGAACTGGGACCAGAGTCAACTCTCAACGCTCGACGCAACGGACTAAAAATTACAAGTCAACTATGCACATGAATATAATATAATATATAATTAATTCTTAAAATTAATATATATATATTATATTATATTATAGAATCCGTCGGCAAGCTAGGAGCCAAACTTGTGGGAGCTGGAATCCACAGTTCCGCACTCGTGGAGCTCTGAAGAGTAAAATCCACCGCACTCGCGGAGCCCTGAAAGTCAGAAATCCACCTATAAAAGGCCGAACATTCGGACGAATTTTAAAAACATCTTTTTCTCATTCATCATACGTAAAGTATATATATATATATATATATATATATATATATATATATATATATATATATTATAATTTTAATTTTAATTTTAATTTTAATTTTAATTCTAATAATAAAGGTATGTTAGCGAATGTTTTAAGGTTGTAAGTCGAAATTCTGTCCGTGTAACGCTACGCTATTTTTAATCATTGTAACTTATGTTCAACCTTTTTAATTTAATGTCTCGTAGCTAAGTTATTATTATACTTATTTAATACCAAAGTAATCATGATGTTGGGCTAATTACTAAAATTGGGTAATTGGGCTTTGTACCATAATTGGGGTTTGGACAAAAGAACGACACTTGTGGAAATTAGACTATGGGCTATTAATGGGCTTTATATTTGTTTAACTAAATGATAGTTTGTTAATTTTAATATAAAGATTTACAATTGGACGTACCTATAAATAATCATATACACTCGATCGGACACGATGGGCGGGATATTTATATGTACGAATAATCGTTCATTTAATCGGACACGGGAATGGATTAATAGTTAATAGATTTATTAAAACAGGGGTGAATTATGTACAAGGACACTTGGCATAATTGATAACAAAGTATTAAAACCTTGGGTTACACGCAGTCGATAACCTGGTGTAATTATTAAACAAAGTAATAAAACCTTATTACAGTTTAAGTCCCCAATTAGTTGGAATATTTGACTTCGGATATAAGGATAATTTGCGAGGACACTCGCACTTTATATTTATGACTGATGGACTGTTATGGATAAAAACCAGACGGGCATATTAAATAATCCAGGACAAAGGACAATTAACCCATGGGAATAAACTAAAATCAACACGTCAAACATCATGATTACGGAAGTTTAAATAAGCATAATTCCTTTATTTTCATATTTAATTGCATTTTTAATTATCACACTTTTATTTATTGTCATTATATTTAATTGCACTTTTAATTTTCGTACTTTTTAATTATTGCAAGTTTATTTTATTGCAATTTTATTTATCACAATTTCATTATCGTTATTTACTTTACGCTTTAAATTAAGTCTTTTATTTATTTAATATTTTACATTAGGTTTTAACTGCGACTAAAGTTTTTAAAATCGACAAACTAGTCATTAAACGGTAAAAAACCCCTTTTTATAATAATAATATTACTTATATATATTTGTATTTTTATAAATTAAAACTAATATAGCGTTAAGCTTTGTTTAAAAGATTTCCATGTGGAACGAACCGGACTTACTAAAAACTACACTACTGTACGATTAGGTACACTGCCTATAAGTGTTGTAGCAAGGTTTAGTTATATCCATTCTATAAATAAATAAATATCTTGTGTAAAATTGTATCATATTTAATAGTTTTTCCTAGTAAAATATAAGCTATTTCATATACACCTCGCATAACATCAAGTATTTTTGGCGCCGCTGCCGGGGATCTTAAACGTCGAAAGCGCAACGCTAATGATATAAAAAAAATATATAATTTTGTAAAAGTTTTTATTAAGTTCTTCATATAAAAATATAAGTTTTTAAAAATATAAAAATATAAAAATACAAAAAGAGTTTGTTAAAAAATATATATAAATTTAAAAAGTATTTTTATTTTTGAGTTTAAATATAAGTATTTTATTGTTTTATAGAAATATTTATATATATATATATATATATATATATATATATATATATATATATATATATATATATATATATATATATATATATATATATATATATTTTATATTTTAGAAAAAACAGAAAAAGTAAAAAAATAAAATTTTAATTGAACCTGAGTAAAAAAACGAACCCTTTCTCAGTTTAAATTGAACCCTCCGTGACTCGCGGAGCTATTGAACTGGACCTAACCGCACTCGCGGAGGTCAATCTGACATGTCAAACCTCAGAAGCATTAATTATAAAATTAGGGTTAAATTTAAATTATTATTAATTAAAATTAGGGTTTGATTTATTATAATTAGTTTTAGTTTTAATTTAATTTGTATTTTTAAGTTATATTTAGTTTTAATAAATTATATAAATTAATAGTTTTATAAAATAAATAATATAAAAATAATATTTTTATAAAAATTGTACTTTTTACAACTTTTAGTTTATTTTTATATTTTGTTCCTTTTTATTTGTTTTAGCGTAATTTTTGTATTTTTCGCTCATATTTAGTTTTAAGTCATAGTTTTTGCCATAGTTATTTTTTTTTTTACTTCTAGATTTTTAGGCTTTGCCGTAAAATCCCTTAAGTGCTTTTTTCTTTAGACTAAGATTTAGGTGCTTTAGAATTTTGCGACACGTTTTTATGTTTTAGTATCTTTTTAAGATATTGCCATTTGGGATATAGTTTTACTTGTAAGCTTTAATATTTTTGGACGCAACTTTTAATTTTTAGATTTTAGTTCCTTTTTAAGTTTCAACGCGCTACTTTCTTATTTTTTTTCGACGCCTTTTACCTATGTATCAATTATCACTCCAATTAGTAATCTCAATTTGCAATTTTAATTTTAAGTTAGTGATAATAATAAGGTTGAGATAGTCGAGTGTTTTAAAGTTTTATAAGTCACTCTTTTTCTTTCTTATTTCTCCAATTTTAATACCGACGCGCTCTTTTTCTTTCTTATTTCTAGCCACTCTAGTTTTTAGGACATAAATTTTTATTCTATTTCTTCTCTAAATTTCTTTAAATTACGAAAATTTATTTTAAGTGGTTAAATTGATAGACATCAAAATTTTTTGGTTCGTAGTAATAGTTGGATTTGTACGTGGATCGGGTTATTGGAGCCAAACAGTACTCAATTATATTGAGACCAAACGAATCCTGCCCCTCTGCTGCATCTTTTGGCTATTCGAAACGTGGGCAAAATCAGAAAAGTCTATTAATTGGATAACTTATATAATTTTTCTTTCTTTTTAAAAACTAATAGGATATTCAGTGAATGCACCGAGTAAAACGTTCACCACCTTTTGTACGTTCACCACCTGTAACTCGATCAAGACATCTAGCAAATATTGTCGCCGTTGATTTTTCTTTAGAATCGTCATCCAGTCGACCAAGTACTCCAATTCAAATTTCCGATAATCCATTTTTTGAACCCGACCTCACAATTGAGAATCCGGAGAATATTCAGGGACAATTCATAGATCCTGAACCACTAATCTTTCCTCCGGAACCACCAATCATTCAAACAGAGATTTTTGAGGAACGATCCATTAAATTAGAATCCTCTAGTGATTCAGATTCAACAAATTCAATCATGGAAAATCTGGAACCTTTAAGTATGGAAGACTGAATGAGAGCTAAACGCACTGGCCAAGGTCACGCAATTACTCATCCAGACATTAATGCGCCAGATTATGAAATCAAAGGACAAATTCTACACATGGTAACTAATCAATGCCAATTTAGTGGTGCACCGAAGGAAGATCCAAATGAACATCTTCGTACCTTTAATAGGATCTGCACACTATTTAAAATAAGAGAAGTTGAGGATGAACAGATATATCTCATGTTATTTCCCTGGACTTTAAAGGGGGGAAGCAAAAGATTGGTTGGAATCGTTACCTGAAGGGGCGATTGATACATGGGACGTTTTAGTTGAAAAATTTCTTAAACAATTCTTTCCGGCATCTAAAGCCGTAAGACTTCAAGGAGAAATTGTTACGTTCACACAGAAGCCGAGTGAAACTCTATATGAGGCGTGGACAAGATTTGGAAAGTTATTAAGAGGATGTCCGCAACATGGTTTAGACACTTGTCAAATAGTACAAATATTCTACCAAGGATGCGACATCACTACAAGGAAAGACATCGATATAGCAGCTGGTGGTTCCATTATGAAGAAAACAGAAACTGATGCTTATAAAATTATTGATAACACTGCTTCCCACTCACATGAGTGGCACCAAGAAAAAGATATCGTTAGATCATCTAAAGCAGCTAGAGCCGATTCTAGCCATGACTTAGATTCTATTTTCGCAAAGATAGATGCTGTCGAGAGACGAATGGAAAAGATGACTAAAGATATACACTCAATACGAATTAGTTGTGAGCGGTGTGGAGGACCACATTTAACAAAAGATTGTCTCAGTATTGAACTAACAATGGAACAAAGAGAGAATGTTTCATACATAAACCAAAGGCCTGGAAATAATTATCAGAATAATTATCAACCGCCAAGACCAATTTACAATCAAAACCAGAATTATAACCGAAATGTTCCATACAACAACCAACAAGGTCCTAGCAATCAACAAGTATCCAACAATACTTACAATCAGCAAAGACCTAATTTTCAAAACAAACCACCACAATCCGATGATAAAAAGCCGAATTTAGAAGATATGATGACAAAGCTAGTTGAATCTCAAACGCAATTTTTCACATCTCAGAAACAAACAAATGAACAAAATGCTCAAGCATTTAGAAATCAACAAGCTTCTATTCAAAATCTGGAACAAGAAGTAAGTAACCTAGCAAGGTTGATAGGTGAAAGAAAACCAGGAAGTCTACCTAGTGATACAAATGCTAACCTCCGGAATGAAACAGCTAAAGCCATTACCACAAGAAGTGGTATTACACTTAAACCACCTGAAATACCTGTAATTTATGATGAAGCTATTCCTACTCCACAAGAACCACAACCTGATCAAGATAAGGAAAAAGAACCGGTAGTTAAAAAGGTTAATGAAGATAACACAGTTAAAGCTAAACCTTATGTTAAACCATACCAACCACCACTTCCTTACCAAAGTAAAATGAGAAAAGAGAGACTTGAAGCCGGGCAATCCAAATTCTTGGATATGTTTAAACAGATAAATGTAAATCTTCCTTTCATTGATGTGATTTCAGGAATGCCTAGATATGCTAAATTTCTGAAAGATCTAATCACAAATAGAAAGAAAATGGAAGAACTCTCTGCTGTTACTATGAATGCTAATTGTTCTGCAGTGCTGTTGAATAAGATACCAGAAAAACTATCTGATCCAGGAAGTTTCACAATTCCATGTTTTCTGGGTAGTCTTAGTTCAATAGAAGCATTGGCAGACTTAGGTGCTAGTATAAATTTAATGCCGTATTCACTATACGCTAAACTAGACCTTGGAGAATTGAAACCAACACGAATAAGTATACAACTAGCCGATAGATCAGTAAAATACCCTAGAGGGATAATGGAGAACATGCTAGTTAAAGTTGGTACTTTAGTATTTCCAGTAGATTTTGTTGTTCTGGACATGAAAGAAGATTCTCGAGTTCCTCTCATATTAGGAAGACCATTCTTAAACACGGCTAAAGCAATAATAGACGTGTTTGGTAAGAAACTGACCCTAAGTATAGAGGACGAGAGTGTTACCTTTTCAGTTGATAGAGCAATGCAACAACCGCAATCTGCAGATGATACATTTTATTATATTCGAACTATATAATCACATGCAGAATTGTTAGAAGAATTTCCAGAATTAAAAGGAACAGGAGAATGTTCTTTAGAAGAAGGAACTTGATTGTTATGCGAGGTGTATATGAAATAGGTTATATTTTACAAGGAAATACTATTAAATACGATACAATTTTACACAAGATATTTATTTATTTATAGAATGGATATACCTAAACCTTGCTACAACACTTATAGGTAGTGTACCTAATCGTACAGTAGTGTAGTTTTTAGTAAGTCCGGTTCGTTCCACAGGGAATCCTTTAAACAAGCTTAACGCTATATTAGTTTTAAATTTATAAAAATACAAATATACATATACGTAATATTATTATTATAAAAGGGGGTTTTTTACCGTTTAATGACCGGTTTGTCGATTTTTAAACTTTAGTCGTAGTTAAAACCTAATGTAAAATATTAAATAAATAAAAGACTAAATTTAAAGCGTAAAGTAAATAACGATAATAAAATTGCGATAAATAAAAGTGCGATAAAATAAAATTGCGATAATTAAAAAGTACAATAATTAGAAATGCAATTAAATACAATGACAATAAATAAAAGTGCGATAATTAAAAGTGCAATTAAATATGAAAATAAAGGAATTATGCTTATTTAAACTTCCATAATCATGATGTTTGAAGTGTTGATTTTAGTTTATTCCCATGGGTTAATTGTCCTTTGTCCTGGATTATTCAATATGTCCGTCTGGTTTTTGTCCATAACAGTCCATCAGTCATAAATATAAAGTGCGAGTATCCTCGTCAAATTATCCTTATACCCGAAGTCAAATATTCCAACTAATTGGGGACTTAAACTGTAACAAGGTTTTAATACTTTGTTTAATAATTACACCAGGATATCGACTGCGTGTAACCCAAGGTTTTAATACTTTGTTAACAATTACGCCAAGTGTCCTTGTACATAATTTCACCCATGTTTTAATAATTCCATAGACTATTAATCCATTCCCGTGTCCGGTTAAATGAACGATTATTCGTACATATAAATATCCCGCCCATCGTGTCCGATCGAGTGTATATGGTTATTTATAGGGACGTCCAATTGTAAATCTTTATATTAAAATTAACAAACTATCATTTAGTTAAACAAATATAAAGCCCATTAATAGCCCATAGTCTAATTTCTACAAGTGTCGTTCTTTTGTCCAAACCCCAATTATGGTACAAAGCCCAATTACCCAATTTTAGTAATTAGCCCAACATCATGATTACTTCGTTTTAAATAAGCATATTAATAACTTAGCTACGAGACATTAAATTAAAAAGGTTGAACATAACTTACAATGATTAAAAATAGCGTAGCATTACACGGACAGAATTTCGACTTACACCCTTACAACATTCGCTAACATACCCTTATTATTAGGATTTAAAATTAAAATTAAAATTAAAATATATATATATATATATATACGTTTACATATGAGTGAAGAGAAAAATATGTGTAAAATTCGGCTGAATGCTCGGCCTTTTATAGGCCCACGTGTTACTGTTTGACCTCTGCGAGTGCGGAGGTTTTTGCTTTCATAAGCTCCGCGAGTGCGGAGCATTGGAATCCAGCTCACACAAGTTTGGATCTTAGTCTGCAGACGGTTTTAATATATAAATATAATATATATATAATTTATATAATTAATTATATATTATATTATATTTATATACATAGTTAATTTATAATTTCCGATTCGTTGCGTCGAGCGTTGAGAGTTGACTCTGGTCCCGGTTCCGGATTTTCGAACGTCCTTGCGTACAATTTAATATCTTGTATTTTGTGTTTCGAATCTTGTACTCTTGTGATTTTGAGACGTTTCTCATCAATAATTGGAACCTCTTTGATTGTATTTTGTAATTTTGAGCTTTTTGGTCGTTTGCGTCTTCAATTCGTCGAATCTGTCTTTTGTCTTCACCTTTTATTATTTAAACGAATATCAATTGTAAATAGAATAATTGCAACTAAAAGCTTGTCTTTCTTGAGGGATAATGCTATGAAATATATGTCCGTTTTTAGCATTATCAAATATTCCCACACTTGAGCGTTGCTTGTCCTCAAGCAATATAGTCTTGAAATATACTAGAATCACTTTTTTTTTCTTCACACTTTGTACATCAGTGATTTCTATACGGCGGTATAAACAATGGTAGTAACGTTGTGGTTTACAGTCCCACATGAATATAAAAATTTAGATCCATTAAGGAAATTGGATCTTTATGAAAACATTTGATCTTTTGAAAATTAAATCTAGCTTTTACCCTAGATAAGTTTTCCGGAATAACCCTTCACCGGTGTTTGCAAATTCTTTTTGTGGGTTTGGTGGGTTTCAGATTTGAAAATTTTAGCTCAAAACTTGCGGTTTTGTGTCACCCACTTGCTAACCTTGTATTGAGAAAGCAACACGTCCAGTATACTTGCTCCGTATATTACCTTTCGATAAACTACCGTCCGGTTGTAAAGGAAAGCGTTGAACAAGTAACTGTTAAGGCAATGTCCCCTGACATGCTTTTAATTATGGTCTATAACGTATCGGACACAATTACTATCCTTGGTAGGAGCAATAGTAAAGCTCACCCTTATAATTTTTCGGTCTGGCACAAGGTCATGTCTTTGACCATGCTATGCAACCACCGTTCTTACGGTTGACACCCGATTTGGTTCAGGTGACCTAATGAATTCCAGATGAATTCCTAGGATTTTTCGTTCAATGGTAATGAATGCATTTGATGTCAAAGCTAAGGGGTATAAAATACAATTAAATTTTTGCAGGAAATACTATTAAATACGATACAATTTTACACAAGATATTTATTTATTTATAGAATGGATATACTTAAACCTTGCTACAACACTTATAGGCAGTGTACCTAATCGTACAGTAGTGTAGTTTTTAGTAAGTCCGGTTCGTTCCACAGGGAATCTTTTTTTAACAAAGCTCAACGCTATATTAGTTTACTTTTATAAAAATACAAACATATATATAAGTAATATTATTATTATAAAAGGGGGGGGGGGAGGGGGGTTTACCGTTTAATGACCGGTTTGTCGATTTTAAAACTTTAGTCGCAGTTAAAACCAAATGTAAAATAATAAATAAATACAAGACTTAATTTTAAGCGTAAAGTAAATAACGATAATGAAATTGTGAATAATAAAAGTGCGATAAAATAAACTTGCGATAATTAAAAAGGATGATGATTAAAAGTGCAATTAAATAACAATAAATAAAAGTGCGATAATTAGAAGTGCAATTAAATATAAAATAAAAGAAATTAAATATGAAATAAAAGAATTATGCTTATTTAAACTTCCGTAATCATGATGTTTGACGTGTTGATTTTAGTTTTATGCCCATGGGTTAATTGTCCTTTGTCCTGGATTATTTAATATGTCCGTCTGGTTTTTGTCCATAACAGTCCATCAGTCATAAATATAAAGTGCGAGTGTCCTCGTCAAATTATTCTTATACCCGAAGTTAAATATTCCAACTAATTGGGGATTTAAACTGTAACAAGATTTTAATACTTTGTTTAATAATTACACCAGGTTGTCGACTGAGTGTAACCCAAGGTTTTAATATTTTGTTATCAATTATACCAAGTGTCCTTTGTACATAATTTCACCCCTGTTTTAATTATTCTAGTGGCTATTAATCCATTCCCGTGTCCGGTTAAATGAACGATTATTCGTACATATAAATACCCCGCCCATCGTGTCCGATTGAGTGTATATGGTAATTTATAGGGACGCCCAATTGTAAATCTTTATATTAACATTAACAAACTATCATTTAGTTAAACAAATATAAAGCCCATTAATAGCTCATAGTCTAATTTTCACAAGTGTCGTTCTTTTGTCCAAACCCCAATTATGGTACAAAGCCCAATTACCCAATTTTAGTAATTAGCCCAACATCATGATTACTTCGTTTTAAATAAGCATAATAATAACTTAGCTACGAGACATTAATATAAAAAGGTTGAACATAACTTACAATGATTAAAAATAGCGTAGCGTTACACGGACAGAATTTCGACTTACACCCTTACAACATTCGCTAACATACCCTTATTATTAGGATTAAAATTAAAATTAAAATATAAATTATATATATATTTTACGTATGAATGAGGAAAAGAAAAAGATGGTTTTTGCGATCAGAATTCGGTTGCTTTTATAGGGATTTTTGAAACTTGGGGCTCCGCGACTCGCGGCCTTTTTGGCCTTCAAACTCCGCGACTCGCGGAGTTTGCAATTACAGCTCACTCTGGTTTGGAGTCTTTCTTGCCGACGGTTTTTATTATTTATTATAATATATAAATAATTATAAGAATTATTTAAATATTATATTATATTTATGTGCATAGTTGACTTGTAATTTTTAGTCCGTTGCGTCGAGCGTTGAGAGTTGACTCTGGTCCCGGTTCCGGATTTTCGAACGTCCTTGCGTACAATTTTATATTTTGTACTTTGCGTTTTGAATCTTGTACTCTTGTAATTTCGAGACGTTTCTTATCAATAATTGGAACCTCTTTGATTGTCTTTTGTACTTTTGAGCTTTTTGGTCGTTTGCGTCTTCAATTCGTCGAATCTCTCTTTTGTCTTCACCTTTTATTATTTAAACGAATATCACTTGTAAATAGAACAATTGCAACTAAAAGCTTGTCTTTCTTGAGGAATAATGCTATGAAATATATGTTCGTTTTTAGCATTATCAAATATTCCCACACTTGAGCGTTGCTTGTCCTCAAGCAATATCGTCTTGAAATACTAGAATCACTTCTTTATTCTTCACACTTTGTACATCAGTGATTTCTATACGGCGGTATAAACAATGGTAGTAACGATATGGTTTACAGTTCCACATGACTATAAAAATTTAGATCCATTAAGGAAATTGGATCTTTATGAAAACATTTGATCTTTTGAAAATTAAATCTAGTTTTTACCCTAGATAAGTTTTCCGGAATAACCCTTTACCGGTGTTTGCAAAATATTTTTGTGGGTTTGGTGGGTTTCAGATTTGAAAATTTTAGCTCAAAACTTGCGGTTTTGTGTCACCCACTTGCTAACCTTGTATTTGGAAAGCAACACGTCCAGTTTACTTGTCCCGTATATTACCTTTCGGTAAACTACCGTCCGATTGTAAAGGAAAGCGTTGAACAAGCAACTGTTAAGGCAATGTCCCCTGACATGCTTTTAATTATGGTCTATAACGTGTTGGACGCAATTACTATCCTTGGTAGGAGCAATAGTAAAGCTCACCCTTATGATTTTTCGGTATGGAACAAGGTCCTGTCTTTGACCACTATGCAACCACCGTTCTTACAGTTGACACCCGATTTGGTTCAGGTGACCTAATGAATTCCAGGTGAATTCCTAGGATTTTACGTTCAATGGTAATGAACGCATTGAAAATAGGGTTTTCAGAAAACAAATCGGTTTGTAATTTTGATCAAAATATTTTCTCGTTCAAGCTCGAGTTTAGATATCATTGAATTCCATGAGTTTGTAATTCTCAATCTTTAAGGTCAATCTCAAGGATTGAGTGATATCAGTCTTAAAAGCTGATTTTTAATTTTTTTAAGGAGATTATCCTTTCTGGGGATCTGATTCATTAGTCTTATCCAGCTAATTTGCATGGTGCCCCCCATTGTACAAGATAAATCCTTCTCATGGTTAGGATAAATCTGACCACTTGGCGACTCTGTTTAATGCTGAGGTCCGTGGATTTCCTGCTGATTTTAGTGATGACTTTTCTAGATTTTTCGTCAACCTACAGCTGGTCTGGACGACAACTTCATGACCTAAATCAAGAAGCGCGTGTCTATTTCAGAAGACTTTACTTCCTTTTAATGATGGAATTGATTCATCGTGTAGATCCATCTTTTCTTTTCTTTCATCGGGTAAAACAGTTTAGTTTAGTCCAAAGCAAAAGTATTTTCAGTTATTTGTTACAGATATATGTGACATATGTTTAAGATAACTTGGTAAATTTTCCCACACTTGGCTTTTATTTTCCTTTTTATCGTCCTCTATTCCATTTTAAATGAATTTTAACATTTTAGTTTGTTTCTCAATTTATGTCCTTTCCGACGTAACAATAATTTCGGTGTTAAAACCTAGTTTTATTGTTCATAAATATGTATAAACATGATTTTGAGTTCATTTAATTGAAAATTTTGAAAAATTTTACTAGAATTGGGTAGTTAGTATATAAGACTAGGGCTGTTCTTTTTTTATCAGAGAGCACTAGATTCTAATACAACTACTGCTTTACTAGTATTTTTAATGGTAACCAAGTGTTTAAGATAAAAATTTTAAAATCCTAAAGAATTTAACCCCTTCCCACACTTAAGATCTTGCAATGCCCTCATTTGCAAGAAATCAGTAACAATTTAAATTATTGAGGGTGATTAGTGTGAAAATGATTAAATTTTTACCAAAGTTTCCAAATATATTGGCGTTTGTTTGCTGAATGATAAATGGTGCACATCATTTGTTCATTCCGTCTTGTTGTTATTTCACATATATTTTGCATCTTGTCGTCAAAATTAGTTGCTTTTGCTGAACTTAATGCCAGTCTTTGAAAATGCGTTGTTTTACCCTGTTGTGTACATAAGATAAACTGCAAACATATATACATATTTTTGAAGTTTGGTATATTACCCCACATTCAAAAATTATTAAAATCTAAGAATAAAAGTTAGATAATTATAAAAATGATTACAATATTAACAAAAGTATTAAACGTATCAATAATTACAAATTACAAAAAAAAAAAATAAGTATACTAGGGATGATACTGGTACCAATAGGGGTTCCAGGCATAACCATAAGTTCTATAGAATGCTTCGGCAGGGTTATACGTAGGATATGGTGGCTGCATCTCTATAGACCAGGGAGGGAAGATGGGTTTCGGTGTAGGAATATAGTTTCTACCTATATGTTGGCAATGAGCTATGATTTGGTTCTGATGAACTTGCCAATCTTCAAATGCTCTCTGTCTAGCATTTTCGTATTCCTGAGAAGCTATAAACCTTTGCATTTCTTGCATCTCATTCCCCCCTCCTACATTACCTTGCTGTTGGTTTCTCTCAACCTGTGGATGTCTACCATGGTATGGTACTGCGGCGTTATTTCGCCTCTTCAAAACTTTCGCACCATGGTATACATTTAAACCTATAGTATCGCGGGGTTCCGGTTCTTCTACTAATAATCCCCCCCGACTTATATCCACACCGAGATATTCACCAATCAAAGTAATAAAAATACCACCTCCTATTATGCTATGCGGTCGCATCCCCCGAACCATAGCTGATAAATAATAACCCACACAATATGGTATACTTACAGCGCTTTGTGGGTCTCGAATACACATATGGTAAAACAAATCCTGTTCATTTACTTTTTCCTTGTTCTTACCCCTTTGTGTAATCGAATTAGCTAAAAACCTATGAATCACTCTTAATTCGGCTCTATCTATATCCAAATAAGAGTAATTTCCCCCTTTGAAACGGTGATGGCTTGTCATTTGACTCCACACACCGTGTGTATCAAAATTTTCATCTATCTTTCTACCGTTTAGTATCAACCCTCTTCAATCGGCAGATGCTAACTCCTCAGGCGTATATATACGTAAAGCCTGAGCCATGTCTAGTAAAGACATGTGGCGCATCGAACCACCTAACAAAAATCTAATAAAAGAACGATCGATTAAACTAGCTACCCGATCATTCAACTCTATACTACACAACAATTCTTCACACCATACTTTATATACAGGTCTATGCATGGTGAATAAACGTACCCAGTCATTAAAAGTAGAATTACCATACCTCTGTACAAGTAATTCCCTAATTGGCCCGGCCAATTCTACAGCTTCTAAGGGTCCCCATTCTATGACCCTCGGTACCTCAACAACCTTAGAATGAAGAGTATGCAAACCCCTTTGATATTTTGGATAATCTATCCAAAGTCTGTCAAATCTCAGGTTCGGGTGCAACTCTTCCAAGTGCATATCGGAAAAGGTCATGACTAGATGAGGTATATCCTGCTTGTAGTAGTTATCCACCTCCTGTTGTTCCGCATTCTTAGCAGGAGCATTACGGGCTTGGGATGAAGATTCACCCCTTTCAGTCTGCAAAACACATCAAACACAATTTTTGTGCATCCAAATATGCATTAGTGTCAGCAAAATCATCAATCAAAATAATTACAATGACATTATCAATTTATATTAAACTTAAGCTTATTTTCACATTTTTATCAAATCTACACTTTTTCAAATAAGCATATACGAAAATGTTCGCCAAGTTCATAAGCATTCAACTCAAATAACATGTCAAAATAATCATTACTAGCAATTAAACAAGTTTCAAATGGCATTATCTTTCAAAAATCAAGTTCATGAATTTTAGACTTGAAAAAGTCCACTTTAATTCTCAAAATCATGTTTAGGCTCAAAGTTTGGATCATTTAACTACCTAAACATGTTACACTACTTAATTTAGCAACAATTCATGACAAAAATCGGCCATAACCTGTTTATATCAAAAAGCCCCAAATTTGCTCAAGAACACAAACCCTAGATTATTCAAAATTTGAAGTTTAAGGCTTTTAATCATGTTAAATAGCATCAATCTAGGTTATACAAGCATAATACATAAACAATTTAAGCCTAATTACACTAAAAAGCATCAAAATCAAATTGGGGAAAAAATGGCTCAAGAACACTAATTTCGGATTAAATGGTGTTTAGGTGTAGAAATTTACCGTTTTTCTTGAGTAATTCCTAGATAGCATCCTTCTCAACATGATTTTAGTAAAAAATTTGGTGATTAACGGTTAAAAATTGTGATTTTGGGGTGTATTTTTCGGGTATTTTCGAGCAGTTTTCGTAGTGTTTGTGTGTTTTGTGGGTTGGGACTGATCTGTTTCAGCTATATTTTTTTTCTGTAATCCGACCCCTCCGCGAGTCGCGGCATTTAAGCCTTCAAACTCCGCGACTCGCGGAGTTTGCTTTTTTTTTTTTTTTATAATCATTAACTTATAAAACAATTAAGTACTTAATTTTAAAATTTTGTTTCCCTTGTTATTTAGGACGAGGTCGTTTCGGATCGATGTCCTAGTCCGTCTCTCGACAAAATTTTAAAATTTGTCTTTTTGTAGCGATTGTTTTAAAAGCTAAGATTTTTGGGGTTTTTTTTAATGTTTTTGGCATACTTTAATTCAATGAGATTAAAAATAATGATAATAAAAGTTCTCGTCCCTCTCTCGGGTAAAGCAATTTCGGTTCAAAGACCTAGTCTTCAACTTACGACGAATTTTAAAAATCATATTTTTAACTTAATGAGATAAAGTAAATTTTTGTTTTTAAATTCACACAACTTAAATATAAAATTCAAAATTTATATTAAAAATTCATACCAAACTTAAAATTTGAAATGCATAAAATTAAAAATTTATATTTTAAAAATTAAAAATTCACACCAAACTTAATTTATAAATTTATAAATTCATACCAAACTTATATTAATTTTTCAAATATTTACAATTTTAAATATATTGTTTTTACAAAGTTTACAATATTAATTTAAGATTTAAATATTAATTTTAAAAACATGGTAAAAATAAAATTAAAAATCTTTTTGGCTTTTTATCCCACTTTAGTCAATCAAATATTATCAAAAATATGCGCCCCTCTTTTCGGTAAAGTAATTTCGGTTCCAAGACCTAATTTAACTCATGACGAATTTTTGAAATATTTTGGGTTGATTGTTTAAAGATATTTATACCTTAAGAATAAACGTTAAATTTCGCAGTGATGTAATAAATTTTTGAATGATATCAATAATTTCGGTCGCCAAACCTAATTTTATACAATACCAATTTAATACTTTTTAGCGAACAAATTAGCGTTTATTATCAAAAGGTTAAAAATAAAAAAAAATAAAATAAAAACTGTACAAACATACCTGTGAAATAGATTTCTTAGTTATATGATCTATCCCATTCATAAGATAGTCGGTTTAATTAGTTTTCCATAGCTACATAGGCGTAACCTCGAGCATTCAGTGTCTTTTCTTCTAAACATATGAACGGTCCGTCTCTGCATAAAGTAACAAATTCGGTATTTGAATAGGTTTGATTATTTGAACATTTACCTCCATGTGACCATTTTCCGCATTTGTGACATCTTTCAAGGTGTCGTGCTCTTATTTTCGCTGCGGATTTTGATTTTCCTTTACCAAATTGTAACTTATTATCTTCGCATCTGGATTCTTTTCTAACTCCGTCCATTCTTTCTCTGATTACTGATACTATTTCACTTGGTAGTATGTCATTATTTCTTTTAGTGATCAAAGCGTGTAGCATTAGACCATGGTTTAGTTCACAGGCAGTCTTCATTTTGTAAAAACCTAAAAAAATAAAAATTCAGAATGGGGGGAGAAGACTAGTTCTTTAGGGTCTGCTAGGGAAAGACCATTCGGGTTCCATTTTCGAGAACTATATGAAAACAGATAATCTAACTCTAACAGAAATACATGTTATCCTTTAAAGACTTGATTCTCCCCACACTTAGTTAGCTGTGGTGTCGAAATTGTGATTAACTTCGTTGTCGACTTCCATCGGACCATGTATGTAATGTTTAACTCTGTGACCATTAACTTTAAATTCAATCCCATTTGAATTTATCAATTCTATCGTTCCGTATGGGAAAACTCTTTTGACTATGAATGGTCCAGACCATCTTGATTTCAATTTTTCAGGAAATAGCTTGAATCGTGAATTGAAAAGAAGAACTCTGTCTCCTTCTTTAAATTCTTTTGAACTTCTGATTCTTTTATCATGCCATTTCTTCGTTCTTTCTTTATAGATTAACGAATTATCGTATGCTTCTTGTCTTAATTCTTCTAATTCGTTTAGTTGACTTAATCGTAGACGTCCGGGTTCATGTAAATCAAGATTACATGTCTTCAAAGCCCAAAATGCTTTGTGTTCAATTTCTACTGGAAGATGACATGCTTTTCCATAAACAAGTCTAAAAGGTGTGGTTCCAATTGGAGTTTTGTAGGCTGTTCTAAAAGCCCAGAGTGCATCCTCCAATTTAATGGACCATTCCTTCGGATTTGATCCTACTGTTTTCTCTAGAATACGTTTTAAAGCTCGGTTGGTATTTTCAACTTGTCCACTTGTTTGTGGATGATATGCGGTGGAGATTTTATGAGTTACTCCATATCTTTTAAGAACTTTCTCAAGTTGATTATTACAGAAATGAGTACCCCGATCACTTATTAAAGCTTTCGGTGTTCCAAACCTTGCAAAAAGACGTTTTAAAAAGTTGACTACAACTCGTGCATCGTTAGTTGGGAGAGCTTGTGCTTCCGCCCATTTAGATACATAATCAATGGCTACGAGTATATATAGATTATTATGAGATTTTGGAAATGGACCCATAAAGTCAATACCCCAAATGTCAAATACTTTACATACTTGGATGACATTTTATGGCATTTCATCACGTTGATTTATTTTTCCGGCCCTTTGACATGCATCACAGGATTTGCAAAGAAGGTGTGCGTCTTTGTAAATTGTAGGCCAATAGAATCCAGCTTCATAAACTTTTCTTGCTGTTAGTTGAGGCCCATAATGCCCTCCTGTTGGTCCTGTGTGACAATGGTTTAAAATTTTACTAGCTTCATCTCCAAATACACATCGGCATATTATTCCATCGGGACAACTTTTAAACAGATGTGGATCTTCCCAGAAATAGTGTTTTATATCACTGAAGAATTTCTTTCGTCTTTGGTACGATAATCCTTTTTCAAGGAATCCACAAACTAAGTAGTTTTCATAGTCTGCAAACCATGGGATTTCATTATAATCTATCTTCAATAGATATTCATCAGGAAAGTTGTCTTGTATGGCCGATTCATTTAGAACTTCTAACTCAGGATTTTCAAGACGAGAAAGATGATCAGCGGCGAGATTTTCTGCTCCTCTTTTATCTCGGATTTCAATATCAAACTCTTGTAAGAGTAAGATCCAACGGATTAATCTTGGTTTAGCATCTTGTTTTGAAAATAGGTATCTAAGAGCAGAATGGTCGGTATAGACCACCGTTTTTGCTAGAACGAGATATGATCGAAATTTGTCAAAAGCAAAGACAATAGCAAGGAGTTCTTTTTCAGTAGTTGTATAGTTCGTTTGTGCTCCTTGTAACGTCTTACTAGCATAATATATAGGTTGAAATCGCTTTTCAATCCTTTGTCCTAAAACGGCTCCCATTGCAAAATCACTTGCATCGCACATTAGTTCAAATGGTAGATTCCAATTTGGTGTTATCATGATCGGCGCATTAGTGAGTTTTTCTTTAAGAATATTAAAAGATTTGATACACTCATCTGAAAAGATGAATGGAGCATCCTTTTCTAGGAGTTTATTCATAGGAGTGGCAATTTTAGAAAAATCTTTTATGAAACGTCGGTAAAAACCGGCATGCCCTAGAAAACTCCTAACTCCTCTAACATTGGTGGGATGTGGAAGTTTAGCAATTACATCTACTTTAGCTCTACCCACTTCAATTCCTTCTTTTGAAATTTTATGTCCAAGAATGATACCTTCTTTAACCATGAAATGGCATTTCTCCCAATTAAGTACTAGATTTGATTTTTCGCATCTAATTAGCATTCGTTCCAGATTAACTAGACATGATTTAAATGTATCACCGAAGACTGAAAAGTCATCCATGAATACTTCCATGCATTCTTCTATCATGTCGTGAAAAATTGCCATCATACACCTTTGAAAGGTTGCAGGGGCGTTGCAAAGTTCAAATGGCATGCGTTTGTAAGCAAAAGTACCATAATGGCACGTGAATGTGGTTTTCTCTTGATCTTCGGGTGCTATTGGAATTTGAAAATATCCGGAAAATCCATCTAGAAAACAATAGTAACTATTTTCGGCTAATTTTTCCAACATTTGATCTATGAAAGGTAAGGGAAAGTGATCTTTTCTGGTGGCGTCATTTAATTTTCTTTAATCAATACATACACGCCATCCTGTTACAGTCCTAGTAGGAATAAGCTCATTTTTTTCATTTGTAATGACAGTCATGCCACCCTTCTTAGGCACGCATTGAACTGGGCTTACCCATGGACTATCAGAAATTGGATATATCAAACCTGCATCTAGCAGTTTAATAATCTCTTTCTTAACTACATCTTGCATATTAGGATTTAGTCTTCATTGGCGTTGCACATATGTTTTATGACCTTCTTCCATAAGGATTTTATGTGTGCAATACGAAGGACTTATTCCTTTAATATCATGAATCTTCCATGCAATGGCTGGTTTATGAGCTTTCAACATAGAAATGAGTTGTGATTTCTCATTTTCAGTAAGAGAAGACGATATTATTACAGGTAATTCAGATTCACCATGTAAATAAGCGTATTCCAAATGGTTTGGAAGTGGTTTTAACTCTAATTTCGGAGGTTCTTCTATCGATGATTTATATCGATATCTGTCTTCTTCTTTTAGTATTTGAATTTCTTCTGTTGTTGGTTCATATCCATTAGCTATTAGTGTAGCTAACATTTTAGCTTCATCAATTGGTTCATTACCTTCTCCTAAAGAACATTCTCCTGTTCCTTGTAATTCTGGAAATTCTTCTAATAATTCTGCATGTGCATCTATAGTTTGAATATAATAACATGTATCATCTGCAGATTGTGGTTGTTGCATTGCTCTATCAACTGAAAAGGTAACACTCTCATCTTCTATACTTAGGGTCAATTTCTTACCGAACACGTCTATTATTGCTTTAGCCGTGTTTAAGAAGGTCTTCCTAATATGAGAGGAACTTGAGAATCTTCTTCCATGTCCAGAACAACAAAATCTACTGGAAATACTAAAGTACCAACTTTAACTAGCATGTTCTCCATTATCCCTCTAGGATATTTTATTGATCTATCGGCTAGTTGTATGCTTATTCTGGTTGGTTTCAATTCTCCAAGGTCTAGTTTAGCGTATAGTGAATACGGCATTAGATTTATACTAGCACCTAAGTCTGCCAATGCTTCTATTGAACTAAGACTACCCAGAAAACATGGAATTGTGAAACTTCCTGGATCAGATATTTTTTCTGGTATCTTATTCAACAGCACTGCTGAACAATTAGCATTCATAGTAACAGCCGAGAGTTCTTCCATTTTCTTTCTATTTGAGATTAGATCTTTCAAGAATTTAGCATATCTAGACATTCCTGAAATCACATCAATGAAAGGAAGATTTACATTTATCTGTTTAAACATATCCAAGAATTTGGATTGCTCGGCTTCAAGTTTCTCTTTCTTCATTTTACTCGGAAAAGGAAGTGGTGGTTGATATGGTTTAACATAAGGTTTATCCTTAACTGTGTTATCTTCATTAACCTTTTCAACTACCGGTTCTTTTTCCTTATCTTGATCAGGTTGTGGTTCTTGTGGAGTAGGAATAGTTTCATCAGAAGTTACAGGTATTTCCGGTGGTTTAAGTGTTGTACCACTTCTTGTGGTAATGGCTTTAGCTGTTTCATTCCGGGGGTTAGCATTTGTATCACTAGGTAGACTTCCCGGTTTTCTTTCACCTATTAACCTTGCTAGGTTACTCACTTCTTGTTCTAGATTTTGAATAGAAGCTTATTGATTTCTAAATGCTTGAGCATTTTGTTCATTAGTTTGTTTCTGAGATGTGAAAAACTGCGTTTGAGTTTCAACTAGCTTCGTCATCATATCTTCTAAATTCGGCTTTTTATCATCGGTTTGTTGTGGTGGTTTGTTTTGAAAATTAGGTCGTTGCTGATTGTAAGTATTATTGGATACTTGTTGATTGCTAGGACCTTGTTGGTTGTTGTATGGAATATTTCGGTTATAATTTTGGTTTTAATTGTAAATCGGTCTTGGCGGTTGATAATTATTCTGATAATTATTTCCAGGCCTTTCATTTATGTATGAAATATTCTCTCTTTGTTCCATTGTTAATTCAATACTGAGACAATATTTTGTCAAATGTGGTCCTCCACACTGCTCACAACTAATTCGTATTAAGTGAATATCTTTAGTCATCTTTTCCATTCGTCTCTCCACAGCATCTATCTTTGCGGAAATGGAATCTAAGTCATGGCTAGAATCGGCTCTAGCTGCTTTAGATGATCTAACGATGTCTTTTTCTTGGTGCCACTCATGTGAGTGGGAAGCAGTATTATCAATAATTTTGTAAGCATCAGTTTCGGTTTTCTTCATAATAGAACCATCAGCTGCTATATCTATGTCTTTTCTTGTAGTGATGTCGCATCCTTGGTAGAATATTTGTACTATTTGACAGGTGTCTAAACCATGTTGCGGACATCCTCTTAACAACTTTCCATATCTTGTCCATGCCTCATATAGAGTTTTATTTGGTTTCTGTGTAAACGTAACAATTTCTGCTTGAAGTCTTACGGCTTTAGATGCAGGAAAGAATTGTTTAAGAAATTTGTCAACTAAAACATCCTATGTATCAATCGCCCCTTCAGGTAACGATTCCAACCAATCTTTGGCTTCTCCCTTTAAAGTCCAGGGAAATAACATGAGATATATCTATTCATCCTCCACTTCTCAGATTTTAAATAGTGTGCAGATCCTATTAAAGGTACGTAGATGTTCATTTGGATCTTCCTTCGGCGCACCACTAAATTGGCATTGATTAGTCACCATGTGTAGAATTTGTCCTTTGATTTCATAATCTGGCGCATTAATGTCTGGATGAGTAATTGCGTGACCTTGGCCAGTGCGTTTAGCTCTCATTCGGTCTTCCATACTTAAAGGTTCCAGATTCTCCATAATTAAATTTGTTGAATCGGTATCACTAGATGATTCTGATTTAATGGTCCGTTCCTCAACAATCTCTGTTTGAATGATTGGTGGCTCTGGAGGAAAGTTTAGTGGTTCAGGATCTACGAACCGTTCCTGAATATTCTCCGGATTCTCAATTGTGAGGTCGGATTCAAAAAATGGATTATCGGAAATTTGAACTGAAGTACTTGGTCGACTGGATGACGATTCTAAAGAAAAATCAACGGCAGTAATATTTGCTAAATGTCTTGATCTAGTTACAGGTGGTGAACGTACAAAAGGTGGTGAACGTCTTGCTCGGTGCATTCACTGAATATCCAATTAGTTTTTAAAAGGAAAGAAAAATTTTAATAAGTTATCCAATTAATAGACTTTTCTGATTTTGCCCACGTTTCGAATAGCCAAAAGATGCAGCAGAGGGGCAGGATTCGTTTGGTCTCAATATAATTGAGGACTGTTTGGCTCCAATAACCCGGTCCACGTATAAATCCAACTATTACTACGAACCAGAAAATTTTGATGTCTATCAATTTAACCACTTAAAATAAATTTTCGTAATTTTAAGAAAATTTAGATAAGAAGTAGAATAAAAATCTATGTCCTAAAACTAGAATAGCGAGAAATAAGAAAGAAAAAGAGTTCGTCGGAAAAAGATTGAAAAAGAAAAATGGTTGAAAAATAAAAGGTGACGGAAAAATAAAAGAAACTTATAAAACTTAAAAATACTTGACTAACCTAACCTTATTACTACAACTAACTTAAAATTATAATCGCAAATTGAAATTACTAATTGGAATGATAATTGGTACATAGTAAAAGGTGTCTAAAAATATTAAAGCTTATAGGAAAAACTATATCCCAAATGGAAATAACTTAAAAAGAAACTAAAACTTAAAAAGGCGTCGTAAAATTTTAAAGTACCTAAATCTTAGTCTAAAGAAAAAACACTTAAGGAATTCTACGGCAAAGCCTAAAAATCTAGAAGTAAAAATAACTATGGCAAAATCTAAGTTTAAAACTAAATATGAGCTAAAAATACAAATATTATGCTAAAACAATTAAAAAGGGACAAAATATAAAAATATACAAAAAGTTGTAAAAAGTACAATTTTTATAAAAATATTATTTTTATATTATTTATTTATTAAAACTACTAATTTTATAATTTAATTAAACTAATTAAACTAAATAATACAAATTTATTAAAACTTAAATTAACTACTAAATTAATTAATTATTTAACCCTAATACAATTTAATTAATAATAATTAATAATACTCCGTAATAAATGCAAGATTAGGGCTTCTGTCGTGTGTCAGGTCCCCTCCGCGAGTCGCGGTATTTAAAGCATCAAACCCCGCGAGTCGCGGGGTTCAGAAATTCAGATGACAGCTTACTTTAAATTCGACACGTTTTTCTTTATTTATATATATATATATATATATATATATATATATATATATATTTTAAATTTTCTGTTTTAATAAAAGTATTTATATAATAAAAACTTATATCTAAATAGAAATATTTTATAATTTTATAAATAAAAATCTTAAAACTAGAATTATATATATATATATATATATATATATATATATATATATATATATATATATATATATATATATATATATATATATATATATATATATATATATATATATATATATATATATATATATATTTTATGTTTTTAAATAAAAACAAAATACTTAAATAAAACTTATGTTTTTATAAAATAAAAACAAAGAAACTTTATAAAACTTAAATATTTATCAAACTCCTAAAAATATTTATATTTTTGTTTTTTCTTTTTATATTTTCGAATATTTAAAACGTTTTTTTTACAAAAACGAATTTTAATAAAAGTAAACTAAAAATCTTTTTTTTTTATATATATTAGCGTTGTGCTTCCGGCGTTTAAGAAGTTCCCCGGCAGCGGCGCCAAAATTACTTGATGTCAAAGCTAAGGGGTATAAAATACTATTAAATTTTTGCAGGAAATACTATTAAATACGATACAATTTTACACAAGATATTTATTTATTTATAGAATGGATATACTTAAACCTTGCTACAACACTTATAGGCAGTGTACCTAATCGTACAGTAGTGTAGTTTTTAGTAAGTCCGGTTCGTTCCACAGAGAATCTTTTTTTAACAAAGCTCAACGCTATATTAGTTTACTTTTATAAAAATACAAACATATATATAAGTAATATTATTATTATAAAGGGGGGGTTTTTTACCGTTTAATGACCGGTTTGTCGATTTTAAAACTTTAGTCGCAGTTAAAACCAAATGTAAAATAATAAATAAATACAAGACTAAATTTTAAGCGTAAAGTAAATAACGATAATGAAATTGTGAATAGTAAAAGTGCGATAAAATAAACTTGCGATAATTAAAAAGGACGATGATTAAAAGTGCAATTAAATAACAATAAATAAAAGTGCGATAATTAGAAGTGCAATTAAATATAAAATAAAAGAAATTAAATATGAAATAAAAGAATTATGCTTATTTAAACTTCCGTAATCATGATGTTTGACGTGTTGATTTTAGTTTTATGCCCATGGGTTAATTGTCCTTTGTCCTGGATTATTTAATATGTCCGTCTGGTTTTTGTCCATAACAGGCCATCAGTCATAAATATAAAGTGCGAGTGTCCTCGTCAAATTATTCTTATACCCGAAGTTAAATATTCCAACTAATTGGGGATTTAAACTGTAACAAGATTTTAATACTTTGTTTAATAATTACACCAGGTTGTCGACTGAGTGTAACCCAAGGTTTTAATATTTTGTTATCAATTATACCAAGTGTCCTTTGTACATAATTTCACCCCTGTTTTAATTATTCTAGTGGCTATTAATCCATTCCCGTGTCCGGTTAAATGAACGATTATTCGTACATATAAATACCCCGCCCATCGTGTCCGATTGAGTGTATATGGTAATTTATAGGGACGCCCAATTGTAAATCTTTATATTAACATTAACAAACTATCATTTAGTTAAACAAATATAAAGCCCATTAATAGCTCATAGTCTAATTTCCACAAGTGTCGTTCTTTTGTCCAAACCCCAATTATGGTACAAAGCCCAATTACCCAATTTTAGTAATTAGCCCAACATCATGATTACTTCGTTTTAAATAAGCATAATAATAACTTAGCTACGAGACATTAATATAAAAAGGTTGAACATAACTTACAATGATTAAAAATAGCGTAGCGTTACACGGACAGAATTTCGACTTACACCCTTACAACATTCGCTAACATACCCTTATTATTAGGATTAAAATTAAAATTAAAATATAAATTATATATATATTTTACGTATGAATGAGGAAAAGAAAAAGATGATTTTTGCGATCAGAATTCGGTTGCTTTTATAGGGATTTTTGAAACTTGGGGCTCCGCGACTCGCGGCCTTTTTGGCCTTCAAACTCCGCGACTCGCGGAGTTTGCAATTACAGCTCACTCTGGTTTGGAGTCTTTCTTGCTGACGGTTTTTATTATTTATTATAATATATAAATAATTATAAGAATTATTTAAATATTATATTATATTTATGTGCATAGTTGACTTGTAATTTTTAGTCCGTTGCGTCGAGCGTTGAGAGTTGACTCTGGTCCCGGTTCCGGATTTTCGAACGTCCTTGCGTACAATTTTATATTTTGTACTTTGCGTTTTGAATCTTGTACTCTTGTAATTTCGAGACGTTTCTTATCAATAATTGGAACCTCTTTGATTGTCTTTTGTACTTTTGAGCTTTTTGGTCGTTTGCGTCTTCAATTCGTCGAATCTGTCTTTTGTCTTCACCTTTTATTATTTAAACGAATATCACTTGTAAATAGAACAATTGCAACTAAAAGCTTGTCTTTCTTGAGGAATAATGCTATGAAATATATGTTCGTTTTTAGCATTATCAGCATTGAAAATGAGTTTTTAGAAATCAAATCGGTTTGTAATTTTGATCAAAATATTTTCTCGTTCAAGCTCGAGTTTAGATATCATCGAATTCCATGAGTTTGTAATTCTCAATCTTTAAGGTCAATCTCAAGGATTGAGTAATATCAGTCTTAAAAGCCGATTTTTGATCTTTTAAGGAGATTATCCTTTCTGGGGATCTGATTCATTTGTCTTATCAAGCTAATTTGTACGGCGTTCTCCCCATTTTACAAGACAGATCCTCTCATGGTTAGGATAAGTCTGACCACTTGGCAACCCTGTTTGATGCTGAGGTCCGTGGATTTCCTGCTGATTTTAGAGATGACTTTTCTAGATTTTTCGTCAACCTACAGCTGGTCTGGACGACAACTTCATGACCTAAATCAAGAAGCGCGTTTCTTTTTCGAAAGGCTTTACTTCCTTTTAATGATAGAATTGATTGATCGTGTAGATCCATCTTTCTTACAGTAAATCGGGTAAAACTTTTTATTTTAATCCAAAGCAAAAGTGTCTTCAATTATTTGTTACAGAAATATGTGACATATGTTTAAAATAACTTGGTAAATTTTCCCACACTTGGCTTTTATTTTCCTTTTTATTGTCCTCTATTCCATTTTAAATGAATTCTAACATTTTGGTTTGTTTCTCAATTTATGTCCTTTCCGAGGTAACAATAATTTCGGTGTTAACACCTAGTTTTATCGTTCATAAATATGTATAAACATGCTTTTGAATTCATTTAATTGAAAATTTTGAAAAATTTTGCTAGAAGTGGGTAGTCAGTATATAAGACTAGGGCTGTTCTTTGTTATCAGAGAGCACTAGATTATAATACAACTACTACGTTACTAGTATTTTTAATGGTAACCAAGTGTATAAGTTAAAAATTTTAAAAATCCGAAAGAATTTAACCCCTTCCCACACTTAAGATCTTGCAATGCCCTCATTTGCACGAAATCAGTAACAATTTAAATTATTGAGGGTGATTAGCGTAGAAAAATGATTAAATTTTACCAAAGTTTCCAAACATATTGGCGTTTGTTTGCTGAATGATAAATGGTGCACATCATTTGTTCATTCCATCTTGTTGTTACATCACATTTGTTTTTCGTTTTGTCGTCAAAATTAGTAGCTTTTGCTGAACTTAATGCCAGTCTTTGAAAATGCGCAGTTTTACCCTGTTTTGTACATGAGATAAACTACAAACACATATATACATATTTTTGAAGTTGGGTTTTCACACCACCTTCAAAAATTATTAAAATCTAATAAAGTTAGAAAATTATAAAAGCTATTATAATAATAAAATAAGAAATAAGAAATAAGAAAATTAAGAATTAGTAACATTACAATAAAATAAACAAAAATATAAAATTACGGATGAGGAGGATGGTTCCAGTGTGGGTCCCAAGCGTATCCATAGATGCTGTAAAATGCTTGGGCCGGGTCATATGTAGGATATGGTGGTCAGCTCTCTAAAGTCCAAGGATCAAATTCGGGCATAACGGTAGGAATGTATTCTCTACCTACGTGTGTACAATGACTTATGATTTGGCTTTGATGATACTGCCAATCTTGAAATGCTTTTTGTCTAGCCATTTCATACTCATGTCGAGCCATAAAAATTTGCATTTCCGTCATTGGATTACCCCCTCCCGGTTGACCTTGCTGTTGATCTCTCTCAACCTGTGGATGCCTGCCATCATAACGTGCTGCCGCGTTGTTTCGTTTCTTTAAGACTTAGCACCATGATAAACACGCAAATCTATTCTATCGCGGGGTCTGGTTCTGCCATTAATAATCCCCCCCGACTTCTATCCACACCGAGATATTCAGCAATTAAAGTAATAAATATACCACCTCCTATTATGCTACCACGCCTCATACCCCTAACCATAGTCAATAAATAATAACCCACACAAAAAGGTATACTTACAGCGCTATGTGGGTCTCGAATACACATGTGGTAAAACAAATCCTGTTCATTTACCTTTTCCTTATTCTTACCTTGTTGTGTAATCGAATTGGCTAAAAACCTATGGATTACTCTTAATTCAGCTCTATCAATATCAAGATAAGAGTATAATCCCCTCTGGAATCGGCGATGGTTAGTCATCCTACTCCATACGTCATTCGTATCAAAATTCTCATCCACCCTCCTACCATAAACTATTAACCTCTGGCAATCATAAGATGCTAGCTCCTTGGACGTATATATACCTAAAGCCCGAGCCATGTCTAGTAAGGACATATGGCGCATCTCCCCTCCTAATAAAAATCTAATAAAACTACGATCGGTTAAAGTATCTACCCGATCATTTATTTCAATAGTATACAATTACTCTATACACCATTCTCTATATACAGGTCTACGCATGTTGAATAAACGTACCCAATCATTAAAAGTAGAATTATCATATGTAACGACCCGCACTTTTTCGATCGTTCTATACTTATAAGATTAATATTTACATAAATTAAACCTTACCAACATGATAAGCAATCCAAATTGTCGAGACTTATGTTTTTCGAAAAGAGTTTTACACAACGTTTGACCGTCTAGTTTGACCGATGATATCACGAACTATATAATATATGATAATTATACGTTTGTGTATATATATGTATATATACATATTTAACATGACCTAAGAATGTTTTAATATCTCATTTTGTATTAATAACAATAAGTTATAAGTATATTTTGAAACTACTAACTTAAGTTTTCAAAACGATAACCATACGTAACGTTATTTGACTTAAATACTTATGACCTATAATGTTTATACATATATCGTATAAGTAATGTATTTAATCACTTTTAAAGACTTAAATACATAAAACAATATAAGTATATTTACAAAAGATAGCTATATTTGAATCCTCGTTCCGTTTTCTCAAAGATTTCTATACGTATACCTAGGGTATATGTACCCGTATCATACGCAGCTTCTAGATGTATTTACTATTGGTATATACCAATAAAAATCTGCTCCTTAGTAGCCTTAAATGATTAAGAAACATGTGGAACCAACCATTTGTCAAGTAGCATGAATTATTTAGCAAGAAAACAAAGTTAGGTATTTTTTTTTTTTCCTTTATAACCTAAAAACGTTTTTATGCATGCACACCATTTCTTCACCCCATTTTCTCATACTTACACTTCCATTTCTCTCTCAAAATACTCTTAACTTCATACTTGATCATCTCCAAGCATTTTCCCCATCATTTAGCTTCAAAAACAACACTTAAACCTCATAAGAAAACCTTACAAAAACACTTCAAGAAATCCTTCCAAGAACACCAACTTACTTCCAATCTTTCATCCACTTCCATCACCCTTTTGGTTCTAGGTTCTTACTCCTCTTTTACAACAACCTTGTCCAAGGAACTTGAGGTAGAATCTATGTTCATAACCTTATTCGATTCATATATATATAGCTATCTTATTTTGTGGTATAAAATTTTAACAACAAGAACATAGTTTGAATGTTTTCAAACTTGTTTGCAAACTAAATAGATCCTTCTAACTTAACTTTTAAAATACTCCAAGACCTGTAATATAACTTAAATATATGCTAATTTAACAAGGTATAACTTGGTTTTTCAAAGATTATCTTAAAAACTGTTTTTACGACGTCGGAGTGCCACCGGGGGCTGTTTTGGGTTGGATAATTAAAAACCATCTTAAACTTTGAATTGGAGGTTTATTTTCTGGAAAAATGATTTTTACTATGAATATGATAACACATAAAAATTTCATGATTTAACTCAAAGTATAAGTATTTTTAGAAAAATAATCATTTAAGGTTGTTTACATGATGGAAAATGATTAACTTCATAAGTTTCACTAAAGTTTGACCTATGCCGTGTGATTTTGAATACAAACTAAGGTATTTACAGTTCATAGTCTTAAAGAGGGACTCGATCCAAGGAGATGGCAAGTTGAATCAACGAAAACGGAGTTGTAACGAAGAAACTATGACCGAAACAAAATCGGATATCCAAGACTAGTTTAGCCACGAAAATAATTGGGAAAAATTAAATAAATCACATCTTTTTAAGTTAACATGATATTTTATATATATGTACTTATAATTCAATTTTATATGGTTCAGGATCACCCGTAAACAACACGAGAAGATTAATCATAAGATCCCATGATTGTACGCAACACGTCATTTGACAACACCGGTACTTTATGTACGCAACACGTCATTTGACAACACCGGTACCGTGGGTCAAGATTAATCTCGACCAATACATATACGATGGGGTTTTATTTATTTCGTTGGGGGTTTTATTTATTTCATTGCGGGTATATTAAACATCTAAAAATGAACCATTAAAATTGAATTACTAACAACGAACTGCTAACTACGGACTAAGGAATTATTCAAAGTATTAAAAGTATAACAAGTATATATATGTGACGTTTGTTTAAAAAGAAAAGGTATTGATATATTATATATGGATAGGTTCGTGATATCAACCGGAGACCAAGTCAAATTATATATATATCTTCAAGACGAAAGTGAGTATATAGTCCCACTTTTAAACTCTAAACATTTCGGGATGAGAATACATGTATTTTATGTTTTACGTTATGGACACAAGTAACTGAAAAATATATTCTACGTTGAGTTGTACCACTGGCATACTTCCCTGTAGCTTGGTAACTGTTATTTACAGCGGTATTGTAAACGCGAATCCTGTTGATAGATCTATCGGGCCTGACAACCCCAACCGGACTGGACGACCAGTATTCAACGGTTGCACAGTACTTCGTTTCGTGACTACACTTGGTACGGTGTAGTAAGATTTCATAATAAAGGGAATATACGACGTGATTAAATGTTAAGTATGGTTACCAAGTGCTCAACCACTTAGAATATTTTTATTAAACTGTTTATATACGAAATCTTGTGGTCTATATATATATATTGCTGCCGGCATTAAACCTATATCTCACCAACTTTATGTTGACCTTTTAAAACATGTCTATTCTCAGGTGATTACTAAAGCTTCCGCTGCATTATGTTGAATTTGAGCAGGATCTTGCGTACGCATATTTGTGTCAAAAATAAAACTGCATACCCAAGGATTTGTGTTGTAAAATATGCTCGAAATCGTGTTGTTATCATTATATGTAAAGTTTGTAAGTCGAAGATTATCGCTAAACGATAATCATCTTTTTATTGTCTAAAGCTTGTAACAAAAATAATGGTTATGGTTTGTAATGTATAATATATGCAGTTTCTCTTTTAAAAATGTCGCATATAGAGGTCAATACCTCGCAATGAAATCATACGTTATCTAACACGTTCTTATGGTTAAGGACGGGTTATGACATGTGGTATCAGAGCGGTGGTCTTAGCGAACCAGGTTTGCATTAGTGTGTCTAACTGATAAGTCGTTAGGATACATTAGTAAGTCTGGACTTTGACCGGGTCTGATTTAAAAACCATTGCTTATCATTGTTGGTTAAAATTTATATGTAAATATTATGTAGTACTAATGGGTTAGTTGTTGTGTGATAGATGTCGGGCTCAAAACTTGTCATCACGTTCAGCGACTCCGAACCAGAATCTTCAGATGGTGTTCCAGTCATTAACCTATCCGATGACGAAAATAATATCTTTGGGGAAGACTCACAAATTCCGGATGAACCGACTATAGAGAACCCGGAAAGTGAACCCGAGGAGGAAAGTGAACCCGAGGAGGAAAGTGAACCCGAGGAGAAAAGTGAACCCGAGGAAGAAATACAGGAAATTACAAAAGACGAGTTCGAACTAGGAAAGAAACGAAAGGCTAATGAATTAGAAAATTCAAATCCCGAGTTTAGTAAGGATGATGTGGCACCAACTCCACTAGACACTACCACCCCTATTCCCGCTATTCCTATTCGTTCTATCCCGGCATCCAGTTCTTCAGTCCCACAGCCAAAATATAGGCAGACAGCCAGGATAAGCGTTAAGCGATTCTTTGAACCTAAATGTCCT
Organism: Rutidosis leptorrhynchoides; assembly: GCF_046630445.1. Lineage (NCBI taxonomy): Eukaryota > Viridiplantae > Streptophyta > Magnoliopsida > Asterales > Asteraceae > Rutidosis > Rutidosis leptorrhynchoides. Next base: position 85,088,772 of record NC_092343.1, read on the forward strand.
AGAAAATAGACCAAACGATACGCTGCCGTATTAAACCATGGGATCATATAATGTTTTGTATAATATTATTAGTGTGGTTTGCTTAATGTTCGATGTAAGATAAGCATATGTAAAATAGTGAAGTGTGAAATGCAATAATTTTCCATGGTTAAGTATTATTTAGATGGTAGTAATTGATTCTGTACTAAGCTATTAAGTATGGACATTAACGGGTAGGTACTACCCTAGATATAATTATAAAACGCTAATAAGAAGAAAAGGCTTTTATAATAATACCTGGTTCATATTATTAACAAGCTATAATGTACTATAAATACACACTACATCTATAATAATCCATGTGAATAATTATTTTCTTTCATTAGGAAATGGCGCGATTGAATCGAATGACGGAACAAGAAATCCAGGAACTCATCAATCAGCGAGTGAACGACAGAATGTTATGGGTCGAAGCTGCAAGAGGTGCTGCAGTTAACCCAAATCCTCGTGTGGGGTGCACTTACAAAACTTTTCAAGCTTGCAAGCCCTCATCATTCAGTGGAACAGAAGGACCAATCGGTTTAACCCGGTGGATAGAAAAGATGGAGACTGTGTTTAAAATCAGTGGTTGTGTTGAAAAGGACATGACCAAGTATGCATCGTGCACTTTACAAGATAGTGCACTCACGTGGTGGAAAAATTATGTGAAGGCTGTAGGAGGAGATGTAGCTTATGATACTCCGTGGGAAGAATTCAAAACAATGTTAATCAACGAATATTGTCCAAGGAACGAGGTTAGGAAGTTGGAAGATGAGTTACGAAGTCTGAAGGTTATTGGTACTGAAATCACCAACTACAATCAGCGATTCATGGAATTAGTTTTGCTATGTCCTGAATTGGTTCCAACCGAAGAACGGAAGATTGAAATGTACAAAGATGGTTTGCCCAAAAAGGTCAAGGCAAATGTTACAGCATCGAAACCTAAGATAATTCATGAAGCTATAACCATGGCAAATGAGCTAATGGATCAGGTCATCATGGATAAGAAAGTATCCAATACTGATGTGAAGGTATCAGGTAACAAAAGAAAGTGGAATGGAAATTATGATCGAGGTAACCAACAACAATCTTTTAAGAAACAAGAAAACAAGCAAGGTGCGGGTAGTGGTTTAAGCTTTGGTTATAAAGGACAAAATCCTTTATGCAACCGATGCCACAAACATCACTCTGGTTACTGTAATGTGGTATGCAACAAATGTAATCGAAAGGGTCATCTTTCTGAAGATTGTAGGGCTCTCGTTACAAATACAAATGGTACCAAGACTCTTGCCACCAATGCAAATAGAACTGCTTTGGCTACCATTACTTGTTTTGGGTGTGGAAAACAAGGTCACTATAAGAGCCAGTGCCCGAATCCAGAGAAGAATATCGGACCTGCACGTGGGAGAGCATTTGTTATTAATGCTAGAGAGGCATGTGAAGACCCGGAGCTTGTTACGGGTACGTTTACCATTAATAACTTATCCGCATCTATTATATTTGATACTGGTGCTGATAGAAGTTACGTGTGTAGAGACTTTCACGCTAAATTGAATTGTTCATCATTACCTCTAGATGCTAAGTACATGATTGAGTTAGCTAATGGTAAACTAATTAAAGCCGATAAAATTTGCCGTGATTGTAAAATAAATTTAGCCGGAGAAACATTTAAGATTGATTTGATACCCGTAGAATTAAGAAGTTTTGATGTAATAGTCGGCATGGACTGGATGTCTAAAATAGGAGCTGAAGTTGTGTGCGCCAAGAAGGCAATTCGCATTCCTCGTAAGAATAAAACGCCAGTAATGATTTATGGAGAGAAGGGTAACTCAAAGCTAAAACTCATTAGTTATTTGAAAGCTCAAAAGTGCTTGAAGAAAGGATGCTATGCTATCTTAGCACATGTTAATAAAGTCGAAAAGAAAGAAAAAGAGAAGTGCATCAATGACGTGCCTGTGGCAAGAGATTTTCCTGAAGTATTTCCGGAAGAGTTGCCGGGATTACCTCCATTTAGATCTGTAGAATTTCAAATAGATCTTGTACCAGGAGCTGCACCGGTTGCCCGTGCTCCATATAGACTTGCACCGTCCGAGTTAAAAGAACTTTAGAGTCAGTTAAAAGAATTACTGGATCGTGGATTCATACGACCAAGTACTTCACCATGGGGAGCTCCAATTTTATTCGTCAAGAAGAAAGACGGATCTTTCCGAATGTGTATAGATTATCGTGAATTAAATAAGTTAACTATCAAGAATCGGTATCCACTACCGAGAATTGACGACTTATTTGATCAACTCCAAGGATCATGTGTGTACTCGAAAATTGACCTAAGATCGGGCTATCATCAATTACGTGTCAAAGAAGAAGATATACCGAAAACTGCTTTTCGGACACGTTATGGTCATTACAAATTTTTGGTCATGCCGTTTGGGTTGACAAATGCGCCAGCTGTATTCATGGACCTCATGAATCGAGTTTGTAGTCCATATTTAGATAAGTTTGTTATCGTTTTCATTGATGATATTCTTATCTATTCCAAGAGTGAGCAAGAGCATGAGCAGCATTTAAGGTTGATATTAGAGTTGTTAAGAAAAGAACAGCTATATGCTAAATTTTCTAAATGTGCTTTCTGGTTGAAAGAAGTGCAATTTCTTGGCCACGTTGTTAGTAGCAAAGGAATTCAGGTTGATCCAGCAAAAATTGAAGCCATTGAAAAATGGGAGACTCCTAAGACACCAACGCAGATACGCCAATTTTTGGGTTTAGCCGGTTATTATAGAAGGTTTATTCAAGATTTTTCCCGAATAGCTAAGCCGTTGACAGCGTTAACGCAAAAAGGGAAGAAATATGAATGGACCTCTGAGCAGGAGAACGCATTTCAAATACTAAAGAAGGAGTTAACTACGGCGCCTATTTTATCGTTACCAGAAGGGAACGATGATTTTGAAATATATTGTGACGCTTCACGACAAGGTTTTGGTTGCGTTCTTATGCAACGGAAGAGAGTTATTGCATACGCATCCTGACAATTGAAGATTCACGAGCGGAATTATACGACGCATGATCTAGAATTGGGAGCAGTTGTGTTTGCATTGAAGATGTGGAGACACTACTTGTATGGGGTTAAATTCACTGTGTTTACTGATCATAAAAGCCTTCAACATATTTTTGATCAGAAACAATTGAACATGAGGCAACGTAGGTGGGTCGAGTTAATAAACGACTATGATTGTGAAATTCGCTATCATCCCGGGAAAGCGAACGTAGTGGCCGATGCTCTAAGCAGAAAGGAACGAGAACCAATCCGAGTTCGAGCAATGAACATAAAAATTCGCATGAATCTCAACTCATAAATCAAAGAGGTTCAACAAGAAGCACTCAATAAAGAAAACATAAGAAATGAAATAATGAAGAAGTATGAGAAGCAACTCGTTATACGAGAAGACGGAATTCGATATTTTGCAAATCGTATTTGGGTACCGAAGTTGGGTGGATTAAGGAAGTTGATATTGAACGAGGCACATAAGACAAGATACTCGATACATCCTGGAGTTGGAAAGATGTATCAAGATCTTAAGACACGTTATTGGTGGCCTAATTTAAAGACAGACGTAGCAACATATGTTGGGGAGTGTTTAACTTGTTCCAAGGTCAAAGCAGAACACCAGAAGCCGTCAGGGTTACTTCAACAACCAGAAATCCCAGAATGGAAATGGGATGGTATTACCATGGATTTCATCACGAAGTTACCAAAGACTGCCTGGGGTTACGACACCATTTGGGTGATTGTTGATCGTCTCACCAAGTCTGCACATTTCTTGTCTATAAAGGAAACGGATAGAATGGAGAAACTATTACGATTGTATATAAAGGAAGTTGTTTCAAGGCATGGAATACCTATTTCCATTATATCTAATCGTGATAGTAGATTTACCTCAAAGTTCTGGCAATCACTACAGGAGGCACTAGGAACTCGTCTGGATATGAGTACCGCATATCATCCGCAAACCGACGGGCAGAGTGAAAGAACAATTCAGACTCTTGAAGACATGCTCAGGGCATGTGTGATCGATTTTGGAAACGGATGGGATAAGTATTTACCGTTAGCAGAATTCTCGTATAATAATAGTTATCATGCGAGCATTAAAGCTGCACCATTCGAAGCATTGTATGGAAGGAAGTGTAGATCTCCTATCTGTTGGAATGAAGTAGGAGATCGACATTTAACTGGTCCCGAGATCATACACGAAACGACTGAGAAGATAGTACAAATCAAGGAGAGATTGAAAACAGCCCGTAGTCGCCAAAAGAGCTACGCCGATGTCCGAAGGAAACCATTAGAGTTTCAGATCGGTGACATGGTTATGCTAAAGGTGTCACCTTGGAAAGGTGTGATACGTTTTGGAAAAAGGGGTAAACTGAACCCAAGATATGTAGGCCCGTTCAAGATCATCGAACGCATTGGACCGGTAGCTTATCGACTCGAGTTACCGCAACAACTCGCCGGAGTACATAATACCTTTCACGTCTCGAACCTTAAGAAGTGTCTTGCAAAGGAAGACCTCACCATTCCTCTTGAAGAAATCCATGTCGACGAGAAACTACAATTCGTCGAAGAACCAATCGAAATCATGGACCGTGAAGTTAAACAGCTCAAGCAGAGCAACATACCGATCATTAAGGTTCGTTGGAATGCTCGAAGAGGTCCCGAGTTTACGTGGGAACGGGAGGATCAGATGAAACAAAAGTATCCACACTTGTTTCTCGATGACGCAAAATAGGTACAATTTTAAAATTTCGGGACGAAATTTATTTAACGGGGAGGTAATGTAACGACCCGCACTTTTTCGATCGTTCTATACTTATAAGATTAATATTTACATAAATTAAACCTTACCAACATGATAAGCAATCCAAATTGTCGAGACTTATGTTTTTCGAAAAGAGTTTTACACAACGTTTGACCGTCTAGTTTGACCGATGATATCACGAACTATATAATATATGATAATTATACGTTTGTGTATATATATGTATATATACATATTTAACATGACCTAAGAATGTTTTAATATCTCATTTTGTATTAATAACAATAAGTTATAAGTATATTTTGAAACTACTAACTTAAGTTTTCAAAACGATAACCATACGTAACGTTATTTGACTTAAATACTTATGACCTATAATGTTTATACATATATCGTATAAGTAATGTATTTAATCACTTTTAAAGACTTAAATACATAAAACAATATAAGTATATTTACAAAAGATAGCTATATTTGAATCCTCGTTCCGTTTTCTCAAAGATTTCTATACGTATACCTAGGGTATATGTACCCGTATCATACGCAGCTTCTAGATGTATTTACTATTGGTATATACCAATAAAAATCTGCTCCTTAGCAGCCTTAAATGATTAAGAAACATGTGGAACCAACCATTTGTCAAGTAGCATGAATTATTTAGCAAGAAAACAAAGTTAGGTATTTTTTTTTTCCTTTATAACCTAAAAACGTTTTTATGCATGCACACCATTTCTTCACCCCATTTTCTCATACTTACACTTCCATTTCTCTCTCAAAATACTCTTAACTTCATACTTGATCATCTCCAAGCATTTTCCCCATCATTTAGCTTCAAAAACAACACTTAAACCTCATAAGAAAACCTTACAAAAACACTTCAAGAAATCCTTCCAAGAACACCAACTTACTTCCAATCTTTCATCCACTTCCATCACCCTTTTGGTTCTAGGTTCTTACTCCTCTTTTACAACAACCTTGTCCAAGGAACTTGAGGTAGAATCTATGTTCATAACCTTATTCGATTCATATATATATAGCTATCTTATTTTGTGGTATAAAATTTTAACAACAAGAACATAGTTTGAATGTTTTCAAACTTGTTTGCAAACTAAATAGATCCTTCTAACTTAACTTTTAAAATACTCCAAGACCTGTAATATAACTTAAATATATGCTAATTTAACAAGGTATAACTTGGTTTTTCAAAGATTATCTTAAAAACTGTTTTTACGACGTCGGAGTGCCACCGGGGGCTGTTTTGGGTTGGATAATTAAAAACCATCTTAAACTTTGAATTGGAGGTTTATTTTCTGGAAAAATGATTTTTACTATGAATATGATAACACATAAAAATTTCATGATTTAACTCAAAGTATAAGTATTTTTAGAAAAATAATCATTTAAGGTTGTTTACATGATGGAAAATGATTAACTTCATAAGTTTCACTAAAGTTTGACCTATGCCGTGTGATTTTGAATACAAACTAAGGTATTTACAGTTCATAGTCTTAAAGAGGGACTCGATCCAAGGAGATGGCAAGTTGAATCAACGAAAACGGAGTTGTAACGAAGAAACTATGACCGAAACAAAATCGGATATCCAAGACTAGTTTAGCCACGAAAATAATTGGGAAAAATTAAATAAATCACATCTTTTTAAGTTAACATGATATTTTATATATATGTACTTATAATTCAATTTTATATGGTTCAGGATCACCCGTAAACAACACGAGAAGATTAATCATAAGATCCCATGATTGTACGCAACACGTCATTTGACAACACCGGTACTTTATGTACGCAACACGTCATTTGACAACACCGGTACCGTGGGTCAAGATTAATCTCGACCAATACATATACGATGGGGTTTTATTTATTTCGTTGGGGGTTTTATTTATTTCATTGCGGGTATATTAAACATCTAAAAATGAACCATTAAAATTGAATTACTAACAACGAACTGCTAACTACGGACTAAGGAATTATTCAAAGTATTAAAAGTATAACAAGTATATATATGTGACGTTTGTTTAAAAAGAAAAGGTATTGATATATTATATATGGATAGGTTCGTGATATCAACCGGAGACCAAGTCAAATTATATATATATCTTCAAGACGAAAGTGAGTATATAGTCCCACTTTTAAACTCTAAACATTTCGGGATGAGAATACATGTATTTTATGTTTTACGTTATGGACACAAGTAACTGAAAAATATATTCTACGTTGAGTTGTACCACTGGCATACTTCCCTGTAGCTTGGTAACTGTTATTTACAGCGGTATTGTAAACGCGAATCCTGTTGATAGATCTATCGGGCCTGACAACCCCAACCGGACTGGACGACCAGTATTCAACGGTTGCACAGTACTTCGTTTCGTGACTACACTTGGTACGGTGTAGTAAGATTTCATAATAAAGGGAATATGCGACGTGATTAAATGTTAAGTATGGTTACCAAGTGCTCAACCACTTAGAATATTTTTATTAAACTGTTTATATACGAAATCTTGTGGTCTATATATATATATTGCTGCCGGCATTAAACCTATATCTCACCAACTTTATGTTGACCTTTTAAAACATGTCTATTCTCAGGTGATTACTAAAGCTTCCGCTGCATTATGTTGAATTTGAGCAGGATCTTGCGTACGCATATTTGTGTCAAAAATAAAACTGCATACCCAAGGATTTGTGTTGTAAAATATGCTCGAAATCGTGTTGTTATCATTATATGTAAAGTTTGTAAGTCGAAGATTATCGCTAAACGATAATCATCTTTTTATTGTCTAAAGCTTGTAACAAAAATAATGGTTATGGTTTGTAATGTATAATATATGCAGTTTCTCTTTTAAAAATGTCGCATATAGAGGTCAATACCTCGCAATGAAATCATACGTTATCTAACACGTTCTTATGGTTAAGGACGGGTTATGACATCATACCTTTGAGTAAGTAATTCCCTGATTGGCTCGGCCAATTCCACTACCTCTAATGGTGCCCAATCTATAATTCTGGGTACCTCAACATTATTAGACACAAGATTGTGCAGGTTCTTTTGATATTTTGGGTAGTCTATCCAATATCTATCAAATCTCAAATTCGGATGTAAATCTGCCTCATGAATGTTTGAATATGAAACAATTGGGTGAGGCATATCTTGTCGGTAATGGTTATTAATTTCCTGTTGATTTGCATCTTCCGGAGGAGCATTGCGAGCCTGGGATGAAGATTCACCCCTTTTAGTCTGCAAAATATATCAAACACAATTTTTGTGCATCCAAATATGCATTAGTTTTAGCAAAATCATAAATATAAACAATTACAATGACATGTTTAATCCATATTAAACTCTATACACATTTTCAAAATATTAACAATTCTACACTTTTACAAATATACTTTTACAAAAATGTATACAAAGTTTCTTCGCATTTAACTTCTAAAACATGTCAAAAATAATCATTATAATAATTAAACAAGTTCCTCATGGCATTCATATCAATTAAATCAAGTTCATGCAATTTTGGTTCAAAAAGTCCACTTTAATCTTCATAAATCATGTTTAGGATCAAAGTTTTGATCATTTAGCAACCTAAACATGTTACACTACTCAATTTAGCATAAACTAACAACAAAATTCGGCCATAACCTATTTATATCAAAAAGTCCTAATTTTGCTCAAGAACACAAACCCTAGATTATTCAAAAATTGAAGTTCAAAGCTTCTAATCATGTTAAATAGCATCAATCTAGGTTATACAAGCATAATACACAAACAATTGAAGCATTATTACACTAGAAAGCATCAAAATCGAATTATGTATGAAATTGTTCAAGAACACTAAAATTCGGATTAAATGGTGTTTAGGTGTAGAAATTTACCGATTTCCTTGAGTAATTCCTTGATAATAGTCTCCTCATTGTAATTTTATGAAAGATTTGATGAAAAATGATGAAAAATGGCGAATTTGTGATGATTTTTTGTGGGTTTTTCGTGAAAAATGTGTGTGTGTGTGTGTGTGTTTGGAACTGGTCTGTTCGACCAGATAACCCATCTGGGTTTTGTGACCTCCGCGAGTGCGGTGGTGGTCCCGTTTAAATCACTGCGAGTCGCGGTGGTTTACTGTTTTTTTTTAATAAAACCTTATAACTTTTTTTTAAAAATATTTAATTAATTAAATTCTAAAAATTTTGTTTTCCTTTAGGAGCGAGGGTGTTTCGGATAGTTGTCCTAGTCCGTCCCTCGACAAAATTTTAAAATTTCGTCATTTTTAAGCGTGGTTTTAAAAGTAAAGATTTTTGGGTTTTTTTAATGTTTTTGGCATAATTTAATTCAATAAGATTAAAAATAATGATAATAAAAGTTCTCGTCCCTCCCTCGGGTAAAGCAATTTCGGTTCAACGACCTAGTCTTCAACTTACGACGAATTTTAAAAATCATATTTTTAACTTAACAAAATAAAGTAAATTTTTGTTTTTAAATTCACACCAAACTTAAATTTAAAATGCATAAAATTAAAAATTCATATTAAAAATTCACACCAAACTTAAATTTAAAATGCATAAAATTAAAAATTCATATTAAAAATTCACACCAAACTTATATTAAAAATACATTCAAACTTATATTAAAAATATTAATTTTTCAAATTATTTACAATTTTAAATATATTGATTTAAAAAGTTTACAATATCAATTTAAGATTTATATATTAATTTTAAAAACATGGTAAAAATAAAATTAAAAATATTTTTGGTCTTTTATCCCACTTTAATCAATCAAATATTATCAAAAATATACGCCCCTTTTTTCGGTAAAGTAATTTCAGTTCCATGACCTAATTTAACTCATGACGAATTTTTGAAATATTTTGGTTTGATTGATTAAAGATATTTATACCTTAAGAATAAACGGTAAATTTCGCAGTGATGTAATAAATTTTTGTATGAAATCAATAATTTCGGTCGCAAGACCTAATTTTATCGAACACTAATTTAATACTTTGTAGTGAACAAATTAGCGTTTATTATCAAAAGGTTAAAAATAAAAATAAAAATAAAAACTGTACAAACTTACCTGTGAAAGAGATTTCTTAGTGATATGCTCTAGCCCACTCATAAGATAGTCAGACTAATTGATTTTCCATGGCTACATAGGCGTAACCTCGAGCATTTAACGTTTTTTCTTCTAAACATATGAACGGTCCGTCTCTGCATAAAGTAACAAATTCGGTGTTTGAATAGGTTTGATTATTTGAACATTTACCTTCGTGTGACCATTTTCCGCATTTGTGACATTTTTCAAGGTGTCGTGCTCTCCTTTTCGCTGCGAATTTTGATTTTCCTTTACCAAATTGTAACTTATTATTTTCGCATCTGGATTCTTTTCTTACTCCGTCCAATTTTTCTCTGATTACTGATACCAGTTCACTCGGAAGTGTGTCATTATTACGTTTAGTAATCAAAGCGTGTAGCATTAGACCATGGTTTAATTCACAGGAAGTCTTCATTTCAAAAAAAAACCTAAAAAAAATAAAAATTCAGAATGGGGGGAGAAGACTAGTTCTTTAGGGTCTGCTAGGGAAAGACCATTCGGATTCCATTTTCGAAAACTACACGAAAACAGAAAATCTAACTCTAACAGAAATACATATTTTTTTTTAAAGACTTGATTCTCCCCACACTTAGTTAGCTGTGGTATCGAAATTGTGATTAACTTCGTTGTCAACTTCCATCTGACTATCTATGTAATGTTTAACTCTGTGACCATTAACCTTAAATTCAATCCCATTTGAATTTATTAATTCTACTGTTCCGTATGGGAAAACTCTTTTGACTATGAATGGTCCAGACCATCTTGATTTCAATTTTTCAGGAAATAGCTTGAATCGTGAATTGAAAAGAAGAACTTTGTCTCCTTCTTTAAATTCTTTTGAACTTCTGATTCTTTTATCATGCCATTTCTTCGTTCTTTCCTTATAGATTAACGAATTTTCGTATGCTTCATGTCTTAATTCTTCTAATTCGTTTAGTTGACTTAACCGTAGATGTCCAGCTCTATGTAAATCAAGATTACATGTCTTCAAAGCCCAAAATGCTTTGTGTTCAATTTTTACTGGAAGATGACATGCTTTTCCGTAAACGAGTTTAAAAGGTGTGGTTCCAATTGGAGTTTTGTAGGTTGTTCTAAAAGCCCAGAGTGCATCCTCCAATTTTATGGACCATTCCTTCGGATTTGATCCTACGGTTTTCTCTAAAATACGTTTTAAAGCTCGGTTGGTATTTTCAACTTGTCCACTTGTTTGTGGAGGATAAGCAGTGGAGATTTTATGAGTTACTTCATATCTTTTAAGAACTTTCTCAAGTTGATTATTACAGAAATGAGTTCCCCGATCACTTATTAAAGCTTTCGGTGTTCCAAACCTTCCAAAAAGACGTTTTAAAAAGTTGACTACAACTCGTGCATCATTAGTTGGGAGAGCTTGTGCTTCCGCCCATTTAGATACATAATCAATGGCAACGAGAATATATTGATTATTATGAGATTTTGGAAATGGACCCATAAAGTCAATACCCCAAATGTCAAATACTTCACATACTTGAATGACATTTTGTGGCATTTCATCATGTTGACTTATTTTTCTGGCCCTTTGACATGCATCACAGGATTTGCAAAGAAGGTGTGCGTCTTTGTAAATTGTAGGCCAATAGAATCTAGCATCGTAAACTTTTCTTGCTGTGAGTTGAGGCCCATAATGCCCTCCTGTTGGTCTGTGTGACAATGGTTTAAGATTTTACTAGCTTCATCTCCGAATACACATCGGCATATTATTCCATCGGGACAACTCTTAAACAAATGTGGATCTTCCCAGAAATAGTGTTTTATATCACTAAAGAATTTCTTTCGTTTTTGGTACGACAATCCTTTTTCAAGGAATCCACATACTAAGTAGTTTGCATAGTCTGCAAACCATGGAATTTCATTATAATCTATCTTCAATAGATATTCATCAGGAAACTTGTCTTGTATGGCCGATTCATTTAGAACTTCTAATTCGGGATTTTCAAGACGAGAAAGATGATCAGCGGCGAGATTTTCTGCTCCTCTTTTATCTCGGATTTCAATATCGAACTCTTGTAAGAGTAAGATCCAACGGATTAATCTTGGTTTGGCATCTTGTTTCGAAAATAGGTATCTAAGAGCAGAATGGTCGGTATAGACCACCGTTTTTGCTAGAACGAGATATGATCGAAATTTGTCAAAAGTAAAGACAATAGCAAGGAGTTCTTTTTCAGTAGTTGTGTAATTCGTTTGTGCTCCTTGTAATGTCTTACTAGCATAATATATAGGTTGAAATCGTTTTTCAATCATTTGTCCTAAAACGGCTCCCATTGCAAAATCACTTGCATCGCACATTAGTTCAAATGGTAGATTCCAATTTGGTGTTATCATGATCGGCGCATTAGTGAGTTTCTCTTTAAGAATATTAAAGGATTTAATGCATTCATCTGAAAAGATAAATGGAGCATCCTTTTCTAGGAGTTTATTCATAGGAGTGGCAATTTTAGAAAAATCTTTTATGAAACGTCGGTAAAAACCGGCATGCCCTAGAAAACTCCTAACTCCTCTAACATTGGTAGGATGTGGAAGTTTAGCAATTACATCTACTTTAGCTCTATCCACTTCAATTCCTTACTTTGAAATTTTATGACCAAGAACGATGCCTTCTTTAACCATGAAATGGCATTTCTCCCAATTAATTACTAGATTTGATTGTTCGCATCTAATAAGCATTCGTTCAAGATTAACTAGATATGTTTCAAAAGTATCACCGAAGACTGAAAAGTCATCCATGAAAACTTCCATGCATTCTTCTATCATGTCGTGAAAAATTGCCATCATGCACCTTTGAAAGGTTGCAGGGGCGTTGCAAAGTCCAAATGGCATGCGTTTGTAAGCAAAAGTACCATAAGGGTACGTGAATGTGGTTTTCTCTTGGTCCTCGGGTGCTATTGGAATTTGAAAATATCCGGAAAAACCATCAAGAACAAAATAGTAACTATTTCCGGCTAATCTTTCCAACATTTGATCAATAAAAGGTAAAGGAAAGTGATCTTTTCTGATGGTGTCATTTAATTTTCTATAATCAATACAAACACGCCATCCTGTTACCGTCCTAATAGGAATAAGCTCATTTTTCTCATTTGTAATGACAGTCATGCCACCCTTCTTAGGCACGCATTGAACTAGGCTTACCCATGGACTATCAGAGATTGGATAAATTAAACATGCATCAAGCAGTTTAATAATTTCTTTTTTAATAACATCTTGCATATTAGGATTTAGTCTTCGTTGGCGTTGCACATACGTTTTATGACCTTCTTCCATAAGGATTTTATGTGTGCAATACGAAGGACTTATTCCTTTAATATCATGAATCTTCCATGCAATGGCTGGTTTATGAGCTTTTAACACAGAAATGAGTTGTGATTTCTCATTTTTAGTAAGAGAAGACGATATTATTACAGGTAATTCAGATTCACCATGTAAATAAGCATATTCCAAATGGTTTGGAAGTGGCTTTAGCTCTAATGTCGGTGGTTCTTCTATCGATGATTTATATCGATATCTGTCTTCTTCTTTTAACATTTGAATTTCTTCTGTTGTTGGTTCATATCCATTGGCCATAAGTGTAGCTAACATTTCAGTTTCATCAATTGGTTCAGTACCTTCTCCTAAAGAACATTCTCATGTTCCTTGTAATTCTGGAAATTCTTCACATCTAGTTGAATCTCAAACGCAATTTTTCACATCTCAGAAATAAACAAATGAACAAAATTCTCAAGCATTTAGAAATCAACAAGCTTCTATTCAAAATTTGGAACAAGAAGTAAGTAACCTAGCAAGGTTGATAGGTGAAAGAAAACCGAGAAGTCTACCTAGTGATACAAATGCTAACCCCTGGAATGAAACAGCTAAAGCCATTACCACAAGAAGTGGTATTACACTTAAACCACCTGAAATACCTGTAATTTCTGATGAAGCTATTCCTACTCCACAAGAACCACAACCTGATCAAGATAAGGAAAAAGAACCGGTAGTTGAAAAGGTTAATGAAGATAACACAGTTAAAGCTAAACCTTATGTTAAACCATACCAACCACCACTTCCTTACCCAAGTAAAATGAGAAAAGAGAGACTTGAAGCCGAGCAATCCAAATTCTTGGATATGTTTAAACAGATAAATGTAAATCTTCCTTTCATTGATGTTATTTCAGGAATGCCTAGATATGCTAAATTTCTGAAAGATCTAATCACTAATAGAAAGAAAATGGAAGAACTCTCTGCTGTTACTATGAATGCTAATTGTTCTGCAGTGCTGTTGAATAAGATACCAGAAAAACTATCTGATCCAGGAAGTTTCACAATTCCATGTTTTCTGGGTAGTCTTAGTTCAATAGAAGCATTGGCAGACTTAGGTGCTAGTATAAATTTAATGCCGTATTCACTATACGCTAAACTAGACCTTGGAGAATTGAAACCAACACGAATAAGTATACAACTAGCCAATAGATCAGTAAAATATCCTAGAGGGATAATGGAGAACATGCTAGTTAAAGTTGGTACTTTAGTATTTCCAGTAGATTTTGTTGTTCTGGACATGGAAGAAGATTCTCGAGTTCCTCTCATATTAGGAAGACCATTCTTAAACACGGCTAAAGTAATAATAGACGTGTTTGGTAAGAAACTGACCCTAAATATAGAGGACGAGAGTGTTACCTTTTCAGTTGATAGAGCAATGCAACAACCGCAATCTGCAGATGATACATGTTATTATATTTAAACTATAGAATCACATGCAGAATTGTTAGAAGAATTTCCAGAATTAAAAGGAACATGAGAATGTTCTTTAGGAGAAGGAACTTGATTGTTATGCGAGGTGTATATGAAATAGCTTATATTTTACAAGGAAATACTATTAAATACGATACAATTTTACACAAGATATTTATTTATTTATAGAATGGATATACCTAAACCTTGCTACAACACTTATAGGCAGTGTACCTAATCGTACAGTAGTGTAGTTTTTAGTAAGTCCGATTCGTTCCACAGGGAATCTTTTAAACAAGCTTAACGCAATATTAGTTTTAAATTTATAAAAATACAAATATATATATATATATATATATATATATATATATATATATATATATAAGTAATATTATTATTATAAAAGGGGGTTTTTTACCGTTTAATGACCGGTTTGTCGATTTTTAAATTTTAGGCATAGTTAAAACCTAATGTAAAATATTAAATAAATAAAAGACTAAATTTAAAGCGTAAAGTAAATAACGATAATGAAATTGCGGTAAATAAAAGTGCGATAAAATAAAATTGCGATAATTAAAAAGTACAATAATTAGAAATGCAATTAAATACAATGACAATAAATAAAAGTGCGATAATTAAAAGTGTAATTAAATATGAAAATAAAGGAATTATGCTTATTTAAACTTCCATAATCATGATGTTTGACGTGTTGATTTTAGTTTATTCCCATGGGTTAATTGTCCTTTGTCCTGGATTATTCAATATGTCCGTCTGGTTTTTGTCCATAACAGTCCATCAGTCATAAATATAAAGTGCGAGTATCCTCGTCAAATTATCCTTATACCCGAAGTCAAATATTCCAACTAATTGGGGACTTAAACTGTAACAAGGTTTTAATACTTTGTTTAATAATTACACCAGGATATCGACTGCGTGTAACCCAAGGTTTTAATACTTTGTTAACAATTACGCCAAGTGTCCTTGTACATAATTTCACCCCTGTTTTAATAATTCCATAGACTATTGATCCATTCCCGTGTCCGGTTAAATGAACGATTATTCGTACATATAAATATCCCGCCCATCGTGTTTGATCGAGTGTATATGGTTATTTATAGGGACGTCCAATTGTAAATCTTTATATTAAAATTAACAAACTATCATTTAGTTAAATAAATATAAAGCCCATTAATAGCCCATAGTCTAATTTCCACAAGTGTCGTTCTTTTGTCCAAACCCCAATTATGGTACAAAGCCCAATTACCCAATTTTAGTAATTAGCCCAACATCATGATTACTTCGTTTTAAATAAGCATAATAATAACTTAGCTACGAGACATTAAATTAAAAAGGTTGAACATAACTTACAATGATTAAAAATAGCGTAGCGTTACACGGACAGAATTTCGAATTACACCCTTACAACATTCGATAACATACCCTTATTATTAGGATTTAAAATTAAAATTAAAATTAAAATATAAATATATATATACGTTTACATATGAGTGAAGAGAAAAAGATGTGTGAAATTCGGCCGAATGCTCGGCCTTTTATAGGCCCACGTGTTACTGTTTGACCTCCACGAGTGCGGAGGTTTTTGCCTAAATAAGCTCCGCGAGTACGGAGCAGTGGAATCCAGCTCACACAAGTTTGGATCTTAGTCTGCCGACGGTTTTAATATATAAATATAAGATATATATAATTTATATAATTAATTATATATTATATTATATTTATATACATAGTTAATTTATAATTTCCGATTCGTTGCGTCGAGCGTTGAGAGTTGACTCTGGTCCCGGTTCCGGATTTTCGAACGTCCTTGCGTACAATTTAATATCTTGTATTTTGTGTTTCGAATCTTGTACTCTTGTAATTTTGAGACGTTTCTCATCAATAATTGGAACCTCTTTGATTGTATTTTGTACTTTTGAGCTTTTTGGTCGTTTGCGTCTTCAATTCGTCGAATCTGTCTTTTGTCTTCACCTTTTATTATTTAAACGAATATCACTTGTAAATAGAACAATTGCAACTAAAAGCTTGTCTTTCTTGAGGGATAATGCTATGAAATATATGTTCGTTTTTAGCATTATCAGAACTGAACCAATAAATGAAACTGAAATGTTAGCTACACTTATGGCTAATGGATATGAACCAACAACAGAAGAAATTCAAATGCTAAAAGAAGAAGACAGATATCGATATAAATCATCGATAGAAGAACCTCTGACATTAGAGTTAAAGCCACTTCCAAACCATTTGGAATATACTTATTTACATGGTGAATCTGAATTACATGTAATAATATCGTCTTCTCTTACTGAAAATGAGAAATCTCAACTCATTTCTGTGCTAAAAGCTCATAAACCAGCCATTGCATGGAAGATTCATGATATAAAAGGAATAAGTCCTTCGTATTGCACACATAAAATCCTTATAGAAGAAGGTCATAAAACGTATGTGCAACGCCAACGAAGACTAAATCCTAATATGCAAGATGTTGTTAAAAAAGAAATTATTAAACTACTTGATGCAGGTTTAATTTATCCAATCTCTGATAGTCCATGGGTAAGCCCAGTTCAATGCGTACCTAAGAAGGGTGGCATGACTGTCATTACAAATGAGAAAAATGAGCTTATTCCGACTAGGACTGTAACAGGATGGGGAGTATGTATTGATTATAGAAAATTAAATGACGCCACCAGAAAGATCACTTTCCCTTACCTTTCATTGATCAAATGTTGGAAAGATTAGCCGGAAATAGTTACTATTGTTTTCTTGATGGTTTTTCCGGATATTTTCAAATTCCAATAGCACCCGAGGACCAAGAGAAAACCACATTCACGTGCCCTTATGGTACTTTTTCTTACAAACGCATGCCATTTGGACTTTGCAACGCCCCTGCAACCTTTCAAAGGTGCATGATGGCGATTTTTCACGACATGATAGAAGAATGCATGGAAGTTTTCATGGATGACTTTTCAGTCTTCGGTGATACATTTTAATCATGTCTAGTTAATCTTGAACGAATGCTTATTAGATGCGAACAATCAAATCTAGTACTTAATTGGGAAAAATGCCATTTCATGGTTAAAGAAGGCATCGTTCTTGGACATAAAATTTCAACGGAAGAAATTGAAGTGGATAGAGCTAAAGTAGATGTAATTGCTAAACTTCCACATCCTACCAATGTTAGAGGAGTTAGGAGTTTTCTAGGGCATGCTGGTTTTTACCGACGTTTTGTAACGACCCGTCAAAATCGCTATTGACGCGGCACGTTAATCATTGATTCCACAGTGAGGTTTTGACCTCTATATGATACGTTTTGATAAAATATTGCATTCATTAAAATAAGTGACTTTCTAAACATAGAAAGTTATAAACATGTGGGCGAGTGCTTAGGTATAAGCAAAACCCCGAAATACACAAGTCTTTAATTTACAGGTTGACATCACAGTCCAATTATTTATTACACAACGCAGTTTTATTTTGAATGCAATAAACTTTGTACAAAGCATGAGAGACTCCATGCAGGCAACAAGCACATCACAGCGAAAGCATTCTAAGGACCTGAGAATAAAACATGCTAAAAAGTCAACACGAATGTTGGTGAGTTATAGGTTTAATTGCTCGAGTCATAAACATATATAAAGATAGACCACAAGATTTCATCAAAAGTTTATCAATAGATTCTACGTAACAGAGCACCCTGGTAACTAAACTTAACGCTATAGTGATAATTACCCCATTCGTTTTAATACACGCAAACCAACGTGTCTTAAACTCAAATAACATACGTCCGTTAAAAGGCTAGCGCTCTAGCTCGGACGGGGATGTCAAGCCCTATGGATCCATATACAATTATTCGCGCCCACCAGTCCATATCCTATGTACTAGCAGCTACTAGTTACCAAAGCTAAGGGATTTTCGGTTTAACTCAGTGTAGAATTTAGTATATACTTGTGTCTTATTGCGTTTAAAATAAATTGCATGTATTCTCAGCCCAAAAATATTTAAAGTATTTAAAAGGGAGACTATAAACTCACTGTTCAATATTGAGACTCAATATTGTAGGAAAATTGCGTAGACGTAATGATGGTAGACGACTGTATGGTTGGCCTTGGATTCAAGAACAATACCCCGAACAATACCCAATATTTCCTTAGCTTAAAGCGATTTGAAACCCGAATTAAAAATACCCTCGTATATACCTTATTATTATTTAAATTATAAATTATAATTATCATTTACTCTTACAGAAGAATAAAAGAAGTGAATGTGTGCTGAGTCGTGCAGAAAACTGGCGTATTTATATTACTTTTCGATTTACTGTAGCTCATGCGATCGCATGAGTTTTTGGTGTTTTTGCCATGCGATCGCATGGCCACTTTTTACGTTTTTGTTTGCTAGCTCGTCGACATCAAATAGTGTTTACTGTAGCAAATAGTGTGTCACTGTAGCAAATAGTGTGTCACTGTAGCAAATCACTGTAGCACTATAGCAAAATACGTTTTCACTGTAGCAAATAGTGTTTTACTGTAGCAAATAGTATTTTACTGTAGCAAAGTCATTTTTACAGTTGCAATTAGTGTTTTACTTGTACATCTTATAATATATATATATATATATATATATATATATATATATATATATATATATATATATATATATATATATATATATATATGTATGTATGTATATTTACATAATATTAAATCATATAGAGAATTGGTTTAAATTAGTCCAAATTTTCCGGGTCATCACATAACCTCCCCGTTAAAGAAAATTTCGTCCCTAAATTTTGAGTAGTACCTGTTTTATGAGCGATATCAGTGAACAAATGTGGATACTTTTGCTTCATTTGATCCTCACGTTCCCAAGTAAACTCGGGTCCTCGTCTAGCGTTCCAACGAACTCTAACTATTGGTATTTTGCTTTGTTTTAATTGTTTGACCTCATGGTCCATGATTTCAACAGGTTCTTCGATAAAATGGAGTTTATCATTGATTCGTATTTCGTCAAGAGGAATTACGACATCCTCTTCAGCTAAACATTTCTTTAAATTTGACACGTAAAATGTGTCATGAACACTACTAAGTTCTTGCGGTAGCTTTAATCGATAAGCAACTGTTCCAATTCTTTCGGTGATTTCAAAGGGTCCTACGTACCTAGGACTTAGCTTTCCTCGTTTACCGAATCGTACAACGCCTTTCCAGGGTGACACTTTCAACATGACTTTGTCGCCCACTTGAAATTCTAGCGGTTTTCTTCTTACATCAGCATAACTCTTTTGACGACTCATGGTCGTTTTCAATCGCTATTGTATTTGAATGATCTTTTCGGTGGTTTCATGAATAATTTCTAGTCCAGTAAGTTTTCTTTCTCCTACTTCACTCCAACAGATAGGAGATCTGCACTTTCTACCGTAAAGTGCTACAAATGGCGCTGCATTGATGCTCGTATGATAGCTGTTATTGTATGAAAATTCTGCCAAAGGTAAGTGTCGATCCCAACTGGTTCCAAAGTCAATCACGCATGCCCGAAACATGTCTTCCAATGTTTGTATTGTTCTTTCACTTTGACCATCTGTCTGTGGGTGATAAGCGGTGCTCATATCTAATCGAGTTCCCAATGCTTTTTGTAATGACTGCCAGAAACGTGATGTGAATCGGGTGTCGCGATCAGATATGATGGAGATAGGTACACTATGCCTGGAAACTACTTCCTTCAAATATAGGCATGCTAATTTCTCCATACTGTCTGTCTCCTTTATTGGTAGAAAGTGAGCTGATTTAGTTAGACGATCAACTATCACCCAAATAGTATCATGACTACTTGTAGTCCTTGGCAATTTCGTAATAAAATCCATGGTTATTCTTTCCCATTTCCACTGCGGAATTTCTGGTTGTTGCAGTAATCCTGATGGCTTTTGGTGCTCAGCTTTGACCTTTGCACACGTCAAACATTTGCTTACATAAGTAGCAATTTCTGTCTTCATATTAGGCCACCAATAAAACTTCTTGAGATCGTGGTACATTTTCCCATTTCCTGGGTGAATTGAGTACCTCGTTTTGTGTGCTTCATCCAGTACTAGTTGCCTTAGGTTACCATGTTTTGGTAGCCATATCCTACCAGCAAAATACAGGGTTCCATCGGCTTTTACTTCAAGTTGTTTTTCTAACCCTTTGCTCATTTCACCTTTTTCATTTTCTTCTTTTAAAGCTTCTAACTGTGCTGCTTGAATTTGCTTTGTGAGATCAGTACGAATTGTAATATTCAAAGCTCGGACCCTAAGAGGTTTTACTCTTTCTTTTCGACTTAGGGCATCAGCTACAACATTAGCCTTTCCGGGGTGGTAACGGATTTCACAATCGTAATCGTTTAACAACTCTACCCAGTGACGTTGCCTCATATTGAGTTGTTTTTGATCAAAAATATGCTGAAGACTCTTATGGTCAGTGTACACTGTACACTTGGTGCCATATAGATAGTGTCTCCATATTTTGAGTGCAAAAACTACTGCTCCAAGTTCTAAATCATGCGTCGTATAGTTCTTTTCATGAATTTTTAGTTGTCGTGAGGCATATGCGATAACTTTTGTGCGTTGCATTAATACACATCCTAAACCTTGGCGCGAAGCGTCACAATAGATCACGAAATCATCATTTCCTTCTGGTAATGACAAAATGGGTGCAGACGTTAACTTCTTCTTTAATAACTAGAATGAGGATTCCTGTTCCGTGGACCAATCATACTTCTTTCCCTTTTGAGTCAATGCAGTTAAGGATTTGGTGATTCTAGAGAAATCTTGAATGAATCTTCAGTAGTAACCAGCAAGACCTAAGAATTGGCGGATTTGTGTTAGAGTTTTCGGTGTTTCCCATTTACTAATGGCTTCGATCTTGGCGGGGTCAACTTTAATTCCATGTTTACTGACAACATGGCCCAAAAATTGTACTTCTTGTAACCAGAAATCACACTTCAAAAATTTTGCATACAATTCTTCTTTCTTGAGTATCTCTAGTACCAGTCTTAAGTGTTGCTCATGTTCTTCCTTGTTCTTCGAGTAAATCAATATGTCGTCGATAAAAACAATGACAAATTTGTCTAAATACGGTCTACAGATGCGATTCATTAGATCCATGAATACTACTGGAGCATTAGTCAATCCAAAAGGCATGACTAAAAATTCATAGTGACCGTAACGGGTTCTGAACGCGGTTTTAGGAACATCTTCTTCCTTCACTCTCAGCTGATGATATCCGGAGCGTAGATCAATCTTAGAATAAATACTTGATCCTTGCAATTGATCAAACAAATCATCAATCCTCGGTAATGGGTACTGATTCTTGATCGTTAATTTGTTTAGTTCTCGGTAATCTATGCACATTCTCATAGATCCATACTTCTTTTTGACGAACAGAATAGGAGCACCCCAAGGTGAAAAACTGGGACGAATAAATCCACGGTCCGATAATTCTTGCAACTGGTCTTGTAATTCTTGCATTTCTGAAGGTGCAAGTCTATATGGAGATCAGGCTACAGGTGCAGCTCCTGGTATGAGATCAATCTGGAATTCTACACATCTGTGTGGAGGTAGCCCCGGTAATTCTTCTGGAAATACTCCGGGATATTCTCTTACAACTGGCATGTCATCAATGCTTCTTTCTTCAGTATCAATCTTCTTTACGTGTGCCAGAATAGCATAACAACCTTTTCTTATAAGTTTCTGGGCCTTCATACAGCTGATAATGTTCAGCTTCGAGTTGTTCTTCTCCCCATAAATCATTAATGACGTTTCATCCTTACGAGGGATGTGGATTGCTTTCTCAGCGCAAACAACTTCCGCTCTTGTTTTGGACATCCAGTCCATGCCAACGATTACGTCAAAACTTCCTAATTCTACGGGTATCAAATCGATTTTGAAGGTTTCACCAGCGAGATTTATTTCGCAACCATGGCAAATTTTATCGACTTTTATTAGTTTACCATTAGCTAATTCAATAGTATATTTATCGTCTAGAGGCAATGATGCACATTTTAGTTTAGAACTAAAGTCTTTACACATATAACTTCTATCAGCACCCGTATCAAACATAATAGAAGCTAGTTGATTATTAACGGTAAACGTACCCGTGACAAGATTAGGATCCTCACGTGCTTTACTGGCACTAACATTAAATGCCCTCCCACGTGCGGGTTCTTTGTTCTTCTCCTTATCAGGGCATTGATTTATAAAGTGACCAGACTTCCCGCATCCATAACATTTCTTGACATCGGTCGATTTTGTCTTTACTTCAGAAACGGTGGCATAACAATCTTTCGCCACATGTCCTTTCTTGTTGCACTTATCACAGACCACTTGGCAATAACCTGCATGATGTGTGTAACATCTTTTGCAGAACGGATAGGGTCCCTTATAGTTTGGACTAGCAGTTGCCCCATCTTGTTTACCTTTAAAAGTTTCCTGTTTCTTCATTTGAGTACTTTTGCCCTTATAGTCTTCCCATTTCCTCTTTCCTTCAGTTGTCTTGACTTCGGTAATTAGTGCCTTAATCGAACTCTCTGTGATCTGGTCCATGAGTTGGTGTGCCATTGTCATGGCTTCCTGCATCGTATTTGGTTTGGACGATGTAACATTTCCTTTGATATTGATCGATAAACCATCAATATACATTTCTATCTTTCGTTTCTCGTTTGGCACCAATTCGGGACACAACAAGGCTAGTTCTATGAAACGCTTTTCATAGTTATTGAGATTCGCGCCGATAACCTTCAGATTATGTAACTCAGATTCCATTTTTCTGATCTCATTTCGAGGACAGTACTCCTCGATTAGCATCTTTTTCAGTTCTTTCCAAGAGATATCATATGCCGTATCTATTCCTTCTGCTTTAGCATAATTGTTCCATCAAGTAAGTGCACCGTCTTGCAACGTGCACGAAGCATACTTTGACTTGTCTCCGTTCGCACAATTACTGATTTTGAAAACGGACTCCATCTTTTCAAACCATCGGGTTAGACCGACTGGTCCCTCGGTTCCACTAAACGTCTGTGGTTTGCATCCTTGAAAAGTTTTGTATGAGCATCCGTTTCGTGAGTTTGTGTTTACGGCTGCTGCTTCGGCTGTTGCTTTCGCTGCCTCGGTTGCAGCAATTCTTTCATTCACACGTTTCTCAACTAGTTGCTCAAACTCAGCATCCGACATTTGAGACATGTTTCTTCAATAAACACAACAGATATAATTTAATCATATAGAATATTATAGGTAAAATGAGTTGTCAATAGTTAATCGTAGCATATTAATAATATGAACCGATTATTATAAAAGCCTTTTCTTCTTATTAGCATTTTATAATTATTTCTAGGGTACTACCTACCCGTTAAGTTCATACATAATAGCTAGTACAAGGAATTAACTACTAAAATCCTAATAATATTCCACTATGAAAAATTATAGCGAGTTACTACGTTATTATGTAATAATAATAATAAGTATTAATAATACAAATAATCATTCCATGCATTTATTATTAATAAACCAAAATAATACAATACCATACAATACCGATATTTTACATATGATTATTCTACATAACAAGATAGAGTAGCACACATAAGCAATAGGATAGCGCATGGAAGATTTATGGTTGCGAGGTCGTTTATTCAGAACTATCAGAAACTTCTTCCCATTTGATTCTCTCTGCTAATTGTTTGTGTGCACATGGTCCGGCAGACATTCTGGCAGTGTATTTTATTTTTGGTTGGGGTTTTGAGGTACCCGTTGCCTCAGTGGGTTTAATACAATAAGGGTGGTTACGGATCGAATGGTCCTGTTCCTTTTTAATAATTAAGGACTTTTTATTATTGTGGTTGTTTTTATTATCTATAGCAAGTTGGAATTTCTCCTTAGTGATCTCTTTTATTTCATTAGCGAAATCCTCCTCCTTACTGATATAGTCTGATGACGAACTGTCTGAGTCATGTGTAGGAGAATATGATGACGAACTGCGAGAATATGTACCGGTGGTCATGAACCGAAATCTTCCAGGCGTAATCGGCACAACCCGCCCGTCGGCGGTATATCTGGACCAATGTCCATATTTGTTTAGAAATGGACATTCCTCGTTTACTCCAGGGATCATGGGTCCATGCCAACGATACTGTGGCTCCGGAAAACTAGAGTTGGGTGGAGCTGGAACCTCCTCTGGGTTTACCGGGAGTTGAGATTCCCCGGCTAACACAATTTCTTCTTTAATAGGTATTGGAACGCCCTTTTTAGTTGTAGATAGAATAGATTCAGTGTCCGATTCCGAGTCGTACAAAATGATAGGATTAGAAGAAATCATCTATCACATAATTGAAACAACAATTACGTTAGCATATAAATATATCACATATAATATTTTTGACCAAATGATAAGCAAAAATCAGTAAAAACAGATATGGTCATAGTCCAGACTCACTAATGCATCCTAACAATTACGAGTTAAACACACTAATGTAATTTCTGGTTCCCTATGACCTCAAGCTCGGATACCAACTGTAACAACCCGTCAAAATCGCTATTGACGCGGCACGTTAATCATTGATTCCACAGTGAGGTTTTGACCTCTATATGATACGTTTTGATAAAATATTGCATTCATTAAAATAAGTGACTTTCTAAACATAGAAAGTTATAAACATGTGGGCGAGTGCTTAGGTATAAGCAAAACCCCGAAATACATAAGTCTTTAATTTACAGGTTGACATCACAGTCCAATTATTTATTACACAACGCAGTTTTATTTTGAATGCAATAAACTTTGTACAAAGCATGAGAGACTCCATGCAGGCAACAAGCACATCACAGCGGAAGCATTCTAAGGACCTGAGAATAAAACATGCTAAAAAGTCAACACGAATGTTGGTGAGTTATAGGTTTAATTGCTCGAGTCATAAACATATATAAAGATAGACCACAAGATTTCATCAAAAGTTTATCAATAGATTCTACGTAACAGAGCACCCTGGTAACTAAACTTAATGCTATAGTGATAATTACCCCATTTGTTTTAATACACGCAAACCAACGTGTCTTAAACTCAAATAACATACGTCCGTTAAAAGGCTAGCGCTCTAGCTCGGACGGGGATGTCAAGCCCTATGGATCCATATACAATTATTCGCGCCCACCAGTCCATATCCTATGTACTAGCAGCTACTAGTTACCAAAGCTAAGGGATTTTCGGTTTAACTCAGTGTAGAATTTAGTATGTACTTGTGTCTTATTGCGTTTAAAATAAATTGCATGTATTCTCAGCCCAAAAATATTTAAAGTATTTAAAAGGGAGACTATAAACTCACTGTTCAATATTGAGACTCAATATTGTAGGAAAATTGCGTAGACGTAATGATGGTAGACGACTGTATGGTTGGCCTTGGATTCAAGAACAATACCCCGAACAATACCCAATATTTCCTTAGCTTAAAGCGATTTGAAACCCGAATTAAAAATACCCTCGTATATACCTTATTATTATTTAAATTATAAATTATAAATTAAAATTATAATTATCATTTACTCTTACAGAAGAATAAAAGAAGTGAATGTGTGCTGAGTCGTGCAGAAAACTGGCGTATTTATATTACTTTTCGATTTACTGTAGCTCATGCGATCGCATGAGTTTTTGGTGTTTTTGCCATGCGATCGCATAGCCGCCTTTTACGTTTTTGTTTGCTAGCTCATCGACATCAAATAGTGTTTACTGTAGCAAATAGTGTTTACTGTAGCAAATACTGTGTCACTGTAGCACTGTAGCAAAATACGGTTTTACTGTAGCAAATAGTGTTTTACTGTAGCAAATAGTATTTTACTGTAGCAAAGTCATTTTTACAGTTGCAATTAGTGTTTTACTTGTACATCTTATAATATATATATATATATATATATATATATATATATATATATATATATATATGTATATTTACATAATATTAAATCATATAGAGAATTGGTTTAAATTAGTCCAAATTTTCCGGGTCATCACATAACCTCCCCGTTAAAGAAAATTTCGTCCCTAAATTTTGAGTAGTACCTGTTTTATGAGCGATATCAGTGAACAAATGTAGATACTTTTGCTTCATTTGATCCTCACATTCTCAAGTAAACTCGGGTCCTCGTCTAGCGTTCCAACGAACTCTAACTATTGGTATTTTGCTTTGTTTTAATTGTTTGACCTCATGGTCTATGATTTCAACAGGTTCTTCGATAAAATGGAGTTTATCATTGATTCGTATTTCGTCAAGAGGAATTACGACATCCTCTTCAGCTAAACATTTCTTTAAATTTGACACGTGAAATGTGTCATGAACACTACTAAGTTCTTGCGGTAGCTTTAATCGATAAGCAACTGTTCCAATTCTTTCAGTGATTTCAAAGGGTCCTACGTACCTAGGACTTAGCTTTCCTCGTTTACCGAATCGTACAATGCCTTTTCAGGGTGACACTTTCAACATGACTTTGTCACCCACTTGAAATTCTAGCGGTTTTCTTCTTA
This sequence comes from Rutidosis leptorrhynchoides, assembly GCF_046630445.1. Taxonomy (NCBI): domain Eukaryota; kingdom Viridiplantae; phylum Streptophyta; class Magnoliopsida; order Asterales; family Asteraceae; genus Rutidosis; species Rutidosis leptorrhynchoides. The sequence goes on from NC_092343.1 coordinate 85,115,993, forward strand.
CATCAGCATAACTCTTTTGGCGACTCATGGCCGTTTTCAATCGCTATTGTATTTGAATGATCTTTTCGGTGGTTTCATGAATAATTTCTGGTCCAGTAAGTTTTCTTTCTCCTACTTCACTCCAACATATAGGAGATCTGCACTTTCTACCGTAAAGTGCTTCAAATGGCGCTGCATTGATGCTCGTAGGATAGCTGTTATTGTATGAAAATTCTGCCAACGGTAAGTGTCGATCCCAACTGGTTCCAAAGTCAATCACGCATGCCCGTAACATGTCTTCCAATGTTTGTATTATTCTTTCACTTTGACCATCTGTCTGTGGGTGATAAGCGGTGCTCATATCTAATCGAGTTCCCAATGCTTTTTGTAATGACTGCCAGAAACGTGATGTGAATCGGGTGTCGCGATCAGATATGATGGAGATAGGTACACCATGCCTGGAAACTACTTCCTTCAAATATAGGCGTGCTAATTTCTCCATAATGTCTGTCTCCTTTATTGGTAGAAAGTGAGCTGATTTAGTTAGACGATCAACTATCACCCAAATAGTATCATGACTACTTGTAGTCCTTGGCAATTTAGTTAGACGTTTTCACTGTAGCACTGTAGCAAAATACGGTTTCACTGTAGCAAATAGTGTTTTACTGTAGCAAATAGTATTTTACTGTAGCAAAGTCGTTTTTACAGTAGCAATTAGTGTTTTACTTGTACATCTTATAATATATATATATATATATATATATATGTATATTTACATAATATTAAATCATATAGAGAATTGGTTTAAATTAGTCCAAATTTTCCGGGTTATCACACGTTTCATAAAAGATTTTTCTAAAATTGCCACTCCTATGAATAAACTTCTAGAAAAGGATGCTCCATTCATCTTTTCAGATGAATGTATCAAATCCTTTAATATTCTTAAAGAGAAACTAACTAATGCGCCGATCATGATAACTCCAAATTGGAATCTACCGTTTGAACTAATGTGCGATGCAAGTGATTTTGCAATGGGAGCCGTTTTAGGACAAAGGATTGAAAAACAATTTCAACCTATATATTATGCTAGTAAGACATTACAAGGAGCACAAACAAATTACACAACTACTGAAAAAGAACTCCTTGCTATTGTCTTTGCTTTTGACAAATTTCGTTCATATCTCGTTCTAGCTAAAACGGTGGTCTATACCGACCATTCTGCTCTTAGATACCTATTTTCGAAACAAGATGCCAAACCAAGATTAATCCGTTGGATCTTACTCTTACAAGAGTTCGATATTGAAATCCGAGATAAAAGAGGAGCAGAAAATCTCGCCGCTGATCATCTTTCTCGTCTTGAAAATCCTGAATAAGAAGTTCTAAATGAATCGGCCATACAAGACAACTTTCCTGATGAATATCTATTGAAGATAGTTTATAATGAAATTCCATGGTTTGTAGACTATGCAAACTTCTTAGTATGTGGATTCCTTGAAAAAGGATTATCGTACCAAAAACGAAAGAAATTATTTAGTGATATAAAACACTATTTCTGGGAAGATCCACATTTGTTTAAAAGTTGTCCCGATGGAATAATACGCCGATGTGTATTCGGAGATGAAGCTAGTAAAATTTTAAACCATTGTCACACAGGACCAACAGGAGGGCATTATGGGCCTCAACTAAAAGCAAGAAAAGTTTACGATGCTGGATTCTATTGGCCTACAATTTACAAAGACGCACACTTTCTTTGCAAATCCTGTGATGTATGTCAAAGGGCTAGAAAAATAAGTCAACGTGATGAAATGCCACAAAATGTCATTCAAGTATGTGAAGTATTTGACACTTAGGGTATTGACTTTATGGGTCCATTTCCAAAATCTCATAATAATCTCTATATTCTCGTAGCCATTGATTATGTATCTAAATGGGCGGAAGCACAAGCTCTCCCAACTAACGATGCACGAGTTGTAGTCAACTTTTTAAAACGCCTTTTTGCAAGGTTTGGAACACCGAAAGCTTTAATAAGTGATCGGGGAACTCATTTCTGTGATAATCAACTTGAGAAAGTTCTTAAAAGATATGGAGTAACTCATAAAATCTCCACTGCTTATCATCCACAGACAAGTGGACAAGTTAAAAATACCAATCGAGCTTTAAAACGTATTTTAGAGAAAACCGTGGGATCAAATCCGAAAGAATGGTCCATTAAATTAGAGGATGCACTCTTGGCTTTTAGAACAGCCTACAAAACTCCAATTGGAACCACACCTTTTAGACTCGTTTACGGAAAAGCATGTCATCTTCCAGTAGAAATTGAACACAAAGCATTTTGGGCTTTGAAGACATGTAATCTTGACTTACATGAAGCTGGACGTCTACGGTTAAGTCAATTAAACGAATTAGAAGAATTAAGACATGAAGCATACGAAAATTCGTTAATCTATAAAGAAAGAACGAAGAAATGGCATGATAAAAGAATCAGAAGTTCAAAAGAATTTAAAGAAGGAGATAGAGTTCTTCTTTTCAATTCACGATTCAAGCTATTTCCTGGAAAATTGAAATCAAGATGGTCTGGACCATTTATAGTCAAAAGAGTTTTCCCGTACGGAACAGTAGAATTAATAAATTCAAATGGGATTGAATTTAAGGTTAATGGTCACAGAGTTAAACATTACATAGATAGTCCGATGGAAGTTGACAACGAAGTTAATCACAATTTCAACACCACAACTAACTAAGTGTGGGGAGAATCAAGTCTTTTAAAGGATAATATGTATTTCTGTTAGAGTTAGATTTTTTGTTTTCGTGTAGTTCTAGAAAATGGAACCCGAATGGTCTTTCCCTAGCAGACCCTAAAGAACTAGTCTTCTCCCCCCCATTCTGAATTTTTATCTTTTTTAGGTTTTACGAAATGAAGACTTCCTGTGGACTAAATCATGGTCTAATGCTACACGCTTTGATTACTAAACATAATAATGACACACTTCCGAGTGAACTGGTATCTATAATCAGAGAAAAATTGGACGGAGTAAGAAAAGAATCCAGATGCGAAAATAATAAGTTACAATTTGGTAAAGGAAAATCAAAATCCGCAGCGAAAAGAAGAGCACGACACCTTGAAAAATGTCACGAATGCGGAAAATGGTCACACGAAGGTAAATGTTCAAATAATCAAACCTATTCAAACACCGAATTTGTTACTTTATGCAGAGACGGACAGTTCATATGTTTAGAAGAAAAAACATTAAATGCTCGAGGTTACGCCTATGTAGCCATGGAAAATCAATTAGTCCGACTATCTTATGAGTGGGCTAGAGCATATCACTAAGAATACTATCTCACAGGTAAGTCTGTACAGTTTTTATTTTTATTTTTAACCTTTTGATAATAAACGCTAATTTATTCGCTATAAAGTATTAAATTGGTATTCGATAAAATTAGGTCTTGCAACCGAAATTATTGATATCATGCAAAAATTTATTACATCACTGCGAAATTTACCGTTTATTCTTAAGGTATAAATATCTTTAATCAATCAAACCAAAATATTTCAAAAAATTCGTCATGAGTTAAATTAGGTTATGAAACCGAAATTACTTTACCGAAAAGAGGGGCGTATATTTTTGATAATATTTGATTGATAAAAGTGGGATAAAAGCCAAAAAGATTTTTAATTTTATTTTTACTTTGTTTTTAAAATTAATATTAAAATAATATTGTAAACTTGTTAAAATTAACATATATTTAAAATTGTAAATATTTGAAAAATTAATATTTTTAATATAAGTTTGTATGTATAAAAACAAAAATATAATTTAAGTTTGGTGTGAATTTTTAATATGAATTTTTAATTTTATGCATTTTAAATTTAAATTTGGTGTGAATTTTTAATATGAATTTTTAATTTTATGCATTTTAAATTTAAGTTTGGTGTGAATTTAAAAACAAAAATTTACATTATTTTGCCAAGTTAAAAATATGATTTTTAAAATTCTTCATAAGTTGAAGACTAGGTCATTGAACCGAAATTGCTTTACCCGAGGGAGGGACGAGAACTTTTATTATCATTATTTTTAATCTTATTGAATTAAAGTATCCCAAAAATATTGAAAAACCCAAAAATCTTTGCTGTTAAAACCGCTCTTTGAATTGACAAATTTTAAAATTTTGTCGAGGGACGGACTAGGACATCGATCCGAAACGCCCTCATCCTAAAAAGAAACAAAATTTTAATTTTTAAATTAATTTTATGTTTTATAAAGTTATAAGGTTTTATAAATTAAAAAAAAAACCCACCGCGACTCGCGGAGGTTTAAATGGCCCCACCACCGCACTCGCGGAGGTCAAAAAACCTAGAAAAAAATATAACTGGTCGAACAGACCAGTTTGTTCATCACCACACCCAATTTTCTGCGAAAAACACACACAAAAATCGCCCAAATTCGCCATTTTTCATCATTTTTTCATCAAATCTTTCATAAAATTACAATGAGGAGACTATTATCAAGGAATTACTCAAGGAAATCGATAAATTTCTACACCTAAACACCATTTAATCCGAATTTTAGTGTTCTTGAACAATTTCATACATAATTCGATTTTGATGCTTTCTAGTGTAATAATGCTTCAATTGTTTGTGTATTATGCTTGTATAACCTAGATTGATGCTATTTAACATGATTAGAAGCTTTGAACTTCAATTTTTTAACAATCTAGGGTTTGTGTTCTTGAGCAAAATTAGGGCTTTTTGATATAAACAGGTTATGGCCGAATTTTGTTGTTAGTTTATGCTAAATTGAGTAGTGTAACATGTTTAGGTTGCTAAATGATCAAAACTTTGATCCTAAACATGATTTATGAAGATTAAAGTGGACTTTTTGAACCAAAATTGCATAAACTTGATTTAATTGATATGAATGCCATGAGGAACTTGTTTAATTGTTATAATGATTATTTTTAACATGTTTTAGAAGTTAAATGCGAAGAAACTTTGTATACATTTTTATAAGTATATTTGGAAAAGTATAGAATTGTAAAAAAAAAAATGTGAAAATGTGTATAAGTTTAATTTTGATTTAACATGTTATTGTGATTGTTTTAAGTTGTTATTTTGCTAAAACTAATGCATATTTGGATGCATAAAAATTGTGTTTGATATATTTTGCAGACTGAAAGGGGTGAATCTTCATCCCAGGCTCGCAATGCTCCTCCGGAAGATGCAAATCAACAGGAAATTAATAACCATTACCGACAAGATATGCCTCACCCAATTATTTCATATTCAAACATTCATGAGTCAGATTTACATCCGAATTTGAGATTTGATAGATATTGGATAGACTATCCAAAATATCAAAAGAACCTGCACAACCTTGTGTCTAATAATGTTGAGGTACCCAGAGTTATAGATTGGGAGCCATTAGAGGTAGTGCAATTGGCCGAGCCAATCAGGGAATTACTTACTCAAAGGTATGGTAATTCTACTTTTAGTGATTGGGTATATTTATTCAACATGCGTAGACCTGTGTATAGAGAATGGTGTATAGAGTTATTATGTACTATTGAAATAAATGATCGGGTAGATACTTTGACCGATCGTAGTTTTATTAGATTTTTATTAGGAGGGGAGATGTGCCATATTTCCTTACTAGACATGGCTCGGGCTTTAGGAATATATACGCCCGAGGAGCTAGCATCTTATGATTGCCAGAGGTTAATAGTTTATGGTAGGAGGGTGGATGAGAATTTTGATACAAATGACGTATGGAGTAGGATGACTAGCCATCGCCGATTCTAGGGGGGATTATACTCTTATCTTGATATTGATAGAGCTGAATTAAGAGTAATCCATAGGTTTTTAGCCAATTCGATTACACAACGAGGTAAGAATAAGGAAAAGGTAAATGAACCGGATTTGTTTTACCACATGTGTATTCGAGACCCACACAGTGCTGTAAGTATACCTTTTTGTGTGGGTTATTATTTATTGACTATGGTTAGGGGTATGAGGCGTGGTAGCATAATAGGAGGTGGTATATTTATTACTTTAATTGCTGAATATCTCGGTGTGGATAGAAGTCGGGGGGATTATTAATGGCAGAACCAGAACCCCGCAATAGAATAGATTTGCGTGTTTATCATGGTGCTAAGGTCTTAAAGAAACGAAACAACGTGGCAGCACGATATGATGGCAGGCATCCACAGGTTGAGAGAGATCAACAGCAAGGTCAACCGGGAGGGGGTAATCCAATGACGGAAATGCAAATTTTTATGGCTCGACACGAGTATGAAATGGCTAGACAAAAAGCATTTCAAGATTGGCAATATCATCAAAGCCAAATCATAAGTCATTGTACACACGTAGGTAGAGACTACATTCCTACCGTTATGCCCGAATTTGCTCCTTGGACTTTAGAGAGCCGACCACCATATCCTACATATGACCCAGCCCAAGCATTTTACAGCATCTATGGATACGCTTGGGACCCACACTGGAACCATCCTCCTCATCCGTAATTTTCTATTTTTGTTTATTTTATTGTAATGTTACTAATTCTTAATTTTCTTATTTCTTATTTTATTATTATAATAGCTTTTATAATTTTCTAACTTTATTAGATTTTAATAATTTTTGAATGTGGTGTGAAAACCCAACTTCAAAAATATGTATATATGTGTTTGTAGTTTATCTCATGTACAAAACAGGGTAAAACAGCGTATTTTTAAAGACTGGCATTAAGTTCAGCAAAACCTATTAATTTTGACGACAAAATGAAAAACAAATGTGATGTACCAACAGACGGAATGAACAAATGATGTGCATCATTTATCATTCATCAAACAAACGCCAATATGTTTGGAAATTTTGGTAAAATTTTATTATTTTTCTACGCTAATCACCCTCAATAATTTAAATTGTTACTGATTTCTTGCAAATGAGGGCATTGCAAGATCTTAAGTGTGGGAAGGGATTAAATTCTTTCGGATTTAAAAAAAAAATTGATTTAAACACTTGGTTACCATTAAAAATACTAGTAACGTAGTAGTTGTATTAGAATCTAGTGCTCTCTGATAACAAAGAACAGCCCTAGTCTTATATACTGACTACCCAATTCTAGTAAAATTTTTCAAAATTTTCAATTAAATGAACTCAAAATCATGTTTATACATATTTATGAACGATAAAACTAGGTGTTAACACCGAAATTATTGTTACCTCGGAAAGGACATAAATTGAGAAACAAACCAAAATGTTAAAATTCATTTAAAATGGAATAGAGGACAATAAAAAGCAAAATAAAAGCCAAGTGTGAGAAAAATTACCAAGTTATCTTAAACAAATGTCACATATTTCTGTAACAAATAATTGAAGATACTTTTGCTTTGGACTAATCTAAAAAGTTTTACCCGATTTACTGTAATATATTTGAAAGAATAGATGGATCTACACGATGAATCAATTCCATCATTAAAAGGAAGTAAAGTCTTCCGAAAAAGAAACGCGCTTCTTGATTTAGGTCATGAAGTTGTCGTCCAGACCAGCTGTAGGTTGACGAAAAACCTAGAAAAGTCATCTCTAAAATCAGCTGAAAATCCACGGACCTCAGCATCAAACAGGGTCGCCAAGTGGTCAGACTTATCCTAACCATGAGAGGATCTGTCTGGTCAAATGGGGAGGAAGCCGTGCAAATTAGCTGGATAAGACTAATGAATCAGATCCCCAGAAAGGATAATCTCCTTTAAAGATCAAAAATCAGCTTTTAAGACTGATATTACTCAATTCTAGAGATTGACCTTAAAGATTGAGAATTCAAACTCATGGAATTCGATGATATCTAAACTCGAGCTTGAACGAGAAAATATTTTGATCAAAATTACAAACCGATTTGTTTTCTGAAAACCCATTTTTCAATGCGTTCATTACCATTGAACGTAAAATCCTAGGAATTCACCTGGAATTCATTAGGTCACCTGAACCAAATCGGGTGTCAACCGTAAGAACGGTGGTTGCATAATATGGTCAAAGACAGGACCTTGTGCTAAACCGAAAAATCATAAGGGGGAGCTTTACTATTGCTCCTACCAAGGATAGTAATTGCATCCGACACGATATAGACCATAATCAAAAGCATGTCACGGAACATTGCCTTAACAGTTGCTTGTTCAGCGCTTTCCTTTACAACCGGACGGTAGTTTATGGAAAGGTAATATATGGAGCAAGTATACTGGACGTGTTGCTTTCCCAATACAAGGTTAGCAAGTGGGTGATACAAAACCGCAAGTTTTGAGCTAAAAATTTCAAATATGAAACCCACCAAACCCACAAAAAGAATTTGCAAACACCGGTGAAGGGTTATTCCGGAAAACTTATCTAGGGTAAAAAACTAGATTTAATTTTCAAAAAGATCAAATGTTTTCATAAAGATCCAATTTCCTTAAAGGATCTAAATTTTAAAGTCATGTGGGACTGTAAACCATAACGTTACTACCATTGTTCATAACGCCGTATAGAAATCACTGATGTACAAAGTGTGAAGAATAAAGAAGTGATTCTAGTATATTTCAAGACTATATTGCTTGAGGACAAGCAATGCTCAAGTGTGGAAATATTTGATAATGCTAAAAACGAACATATATTTCATAGCATTATTCCTCAAGAAAGACAAGCTTTTAGTTGCAATTGTTCTATTTACAAGTGATATTCGTTTAAATAATAAAAGGTGAAGACAAAAGACAGATTCGACGAATTGAAGACGCAAATGACCAAAAAGCTCAAAAGTACAAAGTACAATCAAAGAGGTTCCAATTATTGATAAGAAACGTCTCAAAATTACAAGAGTACAAGACGCGAAACACAAAGTACAAGATATTAAATTGTACGCAAGGACGTTCGAAAATCCGAAACCGGGACCAGAGTCAACTCTCAACGCTCGACGCAACGGACTAAAAATTACAAGTCAACTATGCACATGAATATAATATAATATATAATTAATTCTTAAAATTAATATATATAATATATTATATTATATAATCCGTCGGCAAGCTAGGAGCCAAACTTGTGTGAGCTGGAATCCACAGCTCCGCACTCGCGGAGCTCTGAAGAGTAAAATCCACCGCACTCGCGGAGCCCTGAAAGTCAGAAATCCACCTATAAAAGGCCGAGCATTCGGCCGAATTTTAAAAACATCTTTTTCTCATTCATCATACGTAAAGTATATATATATATTATAATTTTAATTTTAATTTTAATTTTAATTCTAATAATAAAGGTATGTTAGCGAATGTTGTAAGGTTGTAAGTCGAAATTCTGTCCGTGTAACGCTACGCTATTTTTAATCATTGTAAGTTATGTTCAACCTTTTTAATTTAATGTCTCGTAGCTAAGTTATTATTATGCTTATTTAATACCAAAGTAATCATGATGTTGGGCTAATTACTAAAATTGGGTAATTAGGCTTTGTACCATAATTGGGGTTTGGACAAAAGAACGACACTTGTGGAAATTAGACTATGGGCTATTAATGGGCTTTATATTTGTTTAACTAAATGATAGTTTGTTAATTTTAATATAAAGATTTACAATTGGACGTACCTATAAATAACCATATACACTCGATCGGACACGATGGGCGGGATATTTATATGTACGAATAATCGTTCATTTAATCGGACACGGGAATGGATTAATAGTTAATAGATTTATTAAAACAGGGGTGAATTATGTACAAGGACACTTGGCATAATTGATAACAAAGTATTAAAACCTTGGGTTACACGCAGTCGATAACCTGGTGTAATTATTAAACAAAGTAATAAAACCTTGTTACAGTTTAAGTCCCCAATTAGTTGGAATATTTGACTTCGAATATAAGGATAATTTGACGAGGACACTCGCACTTTATATTTATGACTGATGGACTGTTATGGACAAAAAGCAGACGGGCATATTAAATAATCCAGGACAAAGGACAATTAACCCATGGGAATAAACTAAAATCAACACGTCAAACATCATGATTACGGAAGTTTAAATAAGCATAATTCCTTTATTTTCATATTTAATTGCATTTTTAATTATCGCACTTTTATTTATTGTCATTATATTTAATTGCACTTTTAATTTTCGTACTTTTTAATTATTGCAAGTTTATTTTATCGCAATTTTATTTATCGCAATTTCATTATCGTTATTTACTTTACGCTTTAAATTAAGTCTTTTATTTATTTAATATTTTACATTAGGTTTTAACTGCGACTTAGGTTTTTAAAATCGACAAACCGGTCATTAAACGGTAAAAAAACACCTTTTTATAATAATAATATTACTTATATATATTTGTATTTTTATAAATTAAAACTAATATAGCGTTAAGCTTTGTTTAAAAGATTTCCCTGTGGAACGAACCGGACTTACTAAAAACTACACTACTGTACGATTAGGTACACTGCCTATAAGTGTTGTAGCAAGGTTTAGTTATATCCGTTCTATAAATAAATAAATATCTTATGTAAAATTGTATCATATTTAATAGTTTTTCCTAGTAAAATATAAGCTATTTCATATACACCTCGCATAACATCAATTATGATGTATTAATATATCTTAATATGATATATATACATTTAAATGTCGTTACAACGATAATCATTACATATATGCCTCGTTTCGAAATTCTTAAGTTAGCAGTCTTGTTTTTACATATGTAGTTCATTGTTAATATACTTAATGATATGTTTACTTATCATAATATCATGTTAACTATATATATATCCATATATATGTCATCATATAGTTTTAACGTTCGTGAATCACCGGTCAACTTGGGTGGTCAATTGTCTATATGAAACCTATTTCAATTAATCAAGTCTTAACAAATTTGATAGCTTAACATGTTCGAAACACTTAATCATGTAAATATCAATTTCATTTAATATATATAAACATGAAAAAGTTCGGGTCACTACATATTATGTATTGCTAATGTCGTGGGTTGTTTGTGTAGGTGTATGCAAGTAATTGAATTATGTATGTATGCGTATAAGTATTGCATTCACTAAGCATTAGCTTACCCTCTCGTTGTTTACATTTTTAGGTTCGGAAGCGGACATGGCAAGGGTATGCTCGGGATTAGATGATTTCCCTTTTTGGTTGCTTGCTTGGAGTACTTTTGGCTTCGACTTAGGATTGGGTAGTTTATCCCAAAACTCATGCTCGTGGTTGTGTTTGGAACTTAAACTCATGTAGTCGAAAATTTGTATTTTGTACGAAAGTCGTAAAACGGCCGATGTGGGCCCGGTGTCGTAAAACTTGTTTTATTATTGGAACGTGTTAGTCGTATCTAATATAAAATGTTGTGAAAAGCGTTCGGTCTAAAGGTGTCGGGAAGTGGGAGATCATTAAACGAAAATTGGAAATTTCGGACAGAACTGTTTTGGCTTTGTGCGCGCCGCGCACATTGAGGGGTTGCGCGTCGCGCACCCTCCTGTATAAAAAAAAAAATTACCTTGCGTATTCGGTTGGATAACAGGTTGGGTCGTTACATGTCGAAAGACTTCACTTGTTCGAATGTTATTGAATGAAGTGCGGCTTGATTCGGGTGCAAATCCGGCGATATCAAAAGGAGGTATAATTAGCAGGTCAAGTTGTTATTGTGGGATTATGATGATGTTGATGATGTTAGGTTAAGATGGATGTTGTTTAACATCTCTTCGAGTGGGAGATTGTTGGAGTGCGAAGCGAGTTAAACAAGGATTCGAAAAAAGGAAGAATTCGGTTCACCGGTGGAGGCGCGACGCGGCCTAGAGTGTGGACAGGGGTCGAGCTGAAGAAAACTTCTGTTTCGAATTTTGCCTTAAAGGCGCGGCGCGGCTTCGTCTGCGTGGAAGTTTCCAAAATTGAGTTTTCTTGTTCCCAAAGCTATTTCTTTGTTTAGTTTTGCCTATTTAATCATCTTATTGTAACCCATACCTGTATCCAAGAATTTTATCAATAAAGAACTCTCTTTGGTGGCCGAGGATTAAAGTAATCCTTCGTGATTACATATAACCTCGTTAAATTCTCTTGTCTTTATCGTTTTTTGTTAGTTTCTTCGTATACATCAACTATTTTCGTTTATTGTAAGTGGGTTTGATAACCTAGGATTATCAAGTCTTGTTAGGGCTTACGTGGTTCATCCCTAACACATTATGTGTTTTAGGCTAAGGCTATAATTGAGGGTATGTGTGGTGAGTGGATATCAACATCATATGATTAAGAAGCATGCGCGAATTCTTCTTATAACAAAAACAAAAACGACTTCTTATTCAATTATTAAAGGGATCCAACAATGAGAACATATAACCTGTGGTCACACTTATTAAATCAAAACATATTGTTTAGTATCATCAATCATATATCAAGATTGATATTTCATCGTAATTCATTATGTATGTATATTGCATTAGTGTACACTGCACAATTGCGACGAATTGATCAAATTCAGTGACAGAAAATATCATCACCATGACACCATATATCATATATTATGTAATTAATATTATGTTTTAATGTATGAAATGTGCTTGTGATATATTCACATGAGCAGAATATTCACATATATAGATATAAAATAATATTTTCATATTAAGAAAACTGAAAGTCATAAATGTTATTTTTATTATAAATACTAAAGATTATAATCGTTCAAGCTCTCTATCTATCGTAGTTGAGAGTTTGAACGACTATACTACGATTAGATTATATTGCTACGATTAGAAACTGTCGTACATTAATACTACGCTTATGTTACACCCTGCATCGTGGTGGTGAGCATTATACAAAGTTAGTTAGTGGAATAATATCAAAATTCAAAATCAGGATTATATTGAGTATTATTGTGAAAGAGAAAAAAGAAAAAATAGGAGTAACACCTGCAATGTGTTTTATTCCGTCCCGACTCAAGGTTTTGTGTTTGTGTAAAGTTGCCCTTCTAGAAGCAGAAGGGGGGGACAATCTAATAATTGATAGTGATACTTTGTCATGTTCCATTTATTTTTTAAGGCGGAAATATATTAAAAGTGAAAAAGTAACGCTATAGAGGTATCGAGGTGACCATTTTATTCCGTCCCGACTCAAGGTTGTTTCTTTGTTTCTTTGAGTTTGTTTGTAGCCTTGATTTATTGTTTGTTGGTTTAGTTTAGGTTTGGTTGCTGCGGTTTGATTTTTATTTGCATCTTAGTTTACCAAAGAGTCATTGGTTTAGAGGTATCGAGGTGACCCTTTTAATCGATAATGAGGTTGAAAGTTCGAGTCATGTTCAAGATAATTTGTATTGTATAGTGGTGTATGTGAGTTTGTGTTTCAAAAAAAAAATGTGTATCTTAATTTTGTATGGTGTTTGGTTTTTGTTGGCTTCGTCGGGTGAGACTCGGTTATAGATATTTGTCTATATTGTTTTCTTTGTAGCTTTCTAAGTGCGGGTTTTGTCCCATCCCCCGTTGTACTTCCTAGTTGTTAGAATTTTCTTTTTGAAAACGGCTTCATTTCTATATAAGGTTTCGTATTTTTAACCATAAACAAGCTAGTATAAATAAGCTAAATAGTACAAAGGGAATCAATGACATACACAGCACAACTCTGATAAATATAACAAAAAAAAAGTACAACGAAAATGAAATGCACGAGTCTACAATGTCAAGACCTATAACACCAAAAAACTAAATATTTGTAAATAGTCGCGAGAACCCAAATAGTGTGCGTTCAAGAGACTAGATGGAAGGGACAGGAGGCGGTGGACTTTAATAACTACAGGTTGTGGTACTCGGGCTCTAGGACAGCTCGAAATGGAGTAGGAATCCTTTTAGGTCCAACACACAAGGATCATGTTGTTGATGTGGGTAGGTTTAGCGATAGGATTATGTCGGTTACGTTTATAATTAATGAGGAGACGTTCACGGTCATTAGCACTTACGCACCCCACGTAGGTTTAGGAGAAGCGGAGAAGAAGAGTTTCTAGGAATTGTTAGATGAGGTTGTAAGGGGATGTCCAGCGGACCATCGATTGATTATAGGGGGCGATCTTAATGGTCATATAGAAGCGGAGGTAGAGGGATATAGGGGAGCCCATGGAGGCTTTGGGTATGGGGTTAGAAATGAAGAAGGGCGCTCAATTCTCGAGTTCGCCATTGCCCATGATCTGGTTGTTGCAAACTCTTTCTTCAAGAAGAGGGATGCTCAGCTAGCCACCTTCCATAGTGGGGGTCATAGTACCCAAATTGACTTTTTCCTTCTTCGCAGGGGTGACCTTAGGAACTGTAAGAACTGTAAGGTCCTCTCAACCTGGACTTGTTCATCCCAGCATAGACTGTTGGTCATGGAGTTAGGTACCCAGGGACGGGTAAACAGGAGGGCGAGAGAGGTACAACAACCCAGAATCCTCTGGAAGAACTTAAATGGAGAGAAGGCGGAGACTTTTAGGGCTAATGTTGTTGAAAGAATGGGTGCTGAATTGGAAAATGCAGCCTTTATTGATGCAGATCAGATGTGGAACAACCTAGCGTCCACTATTAGAGGGGTGGCAAAAGAATCCTTGGGAGTGGCAGTTGGGACGTCGAGAGCCCAAAATGGTTGTAGAGAATCATGGTGGCTTAACGACGAGGTCCAAACTAAAGTCGCGCTTAAAAGCGAGGTTTTGGGAGCTCACCTCCTTTAGAGGGGGTACACTAGCAGACAGAACTAGCATAGAAAATAGCTATAAAAAAGCCAAGAGAGAAGCAAAGATCGCCGTTACACGTGCAAAAGATAAAGCTTACGAGGACTTATATAAGAGACTAGACTCTAAAGAAGGGGCAAACGACATTTACAGGATAGCCAAAGCTAGGGAGCGTCGACGAAGGGATCTGGATAACATCAAATATATCAAGGATGAAGCAGGTCAAAGCATAGTGAAGGAAGACAAAATTAGGAAACGATGGGAAGAGTACTTCTCATCCCTTTTCGATGGGGGAAGGACTAGGAATGGAGAACCTCATGTCTATGATATGGCCCCACAATATCAAAACAACTGTTTCTACACGAGGATCAACTATGAGGAAGTTAGAGTGGCCCTACGCAAGATGGGGAGAAATAAAGCAGTAGGACCGGACCAAATCCCCATAGAGGCGTGGCGGTGCTTAGGCGATGATGGGGTTAGGTGGTTGACAAACCTTTTCAACATGACGTTTAGAAGCGCAAAAATGCCAATGGAGTGGAGACTGAGCGAGGTTATTCCCATTTACAAGAACAAATGGGATGCACAGACGTGTAGTAACTATAGAGGTATAAAGTTACTTAGCCATACCATGAAACTATGGGAGAGAGTGATTGAGACTAGGCTTAGACGTGAGACAAATGTGTCAGAGAATCAATTTGGGTTCATGCCAGGACGCTCCTCGATAGAGGCAATTCACATTATTAGAAGTCTTATGGAGAAGTATAGAGAGAAACAAAAGAACCTACACATGGCTTTCTTAGACTTGGAAAAAGCTTATGATAGTGTCCCACGAGAGTTGATTTGGAAGATCCTTAATGGTAGAGGTATCCCAAGTAGGTATATAAGAACTATTATGGACATGTACCAGGGGGCGAAAACTCGCGTTCGGACGACAGTAGGATACACAGAGTATTTCCCAGTAGAAGTAGGTTTACATCAAGGATCTGCTCTTAGCCCTTTTCTTTTCGCTTTAGTCTTAGACGACCTGTCTCAAAGGATACAAGGGAGTATCCCATGGTGCTTGATTTTTGCCGATGATATTGTCTTAGTATCGGAATCCCAGGATGAGCTAAACAGAAGGCTGGAGCAATGGAGGAATGCCCTGGAACAAAATGGACTTCGGATTAGTAGACTTAAATCGGAGTATCTTAGATGCGACTACGGGAGGATCGAAGATCACAATGATACTGTGGATATTCGTATTGGGGATCAGGTCTTACATCCACAGGATTCCTTTAGATACTTAGGATCAATGCTACACAAATCGGGAAGGATAGATGAGGATGTGTCTCACCGTATAAGAGTAGGATGGCTGAAGTGGAGAGCTGCGAAAGGGGTTTTGTGCGACAAGAAGATACCCCTTAAATTGAAGGGGAAATTCTTCAAGGTAGCGATTAGACCGGCCATGTTGTACGGATCGGAGTGTTGGCCAATGACGAAGGCCCAAGAGAGGAGGATGGAGGTGGCAGAAATGAGGATGCTTAGGTGGACGTGTGGTAAGACCATGTTAGACATGATACCTAATGGAATTTTTAGAAAGAACTTAAAAGTTGGGAATATCGTCAACAAGATGAGAGAAGGACGACTTAGATGGTTTGGCCATGTAAGGAGGCGGCCACCCACAACACCGGTCAGGAGAGTGGAAGCCCTCACGGTTGGCGGCGTAAGGAGAAGAGGTAGACCTACACGTAGGTTGGAGGATAGACTGAAGCTTGACATGAAGGAGTTTTTATTGACCGAGGACATGACTTCTGATAGAAATTTGTGGAAGAGTAGAATTAGGATTGATGACTAGGTTGTATATATATTTTATTTTATATTCTTATTTTTTTTAATTTTCTATTTAGTTTTATATATTTTTATCGTATGCCTTTTTGCCTACTTGCTTTTTTGCTTCATATATGTTTGTATTACCATTTTTTTTTCCACATACTAATACTTATTGTAGCATATCCCAACATGTTGTGTGCATTACATTATACTTATTTACATGCCTTATAGCACTATACCGTTACATGTTGCATTACATTATATCGCATTAAATTACACGTATTTACATTTACATGCTACATGTCTTTATGCTTACATAGTATACTTATATGTTTTATACTGCATATTATAACTACATGCTTTATACCTACATGCTTACATACACATTTTATACTTACATGGCTTGTTATACTTGCATACTTGACACTTACATTTTTCACTTATATGTTCTTTTACTTTACTTTGTTACATGCCATATTTACCTTTACATTTTTCACGGTAAGGTTCCTTTTATCTACTTTACTTTACTTGCATTTAGTTACTTCACTTAACGGATTTCATGGTTCTTCTGGCCGGAGGTCCTTGGGAAGCAGCCTCTCTGCCCTATAGTATAGGGAGGGACGACTTCTTTTACCCGCGGACCGATAGGTATCCGTGGGGGGAGGAATGACT
Organism: Rutidosis leptorrhynchoides; assembly: GCF_046630445.1. NCBI lineage: Eukaryota > Viridiplantae > Streptophyta > Magnoliopsida > Asterales > Asteraceae > Rutidosis > Rutidosis leptorrhynchoides. The sequence continues at coordinate 85,133,149 of NC_092343.1, forward strand.
TCCCTTTTACTCTAGGGTAGAGGAAAGACTGTCTACATCTAACCTCCCCCATACTCCACTTTAGTGGAATTGGGTATTGTTGTTGTTGTTGTAGTCGCGAGAACCCAAAGATGACTTTTATGGATCCACATTTGAAGATGATTCCTCGTCTTTGTCAGACGATTCTTCGACTTTTATGGATCCACATTTGAAGATGATTCCATCTACGTTGCATCGTTTTTTACATGAATCTAATTGGAAAAAAAATGGCGATTACATTTGAGTAAAACCTTTCTTTTATGACGAAGATGAGACCTCGACGACGTGTTATCGAGTTTTTTTAAGTCGGAAAGATGTAATGAAAAATGAAAGAAATAAAATATAAATACTGTGTTCTAGTTTTTTATTAATGATTTATTGATTGATCTTATACCGTTAAGGGTAATGTTGGCTATTGAAGACGGGGAAGAGGCGACCAATCAATCCATATAAGTCCGGCTCAATATAAATAAACAAATGTGTATCCATAAATTTTAGTCTAGTATATTGTAAAGTGGTAATAATTATAGTGTGATTTAAGAACTTGGAATGGGTAGAGATGTGTAAAATGTATATTTGTAATTTATAAATAAACGAAAGGGAAAATGGCACCAAAATGCATTGAACTTTCATCAAAATCCTATTGTATGCATTCAACTTTCAAAAGTCCTATTGTATGCATTCAACTTTGTATTTTCTCCTATTGTATGCATTTAACTTGTTATAGGAGGTAAACTTTCAGTCACCTAGTAAACAAAATTACATTATTAGTCCATGATGTTTATCAAATAATTACATACTAGTTATTTATGTTTATTTTAGAGGCTATTGATCCCTCATTTTAACCTTTCATCTTCTTCAACAATTTCATTCACATACATTCATATTTTAACCTTCTCTTCTTGAAGTTCATTATCTTCATTCATCCTACCAATATCACAATCATAAAGTATATTATATTATATTATATTATATTATTATATTATTATATTATATTATATTATACTATACTTTTATATACTAAACCTCCTCCCATTTTTTGTCGTTTCAGTCTTAACAAATTGTCGTTTTGTGTTTGCGTTTACACTACAAATGGTCCTCCAACTTTCGCACAAATTACACAACAACCCCTCAACTTTACACTTTTTCAGGGGTAAAAAACGTAAATTTATAATTTAATTAAAATAAAAAAACCTTACTCCACCCGAATTTATAACGGGCCCTATCTTCTCGCTCGGTGCGAGTTAAATTTTTCTGAGGCCACCGTTCAACTCGAAAAAATCTCACGAACCCAACGGGACTAACTATATGCAAAATGGACATCGTTAAAAAAAACACTAAATAACGGGCCCTATATTCACGCTCGGTGCGAGTTAAATTTTTCCGAGACCACCGTTCAACTCGAAATAATTTTACGAACACAACGCGACTAACTATACGCGAAACGGACATCGTTAAAAAAAATAAATATTTCGGGCTATATTACATACATATATATACATATACAACACGACTAACTATACGCGAAACGGACATCGTATATCCAAATTGGACCGCGCGTCGAATACAACCGCAGCAACGCGCGGTCGGATTTTTTCTAGTTCTATATAAACCCCAATTTGATATAGGAGTATTTTTTTTTTTTTTTTCCAAATCAAAATCAAGAACTACAAATCAACAAAATATAAATAGATTCGTATTCAGCTTTCATGTATGCATAGTACTGGTGTTCTTCAACATTATTACATCTCAAAATCTCAAATCAAAAAAATGTTGAAAGTTTACACTTATTAAATCCAGATCTGTGCTCCTAAAGCTAAACCGAACACTCTACATCCATAGGATTCGATCACCAAACTCAGATTCATGACTATCCAGTTCGTGTTCTTCTTCTTAACCGAAAACTCATACCAATTTGGTCCTCGGAACTATCTAGCCATTCTTAGAACGATTTTAACATAGATCTGAGTTCCTGATGTTGGTTTAAGCTTTTTAAACCTTCAATCGAATAAAAAAAAAGAAAAAAAATCTCAGATCTGATGTTCATCACGAGTCAACAAAAGTCAACAAATCAATTGGAGTGTTTCTCTGATTTCCAGGTGTTAAAGGATAGTGTCGAGTGTTTGATGGATGTTTTTAAATAACTCTTATGTATAAATCATCACCCAAAAAACGCTTCAGAAATCAATTTTGGATTTCATGTTCATATGTTTAAAGCGTGATTTCATGTTCATATGTTTATAATAGTGACAATGAAGATGATGAACTTCAAGAATTTCATATGGGTTTTGCAGGTTAAATAAATAAAGTTGGATCCGTAAATCGTCAAATCGAACACATGGGGTTTGCAAATCATCAAATCGAACAAATGAATTTTGCAGGCTGCAGGTTAAATATCTAAATTGCAGGTTGCAGGTTTCTTGCTTGGATACAATTGAAGATTCAATTTGACTTAACGGAAAATTTTAACGAGTGTTAAGTCAAGGGACCAATCACGTAAAGAAACTCAAATAGTAACCGGTAACCAGATACAAGGGTGACATGATACATACAATAGGAGAAAATATAAAGTTGAATGCATACAATAGGACTTTTGAAAGTTGAATGCATACAATAGAATTTTGATGAAAGTTCGATGCATTTTAGTACCATTTTCCCTAAACGAAAGTATTATACTCGAGTCGCTAATATATAGTATCATTTTTATTTTTTAGTTCACTCATATTTTAAAATAATTTTTATAAACCACTCATATTTAAAAACAGTTTTATGTCACTCATATGTGAGTCAATCATAACAAACCCGTATAAGACAAGAACTTATAGTAAAATAAAATAAATTAAACGCAAAGAGATTATTTAAAATTTAACTCAGAAAATTCTAAACAAGTTATATAACATTGTGGCACTAAAGCAACTTCAAAATTCTATTAGCCACACCAACGAGCTTATAGCTCAGTGGTACCCGATGCCTTTGATCCCTGGGTCCACGGTGGGGGAAGCTTCCACCCAATAGAGGCGCAAGTTCGATTCTCAGTCTGGGCGCCCCGCATGGAATTATCTCTCCCTCCGGGGGGAGGTTTGTGAAGTGCTTTCGGGGGTCTAGCTAGCTGGGGTAAAGATCGCCTTGCCGCCACTGTGGGTAACTGGGAGGAGGTAATTTTCCGGCACAGGTCTCTTTCGGGGTGGGATTGGTGGGTGCTACGGCACACAGGGTTAGCGTGTCCCTGCCAACTTACACGTTTTTCCACCCAATTCTATTAGCCACACAATTTATTTTTTCTTCGTGTAAATTATATATTGAACATGAACTAGAATATATGTAGACATGATTTTTTTTAGAAGTGCATCATTCTATGAAAGAAATGAAAAGTGATAATCTCACAATTCATATTCCTTCAGAATTTTACGATTTTGTCATTTTTTTTAAAATTGATCTCCGAGCTTTGTCTCCCTAAAATGAGTGGATCGCTTTTCGTTATTTATACTTACTTTTTGTACAAAAATAAAAAATGCAACCAACTTGTGCCGGAGTGATATCTCAATACTTTGTATTTAACAGGGAGGGGTTTTCCTCACGGATCCTTTCAAGATTCAAACCCGGTCTGCATGCCCATATAAATTAATGATATGGTTCCCGCGATGCGGTTCGAGTTTCCTCCTGAAAGCGCGTGTGTGGTGAAAAATGATCGGGTGAGTGGGTTATTCCCCAATCAGTGATTCCAAAGACTTGACTCTGAAAAAGAACATAAATACATACATTTTATTAGAATAGTGGAATCAGAATACAATGATGAATAGACTACAAAATTTACACGAGAACTAAGCTGAAAATTATATGCATACTTGTGTAATAGTGAACCAAAGTTCTGACGCGACAATCTGAAGATGAAAAGTTAGCTGATTCCTTTCTTATTTGCTGGGATTGTATTATATATCTGCGGATTTGATAGCCAATTTATGAAATTCATTCGAATTTCGGTGACCATAGTAGGGTGGCTTACTCGATCTTTCCCAAAAACATGAGCATTGCAGTTCTTTCAAATGATGTATCTGGCTATCCACACGATAGCTTGCCATAGAGATAATCCATTACATGTCTTTAAAATGGGGTTTAGGCCATTAAATATGTTTGATAAAATTGAGGTGTTCAATTGATCCAATTTCCACCATTTGCGAATTCTTTCTCATACTTCTTACTCCAACACAACATAACATCCCCAACCCCAATAGCCCAGTACTACCTTCCAACACTAACGTCGATGTTGTTCCAGAATCAACGAGTAACCCATCAAATATTAACCTCAAGGCCAAAAGAAAGATAACGAAAGCCACATCATATAAGAAAAAGACCAACGCCTACTCCAACAACATAAGTTTCAAACATATTGCACGAGACCAACCTACTCCTAAATCACCTTCGAAGATAACAACCATCCCCAAACCACCTATGATTTCATCAAAAACAGGAACAAGATCAAAGTTTCTATACATCAAACATTGTGCTAGAAGCGGTCAAAAGCTAAAATTCTCTCAACTTAACCGCAAACTGAACACCTTATCCAAAACCTCGGGCAACAATTCAAAGACATCTTCAAAAAGCATTGATGACACTACCGCAAACATAGGCTCAAGCAATTCCATCAACACAAAGGAGTTTGGTGATGGTCTTGGCATCCGCTGGAACTCCGATCATTGATCTCCGTCTCATCCTATCGCATTGTAAGTCTTCTAATGAGTTGCATTTCACTTAATATTCGGGGTTTGGGTCAATCGGGTAAAATCAGTTGGCTCAAAAGTATTTGTAACAAAGAAATTCTGGTAGTTCTCGGACTACAAGAAACCAAATGCGGTCATTCACCCGACTCTTTAATTGAAGCTTTTTGGTATAACTCAAACCTTAAATTTGTCCAAAAAGATGCAATTGGAGCCTCGGGAGGGTTACTCTTAATTTGGGATCCATCCACTTTTATTTTCGAACTTGCCATAGAGGGGGAATTCTTTATTGCCATTAAAGGCAAATGGGCGGGATATGCTTCCGATATGGTTACCATTAACGTATATGGTCTACACAATCATCAGAAAAAACGTAGATTTTGGTCCGAACTTTCAAAACTTATCGACTCCATTGATGTCCCCCACATTATCTTTGGCGATTTCAACAAAGTAAGAACAAAATCCGAACGACTTAATTGCTTTTTTAAACAAACATGGGCGGATAACTTTAATAATTTCATAAACAACAATAATCTCATCGATATTCCACTAGGAGGAAAAAAGTATACAAGAATCTGCTTCAACAAACTTAAATTTAGTAAACTAGATCGCTTCCTTGTTTCTGAAAGTATCCTCCATCTCTGGACTGATGCCTCTTCCAAAACTCTCGACCGCGACCTATCCGATCATTGCCCAATCATCCTAAAAAACTCTTTCGTTGACTTTGGTCCTAAACCTACACGTGTTTTTAATGCTTGACTAAAACTAGAAAATGCAGATGAAATTATAAAAAACAGATGGTCCTTACCTAGATGGTCCTTACCTGTTAATGGCAATCGTCCTGACTGTATCCTTCGAAACAAGATAAGAAATGTCAAACTTGAACTTAAAAAATGTAGCCTTCAACTAAATAACCTTGACACTGAAATCAAATCACATCTCAACGCTTCTAATGAATGGGAAAAAAATCGCCGAGACCAGACCACTAAATGATTCCGAAAGAAATACTTGGGTTAACGATAAAATACAACACATCGAAAAAGAAAAAAATAAAACAACATGTTAAAACAAAAGGCTCGTATTAAATGGAACCTAGAAGGAGAAGAAAATTCTAAATACTTCCATAACTTCATCAAAAGACGAGCAAATAAAAACAATATCCGTGGCATCTCACACAATGGGTCATGGTCGGAAGACCCGGCTACAATTAAATTCGAACCACTCAAACATTTTGAAACACTCTTCAAATCTAAAAAACGTAAAGGTAGTTGCTCTTTTGATAATGATCCTCATCGATCCTATATCACACAAGACGACAACCTTATCCTCGAAGCCCGTTTTTCAGAAAACGAAGTGTGGAATGCACTTCAAGACTGTGATAGCTCAAAAGCTCCCGGTCCGGATGGCTTCAACATGAAATTCTTCAAAAAATATTGGTGGTTGATTAAAGAGGACCTCATGAATGCCTTAGAGTGGTTTTGGCTCAATTCCGAAATATCTAAGGGTTGCAATGCTTCCTTTTTCACATTAATTCCGAAAAAAGCAAACCCAACCGAATTCATCGAATACCGCCCCATATGTTTAATCAGAAGTTACTATAAAATTCTCACAAAAATCCTTTCCAACCGTCTTTCAAAAGTTATGCATAAAATAATCGGCAACGAACAAACCGCTTTCTTAAAAAGTAGGAACATTCTTGATAGCGTCCTAATTGCAAATAAAATAATTGATGAACTAAAAAGAAAAAAACAAAAAGGCATCATCTTTAAAGTAGATTTTGAAAAGGCATTCTATTGCATCGAATGGGATTTCCTTTTTGAAACTATGAAATGCATGGGATTCGGTCCTAAATGGATCAAATTCATCGATGCATGCCTCACGTCTTCCTCCATATCCATTCTCATCAACGGGTCCCCGACATCAGAATTTACACCTGGTAGTGGCATTCGTCAAGGAGATCCAATCTCGCCTTTCCTTTTCATCATCGCGGCGGAAGGTCTAAATATCCTCGCCAAACGTGCTATCGTAAATGATCGATTTCATGGTATTTGTGTTGGTCACGACAAGAACGTGATATCACACCTTCAATATGCGGATGACACGATCTTCTTTGGCGAATGGAGGAGACAAAACGCAAAAAATATATCCAAACTCTTAAAATGCTTCGAAAATATATCCGGCCTAAAAGTTAACCTTAAAAAAAGTAACTTATACGGAATTGGGGTTCCACATAATGAGGTAGTGGAGATGGACAATTACATCGAGTGTTCAGCGGGTTCAACCCCCTTTACATACCTCGGTCTCCCAGTTGGCATCCCCACCACAAAAGCCTCCTCCTGGCAACCTATCATCGAAAAGTTTGACAAACGCCTCTCTGACTGGAAAGCCAAATCCATGTCATATGGCGAGCGTCTCACCCTCATTAAATCTATCCTATCCAGTATCCCCTGTACTATTTCTCGTTATTCCACGCGCCTATTAAAAATATTAACTCACTTGAAACAAAGAGAAGATTATTCTTTTGGGGTGGTTCGGGCATGGAAAATAAAATTAACTGGATTAAATGGGAACACACTCTAATGCCATATGATAAAGGTGGGTTAAACATTGGGTCACTTTTTTGTAAAAATTTATCCCTACTATGCAAATGGTGGTGGAGATTTCACAATGAGAAAAATGCACTCTAGGTTAAAATCATATCGAGTATATATGGGGTGTAGTGACCCGAACTTTTTCATGATTATATATTAAATGAGAACTATATTTACATGATTAAATGTTTCCAACATGTTAAGCAATCAAACTTGTTAAGACTTGATTAATTGAAATGAGTTTCATGTAGACATGACCACCCAGTTGTCCGACGATTCACGAACGTTAAAACTTGTAAAAATGACATGACGATATATATATGGATATATATATATATATATATATATATATATATATATATATATATATATATATATATATATATATATATATATATATATATATATATATATATATATATATATATATATATATATATATATATATATTTAACATGATATTATGATAAGTAAGTATCTCACAAAGTATATTAACAAAGAGTTATATGCATAAAATGAAACTACTGAATTAAAGAAACTCGAAACGATATATATAACGATTATCGTTATAACAACGTTTTAATTAAAATAAATACATATGTATTGTATTAAGATATGATCACACTATGTTTAACATGATAAAATGGTAATTAATTATATCATTAAGTGTAATAACAATGAACTACACAAGTAAGATGAGACTACTAACTTAAGGATTTCGAAACAATATATATATATATATATATATATATATATATATATATATATATATATATATATATATATATATATATAACGATTATCGTTGTAATAGTATTTTAACATATATATATGATAGTAAGATATATTCATACACCATGTTATCATGTTAACATAACAATTTAACATCTCATTTAAGTATAATAACAATGGATTAATTACATTTAACAAGAACGTTAACTTATAGGTTTCAAAACAACACTTACATGTAATGGCTAACGATGACTTAACGACTCAGTTAAAATGCATATACATGTAATGTATTAAGATGTACTAATACACTTTTGAAATACTTCATGACACATATCAAAGTACTTCCACTTAACAAAAATGCTTACAATTACATTCTCGTTCATTTTCATCAACAATTCTACTCGTATGCACCCGTATTCGTACTCGTACAATACACAGCTTTTAGATGTATATACTATTGGTATATACACTTCAATGATCAGATCTTAGCAGCCTTAATGAGTCACTAAACATGTGGGAACCATTCTTTGTAATCTAGTATGAATTATTTAGCAAGATTACAAAAAAAAATATTATTAATCATTCATGAATTATTTACAAGAAAACAAACTTACACATCCTTTATATCTAATCCATATATCACGACTTAAAACACATATAAACACCTTCATTCTTTAATTTTCTTCATCTAATTGATCTCTCTCAAGTTCTATCTTCAAGTTCTAAGTGTTCTTCATAAATTGTATAAGTTCCAGTTTCATAAAATCAAGAATACTTTCAAGTTTGCAAGATTACTTCCAAGCTTTCAAATCCATTCCAAGTAATCATCTAAGATCAAGAAACTTTTGTTATTTACAGTAGGTTATCTTTCTAATACAAGGTAATATTCATATTCAAACTTTGATTCGATTTCTATAACTATAAATATCTTAATTCAAGTAGTACTCTTACTTGAACTTGTTTTCGTGTCATGATTCTACTTCAACAACTTTCAAGCCATCAAAGATCCTTTGAAGCTTAAGTTATTTTTTCATCATTTCCAGTAGGTTTACCTACTATACTTGAGGTAGTAATGTTGCTCATAACCTTGTTCGATTCCTATATATATAACTATCTTATTCGAAGATTTAAACTTGTAATCACTAGAACATAGTTTAGTTAATTCTAAACTTGTTCGCAAATAAAGTTAATCCTTCTAACTTAACTTTTAAAATCAACTAAACACATGTTCTATATCTTTATGATATGCTAACTTAATGATTTAAAACCCGAAAACAAGAAGAACACCGTAAAACCGGACATACGCCGTCGTAGTAAAACCGTGGGCTGATTTGGGTTGGATAATTAAAAACTATGATAACCTTTGATTTAAAAGTTATTCTTCTGGAAAAATGATATTTCATATGAACATGAAACTATATCCAAAAATCTTGGTTAAACTCAATACAGAAGTATGTTTTCAAAATGGTCATCTAGACGTCGTTCTTTCGACTGAAATGACTACCTCTTACAAAAATGACTTATAACCTGTAACTCTGACTATAAACCATCATATTTTCTTTTTATTTTCATAAACTCAAGTTTGATACGAAACCATAGCACTTTGATTCACTCAAAACGGATTTAAAACGAAGAAGTTATGGGTAAAACAAAATTGGATAATTTTGCTTGTTTTAGCTACGTGAAATTTGTAACAAATCTATACTAACCATAACTTAACTAACTTATATTGTATTATACATGTATTCTAACATATATTATGTAATCTTGATAGACCATAGACACATATACAATGTTTTGACATATCATATCGACGTCATCTATATATATTATTTGGAATAACCATAGACACTCTATATGCGGTAATGCTAGCTATACAGGGTTGAGGTTGATTCCAAAATAATATATATACTTTGAGTTGTGATTGAGTCTGAGACTTGTATACACTGGGTCATGGATTGATTCGAGATAATATATATCGATTTATTTCTGTACTACTAACTGTAGACAACTAATTGTGGACTACTAACGTTGAACTGTAAACTTAATAAACCTAAATCATTAAAAAGTAATAAAATATGGTATGAATATATTTCTATCATACTTTGATATATGTATATATATATTTGTTATAGGTTCGTGAATCGACCAGTGGCCAAGTCTAATTCTCGACGAATTAAGAATCTGTGAAAGTGAGTTATAGTCCCACTTTTAAAATCTAATATTTTTGGGATGAGAATACATGCATTTTTATAAATGTTTTAAAAAATAGGCACAAGTAATTGAAACTACATTCTATGTTGAATTGCTATACCTGATATCGCCCTTGTTGAACTTGGTAACCCATGAATTAGTGTTTATTATAATTGCCACTAATTGACGCGAATCCTAAAGGTAGATTTACGGGGTTTGACTGTGATGACCCAGAAATTTTCGATCAAATTTAAACTTTAATCTTAATATGATCTCGACACAATAAGCAAAGTCTATTGAACCAAATCTCAAAAGGGTTGAACTATCTTTATGGATGCATTTGACCTCGACTATTCCCGACGATTCACGAATAAATTGTTTGTAAATAAATATGTATGTATATATATAAATGTAAGTATATATAATAACTTGAAATTATAAAATATAATTTAACATTTAAAAATGTAAAATAAGATACAAAATAATTAAGTGGAATTTAAAATGAACCTATATATATATATATATATATATATATATATATATATATATATATATATATATATATATATGATCTCTAAGTATAATTATTATTATAAGTATATTATAATATATATAAAATTTATAAATAATAAATATTCAATAAAAGTTACAATAAAATATATTATATGATTAATAAATAATACATATTTAATAATAGATAATACAAGTTAAAATATAGTGACTAAAATTATTATCACTATCATTATTATCATTAATAACAGATTTGATACATCTAATATGTCGTATTCTTATTATTATTAGTATTATTATGTTTATCGTTATTGTTATTAATAAGAGTATCATAGTATCATATTATCATATTATCATATCATGACTTTTATTATTATTTTATCAATATTATTACTATTAAAGTTATCATTATTAAAATTACTAGAAATTCTCATTTTTAGTATCATTATTACTTTTATCATTATTATTATTATTATTATTATAATTAGTAGTATTATTCGATATTATTATTATTATTAAGTTATTAGTACTTTTATTATTAGTAATAATTTACATCACATTATTATTAATCTAATTATATTTATAAGTCAGTATTTTTAAATCCGATAAAACCAGATTTACTATTTTGATATGTACAAGTATTATTATTAATATTGGTGTTAATATCATTATTATTTCTATTATTATTATTATTATTATTATTATTATTATTATCATTATCATTATCATTATTATTTGTTTCATTAATATTAGATATTAGTATTTGTACAATTAATATTATTAGGTTTCTTTATATATTTAATATACAGATATATATATATTTGATATATAATTATATAAATACATATATATATATATATATATATATATATATATATATATATAAATACATGTACATATAAATTATATATATATATATATATATATATATATATATATATATATATATATATATATATATATAAATGTTGTATATACATGTATAAATCCAGACAAATTACGTATTCTATTTACTATCCTTTTCAAGCTGCTTATAAATTTGTTTTACATCCCTAAACCAGTACAATCATTCTCAATTAAGTCATATAAACAAACAAAAGCAATTTTAAATCATACGATATCTTTTTCTGTGATAGAAACCTTGTCGAAAAAATTGATCACTACAACACAATTGAAATCGATTATAGCAGTTACAACAAGTATTAAATCACTCTATGTATGCCACATACTGCACTTGTGAATTTTAAAAACTGGAAATCAAAAATTAAAGCTCGTTACCTCTGTTTCTTCTATTTTTCCCAAAACTTCGAATTCGAAAGTAAATTCAAAATGTAATAATGCAAAAAGGTTAGTAATCGTTCATATAAACTTTCTGTAAAAATTTCAAATCTTAAGTTTTTGTATTGAATTCAAATTTCGAAGTCAAACGTATTTTTTTAAAAGTCAAACTCGTGTTCTTCAAACAAATTAGAGATTTAGAGGACATCTCTGTTGAAATTGTTGGTTCAGAAAGTTTATAGTAAGGATTTCAAACATTTTTCATTCAGGAATTATAGTCTATAATAGTTTCTAAGCTCGAAATTGATTTTGTGTTCTTAAAATATTTAAATGAGCTGTTACGATTTTTATTTAATCTTTGGATTTATTTAATTAATTGAATTAATCCTTAATCATTTCAGTGTCAGTTATAAATCTTAAATTTATATAAGAAACTAATCATAGGTTAGGATTAAGCTTGGTCAATTTGAATCTGTTCTTGATGAAGATGATGATAAAATAAAATGGGTTAAAAAATAAAATTGTTGGGTTTAATCCAGAGAAACTGGAGTAGTCGAGTGGTCTGACTGATGTTGCTTAACCGAGAGGTCTCGGGTTCAATCCCTGCTTGGTGCACCTCTTTTTAAAATGAGCTTTCTAAGGTAGTTTTTCATTTTTAAAAATTATTATTATTATTATTATTATTATTATTATTATTATTATTATTATTATTATTATTATTATTATTATTATTATTATTATTAGTATTATTATCATTATTATTATTATGATCAAGATTACTATTTTATTGAAAATATTATAGTTATTATTAGTTTTGTAATTATTATTATTATTATTATTATTATTATTATTATTATTATTATTTTTATTATTATTATTATCATTAATTATTATTATTGTTATTATGTTAGTCATTATTATTAACGAGATGATTTAGGATATTATCATTATCAATACTAGTATAATTTAAAAAGTTATTAGTAATATCATTACTACAAATATTATTGTTATTATTAGTATTATTAACATTATATTATTATTGCTAGTATTATTAATATGATTTCAAGGTTATTAAACAGGTTAATAAAACAAGTATATAATAAAAGTTGTTATATTAAAGATTATAGAAATTTTTTATAATTATATGAATGCATGTAAAATTATAATTTTGATACAAATTAAGGTTATGAGATGCCATAGTTATTAACTACGAAGATTATGATTATTATGACCATGAAAATAAAGGTTTTCATAATATTATTATTATTAAATATAGAAATTTTGATATAAATATTATTATTATGAAAATGACTAGAATTTTAATCAAAATATGATTTAATGGAATTAGTAAAATTATTATAACTATTCTTATCATATTTATTATAATAATTATGATACAATTTAGTATTATTGTCATTATTAATATCATTATTTTTATTAACATTATTATTATCGCTTTTATCATTACTATTATAAAATAACATTATTATTACTAATATTGATGTTATTATAATTAATAATTTAACAAACAAATAGAAATATACTTAATACACATACTTAAACTATATTAATATCTTATTTATTAAAATATATAAAATGAATAAACTTAATTAAATAATGAAATATATAAGTATTAATATAAAAACTATATCACTAATAATAATATATATATTTGTTCGATTACAAGTATATGTTTTAATATGTATATGAATGATCTAGGTTCGTGAATCCGAGGCCAACCCTGCATTGTTCAATATCGTCATATGTATTTTTACTACAAAATACAGTATAGTGAGTTTCATTTGCTCCATTTTTAAATGCTTTTGCAATATATATTTTTGGGACTGAGAATACATGCGCTGCTTTTATAAATATTTTACAAAATAGACACAAGTAATCGAAACTACATTCTATGGTTGGATTATCGAATCGAATATGCCCCTTTTTAGCTTGGTAGCCTAAGAATTAGGGAAATGGCCCCTAATTGACGCGAATCCTAAAGATAGATCTATGGACCTTGACACGTCCCATTCGGGTTACGAATGCTTTAGTACTTCGATTATCATGTCCGATGAGAGTCCCGGAATGATGGGGATATTCTATATGCATCCTGTTAGTTCGGTTATCAAACGTTCACCATATGAATGATTTTTATCTCTATGCAGTTTGCAAAATGAATGATATGAGATGATGTTTATGAGAAATGAAATGAAAATCTTGTGGTCTATTAAATTATGGAAATGATTGATTACGATAAACTAATGAACTCACCAACCTTTTGGTTGACACTTTTAAGCATGTTTATTCTCAGGTATGAATGAAATCCTCCGCTGTGCATTTGCTCATTTTAGAGATATTACTTGGAGTCATTCATGGCATATTTCAAAAGACGTTGCATTCAATAAAGATTATTATGACAGATTAGGTCAATTATTGTTGGATATATTATGAAATGGTATGCATGCCGTCAACTTTCGATGTAATGAAAGTTTGTCTTTTAAAAACGAATGCAATGTTTGAAAATGTATCATATAGAAGTCAAGTACCTCGCGATGTAACCAAATGTAATGTATTCGTCCAGATGGATTAGGACAGGTCATGAAAGTTGGTATCAGAGCGGTGGTCTTAGCGAACCAGGTCTCGCATTAGTGTGTCTAACTAATAGTTGTTTAGATGCATTAGTGAGTCTGGACTTCGACCGTGTCTGCATGTCAAAAGTTTTGCTTATCACTTACTTACCATTCTTAGTCTAGACACATCATACTGCAATGATTGCATGAATAGTGTATAGACAAAAATTCATATCTTAGTGTATCTGCTAATTCATATCTTAGCGTATCTGTTATTGTTACCTTTGCCTGACAGATTCCGTAGATTTCGTAGATTCCTCCGTAACTTATGGAATTTTAGTATTATATATGCATATGTAAATTATGTATTGTAGGGTACTAATATACATCTTATAATCTATTTCTTATCGAAAATCTTTCATCTGATCGTACGAGATGAATCCCTCAACTAGTTCGAGTCCCTCAGATTCTGATAGCTATTCCGATAGTTATTCCGACAGCTATTTCGACACGAATGTTCACCTAAGCTCCGAAAGCAGCGTCACCAGAATGAATCAACCAATCAGCCATCCCCAATTCATCTGATGGGTTCGTAGATGACTTAATCAATGGAGACGCGAAGAAGGCGATCCTTTCCACCAACCAAATTGCCCTCTTAGCGAAGAACCTGAAGCACTAACTGGCGAACCTATCCAAAACACCATTTTCTCTCTCATTTCCAGAGTATCTCATCATGATTATATACTATCTCAAATTCTGAACCTTATTCATCCGCTCGTCCGAACCGATAATCATTCCGGTGTAATTGAAGAAGTCAACGAGCTTTGTGCTCGAGTTGTGGCCTTGGAAAATATAGTGCAAAACGTACCAGCATCAGCAACATCACCGGCACCAACATCAATACCAGTACCACCAACAATCCAAGTTTCAATATCACACGTCTCAACATCACAATCCATATCTCGAACTTAATCATTGTTCTACGAATCGTTCTACATCATTTATCTTCGTTTTACATGGCGATTATGTAATCTCTAAAATCTTAGAGATTATTTATTTTAGCTCAAACCAAAAAGCAAATGAGATTAATATCATATTAACTCATAAATCTATGATTACATTTGAAGAAAATATACATGTATATATGTTTTCATAAGGATTGTAATTAAAAATTCTTTTGTACAAACTGTTAATGGTGAAAATATTTTAACGGGTAGGTAATACCCTATGAATATTTAGATTTCACATTAATAAGTTACACTGTACATTCTTCGAATCTGATTCAACAGTCATTTACTATCCTACTTACATCCACCGATACACGTATTCGTTCACCACAGAATAACCATTTTCATTCAATTTCATATTTGAATTTTGACTTACCAGAATCCAACAAGTGGCATAATGAAGAAAATATTGGACAAAATAAAATTTGTTAGAAACAAACAAATTAACTATGAGAAAAAAATTTTTGTTAAGAATTCACGCTAACTGTTCCTAGCTAACTATTCCTAGCTAACTGATTACATTTTATTTATCGCAATTTATTTATCGCAATTTATATTCTCGCAATTTTATTTATCGTCGTTTAATTTCTGTTATTTATTTTACGCACTTTATTTATCGTCATTTAAATACTGTTATTTACGCATTTTAAATATCGGGACACGTATACAAGGTTTTGACATATCATATCGACGCATCTATATATATATATATATATATTATTTGGAATAACCATAGACACTCTATATGCAGTAATGCTTGAGTTAGCTATACAGGGTTGAGGTTGATTCTACAATAATATATATACTTTGAGTTGTGATCGAGTCTGAGACATGTATATAATGGGTCACGATACGTATTAATTAATTCGAATATTATAAAATATATATGAATTATTGAGTTAGTAATTGTGGACTGCTAACTGTGGACTACCAAGATTGGACACTTAAAATGAATTAAAATATTGATTATAACATATGAAACTAAACAATTCTTCAAGTTTGCCACTTGATTTCATCTTAAACCTCATTTGTATCTTGACGATTACAATCTGCGTTCAAACCTTTCGTAATTCTTGAAAACACCTCAATCGAGAGGATGAATCAACCGCACTTCATCTACGAGAGAAAAGATTGATGCACATAGTTATACACCTGAAAAACTCTCGAAAACTGAGTGAACATTTAACCCGTAGCAGTGCCAATTCCTTTAGTGTTATTATTACCCAAAATAACTTGGTAATCCCTTTCAAAATAGCAAATTTTGTCACAGCTCCAGCAAATCCACATCGACTTTTCGTTCGAAACAAACTTATTATAACTTTGATATATATGCGTGCTCTTTATTGTTACCGGGGAACCTTTTATATTCCACCATATTACCATCAGCATTTAATCATCTAAAAACATAATTCACTTGAAACCACCTCGGATTGATAACCGACGATTCAGTTATGGTAGCATTAAATGCAGAGAAAACAGCAAAAATTGTAGATGGTCTAAACGGCCAAAAGTTGATAAAAAGGAATGGAAGGTTGGAAACACTCAATAGAAAAGTTAGTACCGAATAGCGGATTATGCGAAACTATGAAGGAAGCCGTGGATAAATTACAGAGAATAAACCTGCCTTCAAAGAATCCAAATGATTCAGTATCTGCTTAAGTCATTAACGAATACCTTGCTCCTGACTCTAAACCTTTGCGGACAAATCTTCATCATCATCCATCGATACTAGAAATTCTAAGATATCATCATATCTTTCATTATAAATATCCTCGACATTTCTGAAGATATTTTTATAACTAAACTTATCTGAAATCATTTATCTCTTCGCGCTATCAGCGTTACATCATATAAGAAACTGTTAGTTTCTATATTCTGTATACTTTCGAGTTTAAACTATGAATGTTTTTGAAGTAGTGTTGTGAACTGAAGCATGAGTTAGTATAATATAATGACACTTGATCAACGTGATTATATTACAGTAAGTCATGCTGAGTTTCTAATGGAACGTGATGATTCACAGATCATAACGTCATCATGTGCCATGTTACATAACTCTTTCATTCTGCTTAACTTCTGAACATATCAAGAAAGTATATTCTTGATAGTTCTATTCTCAGTGATTCAGGTAATTTGACAAATTAAATCGTGCTATTACATTCTTTCTTATTTAGAACATGATGTTTATCCGAAATTCCATACTTACGAATTCTGGACCTTTACTCATTTTACTAGAGGCCGAGAAGAGAATAAAAAGACAAAGAGCTCCGAAACATAAGGGAAGATATAAAACTCGACAACAACATTGAAATCACAAACCATGTATATTAATACAAATAGCAATATAAAGACACGGGAGTATGATAAACACAATTACCCCAAGAGCGAAGTTGAAGTAAACAGATTCCTCTGGTGGGAGTTGGAATAGAAGAATGATTGTTGCGATAGTCAGAATGAGGTTAAGAACCAGAGTTGGATTAAGCTTGTTCACAATCATTGAAAGTATGGATCGAGAAAGAAAGTATTGGAGTGGTGAAAATAATGGAACAGAAGAAGTTCATTTATAGTGGAAATACCAGACAAAGCAATCGAGACAGATGATCGCATTTAATTAAAGAGATCTTAATTTCCATAAATCCCGAAGAATCAGATATTATAGATTTCCAAGATTTTCTTTTAAATCTCTTAAATTTCAAAATTTAACCGTGACTACATCAAAAGTTAAACCTCTATCTCAATCTTTTGTGAAAGCTTCACTCGTACGTTTTGAATAATCAAATCGTTTTATCTATATTAATCAATGATAATAAAACTCTATTTATCAACTCATATGCGTCATGAAAAACATTTTTATTGTTAGCCATGACGACCACATTTCTTTAACGGGTAGGTACTGTGACGACCCGAAAATTTTCGATCAAATTTAAACTTTAATCTTAATATGATCTCGACACGATAAGCAAAGTCTATTGAACCAAGTCTCAAAAGGGTTGAACTATCTTTATGGATGCATTTGACCTCGACTATTCCCGACGATTCACGAATAAATTGTTTGTAAATAAATATGTATGTATATATATAAATGTAAGTATATATAATAACTTGAAATTATAAAATATAATTTAACATTAGATTAAAAATATAAAATAAGATACAAAATAATTAAGTGGAATTTAAAATGAACCTATATATATATATATATATATATATATATATATATATATATATATATATATATATATATATATATATATATATATATATGATCTCTAAGTATAATTATTATTATAAGTATATTATAATATATATAAAATTTATAAATAATAAATATCCAATAAAAGTTACAATAAAATATATTATATGATTAATAAATAATACATATTTAATAATAGATAATACAAGTTAAAATATAGTTACTAAAATTATTATCACTATCATTATTATCATTAATAACATATTTGATACATGTAATATGTCGTATTCTTATTATTATTAGTATTATTATGTTTATCGTTATTGTTATTAATAAGAGTATCATAGTATCATATTATTATATTATCATATCATCACTTTTATTATTATTTTATCAATATTATTACTATTAAAGTTAAAATTACTAGAAATTCTCATTTTTAGTATCATTATTACTTTTATCATTATTATTATTATTATTATTATTATAATTATTATAATTAGTAGTATTATTCGATATTATTATTATTATTAAGTTATTAGTACTTTTATTATTAGTAATAATTTACATCACATTATTATTAATCTAATTATATTTATAAGTCAGTATTTTTAAATCCGATAAAACTAGATTTACTATTTTGATATGTACAAGTATTATTATTAATATTGGTGTTAATATCATTATTATTTTTATTATTATTATTATCATTATTATTTATTTCATTAATATTAGATATTAGTATTTGTACAATTAATATTATTAGGTTTCTTTATATATTTAATATACATATATATATATTTGATATATAATTATATAAATACAGATATATATATATATATATATATATATATATATATATATATATATATATATATATATATATATATATATATATATAAATACATGTACATATAAAAAAATATATAATTATATAAATTTATATTTACATATGTATGTATGTATATATATATATATATATATATATATATATATATATATATAAATGTCGTATATACATGTATAAATCCAGACAAATTACGTATTCTGTTTACTATCCTTTTCAAGCTGTTTATAAATTTGTTTTACATCCCTAAACCAGTACAATCATTCTCAATTAAGTCATATAAACAAACAAAAGCAGTTTTAAATCGTACGATATCTTTAAGCAATCGTTTTTGAAGAAAAACACGGTCGAAGTCCAGACTCACTAATGTATCCTAACAAACTCGGTAAGACACAATAATGCAAAAATTCTAGTTCTCTAAGACCAATGCTCGGATACCAACTGAAATGTCCCGTTCATATTGATTATAAACGTTCCATATTAATTGATTTCGTTGCGAGGTTTTGACCTCTATATGAGACGTTTTTCAAAGACTGCATTCGTTTTTAAAACAAACCATAACCTTTATTTTATCAACAAGGTTAAAAAGAAACCACTTAGACTATCCAGATATGATAATCTAATAAATATCACACTTACATACTACCAATACATATTGGTTTACAAATATTAATATGTTACAATAAAATAGATCTCGAATGCAGTTTTAAACAATATTATACAAGCATGCTGACACCAAATCTTGTCCATATAATAGCATGCAACAGCGGAAGCTCTTAATAATCACCTGAGAATAAACATGCTTTAAACGTCAACAAAAATATTGGTGAGTTATAGGTTTAACCTATATATTTATCAAATCATAATAATAGACCACAAGATTTCATATTTCAATATATATCCCATACACAGAGATAAAAATCATTCATATGGTGAACACCTGGTAACCGACCTTAACAAGATGCATATAGAATATCCCCTATCATTTCGGGACTCCCTTCGGACATGATGAATTCGAAGTACTAAAGCATCCAGTACTTTGGATGGGGCTTGTTGAGCCCAATAGATCTATCTTTAGGATTCGCATCAATTAGTAGACTGGTTTACTAATTCTTAGATTACCAGACTAAAAAGGGGCATATTCGGTTTAATAATCCAGCCATAGAATGTAGTTTCATTTACTTGTGTCTATTTTGTAAAACATTTATAAAACTGCATGTATTCTCATCCCAAAATATTAGATTTTAAAAGTGGGACTATAACTCACTTTCACAGATTTTTACTTCGTCGAGAAGTAAGACTTGGCCACTGGTCGATTCACGAACTTATAACAAATATGTACATATATATCAAAGTATGTTCAAAATATAATTACAACATTTTTAATACGTTTTAATGTTTTATGTTTATTAAGTCAGCTGTCCTCGTTAGTAACCTACAACTAGTTGTCCATAGTTAGATGTACAGAAAATAAATTGATATATATTATGTTAACCCAATTCACGACTCAGTGTATACACGTCTCAGGCTAGATCACAACTCAAAGTATATATATTTTTGGAATCAACCTCAATCATGTATAGCTAACTCTAACATTACTGCATATAGAGTGTCTATGGTTGTTCCAAATAATATATATAGATGGGTCGATATGATATGTCAAAACATTTGCATACGTGTTTATGGTATCCCAAGATTACATAATATATTAGAATATATGTATTATACAATATAATTTAGCTAGGATATGATTAATATAGATTTGTTATCAATTTTCACGTAGCTACAACAAGTAAAAATATCCAATCTTGTTTTACCCATAACTTTTTCGTTTTAAATCCGTTTTGAGTGATTCAAGTTGCTATGGTTTCATATTGAACTTAAGTTTATGAATATAAATATAAAAAGTATAAGTTTATAGTCATAAATACAGATTACAAGTCGTTTTTGTAAAGGTAGTCATTTCAGTCGAAAGAACGACGTCTAGATGACCATTTTGAAAAACATACCTCCACTTTGAGTTTAACCGTGATTTTTAGATATAGTTTCATGTTCATAAGAAAAATCATTTTCCCAGAAGAACAATTTTTAAATCAAAGTTTATCATAGTTTTTAATTAACTAACCCAAAACAGCCCGCGGTTTTACTACTACAACGTATATCCGGTTTTACGGTGTTTTTCGTGTTTTCAGGTTTTAAATCATTAAGTTAGCATATCATATAGATATAGAACATGTGTTTAGTTGATTTTAAAAGTCAAGTTAGAAGGATTAACTTTTGTTTGCGAACAAGTTTAGAATTAACTAAACTATATTCTAGTGATTACAAGTTTAAACCTTCGAATAAGGTAGTTATATATATATGAATCGAATAATGTTATGAACATCATTGCTACCTCGAGTTTTGTGAATAAACCTACTGAAAATGAGAAAAATCAATCTAGCTTCAAAGGATCCTTGGATGGCTTGAAAGTTCTTGAAGCAAAATCATGACACGAAAACAAGTTCAAGTAAGATTTCCATTCGAAATAAGATTGTTAAAGTTATAGAAATTGAATCAAAGTTTGAATATGAGTATTTTCTTATATTAGAAAGATATCTTACTATAAATAAGAAAGATTTCTTGAAGTTGGAAGATCACTCAAAGTGGATTTGCAAAATTGAAAGTAAGCTAGCAAACTTGGAAGTGTTGTTGGTGTGTTCTTGAGTAGTTGTTTTGTATCTTGGTTTATGTATGGATTTATGAACTAGATGGAGCTAGATTTTAATGAAGACGATGAAGAACACCTAGAAAAATGTAAGAACACTTGAGAGAGAGTAATTTGATTCAAGAAAATTGAAATGGAAATGTGTTTGTGAGTACTCCCATTCACGTGAATCTTAAGTCTTCATATAGGCTCCTTTAGTTTGTTATTTTGTGAGATATTTCATGCTAGATATTAAATAATGGTTCCCACATGGTTAGGTGACTCACATGGGCGGCTAAGAGCTGATCATTAGAGTGTATATTGTAGTGACCCGGAACTTTCTGACCAAATTTAAACTTAATCTTTATATGTTTCCGACACGATAAGCAAAGTCTGTAATGACGAGTCTCGAAAACTTTGGAACTATGTTCATATATTCAATTACCCTTTGACTATGCTTGACGATTCACGAACAATTGTGTGTATATAAATATGTAAATTTACTTTTATATATATATATATATATATATATATATATATATATATATATATATATATATATATATATATATATATATATAAATGTACAAATAACATTTTAAATTAATAAAGTACGCTTAATCAATTGAAATTAAAAATGAAAAATAATAATTAGAATAATAAAGATATTATTAAACTGAATATATATAAATATATATATAATATTATATGAAATTCATATATGAATTCCATTAGTAATTATTATATGATAACATTTATAAAATATTAAATATTCAATAGATGAATTCCTATGATAAATGATATAACTATTAAATGTTATATATATATGCTATTATATATATGTCATAATTAAAAATATGTAATATTAAGTTTGATTACTGGTTAAAAATATAATTAAATATAATTATTATAGTTACTTCCAATATTTTTATTAATATTAATACCAATATTAGTATTATTAATCTTATTATTGTTATTATTGTTATAATTAAAAATTCTAATAATTGTAATGTATGATTATCAAACAGAAGCTAAAAATATAAGTATTATTATAAGAATGATTAAAGTTATAATCTAATTATGATTTAAATTAAAATTATCATTTAGTATTATTATTTTCATTCTTATTATTATTAGTATAACTTTTGATAAAATTATTATTAATACTATTATTATTAGTAATTCTATTATTATCAAAATTAATAATATTAATGGATTTAATTAATAAATTCATATCTGTAAATTATTTAATATAATATAAATACAGATATCCTTCGTATATTTATGTAAATACAGATACAATCGTATATGAGTATAGATATATGCATATGATATAAATACATATATATATAATGATATATATACACAGATACTGTATATTAACCTATTTTATTACACCTTCAAGAATAGAAATCAGTTTCCTTTCACTATCAAAATGTTTTTGAATTTGTTTTATGCCTGCAAACTAGTACGAATCAGATTCATATCAATATCTGCTTTTGATTTTATATTGTTTACCTCTGTCCTTCCAGTCTCCCGAATAGAAAGGCGACTTCCATTTGTCAATACAAAACAAAAAAGATGGTACCATATTACTACTTCAATTATTCAAAAACTATCTTATATGCTACCATTTCCCTACTGTAATTCGAGATTAAAACCCAAAAGCTCATGAAAAAGTTCAAACACCCTGTTCTTGATAACTTTTTCTTCAAATCTTAAATTCGTTCTTAATTTTAAAAACTAAAAATGTGGTTCTGTTAGGATTATTTTACTTAATCTTTCTGCAAAGTTTCAAGGTTCAATTCATTATATCGAGTTTCAATTCGCGAGTCAAAGTTCTTGAAATAAAAGTCAAACAATCTGATTATCGAGAAATTCAGTTGTGTTTTAATGTTTTAATTTAAATTGACGATTCATAAAGCTTTTAGGAACACTTTAGAATCTATTTCATGTTTAAACCTCAGTCTAAAAGTTGCTAGATTTTAAAAACACTAATCGAGTTCATATGTTGAAGAAACCGCTGCTGTGCATTTTTTTATTTTTTTCTTTGTTAAGCTCAACGGATCAGTCTATGAACCGTTTTTGCTTAGTTTATCAATCCTAAAACTAAATCATTAACTCATTAGTAAGATGATTGTGGGTTCTGTCGATTAATAATTTGAAGAAGATGATGAATTCGAGTAAAACATATACTAGTTATATATTCTGGGTTTACATTATAAATCAGAAAACAATGATGGTCGAGTGGTTAAGGTGCTGGTGGGATTAGCAATGGGTCTCGGGTTCGAGTCTAGTTCATGCCATTTTTTTTTTATGAAGAGCATTAAAGGTAATACTCTTTATTTTAAAATTATTATTATTATTATTATTATTATTATTATTATTATTATTATTATTATTATTATTATTATTATTATTATTATTATTATTATTATTATTATTATTATTATTATTATTATTATTATTATTATTATTATTATTATTATTATTATTATTATTATTAGTGTTATGTTATTGCAATTAGTGTTATTATTATTATTACCATGATGATTATTATTATTGTTATTATTACTATTATTACCATTTTTGTTATTCAATAACATAATTAAGTATCATTAGTGTTATTATTGGTATTATTAATATGGATATATGTATAATTTTGATTAGGATTATTATTATGATTACTAGTATTATTTTTATTAAGAATTATGAATATCATCCTTATTATTATTATTATCATTAATCTAATTAGCATTATTATTATTATTATTATTATTATTATTATTATTATTATTATTATTATTATTATTATTATTATTATTATTATTGTTACTAAGTATTATTAGTATCAATTTAAAAATTTTAGTAATATTATTACTATCATTATTAGTACTAATATTATACTGTTTGTATTATTATAAATATGATTATTTAAAAGATCTAATAAGACCATAATTATTATTAAACTTACTACTATCATTAAAAAAATATTATTTTTACTAAAACTATCATTTTTACTTTACTAGTGAAACTATCATTTTAACAAATAAATCTTTTGCATATTATATATATACTTATTACATATACTAAGATTATATTAATTTTTCATATAACAAACTAATGATATTTCATGAATACAATATTTATCACATATATAGATATATAGGTATATTAATATAACTAATTGTATAAATATTAACCATTATAATTATATATATACATAACATCA
Organism: Rutidosis leptorrhynchoides; assembly: GCF_046630445.1. Classification (NCBI taxonomy): domain Eukaryota; kingdom Viridiplantae; phylum Streptophyta; class Magnoliopsida; order Asterales; family Asteraceae; genus Rutidosis; species Rutidosis leptorrhynchoides. The sequence continues at coordinate 85,158,721 of NC_092343.1, forward strand.
GTATATATATACAATGTAATATAAAATACAATATAAATATACATTTCAAAATGAAATTTAGTATTAATTCTATATAACTATAAACATATAAATAATACATAATAATAAATGAAATTTCGTGATTTACACTATATGTATTAATAAATATACAAATGATATAGGTTCGTGAAACCGAGGCCAACCCTGCATTGTTCAATATAGTCATATGTATTTTTACTACAAAATACATTTGGTGAGTTTCATTTGCTCCTCTTTTAAATGCTTTTGCAATATATATTTTTGGGACTGAGAATACATGCGCTGCTTTATAAATGTTTGACGAAATAGACACAAGTACTTAAAACTATATTCTATGGCTGGATTATTAAACCGAATATGCCCCTTTTTAAGTCTGGTAATCTAAGAATTAGGGAACAGACATCCTAATTGACGCGAATCCTAAAGATAGATCTATCGGGCCCAACAGGTCCCATCCAAAGTACCGGATGCTTTAGTACTTCAAAATTTATATCATGTCCGAAGGAGGATCCCAAAATGATGGGGATATTCTTATATGCATATTGTGAATGTCGGTTACCAGGTGTTCAATCCATATGAATGATTATTTTTGTCTCTATGTATGGGACGTATATTTATGAGAACTGAAAATGAAATCTTGTGGTCTATTAAAATGATGGAAATGATTATTTATGTTAAACTAATGAACTCACCAACCTTTTGGTTGACACTTGAAAGCATGTTTATTCTCAGGTACGAAAGAAATCTTCCGCTGTGTAATTACTCATTTTAAAGATATTGCTTGGGGTCATTCATGACATATTTCAAAAGACGTTGCATTCAAGTCGTTGAGGTCATCAAGATTATTATTAAATCAATTATAATTAGATATATTATAAAATGGTATGCATGCCGTCAACTTTCGTTGTAATGAAAGATTGTCTTTTCAAAAACGAATGCAATATTTGTAAAATGTATTATATAGAGGTCAAGTACCTCGCGATGTAATCAACTGTCGTGAATCGTTTATAATCGATATGGACTTCGTCCAGATGGATTAGGATGGGTCACTACATGTGGTATCAGAGCTGGTATAACTGCGTCCATGTGTGGCGGGTTAGTCGTAAAGGAGGTTCTCACAGTGTTACCTGTGATGAAGCATTGGCTCTTACTCCTTGCGATCCCTTACGAGGGTTGGCGGTAGCCGAGAGGCAGGCCCTAAAATCAGTATCTGAGGTACACTCAGTGGTCACCAGGTGGTTAGCTGGGAAGGCACTGGGTGGGACGGTGGTTGTCCCTAACTGTACTACAGGTGGTATCAGAGCGGTGGTCTTAGCGAACCGGGTCTGTATTAATGTGTCTAACTGATAAGTCGTTAGGATGCATTAGTGAGTCTGGACTTCGACTGTGTCTGCATGTCAAAAGTTTGCTTATCATTTAGTGTCAAAAAATTATTTGCTTATCATCCCTAATAAAGTACCTGTTTATCATTCTTAGTCTAGACACATCTTACTGCATTGATTGCATAAATAGTGTATAGACAAAAATTCATATTTTAGCGTACCTGTTAGTGTTACCTTTGCCTGACAGCTTCCGTAGATTCCTCCGTAACTTATGAGATTTTAGTATTATATATGCATATGTAAATTATGTATTGTAGGGTACTAATCTACATCCTATAATCTATTTCTTATCAAAAAATCCTTCGTCTGATCGTACGAGGTGAATCCCTCAACTAGTTCGAGTCCCTCAGATTTCGATAACTATTCCGATATTTATTCCTACAGCTATTCCGACATGAATATTTACCTAAGCTCCGAAAGCGGTGTCACCAGAATGAATCAATCGATCAGTCATCCCCAATTCATATGATGGGTTCGTAGTCGACTTAATCAATGGAGACTCGAAGAAGGCGATCCTTTTCACCAACCGAATTCACCTCTTGGTGAAGAACCTGAAGCACTTACCGGCGAACCAATCCGAAACACCATTTTCATCATCATTTCCTGAATATCTCGCTATGATTATGTACTATCTAAAATTCTAAACCTTTTTCATCCGCTCGTTCCGACCGACAATCATCCCGGAATAATAGAAGAAGTTAGCAAACTTCGCGCTCGAGTAATCAATTTGGAGAATATGGTGCAAAATCTACCAGCTTCAGCAACATCACCGGCACCAACAGTACCATCAGTAACAGCACCAATACTATCAACAATCCATGCCTCAACATCTCATTCTGTACCTCGAGTATATTTATCGTTCCACGAATCGTTCTACATCATTTATCTTCGTTCGACATGGCGATTATATAATCTCTAATGTTTTATAGATTATATATATTCTTATTCTAATGGTAAATCAAATGAGTCTAATATCATATTGACTTATTAAATCCATGATTACATCTGAAGAAAATATATATGTATATATGTTTTCATAAAGATTGTAATTATAAATCCTTTTGTACTAACTGTTAATGATGAAAATATTTTAACGGGTAGGTAATACCCGAGGAATATTTAAGATTCACATTAATAAGTTACACTGTACATTCTTTAAAGCTGATTCAACAGTCGTTTACTATCCTACTTACATCCACCGATATACAAATCAGTTCACCACAGAATAACCATTTTCATCCAATTTCATATTTGGATTTTGATTTATCAGAATCCAACAAGTGGCATAGTGAAGAAAACATTTGACAAAATAAAATTTGTTAAAAACAAACAAATTAACTATGAGAAATTCTATTAAGAATCCACGCTAACAAAATCCTAGCTAACTGTTCCTAGCTAACTGTTAATTCCGTATTACATTTTAATTATCGCAATTTATTTATCGCAATTTAATTATCGCAAATTTAATTTTCGCAATTTTATTTATCGTCATTTAATTTCTGTTATTTACTTTACGCACTTTATTTATCATTATTTAATTTCTGATTATTTATGTTACGCACTTTAAATATCGGGAAACGTGTACAAGGTTTTGACATATCATATCGACGCATTTATATATATTATTTGGAATAACCATAGACACTCTATATGCAGTAATGATCGAGTTCTCTATACAGGGTTGAGGTTGATTCTACAATAATATATATAGTTTGAGTTGTGATCGAGTCTGAGACGTATACGGGTCACGACATGTATTAATTAATTCGAATATTATATATTAAACTATATATGAATTATTGGACTGTCAACTGTGGACTATCGAATGTGGACTAATAACATTGGACAATTAAAATGAATTAAAATATTGATTATAACATATGAAACTAAACAATTCTTCAAGTTGCCACTTGATTTCGTCTTAAACATCATTTGTATCTCGACGATTACAATCTGCGTTCAAACCTTTCATGATTCTTAAAAACACCTCAATCGAGAGGATGATTCAACCACACGTTACCTACGGAAGAAAATCGATGCATCTAGTTATACACCTGAAAACTCTCGAAAGCTGAGTAAACGTTTAACGCGTAGCTGTGATAATTCATTTAGCGTTATTATTACCGAAAATAACTTTGCAATCTCTTTCCAAATTAGCCAATTTTGTCACAGCTTCAACAAGTCAACTTCGAATTTTTCGTTCGAAACAACCTTATTATAACCTTGATATATATGTGTGCTCTTTTATTATTACCGGGGAACTTTTTATATTCCATCATATTACGAACAGAAGTACCAGCAACCTCGTTGCTCCTTGGCTTAAATCTCTTCGGCAAAACACTATATTTATCTATTGAAGTCTTATCATGAACTCATCCGCATCTTGTAACAAGAATTGCCATACCAATTACCGGGAATCAGCAAATCTGTATTGTGAGTCTCGCAAAATTTCCACATCAACAGTTATATGTATCCATATAACATTTATCTCTTATAACTATGATCTTCCATTCTAAAATTCTGAAAAGCACCCAGTCTGCGAATTAATGCCCTGAATTTTGAAAATTTGAATGAAGCAACAAAAACTGTAAACGACCTCCACAGCCAAAAGTTGATGATAAAGAATTGTATGTTGGTAAAAGCTCAGAAAAAGTTTGAAACTGAAAAACTGATTGAGCAAACTACGAAGGAGTCTCTGAACGAATCACAAGGATTAAACTTGTACATAAAGAATCCAGATGATTCTGTTTCTGATGAAATCTTTTGCGAATACCTTACTCCTTAACCACTCTAAATCATCGTGAATGAATTTCTTCATCAACAATTTGATTCTGAAATTCTAAGATATCATCGTACCGTTCTTTATTAATATCCTCAATATTTCTGAAGATATCTTCATAAATATTCTCGTTCGATATTAATTATCTCTCTGCGCTATCCGTATTATATCATAAAAGGAAACTGTTTTAGTTTCTATATTCTGCGAACCTTCGAATTTAAAATATGAATGTTTTTGAAGTAGTGTTGGAAACTGATGCATGAGTTAGTATAATATAATGACACTTGATCAACGTGATTATATTACAGTAATTCATGCTGAGTTTCTAATGGAATGTGATGATTCACAGAACATACCGTCATCATGTGCCATTTACACGACTCTTACATCCTACCCAATCTCCAAACAGAGTAAGAACATATTTTCTTGATAGTTCTATCTTTTCAGATATTCTAGTAATTTACCAAATCAAGATCATGCCATTACGATTTCTTTCTTAGAACATTAACTATGTTTATCCAAAACTTCATACCTACGAATTCTGCTCCATTATTCGCTTGACTTGTAGTCGGGAAGAGGAGACAAAAGTATGGAACTCTTGAAAATAAAAGAAAATATAAAGCTCGACAACAACATATAAATTACAAACCGTGCATATCAATACGTATTGCCACGTAAAGGCACGGGAGAATTAAAATTACTATAACCCCAAAGTAATAGTAAAAAAAATAAATAAAATCCTACGGTGGTAGATGAAAGAGAAGAATGACAGATATGAAAGATTGGAGTATATCAAGAATCAGAACTAGATGAAGCATGTTGGCGAATGCTAAAAAGTATGAAATTGGGGAGAAAGTATAGAAGGTGTGAGTTGTAAGGAAAAAAGAAGGGGGTGGATTTATAGTAAAATATTCGACAAAGCAATCAAAACGGATGATCGCATCTAAAGCGGATCCTAATTTCCTTAATTATCGAAGAATCAAATCTTATTACTAAGATCTTCCCCAAATCTCTTGAACTCCGGAAATCAACCTGTCTACGTCAAAAGATATGACTAATCTATACCTACTCATTTCACCCTTGGTGATAGCTTCACTCGTACACTTCACAAAATCAAACGATTTTATCTATATTACTCAATGATGATAAAACTCTATTTATCAACTCATATTTGTCATGAAAACATTCTTATTGTTATCCATGACGACCTCTCTCAAATTTCGGGATGAAATTTCTTTAACGGGTAGGTACTGTAGTGACCCGGAACTTTCCGACCAAATTTAAACTTAATCTTTATATGTTTCCGACACGATAAGCAAAGTTTGTAATGACGAGTCTCGAAAACTTTGGAACTATGTTCATATATTCAATTACCCTTTGACTATGCTCGACGATTCACGAACAATTGTGTGTATATAAATATGTAAATTTACTTATATATATATATATATATATATATATATATATATATATATATATATATATATATATATATATATATATATATATATATATATATATATATATATATATATATATATATATATATATAAATGTATAGATAACATTTTAAATTAATAAAGTACGCTTAATCAATTGAAATTAAAAATGAAAAATAATAATTAGAATAATTAAGATATTATTAAACTGAATATATAGAAATATATATATATAATATTATATGAAATTCATATATGAATTCCATTAGTAATTATTATATGATAACATTTATAAAATATTAAATATTCAATAGATGAATTCCTATGATAAATGATATAACTATTAAATGTTATATATATATGCTATTATATATATGTCATAATTAAAAATATGTAATATTAAGTTTGATTGCTGGTTAAAAATATAATTAAATATAATTATTATAGTTACTTCTAATATTTTTATTAATATTAATATCAATATTAGTATTATTAATCTTATTATTGTTATTATTGTTATAATTAAAAATTCTAATAATTGTAATGTATGATTATCAAACAAAAGCTAAAAATATAAGTATTATTATAAGAATGATTAAAGTTATAATCTAATTATGATTTAAATTAAAATTATCATTTAGTATTATTATTTTCATTCTTATTATTATTAGTATAACTTTTGATAAAATTATTATTAATAGTATTATTATTAGTAATTCTATTATTATCAAAATTAATAATATTAATGGATTTAATTAATAAATTCATATCTGTAAATTATTTAATATAATATAAATACAGATATCCTTCGTATATTTATGTAAATACAGATACAATCGTATATGAGTATAGATATATGCATATGATATAAATACATATATATATAATGATATATATACACTGATACTGTATATTAACCTGTTTTATTACACCTTCAAGAATCAAAATTAGTTTCCTTTCACTATCAAACTGTTTTTGGATTTGTTTTACGCCTGCAAACTAGTACGAATAAGATTCATATCAATATCTGCTTTTGATTTAATATTGTTTACCTCTGTCCTTCCTGTCTCCCGAATAGAAAGGCGACTTCCATTTGTCAATACAAAACAAAAACGATGGTACCATATTACTACTTCAACTATTCGAAAACTATCTTATATGCTACCATTTCCCTACTGCAATTCGAGATTAAAACCCAAAAGTTCATGAAAAAGTTCAAACACCCTGTTCTTGATAACTTTTTCTTCAAATCTTAAATTCGTTCTTAATTTCAAAAACTAAAAATGTGGTTCTGTTAGGATTATTTTACTTAATCTTTCTGCAAAGTTTCAAGGTTCAATTCATTATATCGAGTTTCAATTTGCGAGTCAAAGTTCTTGAAATAAAAGTCAAACAATCTGATTATCGAGAAATTCAGTTGTGTTTTAATGTTTTAATTTAAATTGACGATTCATAAAGCTTTTAGGAACACTTTAGAATCTATTTCATGTTTAAACCTCAGTCTAAAAGTTGCTAGATTTTAAAAACACTAATCGAGTTCATATGTTGAAGAAACCGCTGCTGTACATTTTTTTTTGTTAAGCTCAACGGATCAGTCTATGAATTGTTTTTGCTTAGTTTATCAATCCTAAAACTAAATCATTAACTCATTAGTAAGATGATTGTGGGTTCTGTCGATTAATAATTTAAAGAAGATGATGAATTCGAGTAAAACATATACTAGTTATATATTCTGGGTTTGCATTATAAATCAGAAAACAATAATGGTCGAGTGGTTAAGGTGCTGGTGAGATTAGCAATGGGTCTCGGGTTCGAGTCAAGTTCATGCCAATTTTTTTTTATGAAGAGCATTAAAGGTAATACTCTTTATTTTAAAATTATTATTATTATTATTATCATTATTATTATTATTATTATTATTATTATTATTATTATTATTATTATTATTATTATTATTATTATTATTATTATTATTATTATTATTATTATTATTATTATTATTATTATTATTATTAGTGTTATTGCTATTAGTGTTATTATTATTATTACCATGATGATTATTATTATTGTTATTATTAATATTATTACCATTTTTGTTATTCAATAACATAATTAAGTATCATTAGTGTTATTATTGGTATTATTAATATGGATATATGTATAATTATGATTAGGATTATTATTATGATTACTAGTATTATTTTTATTAAGAATTATGAATATCATCCTTATTATTATCATTAATCTAATTAGCATTATTGTTATTATTATTATTTTTATTATTATTATTATTATTATTATTATTATTATTATTATTATTATTATTATTATTATTGTTACTAAGTATTATTAGTATCAATTTATAAATTTTAGTAATATTATTACTATCATTATTAGTACTAATATTATACTGTTTGTATTATTATAAATATGATTATTTAAAAGATCTAATAAGACCATAATTATTATTAAACTTACTACTATCATTAAAAAAATATTATTTTTACTAAAACTATCATTTTTACTTTACTAGTGAAACTATCATTTTAACAAATAAATCTTTTGCATATTATATATATACTTATTACATATACTAAGATTATATTAATTTTTCATATAACAAACTAATGATATTTCATGAATACAATATTTATCACATATATAGATATATAGGTATATTAATATAACTAATTGTATAAATATTAACCATTATAATTATATATATACATAACATCAGTATATATATACAATGTAATATAAAATACAATATAAATATACATTTCAAAATGAAATTTAGTATTAATTCTATATAACTATAAACATATAAATAATACATAATAATAAATGAAATTTTGTGATTTACACTATATGTATTAATAAATATATAAATGATATAGGTTCGTGAATCCGAGGCCAACCCTGCATTGTTCAATATAGTCATATGTATTTTTACTACAAAATACATTTGGTGAGTTTCATTTGCTCCCCTTTTAAATGCTTTTGCAATATATATTTTTGGGACTGAGAATACATGCGCTGCTTTATAAATGTTTGACAAAATAGACACAAGTACTTAAAACTACATTTTATGGCTGGATTATTAAACCGAATATGCCCCTTTTTAAGTCTGGTAATCTAAGAATTAGAGAACAGACACCCTAATTGACGCGAATCCTAAAGATAGATCTATCGGGCCCAACAAGCCCCATCCAAAGTACCGGATGCTTTAGTACTTCAAAATTTATATCATGTCCGAAGGAGGATCCCGGAATGATGGGGATATTCTTATATGCATATTGTGAATGTCGGTTACCAGGTGTTCAATCCATATGAATGATTATTTTTGTCTCTATGTATGGGACGTAAATTTATGAGAACTGAAAATGAAATCTTGTGGTCTATTAAAATGATGGAAATGATTATTTATGTTAAACTAATGAACTCATCAACCTTTTGGTTGACACTTGAAAGCATGTTTATTCTCAGGTACGAAAGAAATCTCCCGCTGTGTAATTGCTCATTTTAAAGATATTACTTGGGGTCATTCATGACATATTTCAAAAGACGTTGCATTCAAGTCGTTGAGATCATCAAGATTATTATTAAATCAATTATAGTTAGTTATATTATAAAATGGTATGCATGCCGTCAACTTTCGTTGTAATGAATGATTGTCTTTTCAAAAATGAATGCAATGTTTGTAAAATGTATCATATAGAGGTCAAGTACCTCGCGATGTAATCAACTGTCGTGAATCATTTATAATCGATATGGACTTCGTCCAGATGGATTAGGACGGGTCACTACATATATACCAATAGTAAATACATTTAGAAGCTGTGTATTGTACGAGTACAAATACGAGTGTATACTAGTAGAATTGTTGATGAAAATGAATGAGGATGTAATTGCAAGCATTTTTGTTAAGTAGAAGTACTTTGATAAGTGTCTTTAAGTCATTCAAAAGTGTATGAATACATATTAAAACACTACATGTATATACATTTTAACAGAGTCGTTAAGTCGTTGATAATGCTAAAAACGAACATATATTTTATAGCATTATCCCTCAAGAAAGACAAGCTTTTAGTTGCAATTTTTCTATTTACAAGTGATATTCGTTTAAATATTAAAAGGTGAAGACAAAAGGCAAATTCGACGAATTGAAGACGCAAAGGTCCAAAAAGCTAAAAAGTACAAGATACAATCAAAAAGGTTCAAATTATTGATGAGAAACGTCTAAAAATGAAAAGAGTACAAGACGCAAAACGCAAAGTACACGATATAAAATAGTACGCAAGGACGTTCGAAAATCCGGAACCTGGACCAGAGTCAACTCTTAACGCTCGACGCAACGGACTAAAAATTACAAGTTAACTATGTATATAAATATAATATAATATATAATTAATTATATATATTATATATATATATTATATTTATATATTAAAACCGTCGGCAGACTAGGATCCAAGCTTGTGTGAGCTGGATTTACGAACTCCGCGACTTGCGGAGTTTGTAGTGCAAAAATACCGCCACTCGCGGAGCTGTCCTGGACAAAAATGCCTATAAAAGCTCGCGCATTCTGAACGTTTGATACATCTTTTTCTTCTCCTCATTCATACGTAATATATATATATATATTTATATTTTAATTTTAATTTTAATTTTAAATCCTAATAATAAGGGTATGTTAGCGAATGTTGTAAGGGTGTAAGTCAAAATTCTGTCCGTGTAACGCTACGCTATTTTTAATCATTGTAAGTTATGTTCAACCTTTTTAATTTAATGTCTCGTAGCTAAGTTATTATTATGCTTATTTAAAACGAAGTAATCATGATGTTGGGCTAATTACTAAAATTGGGTAATTGGGCTTTGTACCATAATTGGGGTTTGGACAAAAGAACGACACTTGTGGAAATTAGACTATGGGCTATTAATGGGCTTTATATTTGTTTAACTAAATGATAGTTTGTTAATTTTAATATAAAGATTTACAATTGGACGTCCCTATAAATAACCATATACACTCGATCGGACACGATGGGCGGGGTATTTATATGTACGAATAATCGTTCATTTAACCGGACACGGGAATGGATTAAGAGTCTATGGAATTATTAAAACAGGGGTAAAATTATGTACAAGGATACTTGGCATAATTGATAACAAAGTATTAAAACCTTGGGTTACACGCAGTCGATAACCTGGTGTAATTATTAAACAAAGTAATAAAACCTTGTTACAGTTTAAGTCCCCAATTAGTTGTAATATTTAACTTCGGGTATAAGGATAATTTGACGAGGACACTCGCACTTTATATTTATGACTGATGGACTGTTATGGACAAAACCAGACGAACATATTAAATAATCCAGGACAAAGGACAATTAACCCATGGGCATAAAACTAAAATCAACACGTCAAACATCATGATTACGGAAGTTTAAATAAGCATAATTATTTAATTTCATATTTAATTTCCTTTATTTTATATTTAATTGCACTTCTAATTATCGCACTTTTATTTATTGTCATTGTATTTAATTGCACTTTTAATTATCGTATTTTTAATTATCGTAATTTTATTTTATCGCACTTTTATTTATCGCAATTTCATTATCGTTATTTACTTTACGCTTTAAATTTAGTCTTTTATTTATTTAATATTTTACATTAGGTTTTAACTGCGACCAAAGTTTTAAAAATCGACAAACCGGTTATTAAACGGTAAAAACTCCCCTTTATAATAATAATATTACTTATATATATATTTGTATTTTTATAAATTAAAACTAATATAGCGTTAAGCTTTGTTTAAAAGATTCCCTGTGGACGAACCGGACTTACTAAAAACTACACTACTGTACGATTAGGTACACTGCCTATAAGTGTTGTAGCAAGGTTTAAGTATATCCACTCGATAAATAAATAAATAACTTGTGTAAAATTGTAGCATATTTAATAGTATTTAGTTGTAAAAATAAAGCTATTTCATATACACCTCGCATAGCATCAAGTATTTTTGGCGCCGCTGCCGGGGAACGCAGAAGCGAAACGCCACACACATAAAAAAAAAATTTATTAAGTTTTAATTAGTTTTTGTAAAATATATACTTTTTAAATATTAAAAAAAATATATAAAAAATTAAAAACCGAATAAAAAAAATAAATATATAAATTTATTTTTAAGATTTTTAAAATTATAAAGTATTTTATTTCTATTTTAGTTTTTAAAATATAACTTTTATTTAATTTATATAAATATTTTAATTAAATTAAAAACAGAAAAGAAAAAAATATATATAAAAAAAAACTGAAACTATCGAATTTATACCTGCACCTCATTTGAATTTTCAAACCCCGCAACTCGCGGAGTTTTTCTGGTACGTGGCACCGCGACTCGCGGAGCCACCCTGACACGAACAGAAACCCTATTCTGCATTAATTACGGTGTAATTATTATTATTATTATTATTTAATTAAAACCCTAATTAGGGTTAGTATTTTAAATAATTAATTAATTTAGTTTTATTTATTTAATTTGTATCTTAAGTTTAATTAGTTTATAAAATTAATAGTTTTATAAAATAAATAATATAAAAATAATATTTTTAAAAAAATTGTACTTCTTACAACTTTTAGTTTATTTTTATATTTTGTCCTTTTTTATTCGTTTTTAGCGTAATTTTTGTATTTTTCGCTCATTTTTAGTTTTAAGTTCTAGTATTTTGCCGTAGCTTATTTTTTTACTTCTAGATTTTTAGGTTTTGCCGTAAAATCCCTTAAGTGCTTTCTCTTTAGACTAAGATTTAGGTGCTTTAGAATTTTGCGATGCCTATCTAAGTTTTAGTGTTTTTTTAAAGATATTGCCATTTGGGATATAGTTTTACTTGTAAGCTTTAATATTTTTAGACGCAACTTTTAATTTTTAGTTTTTAGTTCCTTCTTAAGTTTCGACGCACTACTTTCTTATTTTTATTTTTCGACGCCTTTTACCTATGTATCAATTATCACTCCAATTAGTAATCTCAATTTGCAATTTTAATTTTAAGTTAGTGATAGTAATAAGGTTGGGTTAGTCGAGTGTTTTAAAGTTTTATAGTCATTTTTTTTCTTTTTCGACGCCTTTTATTTTTCAACCCTTTTCTTTTTCGACCTTTTTCGACGCGCTCTTTTTCTTTCTTATTTCTCGCCATTCTAGTTTTTAGGACATAGATTTTTATTCTATTTCTTATCTAAATTTCTTTAAATTACGAAAATTTATTTTAAGTGGTTAAATTGATAGACATCAAAATTTTCTGGTTCGTAGTAATAGTTGGATTTGTACGTGGACCGGGTTATTGGAGCCAAACAGTACTCAATTATATTGAGACCAAATGAATCCTGCCCCTCTGCTGCATCTTTTGGCTATTCGAAACGTGAGCAAAATCAGAAAAGTCTATTAATTGGATAACTTATATAATTTTTCTTTCCTTTTAAAAACTAATAGGATATTCAGTGAATAAACCGAGCAAGACGTTCACCACCTTTTGTACGTTCACCACCTGTAACTCGATCAAGACATCTAGCAAATATTGTCGCCGTTGATTTTCCTTTAGAATCGTCATCCAGTCGACCAAGTACTCCAATTCGAATTTCCGATAATCCATTTTTTGAACCCAACCTCACAATTGAGAATCCGGAGAATATTCAGGGACGATTCATAGATCCTGAACCATTAATTTTTCCTCCGGAACCACCAATCATTCAAACAGGGATTGTTGAGGAACGAACCATTAAATCAGAATCCTCTAGTGATTCAGATTCAACAAATTCAATCATGGAGAATCTGGAACCTTTAAGTACGGAAGACCGAATGCGAGCTAAACGCACTGGCCAAGGTCACGCAATTACTCATCCTGACATTAATGTGCCAGATTATGAAATCAAAGGACAAATTCTACACATGGTGACTAATCAATGCCAATTTATTGGTGCGCCGAAGGAAGATCCAAATGAACATCTTTTTACCTTTAATAGGATCTGCACACTATTTAAAATAAGAGAAGTGGAGGATGAACAGATATATCTCATGTTATTTCCCTGGACTTTAAAGGGAGAAGCCAAAGATTGATTGGAATTGTTATCTGAAGGGGCGATTGATACATGGGACGTTTTAGTTGAAAAATTTCTTAAACAATTCTTTCCGGCATCTAAAGCCGTAAGACTTCAAGGAGAAATTGTTACGTTCACACAGAAACCAAATGAAACTCTATATGAGGCATGGACCAGATTTGGAAAGTTATTGAGAGGATATCCGCAACATGGTTTAGACACTTGTCAAATAGTACAAATATTCTACCAAGGATGCGACATCACTACAAGGAAAGACATCGATATAACCGAAACTGATGCTTATAAAATTATTGATAACACTGCTTCCCACTCACACGAGTGGCACCAAGAAAAAGATATCGTTAGATCATCTAAAGTAGCTAGAGCCGATTCTAGCCATGACTTAGATTCCATTTCCGCAAAGATAGATGTTGTCGAGAGACGAATGGAAAAGATGACTAAGGATATACACTCAATACGAATTAGTTGTGAGCAGTGTGGAGGACCACATTTGATAAAAGATTGTCTCAGTATTGAACTAACAATGGAACAAAGAGAGAATGTTTCATACATAAACCAAAGGCCTAGAATTAATTATCAAAATAATTATCAACCGCCAAGACAGATTTACAATCAAAACCAGAATTATAACCGAAATGTTCCATACAACAATCAACAAGGTCCTAGTAATCAACAAGTATCCAATAATACTTACAACCAGCAAAGACCTAATTTTCAAAACAAACCACCACAAACCGATGATAAAAAGCCAAATTTAGAAGATATGATGACGAAGCTAGTTGAAACTCAAACGCAGTTTTTCACATCTCAGAAACAAACGAATGAACAAAATGCTCAAGCATTTAGAAATCAACAAGCTTCTATTCAAAATTTGGAACAAGAAGTAAGTAACCTAGCAAGGTTAATAGGTGAAAGAAAACCGGGAAGTTTACCTAGTGATACAAATGCTAACCCCTGGAATGAAACAGCTAAAGCCATTACCACAAGAAGTGGTATTACACTTAAACCACCTGAAATACCTGTAACTTCTGATGAAGCTATTCCTACTCCCAAGAACCACAACCTGAACAAGATAAGGAAAAAGAACCGGTAGTTGAAAAGGTTAATGACGATAACACAGTTAAGGCTAAACCTTATGTTAAACCATACCAACCACCACTTCCTTACCCGAGTAAAATGAAAAAAGAGAAACTTGAAGCCGAGCAATCCAAATTTTTGGATATGTTTAAACAGATAAATGTAAATCTTCCTTTCATTGATGTAATTTCAGGAATGCCTAGATATGCTAAATTCTTGAAAGATCTAATCACAAATAAAAAGAAAATAGAAGAACTCTCGGCTGTTACTATGAATGCTAATTGTTCAGCAGTGATGTTGAATAAGATACCAGAAAAACTATCCGATCCAGGAAGTTTCACAATTCCATGTTTTCTGGGTAGTCTTAGTTCAATAGAAGCATTGGCAGACTTAGGTGCTAGTATAAATCTAATGCCGTATTCACTATACGCTAAACTAGACCTTGGAGAATTGAAACCAACAAGAATAAGTATACAACTAGCCGATAGATTAATAAAATATCCTAGAGGGATAATGGAGAACATGCTAGTTAAAGTTGGTACTTTAGTATTTCCAGTAGATTTTGTTGTTCTGGACATGGAAGAAGATTCTCAAGTTCCTCTCATATTAGGAAGACCATTCTTAAACACGGCTAAAGCAATGATAGACGTGTTCGGTAAGAAACTGACCCTAAGTATAGAGGATGAGAGTGTTACCTTTTCAGTTGATAGAGCAATGCAACAACCGCAATCTGCAGATGATACATGTTATTATATTCAAACTATAGATTCACATGCAGAATTGTTAGAAGAATTTCCAGAATTACAAGGAACAGGAGAATGTTCTTTAGGAGAAGGAACTGAACCAATTGATGAAACTGAAATGTTAGCTACACTAATAGCTAATGGATATGAACCAACAACAGAAGAAATTCAAATGCTAAAAGAAGAAGACAGATATCGATACAAATCATCGATAGAAGAACCTCCGACATTAGAGTTAAAGCCACTTCCAAATCATTTGGAATACGCTTATTTACATGGTGAATCTGAATTACCTGTAATAATATCGTCTTCTCTTACTGAAAATGAGAAATCACAACTCATTTCTGTGTTGAAAGCTCATAAACCAGCCATTGCATGGAAGATTCATGATATAAAAGGAATAAGTCCTTCGTATTGCACACATAAAATCCTTATGAAAGAAGGTCATAAAACGTATGTGCAACACCAACGAAGACTAAATCCTAATATGCAAGATGTAGTTAAGAAAGAAATTATTAAACTGCTTGATGCAGGTTTAATTTATCCAATTTCTGATAGTCCATGGGTAAGCCCAGTTCAATGCGTACCTAAGAAGGGTGGCATGACTGTCATCACAAATGAGAAAAATGAGCTTATTCCTACTAGGACTGTAACAGGATGGCGTGTATGTATTGATTATAGAAAATTAAATGACGCCACCAGAAAAGATCACTTTCCCTTACCTTTCATTGATCAAATGTTGGAAAGGTTAGCCGGAAACAGTTACTATTGTTTTCTAGATGGTTTTTATGGATATTTTCAAATTCCAATAGCACCCGAGGACCAAGAGAAAACCACTTTCACGTGCCCTTATGGTACTTTTGCTTACAAACGCATGCCATTTGGACTTTGCAACGCCCCTGCAACCTTTCAAAGGTGCATGATGGTGATTTTTCACGACATGATAGAAGAATGCATGGAAGTTTTCATGGATGACTTTTCAGTCTTCGGTGATACATTTGAAACATGTCTAGTTAATCTTGAACGAATGCTTATTAGATGCGAACAATCAAATCTAGTACTTAATTGGGAGAAATGCCATTTCATGGTTAAAGAAGGCATCGTTCTTGGTCATAAAATCTCAAAGGAAGGAATTGAAGTGGATAGAGCTAAAGTAGATGTAATTGCTAAACTTCCACATCCCACCAATGTTAGAGGAGTTAGGAGTTTTCTAGGGCATGCCGGTTTTTATCGACGTTTCATAAAAGATTTTTCTAAAATTGCCACTCCTATGAATAAACTCCTAGAAAAGGATGCTCCATTCATCTTTTCAGAGGAATGTATCAAATCTTTTAATATTCTTAAATAAAAACTCACTAATGCGCCGATCATGATAACTACAAATTAGAATCTACCATTTGAACTTATGTACGATGCAAGTGATTTTGCAATGGGAGCCATTTTAGGACAAAGGATTGAAAAACGATTTCAACCTATATATTATGCTAGTAAGATGTTACAAGGAGCACAAACAGATTACACAACTACTGAAAAAGAACTCCTTGCTATTGTCTTTGCTTTTGACAAATTTCGTTCATATCTCATTCTAGCTAAAACGGTGGTCTATACCGACCATTCTGCTCTTAGATACCTATTTTCGAAACAAGATGCTAAACCAAGATTAATCCGTTGGATCTTACTCTTACAAGAGTTCGATATTGAAATCCGAGATAAAAGAGGAGCAGAAAATCTCGCCGCTGATCATCTTTCTCGTCTTGAAAATCCCGAATTAGAAGTTCTAAATGAATCGACCATACAAGACAACTTTCCTGATGAATATCTATTGAAGATAGATTATAATGAAATTCCATGGTTTGCAGACTATGCAAACTACTTAGTATGTGGATTCCTTGAAAAAGGATTGTCGTACCAAAAATGAAAGATATTCTTCAGTGATATAAAACACTATTTCTGGAAAGATCCACATTTGTTTAAAAGTTGTCCAGATGGAATAATACACTAATGTGTATTCGGAGATGAAGCTAGTAAAATTTTAAACCATTGTCACACAGGACCAACAGGAGGGCATTATGGGCCTCAACTAACAGCAAGAAAAGTTTATGATGATGAATTCTATTGGCCTACAATTTACAAAGACGCACACCTTCTTTGCAAATCCTGTGATGCTTGTCAAAGGGCCAGAAAAATAAGTCAACGTGATGAAATGCCACAAAATGTCATTCAAGTATATGAAGTATTTGACATTTGGGGTATTGAATTTATGGGTCCATTTCCAAAATCTCATAATAATCTCTACATTCTCGTTGCCATTGATTATGTATCTAAATGGGCGGAAGCACAAGCTCTCCCAACTAACGATGCACGAGTTGTAGTCAACTTTTTAAAACGTCTTTTTGCAAGGTTTGGAACACCGAAAGCTTTAATAAGTGATCGAGGTACTCATTTTTGTAATAATCAACTTGAGAAAGTTCTTAAAAGATATGGAGTAACTCATAAAATCTCCACCGCATATCATCCACAAACAAGTGGACAAGTTGAAAATACCAACCGAGCTTTAAAACGTATTCTAGAGAAAACCGTAGGATCAAATCCGAAGGAATGGTCCATTAAATTGGATGATGCACTCTGGGCTTTTAGAACAGCCTACAAAACTCCAATTGGAACCACACCTTTTAAACTCGTTTACGGAAAAACATGTCATCTTCCAGTAGAAATTGAACACAAAGTATTTTGGGCTTTGAAGACATGTAATCTTGATTTACATGAAGCTGGACGTCTACGATTAAGTCAACTAAACGAATTAGAAGAATTAAGACATGAAGCATACGAAAATTCGTTAATCTATAAAGAAAGAACGAAGAAATGGCATGATAAAAGAATAAGAAGTTCAAAAGAATTTAAGGAAGGAGACAGAGTTCTTCTTTTCAATTCACGATTCAAGCTATTTCCTGGAAAATTGAAATCAAGATGGTCTGGACCATTCATAGTCAAAAGAGTTTTCCCATACGGAACGATAGAATTAATAAATTCAAATGGGATTGAATTTAAAGTTAATGGTCACAGAGTTAAACACTACATAGATAGTCTGATGGTAGTCGACAACGAAGTTAATCACAATTTCGATACCACAGCTAACTAAGTGTGGGGAGAATCAAATCTTTAAAGGATAATATGTATTTCTGTTAGAATTAGATTTTCTGTTTTAGTGTAGTTCTCGAAAATGGAACCCGAATGGTCTTTCCCTAGCAGACCCTAAAGAACTAGTCTTCTCCCCCCATTCTGAATTTTTATTTTTTTAGGTTTTTACGAAATGAAGACTTCCTGTGAACTAAACCATGGTCTAATGCTACACGCTTTGATTACTAAACGTAATAATGACACACTTCTGAGTGAACTGGTATCAGTAATCAGAGAAAAATTGGACGGAGTAAGAAAAGAATCCAGATGCGAAAATAATAAGTTACAATTTGGTAAAGGAAAATCAAAATCCGCAGCGAAAAGAAGAGCACGACACCTTGAAAGATGTCACAAATGCGGAAAATGGTCACACGAAGGTAAATGTTCAAATAATCAAACCTATTCAAACATCGAATTTGTTACTTTATGCAGAGATGGACCGTTCATATGTTTAGAAGAAAAAACATTAAATGCTCGAGGTTACGCCTATGTAGCCATGGAAAACCAATTAGTCCGACTATCTTATGAGTGGGCTAGAGCATATCACTAAGAAAATCAGGTAAGTTTGTACAGTTTTTATTTTTATTTTTATTTTTAACCTTTTGATAATAAACGCTAATTTGTTCGCTATAAAGTATTAAATTGGTATTCGATAAAATTAGGTCTTGTGACCAAAATTATTGATATCATACAAAAATTTATTACATCACTGCGAAATTTAACGTTTATTCTTAAGGTATAAATATCTTTAATCAATCAACTCAAAATATTTCAAAAATTCGTCATGAGTTAAATTAGGTTATGGAACCGAAATTACTTTACCGAAAAGAGGGGCGTATATTTTTGATAATATTTGATTGATTAAAGTGGGATAAAAGACCAAAAATATTTTTAATTTTATTTTTACCATGTTTTTTTAAAATTAATATATAAATATTAATTTAATATGGTAAACTTATTTAAAATTGTAAATATTTGAAAAATTAATATAAGTTTGTATGTATAAAAACAAAAATATTATTTAAGTTTGGTGTGAATTTTTAAAATATGAATTTTTAATTTTATGCATTTTAAATTTAAGTTGTGTGAATTTAAAAACAAAAATTTACTTTATCTCATTAAGTTAAAAATATGATTTTTAAAAAATTCGTCGTAAGTTAAAGACTAGGTCGTTGAACCGAAATTGCTTTACCCGAGGGCGGGACGAGAATTTTTATTATCATTATTTTTAATCTTATTAATTTAAAGTATGCAAAAAAAAAAATTAAAAAATCCAAAAATCTTTGCTTTTAAAACCACGCTTCAAAAAGACAAATTTTAAAATTTTGTCAAGGGACGGACTAGGACATCGTTCCGAAACGCCCTCATCCTAAAAAGAAACAAAATTTTTAAAATTTAATTAATTATAAGTTTTAATTAGTAAAAGGTTTTTATATTTATATATATATATATATATATATATATATATATATATATATATATATATATATATATATATATATATATATATATATTAATGCCGCGACTCGCGGAGTTTGTGAGGTACAAATAACGCGACTCGCGGAAGTTGTAAAATCCAGAAAAAAAATAAAACGCATTAAACAGACCAGCTCTTTCCCCATTTCCATTTTACTGCAAAAATACACACACAAACACATCACAAATTCGCAATTTTTGGCCATTTTTCATCAAATCTTTCACAAAATCATGTTGAGAAGAATGCTATCAAGGAATTACTCAAGGAAAACGGTAAATTTCTACATTAAAACACCCTTTAATCCGAATATTTAGTGTTCTTGAGCAAATTTATACCCAATTCGATTTTGATGCTTTTTAGTGTAATTATGCTTAAATTGCTTATGTATTATGCTTGTATAACCTAGATTGATGCTATTTAACACGATTAGAAGCCTTAAACTTCAAATTTTGAGTAATCTAGGGTTTGTGTTCTTGAGCAATTTGGGGCTTTTTGATATAAACAGGTTATGGCCGATTTTTGTCATGAATTATTGCTAAATTAAGTAGTGTAACATGTTTAGGTAGTTAAATGATCCAAACTTTGAGCCTAAACATGATTTTTGAAAATTAAAGTGGACTTTTTCAAGTCTAAAATTCATGAACTTGATTTTTGAAAGATAATGCCATTTGAAACTTGTTTAATTGCTAATAATGATTATTTTGACATGTTATTTGAGTTGAATGCTTATGAACTTGGCGAACATTTTCGTATATGCTTATTTGAAAAAGTGTAGATTTGATAAAAATATGAAAATGAGCATAAGTTTGATATAAATTGAACATGTCATTGTAATTATTTTGATTGATGATTTTGCTGACACTGATGCATATTTGGATGCACAAAAATTGTGTTTGATGTGTTTTGCAGACTGAAAGGGGTGAATCTTCATCCCAAGCTTGCATTGCTCCTCCTGAGAATGCGGAACAACAGGATGTTGATAACTATTACAAACAAGATATACCTCATCCAGTTATGACATTTTCAGATATGCACGTGGAAGATTTGCACCCGAACTTGAGATTAGACAGACGTTGGATAGATTATTCAAAATACCAAAGGGGCTTGCACACTCTTCATTCTAAAGCTGTTGAAGTACCTAGGGTAATAGAATGGGAACCATTAGAGGTAGTGCAATTGGCCGAGCCAATTAGAGAATTACTTACACAGAGGTATGGTAATTCTACTTTTAACGATTGGGTACGATTATTCAACATGCGTAGACCTGTATATAAAGTATGGTGTGAAGAATTATTGTGTAGTATAGAAATAAATGATCGGGTAGCTACTTTAACCGATCGAATTTTTATTAGATTTTTGTTAGGAGGTTCGATGCGCCACATGTCTCTACTAGACATGGCTCAGGCCTTACGTATATATACGCCTGAGGAGCTAGCATCTGCCGATTGTCAAGGGTTGATATTAAATGGTAGGAAGATTGATGAAAATTTTGATACACATGGTGTATGGAGTCAAATGACTAGCCATCACCGATTTAAAGGGGAAAATTAATCTTATCTTGATATTGATAGAGCTGAATTAAGAGTAATCCATAGGTTTCTAGCGAACTCAATTACACAGCGAGGTAAAAATAAGGAAAAGGTAAATGAGCAAGAATTATTTTACCACATGTGTATTCGAGACCCACAAAGCGATGTAAGTATACCTTATTGTGTGGGTTATTATTTATCGGCTATGGTTAGGGGGATGAGACCGCACAGTATAATAGGAGGTGGTATATTTATTACATTAATTGCTGAGTATCTCGATGTGGATATAAGTCGGGGGGGATTATTAATCGAAGAACCAGAACCCCACGATACAATTTTTTAAAATGTATATCATGGTTCTAAGGTTTTGAAGAGGCGAAATAACGCCGCAGTACCATATAATGGAAGACATCCATAGGTTGAGAGAAATCAACAGCCAGGTAATGTGGGAGGGGGAAATGAAATGACAGAAATGCAAAGGTTTATAGCTTCACAAGAATATAAAAATGCTAGACATCGAGCATTTGAAGATTGGCAAGTTCATCAAAACCACATCATAGCTCATTGCCAACATATAGATAGAAACTATATTCCTACTCCAAAGCCCGTATTTCCTCCCTGGTCTATAGAGATCCAACCACCGTATCCTACTTATAACCCAGCTGAAGCATTTTATAACACATACGGTTATGCATGGAACCCCTACTGGTATCAGTATCAACCCTAGTTTATTTAGTTTTATTTATTTTATTTTTGTAATGTTACTACATTTAGCACTTATGTTGATATTGTAATAGTTTTTATAATGTTCTAACTTTTATTATTAGATTTTAATAATTTTTGAATGTGGGGTAATATACCAAACTTCAAAAATATGTATATGTTTGCAGTTTATCTTATGTACACAACAGGGTAAAACAACGCATTTTCAAAGACTGGCATTAAATTCAGCAAAAGCAACTAATTTTGACGACAAGATGCAAAATATATGTGAAATAACAAGAAGACGGAATGAACAAATGATGTGCACCATTTATCATTCAACATAAACAACAATATGTTTAGAAACTTTGGTAAAATTTAATCATTTTTTCTACGCTAATCACCCTCAATAATTTAAATTGTTACTGATTTCTTGCAAATGAGGGCATTGCAAGATCTTAAGTGTGGGAAGGGGGTTAAATTCTTTTAGATTTTAAAACTTTTTATTTAAACACTTGGTTACCATTAAAAATACTCGTAACGCAGTAGTTGTATTAGAATCTAGTGCTCTCTGATAACAAAGAACAGCCCTAGTCTTATATACTGACTACCCAATTCTAGTAAAATTTTTCAAAATTTTCAACTAAATGAATTTAAAATTATGTTTATACATATTTATGAACGATAAAACTAGGTGTTAACACCGAAATTATTGTTACCTTGGAAAGGACATAAATTGAGAAACAAACCAAAATGTTAGAATCCATTTATAATGAAATAGAGGACAATAAAAAGGCAAATAAAAGAAAATAAAAGCCAAGTGTGGGAAAATTTACCAAGTTATTCAAAATATATATCACATATTTTTGTACAAATAATTGAAAATACTTTTGTTTTGGACGATAATTAACTGTTTTACCCTATGAAAGAAAAGAAGAGATGGATCTACACTATGAATCAATTCCATCATTAAAAGGAAGTAAAGTCTTCCGAAAGAGAAACGCGCTTCTTGATTTAGGTCATGAAGTTGTCGTCCAGACCAGCTGTAGGTTGACGAAAAATCTAGAAAAGTCATCACTAAAATCAGCAGGAAATCCACGGACCTCAGCATAAAACAGAGTCGCCAAGTGGTCAGACTTATCCTAACCATGAGAGGATATGTCTTGTAAAATGGGGAGGACGCCGTGCAAATTAGCTTGATAAGACTAATGAATCAGATCCCCAGAAAGGATAATCTCCTTAAAGATTAAAAATCAGCATTTAAGCCTGATATTACTCAATCCTAGAGATTGACCTTAAAGATTGAGAATTACAAACTCATGGAATTCAATGATATCTAAACTTGAGCTTGAACGAGAAAATATTTTGATCAAAATTACAAACCGATTTGTTTTCTAAAACCCCATTTTCAATGCGTTCATTACCATTGAAAGTAAAATCCTAGGAATTCAACTGGAATTCATTAGGTCACCTGAACCAAATCGGGTGTCAACCGTAAGAACGGTGGTTGCATAGCATGGTCAAAGACAGGACCTTGTGCCAGACCGGAAAATTATAAGGGTGAGCTTTACTATTGCTCCTACAAAGGATAGTAATTGCGTCCGACACGTTATAGACCATAATTAAAAGCATGTCAGGGGATATTGCCTTAACAGTTGCTTGTTCAACGCTTTCCTTTACAACCGGACGGTAGTTTACCGAAAGGTAATATACGGAGCAAGTATACCGGACATGTTGCTTTCCCAATACATGGTTAGCAAGTGGGTGACACAAAACCGTAAGTTTTGAGCTAAAATTTTCAAATCTGAAACCCACCAAACCCACAAAAAGAATTTGCAAACACCGGTGAAGGGTTATTCCAGAAAACTTATCTAGGGTAAAAGCTAGATTTAATTTTCAAAAGATCAAATGTTTTCATAAAGATCCAATTTCCTTAATGGATCTAAATTTTTATAGTCATGTGGGACTGTAAACCATAACGTTACTACCATTGTTTATACCGCCGTAAAGAAATCACTGATGTACAAAGTGTGAAGAATAAAGAAGTGATTCTAGTATTTCAAGACTATATTGCTTGAGGACAAGCAACACTCAAGTGTGGGAATAGTTGATAATGCTAAAAACGAACATATATTTCATAGCATTATCCCTCAAGAAAGACAAGCTTTTAGTTGCAATTGTTCTATTTACAAGTGATATTTGTTTAAATATTAAAAGGTGAAGACAAAAGGCAGATTCGACGAATTGAAGACGCAAAGGTCCAAAAAGCTAAAAAGTACAAGATACAATCAAAAAGGTTCAAATTATTGATGAGAAACGTCTAAAAATGACAAGAATACAAGACGTAAAACGCAAAGTACATGATATAAAATAGTACGCAAGGACGTTCGAAAATCCGAAACCGGGACCAGAGTCAACTCTCAACGCTCGACGCAACGGACTAAAAATTACAAGTTAACTATGTATATAAATATAATATAATATATAATTAATTATATAAATTATATATATATTATATTTATATATTAAAACCGTCAGCAGACTAGGATCCAAGCTTGTGTGAGCTGGATTTACGAACTCCGCGACTTGTGGAGTTTGTAGTGCAAAAATACCGCGACTCGCAGAGCTGTCCTGGACAAAAATGCCTATAAAAGCTCGCGCATTCTGAACGTTTGATACATCTTTTTCTTCTCCTCATTCATGTTATGCGAGGTGTATATAAAATAGCTTTAAATTTCAGCAGGAAATACTATTAAATACGATACAATTTTACACAAGATATTTATTTATTTAGAGAATGGATATACTTAAACCTTGCTACAACACTTATAGGCAGTGTACCTAATCGTACAGTAGTGTAGTTTTTAGTAAGTCTGGTTCGTTCCACAGGGAAAATCTTTAAACAAAGCTTAACGCTATATTAGTTTACTTTTACAAATATATATAAGTAATATTATTATTATAAAGGGGGGTTTTTACCGTTTAATGACCGGTTTGTCGATTTTAAAACTTTAGTCGCAGTTAAAACCAAATGTAAAATAATAAATAAATACAAGACTTAATTAAAAGCGTAAAGTAAATAACGATAATGAAATTGCGAATAATAAAAGTGCGATAAAATAAACTTGCGATAATTAAAAAGTACGATAATTAAAAGTGCAATTAAATACAATAAAAATAAAAATGCGATAATTAGAAGTGCAATTAAATATAAAATAAAGGAAATTAAATATGAAATAAAAGAATTATGCTTATTTAAACTTCCGTAACCATGATGTTTGACGTGTTGATTTTTAGTTTTATGCCCATGGGTTAATTGTCCTTTGTCCTGGATTATTTAATATATCCGTCTGGTTTTTGTCCATAATAGTCCATCAGTCATAAATATAAGGTGCGAGTGTCCTCATCAAATTATCCTTATACCCGAAGTTAAATATTCCAACTAATTGGGGACTTAAACTGTAACAAGATTTTAATACTTTGTTTAATAATTACACCAGGATGTCGACTGAGTGTAACCCAAGGTTTTAATATTTTGTTATCAATTATACCAAGTGTCCTTGTACATAATTTCACCCCTGTTTTAATTATTCTAGTGGCTATTAATCCATTCCCGTGTCCGGTTAAATGAACGATTATTCGTACATATAAATACCCCGCCCATCGTGTTCGATTGAGTGTATATGGTAATTTATAGGGACGTCCAATTGTAAATCTTTACATTAACATTAACAAACTATCATTTAGTTAAACAAATATAAAGCCCATTAATAGCCCAGAGTCTAATTTCCACAAGTGTCGTTCTTTTGTCCAAACCCCAATTATGGTACAAAGCCCAATTACCCAATTTTAGTAATTAGCCCAACATTATGATTACTTCGGATTAAATAAGCATAATAATAACTTAGCTACGAGACATTAAATTAAAAAGGTTGAACATAACTTACAATGATTAAAAATAGCGTAGCGTTACACGGACAGAATTTCGACTTACACCCTTACAACATTTGCTAACATACCCTTATTATTAGGATTTAAAATTAAAATTAAAATATAAATTATATATATATATATATATATATATATATATATATATATATATTTACGTATATATTGAGAGAGAGATAGATTATGGATTTGAAAATGATCAGAATTCGGTTGGTGATAATGCTAAAAACGAACATATATTTCATAGCATTATTCCTCAAGAAAGACAAGCTTTTAGTTGCAATTGTTCTATTTACAAGTGATATTCGTTTAAATAATAAAAGGTGAAGACAAAAGACAGATTCGACGAATTGAAGACGCAAACGACCAAAAAGCTCAAAAGAACAAAAGACAATCAAAAAGGTTCCAATTATTGATAAGAAACGTCTCGAAATTACAGAAGTACAAGATTCAAAACGCAAAGTACAAGATATTAAATTGTACGCGAGGACGTTCGAAAATCCGGAACCGGGACTAGAGTCGACTCTTAACGCTCGACGCAACGGACTAAAAATTACAAGTTAACTATGTATATAAATATAATATAATATATAATTAATTATATTAATTATATATATATTATATATATATATTAAAAACCGTCGGCAGCAAGAAACTCCAAGGGTGTGAGCTGTAAATATATCTCCGCGACTCGCGGAGTTTGAAGGGCATTTTGCCGCGAGTCGCGGAGCCCCAAAAATCAAGTCTGGCTATAAAGCAAACCGAATTCTGATCAAATTTCATATCTTATTTCTCTATCTCTCTCAATATATACGATATATATATATAATTTATATTTTAATTTTAATTTTAATTTTAATTCTAATAATAAGGGTATGTTAGCGAATGTTGTAAGGGTGTAAGTCGAAATTCTGTCCGTGTAACGCTACGCTATTTTTAATCATTGTAAGTTATGTTCAACCTTTTTACATTAATGTCTCGTAGCTAAGTTATTATTATGCTTATTTAAAACGAAGTAATCATGATGTTGGGCTAATTACTAAAATTGGGTAATTGGGCTTTGTACCATAATTGGGGTTTGGACAAAAGAACGACACTTGTGGAAACTAGACTATGGGCTATTAATGGGCTTTATATTTGTTTAACTAAATGAAAGTTTGTTAATGTTAATATAAAGATTTACAATTGGGCGTCCCTATAAATTACCATATACACTCGATCGGACACGATGGGCGGGGTATTTATTTGTACGAATAATCGTTCATTTAACCGGACACGGGAATGGATTAATAGCCACTAGAATAATTAAAACAGGGGTGAAATTACATTCAAGGGTAATTGGTGTAATTGTTAACAAAGTGGTAAAACCTTGGTTTACACGCAGTCGATAACCTGGTGTATTCATTAAACAAAGTATTAAAACCTTGTTACAATTCGAATCCCCAATTAGTTGGAATATTTAACTTCGGGTATAATAATAATTTGACAAGGACACTTGCAATTTATATTTATGACTGATGGACTGTTATGGACAAAAACCAGACGGACATATTGAATAATCCAGGACAAAGGACAATTAACCCATGGGCATAAAACTAAAATCAACACGTCAAACATCATGATTACGGAAGTTTAAATAAGCATAATTCTTTTATTTCATATTTAATTTCCTTTATTTTATATTTAATTGCACTTCTAATTATCGCACTTTTATTTATTGTTATTTAATCGCATTTTTAATTATCGTACTTTTTAATTATCGCAATTTTATTTTATCGCACTTTTATTATTCGCAATTTCATTATCGTTATTTATTTTACGCTTTAATTTTAGTCTTGTATTTATATTTTACATTAGGTTTTAACTGCGACTAAAGTTTTAAAATCGACAAACCGGTCATTAAACGGTAAAAACCCCCCTTTATAATAATAATATTACCTATATATATTTGTATTTTTATAAAAGTAAACTAATATAGCGTTGAGCTTTGTTTAAAGATTTCCCTGTGGAACGAACCGGACTTACTAAAAACTACACTACTGTACGATTAGGTACACTGCCTATAAGTGTTGTAGCAAGGTTTAAGTATATCCATTCTATAAATAAATAAATATCTTGTGTAAAATTGTATCGTATTTAATAGTATTTCCTAGTAAAATAATAACTATTTTATATACACCTCGCTTCGCATCAAGTATATTTTTGGCGCCGCTGCCGGGGAACTATCTTAAAAACCGGAAGCGCAACGCTAATATAAAAAGAAAAAAAAAAAATTTTTTATCTACTTTTATTAAAAGTCGTTTTTGTAAAAATACGTTTTAATTATTCAAAAATATAAAAAGAAAAACAAAAATATTAGTATTTTTAAGATTTTGTTAAATATTTAAGTTTTATAAGTTTCTT
Organism: Rutidosis leptorrhynchoides; assembly: GCF_046630445.1. NCBI lineage: Eukaryota > Viridiplantae > Streptophyta > Magnoliopsida > Asterales > Asteraceae > Rutidosis > Rutidosis leptorrhynchoides. The sequence continues at coordinate 85,187,513 of NC_092343.1, forward strand.
TATTTCTATTTTAGTTTATAAAAATATAACTTTTGCTTTAATATCTTTTATTTAATTAAAAAACAGAAAACAGAAAATAAAAAAAAAAAAAATAAAGAAAACGTGTAAAAGTGAAACCTGTCAACTGAATTCTGGAACCCCGCGACTCGCGGGGATTTCTTCTTTATTTACCGCAACTCGCGGAGGGTTTCTGACAGCCGACAAGGAAGCCCTAATCGAGCATTAATTACGGGATATTATTAATATTAATTATTAATTAAACCTAATTATTATTATTATTATTATTATTAGTTTTAATTTTACTTTTACTTTTTATTTATATATTTTAGTTAAATTAGTTTTATTAAATTATAAAATTAATAGTTTTATTAAATAAATAATATAAAAATAATATTTTTATAAAAATTGTACTTTTTACAACTTTTTGTATATTTTTATATTTTGTACCTTTTTAATCGTTGTAGCATAAAATTTGTATTTTTTAGCTCATATTTAATTTTAAACTTAGTTTTTGCTATAGTTATTTTTACTCCTAGATTTTTAGGCTTTGCCGTAGAATTCCTTAAGTGCTTTTTCTTTAGACTAAGATTTAGGTGCTTTAGAATTTTGCGACACCTTTTTAAGTTTTAGTTTCTTTTTAAGTTATTTCCATTTGGGATTTAGTTTTTCCTGTAAGCTTTAATATTTTTAGACACCTTTTACTATGTATCAATTATCATTCCAATTAGTAATTTCAATTTGCGATTATAATTTTAAGTTAGTTGTAGTAATAAGGTTAAATTAGTTAAGTATTTTTAAGTTTTTATAAGTTTCTTTTATTTTTCCGTCACCTTTTATTTTTCAACCATTTTTTTCTTTTTCGACCTTTTTCGACGAACTCTTTTTCTTTCTTATTTCTCGCTATTCTAGTTTTTAGGACTTAGAATTTTTTTTTCTACTTCTTATCTAAAATTCTTAAAATTACGAAAATTTATTTCAAGTGGTTAAATCGATAGACATCAAAATTTTCTGGTTCGTAGTAATAGTTGGATTTGTACGTGGACCGGGTTATTGGAGCCAAACAGTCCTCAATTATATTGAGACCAAACGAATCCTGCCCCTCTGCTGCATCTTTTGGCTATTCGAAACGTGGGCAAAATCAGAAAAGTCTATTGATTGGATAACTTATTATAATTTTTCTTTCTTTTTAAAAACTAATAGGATATTCAGTGAATGCACCGAGCAAGACGTTCATCACCTTTTGTACGTTCACCACCTGTAACTCGATCAAGACATCGTTTAACAAATATAACCGCCGTTGATTTTTCTTTAGAATCGTCATCCAGTCGACCAAGTACTTCAGTTCAAATTTCCGATAATCCATTTTTTGAACCCAACCTCACAATTGAGAATCCAGAGAATATTCAGGAACGGTTCATAGATCCTGAACCATTAAACTTTCCTCCGGAACCACCAATCATTCAAACAGAGATTGTTGAGGAACGAACTATTAAATCAGAATCATTCAGTGATACCGATTCAACAAATTCAATTATGGAGAATCTGGAACCTTTAAGTATGGAAGACCGAATGAGAGCTAAACGCACTGGCCAAGGTCACGCAATTACTCATCCAGACATTAATGCGCCAGATTATGAAATCAAATGACAAATTCTACACATGTTGACTAATCAATGCCAATTTAGTGGTGCGCCGAAGGAAGATCCAAATGAACATCTACGTACCTTTAATAGGATCTGCACACTATTTAAAATACGAGAAGTGGAGGATGAACAGATATATCTCATGTTATTTCCCTGGACTTTAAAGGGAGAAGCCAAAGATTGGTTGGAATCGTTACCTGAAGGGGCGATCGATACATGGGACGTTTTAATTGATAAATTTCTTAAACAATTCTTTCCTGCATCTAAAGCCGTAAGACTTCAAGCAGAAATTGTTACGTTCACACAGAAGCCAAATGAAACTCTATATGAGGCGTGGACAAGATATGGAAAGTTGTTAAGAGGATGTCCGCAACATGGTTTAGACACCTGTCAAATAGTACAAATATTTTACCGAGGATGCGACATCACTACAAGAAAAGACATAGATATAGCAGCTGGTGGTTCTATTATGAAGAAAACCGAAACTGATGCTTACAAAATTATTGATAATACTGCTTCCCACTCACATGAGTGGCACCAAGAAAAAGATATCATTAGATCATCTAAAGCAGCTAGAGCCGATTCTAGCCATGACTTAGATTCCATTTCCGCAAAGATAGATGCTTTCGAGAGACGAATGGAAAAGATGACTAAAGATATTCATGCTATACGAATTAGTTGTGAGCAGTGTGGAGGACCACATTTGACAAAAGATTGTCTCAGTATTGAATTAACAATGGAACAAAGAGAGAATATTTCATACATAAACCAAAGGCCTGGAAATAATTATCAGAATAATTATCAACCGCCAAGACCGATTTACAATCAAAACCAGAATTATAACCGAAATATTCCATACAATAACCAACAAGGTCCTAGCAATCAACAAGTATCCAATAATACTTATAATCAGCAAAGACCTAATTTTCAAAACAAACCACCACAACAAACCGATGATAAAAAGCCGAATTTAGAAGATATGATGACGAAGCTAGTTGAAACTCAAACGCAGTTTTTCACATCTCAAAAACAAACAAATGAACAAAATGTTCAAGCATTTAGAAATCAACAAGCTTCTATTCAAAATCTGGAACAAGAAGTGAGTAACCTAGCAAGGTTAATAGGTGAAAGAAAACCGGGAAGTCTACCGAGCGATACAAACGCTAACCCCCGGAATGAAACAGCTAAAGCTATTACCACAAGAAGTGGTACAACACTTAAACCACCTGAAATACCTGTAACTTCTGATGAAATTATTCCTACTCCACAAGAACCACAACCTGATCAAGATAAGGAAAAAGAACTGGTAGTTGAAAAGGTTAATGAAGATAACACAGTTAAGGATAAACCTTATGTTAAACCATACCAACCACCACTTCCTTATCCGAGTAAAATGAAGAAAGAAAAACTTGAAGCCGAGCAATCCAAATTCTTGGATATGTTTAAACAAATAAATGTAAATCTTCCTTTCATTGATGTGATTTCAGGAATGCCAAGATATGCTAAATTCTTGAAAGATCTAATCACGAATAGAAAGAAAATGGAAGAACTCTCGGCTGTTACTATGAATGCTAATTGTTCAGCAGTGCTGTTGAATAAGATACCAGAAAAACTATCTGATCCAGGAAGTTTCACAATTCCATATTTTCTGGGTAGTCTTAGTTCAATAGAAGCATTGGCAGACTTAGGTGCTAGTATAAATCTAATGCCGTATTCACTATACGCTAAACTAGACCTTGGAGAATTAAAACCAACCAGAATAAGCATACAACTAGCCGATAGATCAATAAAATATCCTAGAGGGATAATGGAGAACATGCTAGTTAAAGTTGGTACTTTAGTATTTCCAGTAGATTTTGTTGTTTTGGACATGGAAGAAGATTCTCAAGTTCCTCTCATATTAGGAAGACCATTCTTAAACACGGCTAAAGCAATGATAGACGTGTTCGGTAAGAAACTGACCCTAAGTATAGAGGATGAGAGTGTTACCTTTTCAGTTGATAGAGCAATGAAACAACCACAATCTGCAGATGATACATGTTATTATATTCAAACTATAGATGCACATGCAGAATTATTAGAAGAATTTCCAGAATTACAAGGAACAGGAGAATGTTCTTTAGGAGAAGGTAATGAACCAATTGATGAAGCTGAAATGTTAGCTACACTTATAGCTAATGGATATGAACCAACAACAGAAGAAATTCAAATGCTAAAAGAAGAAGACAGATATCGATATAAATCATCGATAGAAGAACCTCCGAAATTAGAATTAAAGCCACTTCCAAACCATCTGGAATACGCTTATTTACATGGTGAATCTGAATTACCTGTAATAATATCATCTTCTCTTACTGAAAATGAGAAATCACAACTCATTTCTGTGTTGAAAGCTCATAAACCAGCCATTGCATGGAAGATTCATGATATTAAAGGAATAAGTCCTTCGTATTGCACACATAAAATCCTTATGGAAGAAGGTCATAAAACGTATGTGCAACGTCAACGAAGACTAAATCCTAATATGCAAGATGTAGTTAAGAAAGAGATTATTAAACTGCTAGATGCAGGTTTAATATATCCAATCTCTGATAGTCCATGGGTAAGCCCAGTTCAATGCGTGCCTAAGAAGGGTGGCATGACTGTCATTACAAATGAGAAAAATGAGCTTATTCCTACTAGGACTGTAACAGGATGGCGTGTATGTATTGATTATAGAAAATTAAATGACGCCACCAGAAAAGATCACTTTCCCTTACCTTTCATAGATCAAATGTTGGAAAGATTAGCCGGAAATAGTTACTATTGTTTTCTAGATGGATTTTCCGGATATTTTCAAATTCCAATAGCACCCGAAGATCAAGAGAAAACCACATTCACGTGCCCTTATGGTACTTTTGCTTACAAACGCATGCCATTTGGACTTTGTAACGCCCCTGCAACCTTTCAAAGGTGTATGATGGCGATTTTTCATGACATGATAGAAGAATGCATGGAAGTATTCATGGATGACTTTTCAGTCTTCGGTGATACATTTAAATCATGTCTAGTTAATCTGGAACGAATGCTAATTAGATGCGAAAAATCAAATCTAGTACTTAATTGGGAGAAATGCCATTTCATGGTTAAAGAAGGCATCGTTCTTGGACATAAAATTTCAAAAGAAGGAATTGAAGTGGATAGAGCTAAAGTAGATGTAATTGCTAAACTTCCACATCCCACCAATGTTAGAGGAGTTAGGAGTTTTCTAGGGCATGCCGGTTTTTACCGACGTTTTATAAAAGATTTTTCTAAAATTGCCACTCCTATGAATAAACTCCTAGAAAAGGATGCGCCATTCATCTTTTCAGATGAGTGTATCAAATCTTTTAATATTCTTAAAGAAAAACTCACTAATGCACCGATCATGATAACACCAAATTGGAATCTACCATTTGAACTAATGTGCGATGCAAGTGATTTTGCAATGGGAGCCGTTTTAGGACAAAGGATTGAAAAACGATTTCAACCTATATATTATGCTAGCAAGACATTACAAGGAGCACAAACGAACTATACAACTACTGAAAAAGAACTCCTTGCTATTGTCTTTGCTTTTGACAAATTTCGATCATATCTCGTTCTAGCAAAAACGGTGGTCTATACCGACCATTCTGCTCTTAGATACCTATTTTCAAAACAAGATGCTAAACCAAGATTAATCCGTTGGATCTTACTCTTACAAGAGTTTGATATTGAAATCCGAGATAAAAGAGGAGCAGAAAATCTCGCCGCTGATCATCTTTCTCGTCTTGAAAATCCCGAATTAGAAGTTCTGAATGAATCGGCCATAAAAGACAACTTTCCTGATGAATATCTATTGAAGATAGATTATAAAGAAATCCCATGGTTTGCAGACTATGCAAACTACTTAGTTTGTGGATTCCTTGAAAAAGGATTATCGTACCAAAGACGAAAGAAATTCTTCAGTGATATAAAACACTATTTCTGGGAAGATCCACATCTGTTTAAAAGTTGTCCCGATGGAATAATACGCCGATGCGTATTTGGAGATGAAGCTAGTAAAATTTTAAACCATTGTCACACAGGACCAACAGGAGGGCATTATGGGCCTCAACTAACAGCAAGAAAAGTTTATGAAGCTGGATTCTATTGGCCTACAATTTACAAAGACGCACACCTTCTTTGCAAATCCTGTGATGCATGTCAAAGGGCCGGAAAAATAAGTCAACGTGATGAAATGCCACAAAATGTCATCCAAGTATGTGAAGTATTTGACATTTGGGGTATTGACTTTATGGGTCCATTTCCAAAATCTCATAATAATCTATATATACTCGTAGCCATTGATTATGTATCTAAATGGGCGGAAGCACAAGCTCTCCCAACTAACGATGCACGAGTTGTAGTCAACTTTTTAAAACGTCTTTTTGCAAGGTTTGGAACACCGAAAGCTTTAATAAGTGATCGGGGTACTCATTTCTGTAATAATCAACTTGAGAAAGTTCTTAAAAGATATGGAGTAACTCATAAAATCTCCACCGCATATCATCCACAAACAAGTGGACAAGTTGAAAATACCAACCGAGCTTTAAAACGTATTCTAGAGAAAACCGTAGGATCAAATCCGAAGGAATGGTCCATTAAATTGGAGGATGCACTCTGGGCTTTTAGAACAGCCTACAAAACTCCAATTGGAACCACACCTTTTAGACTTGTTTATGGAAAAGCATGTCATCTTCCAGTAGAAATTGAACACAAAGCATTTTGGGCTTTGAAAACATGTAATCTTGATTTACATGAAGCCGGACGTCTACGATTAAGTCAACTAAACGAATTAGAAGAATTAAGACATGAAGCATACGAAAATTCGTTAATCTATAAAGAAAGAACGAAGAAATGGCATGATAAAAGAATCAGAAGTTCAAAAGAATTCAAAGAAGGAGACAGAGTTCTTCTTTTCAATTCACGATTCAAGCTATTTCCTGGAAAATTGAAATCAAGATGGTCTGGACCATTCATAGTCAAAAGAGTTTTCCCATACGGAACGATAGAATTAATAAATTCAAATGAGATTGAATTTAAAGTTAATGGTCACAGAGTTAAACATTACATACATGGTCCGATGGAAGTCGACAACGAAGTTAATCACAATTTCGACACCACAGCTAACTAAGTGTGGGGAGAATCAAGTCTTTAAAGGATAATATATATTTCTGTTAGAGTTAGATTGTCTGTTTTCGTGTAGTTCTCGAAAATGGAACACGTATGGTCTTTCCCTAGCAGACCCTAAAGAACTAGTCTTCTCCCCCCATTCTGAATTTTTATTTTTTTTTTGGTTTTTACAAAATGAAGACTGCCTGTGAACTAAACCATGGTCTAATGCTACACGCTTTGATCACTAAACGTAATAATGACATACTACCGAGTGAATTAGTATCAGTAATCAGAGAAAGAATGGACGGAGTTAGAAAAGAATCCAGATGCGAAGATAATAAGTTACAATTTGGTAAAGGAAAATCAAAATCCGCAGCGAAAAGAAGAGCACGACACCTAGAACGATGTCACAAATGCGGAAAATGGTCACATGGAGGTAAATGTTCAAATAATCAAACCTATTCAAATACCGAATTTGTTACTTTATGCAGAGACGGACTGTTCATATGTTTAGAAGAAAAGACAATGAATGCTCGAGGTTACGCCTATGCAGCCATGGAAAACCAATTAAACCGACTATCTTATGAATATAAAAGATCATATAACTAAGAAATCTATTTCACAGGTATGTCTGTACAGTTTTTATTTTTATTTTTATTTTTAACCTTTTGATAATAAACGCTAATTTGTTCGCTAAAAAGTATTAAATTGGTATTAAATAAAATTAGGTTTGGCGACCGAAATTATTGATATCGTTCAAAAATTTATTACATCACTGCGAAATTTAACGTTTATTCTTAAGGTATAAATATCTTTAATCAATCAACCCAAAATATTTCAAAAATTCGTCATGAGTTAAATTAGGTCTTGGAACCGAAATTACTTTACCGAAAAGAGGGGCGCATATTTTTGATAATATTTGATTGATTAAAGTGGGATAAAAAGACAAAAAGATTTTTAATTTTATTTTTACCATGTTTTTAAAATTAATATTTAAATCTTAAATTAATATTGTAAACTTTGTAAAAACAATATATTTAAAATTGTAAATATTTGAAAAATTAAAATAAGTTTGGTATGAATTTATAAATTTTTAAATTAAGTTTGGTGTGAATTTTTAAAATATTAATTTTTAATTTTATGCATTTTAAATTTTGAGTTTGGTGTGAATTTTTAATTTTTAATTTTGAATTTTATATTTAAGTTGTGTGAATTTAAAAACAAAAATTTACTTTATCTCATTAAGTTAAGAATATGATTTTTAAAATTCGTCGTAAGTTGAAGACTAGGTCTTTGAACCGAAATTGCTTTACCCGAGGGAGGGACGAGAACTTTTATTATCAATATTTTTAATCTTGTTGATTTAAAGTATGCCAAAAACATGAAAAAACCCAAAAATCTTAGCTTTTAAAACAATCGCTACAAAAAGACAAATTTTAAAATTTTGTCGAAGGACGGACTAGGACATCGATCCGAAACGACCTCGTCCTAAATAACAAGGGAAACAAAATTTTAAAAATTAATTTCTTAATTGTTTATAAGTTAAAGATTATATAAAAAAAAAAAAAAAAAAGGGTAAACTCCGCGACTCGCGGAGTTTGCAGGCAAAACCTCCGCGACTCGCGGAGGGTCTAAAACCCAGAAAAAAATAAAATAAAAGAGCTGCTCGATCAGTACACTCAACAACACAAAAACAACCCGAAAAATACACCGAAAAACCCACGAAAACCACCGAAAATCACCCCCAAAAATCTCAATTTTTAACCGTTAATCACCAAATTTTTTGCTAAAATCATGTTGAGAAGGATGATATCTAAGAACTACTCAAGAAAAACGGTAAATTTCTACACCTAAACACCATTTAATTCGAATTTTAGTGTTCTTGAGCTATTTTTTCCCCAATTTGATTTTGATGCTTTTTAGTGTAATTAGACTTAAATTGTTTATGTATTATGCTTGTATAACCTAGATTGATGCTGTTTAACATGATTAGAAGCCGTAAACTTCAAATTTTGAATAATCTAGGGTTTGTGTTCTTGAGCAATTTGGGGCTTTTTGATATAAACAGGTTATGGCCGATTTTTGTCATGAATTGTTGCTAAATTGAGTAGTATAACATGTCTAGGTAGTTAAATGATCCAAACTTTGAGCCTAAACATGATTTTGAGAATTAAAGTGGACTTTTTCAAGTCCAAAATTCATGAACTTGATTTTTGAAAGATAATGCCATTTGAGACTTGTTTATTTGCTAGTAATGATTATTTTGACATGTTATTTGAGTTGAATGCTTATGAACTTGGCGAAAATTTTCGTATATGCTTATTTGAAAAAGTGTAGATTTGATAAAAATGTGAAAATAAGCTTAAGTTTGATATAAATTGATAATGTCATTGTAATTATTTTGATTGATGATTTTGCTGACACTAATGCATATTTGGATGCACAAAATTTGTGTTTGATGTGTTTTGCAGAATGAAAGGGGTGAATCTTCATCCCAAGCCCGCCATGCTCCTGCTGAGAACTTGGAACAACAGGAGGTAGATAACTACTACAAGCAGGATGTACCTCATCCAGTCATGACCTTTTCAGATATGCACTTGGAACAGTTGCACCCGAACCTGCGATTTGACAGACTTTGGATAGATTATCCAAAATATCAACGGGGTTTGCATACTCTTCATTCCAAGGTTGTTGAGGTACCGAGGGTCATAGAATGGGGACCCTTGGAAGCTGTAGAATTGGCCGGGCCAATTAGGGAATTACTGGTACAGAGGTATGGTAATTCTTCTTTTAATGACTGGATATGTTTATTCACCATACGCAGACCTGTATATAAAGTATGGTGTGAAGAGTTGTTATGTAGTATAGAGTTGAATGATCGGGTAGCTAGTTTAACCGATCGTTCTTTTATTAGATTTTTGTTAGGCGGTTCGATGCGCCACATGTCTTTACTGGACATGGCTCAGGCTTTACGTATATATACGCCTGAGGAGTTAGCGTCTGCCGATTGTAGAGGATTGATACTAAACGGTAGAAAGATAGATGAGAATTTTGATACACACGGTGTGTGGAGTCAAATGACAAGCCATCACCGTTTCAAAGGGGGAAACTACTCTTATTTGGATATAGATAGAGCCGAATTAAGAGTAATACATAGGTTTTTAGCTAATTCGATTACACAAAGGGGTAAAAACAAAGAAAAGGTAAATGAACAAGATTTGTTTTACCATATGTGTATTCGAGACCCACACAGCGCTGTAAGTATACCATATTGTGTGGGTTATTATTTATCAGCTATGGTTCGGGGGATGCGTCCACATAGCATAATAGGAGGTGGTATTTTTATTACTTTGATTGGTGAATATCTCGGTGTGGATATAAGTCGGGGGGGATTATTAGTAGAAGAGCCGGAACCCCGCGACACTATAGGTTTAAATGTATACCATGGTGCAAAAGTTTTGAAGCGGCGAAATAACGCCGCAGTACGATACAATGGTAGACATCCACAGGTAGAGAGAAACCAGGAACAAGGTAATGTAGGAGGGGGGAATGAGATGCAAGAAATGCATAGGTTTATAGCTTCTCAGGAATACGAAAATGCTAGACAGAGAGCATTTGAAGATTGGCAAGTTCATCAGAACCAGATCATAGCGCATTGCCAACATATAGGTAGAAACTATATTCCTACACCGAAACCCGTCTTACCTCCTTGGTCGATAGAGATGCAGCCACCATATCCTACGTATGACCCTGCCGAAGCATTCTATAGCACTTATGGTTATGCGTGGAACCCCTATTGGTACCAATATCATCCTTAGTTTACTTTATATTTTTTTTATTATTTTGTAAATTGTAATTATTGATGCATTTAATATTTTTGTTAATATTGTAATCATTTTTATAATTATCTAACTTTTATTCTTAGATTTTAATAATTTTTGAATGTGGGGTAATAAACCAAACTTCAAAAATATGTATATATGTTTGCAGTTTATCTTATGTACACAACAGGGTAAAACAACACATTTTCAATGACTGGCATTAAGTTCAGCAAAAGCAATTAATTTTGACGACAAGATGCAAAATATATGTGAAATAACAACAAGACGGAATGAACAAATGATGTGCACCATTTATCATTCAGCAAACAAACGCCAATATATTTGGAAACTTTGGTAAAAATTTAATCATTTTCACACAAATCACCCTCAATAATTTAAATTGTTACTGATTTCTTGCAAATGAGGGCATTGCAAGATCTTAAGTGTGGGAGGGGTTAAATTCTTTCGGATTTTAAAATTTTTATATTAAACACTTGGTTACCATTAAAAATACTAGTAAAGCAGTAGTTGTATTAGAATCTAGTGCTCTATGATAAAAAAGAACAGCCCTAGTCTTATATACTGACTACCCAATTCTAGTAAAAATTTTCAATTAAATGAATTCAAATCATGTTTATACATATTTATGAACGATAAAACTAGGTTTTAACACCGAAATTATTGTTACCTCGGAAAGGGCATAAATTGAGAAACAAATTAAAATGTTAAAATTCATTTAAAATGGAATAGAGGACGATAAAAAGAAAAATAAAAAGCCAAGTGTGGGAAAATTTACCAAATTATTTTAAACATATGTCACATATATCTGTAACAAATAACTGAAAATACTTTTGCTTTGGACTAAACTAAACTGTTTTACCCAATGAAAGAAAAGAAGAGATGGATCTACACGATGAATCAATTCCATCATTAAAAGGAAGTAAAGTCTTTCGAAAAAGAAACGCGCTTCTTGATTTAGGTCATGAAGTTGTCGTCCAGACCAGCTGTAGGTTGACGAAAAATCTAGAAAAGTCATCACTAAAATCAGCAGGAAATCCACGGACCTCAGCATTAAACAGGGTCACCAAGTGGTCAGATTTATCCTAACCATGAGAAGGATTTATCTCATACAATGGGGGGGCACCGTGCAAATTAGCTGGATAAGACTAATAAATCAGATCCCCAGAAAGGATAATCTCCTTAAAGATTAAAAATCAGCTTTTAAGACTGATATTACTCAATCCTAGAGATTGACCTTAAAGATTGAGAATTCAAACTCATGGAATTCAATGATATCTAAACTCGAGCTTAAACGAGAAAATATTTTGATCAAAATTATAAACCGATTTGTTTTCTGAAAACCCTATTTTCAATGCGTTCATTACCATTGAACGTAAAATCCTAGGAATTCACCTGGAATTCATTAGGTCACCTGAACCAAATCGGGTGTCAACCGTAAGAACGGTGGTTGCATAGCATGGTCAAAGACAGGACCTTGTGCCAGACCGACAAATTATAAGGGTGAGCTTTACTATTGCTCCTACCAAGGATAGTAATTGCGTCCGACACATTATAGACCATAATCAAAAGCATGTCACGGGACATTGCCTTAAACAGTTGCTTGTTCAACGCTTTCCTTTACAACCGGACGGTAGTTTGCCGAAAGGTAATATACGGAACAAGTAAACTGGACGTGTTGCTTTCCAAATACAAGGTTAGCAAGTGGGTGACACAAAACCGCAAGTTTTGAGCTAAAATTTTCAAATCTGAAACCCACCAAACCCACAAAAATATTTTGCAAACACCGGTAAAGGGTTATTCCGGAAAACTTATCTAGGGTAAAAACTAGATCTAATTTTCAAAAGATCAAATGTTTTCATAAAGATCCAATTTCCTTAATGGATCTAAATTTTTATAGTCATGTGGGACTGTAAACCATATCGTTACTACCATTGTTTATACCGCCGTATAGAAATCACTGATGTACAAAGTGTGAAGAATAAAGAAGTGATTCTAGTATTTCAAGACGATATTGCTTGAGGACAAGCAACGCTCAAGTGTGGGAATATTTGATAATGCTAAAAATGAACATATATTTCATAGCATTATTCCTCAAGAAAGACAAGCTTTTAGTTGCAATTGTTCTATTTACAAGTGATATTCGTTTAAATAATAAAAGGTGAAGACAAAAGACAGATTCGACGAATTGAAGACGCAAACGACCAAAAAGCTCAAAAGAACAAAAGACAATCAAAAAGGTTCCAATTATTGATAAGAAACGTCTCGAAATTACAGAAGTACAAGATTCAAAACGCAAAGTACAAGATATTAAATTGTACGCGAGGACGTTCGAAAATCCGGAACCGGGACTAGAGTCGACTCTTAACGTTCGACGCAACGGACTAAAAATTACAAGTTAACTATGTATATAAATATAATATAATATATAATTAATTATATTAATTATATATATATTATATATATATATATTAAAAACCGTCGGCAGCAAGAAACTCCAAGGGTGTGAGCTGTAAATATATCTCCGCGACTCGCGGAGTTTGAAGGGCATTTTGCCGCGAGTCGCGGAGCCCCAAAAATCAAGTCTGGCTATAAAGCAAACCGAATTCTGATCAAATTTCATATCTTATTTCTCTATCTCTCTCAATATATACGATATATATATATATATAATTTATATTTTAATTTTAATTTTAATTTTAATTCTAATAATAAGGGTATGTTAGCGAATGTTGTAAGGGTGTAAGTCGAAATTCTGTCCGTGTAACGCTACGCTATTTTTAATCATTGTAAGTTATGTTCAACCTTTTTACATTAATGTCTCGTAGCTAAGTTATTATTATGCTTATTTAAAACGAAGTAATCATGATGTTGGGCTAATTACTAAAATTGGGTAATTGGGCTTTGTACCATAATTGGGGTTTGGACAAAAGAACGACACTTGTGGAAACTAGACTATGGGCTATTAATGGGCTTTATATTTGTTTAACTAAATGAAAGTTTGTTAATGTTAATATAAAGATTTACAATTGGGCGTCCCTATAAATTACCATATACACTCGATCGGACACGATGGGCGGGGTATTTATTTGTACGAATAATCGTTCATTTAACCGGACACGGGAATGGATTAATAGCCACTAGAATAATTAAAACAGGGGTGAAATTACATTCAAGGGTAATTGGTGTAATTGTTAACAAAGTGGTAAAACCTTGGTTTACACGCAGTCGATAACCTGGTGTATTCATTAAACAAAGTATTAAAACCTTGTTACAATTCGAATCCCCAATTAGTTGGAATATTTAACTTCGGGTATAATAATAATTTGACAAGGACACTTGCAATTTATATTTATGACTGATGGACTGTTATGGACAAAAACCAGACGGACATATTGAATAATCCAGGACAAAGGACAATTAACCCATGGGCATAAAACTAAAATCAACACGTCAAACATCATGATTACGGAAGTTTAAATAAGCATAATTCTTTTATTTCATATTTAATTTCCTTTATTTTATATTTAATTGCACTTCTAATTATCGCACTTTTATTTATTGTTATTTAATCGCATTTTTAATTATCGTACTTTTTAATTATCGCAATTTTATTTTATCGCACTTTTATTATTCGCAATTTCATTATCGTTATTTATTTTACGCTTTAATTTTAGTCTTGTATTTATATTTTACATTAGGTTTTAACTGCGACTAAAGTTTTAAAATCGACAAACCGGTCATTAAACGGTAAAAACCCCCCTTTATAATAATAATATTACCTATATATATATTTGTATTTTTATAAAAGTAAACTAATATAGCGTTGAGCTTTGTTTAAAGATTTCCCTGTGGAACGAACCGGACTTACTAAAAACTACACTACTGTACGATTAGGTACACTACCTATAAGTGTTGTAGCAAGGTTTAAGTATATCCATTCTATAAATAAATAAATATCTTGTGTAAAATTGTATCGTATTTAATAGTATTTCCTAGTAAAATAATAACTATTTTATATACACCTCGCTTCGCATCAGTTGGCTTTATAGGGAATTGAGTTCAGGGGTACTCCGCGACTCGCGGCAACTTTTGCCTTCAAACTCCGCGAGTCGCGGAGTTTGAAAATACAGCTCACCCTCATTTGGCTTCTTTCTTACCGACGATTTATAAATATATTATAATATATATATTAATTTTAAGAATTAATTATATATTATATTATATTTATGTCATAGTTGACTCGTAATTTTTAGTCCATTGCGTCGAGCGTTGAGAGTTGACTCATGTCCCGGTTCCGGATTTTCGAACGTCCTTGCGTACAATTTAATATCTTGTACTTTGCGTTTTGAATCTTGTACTCTTGTAATTTCGAGACGTTTCTTATCAATAATTGGAACCTCTTTGATTGTATTTTGTACTTTTGAGCTTTTTGGTCGTTTGCGTCTTTAATTCGTCGAATCTGTCTTTTGTCTTCACCTTTTATTATTCAAACGAATATCACTTTTAAATAGAACAATTGCAACTAAAAGCTTGTCTTTCTTGAGGAATAATGCTATGAAATATATGTTCGTTTTTAGCATTATCAAATATTCCCACACTTGAGCGTTGCTTGTCCTCAAGCAATATCGTCTTGAAATACTAGAATCACTTCTTTATTCTTCACACTTTGTACATCAGTGATTTTTATACGGCGGTATAAACAATGGTAGTAACGATATGGTTTACAGTCCCACATGACTATAAAAATTTAGATCCATTAAAGAAATTGGATCTTTATGAAAACATTTGATCTTTTGAAAATTAAATCTAGTTTTTACCCTAGATAAGTTTTCCGGAATAACCCTTCACCGGTGTTTGCAAAATATTTTTGTGGGTTTGGTGGGTTTCAGATTTAAAAATTTTAGCTCAAAACTTGCGGTTTTGTGTCACCCACTTGCTAACCTTGTATTAGGAAAGCAACACGTCCAGTTTACTTGTCCCGTATATTACCTTTCGGTAAACTACCGTCAGGTTGTAAAGGAAAGCGTTGAACAAGCAACTGTTAAGGCAATGTCCCCTGACATGCTTTTAATTATGGTCTATAACGTGTCGGACGCAATTACTATCCTTGGTAGGAGCAATAGTAAAGCTCATCCTTATAATTTTTCGGTCTGGCACAAGGTCCTGTCCTTGACCATGCTATGCAACCACCGTTCTTACGGTTGACACCCGATTTAGTTCAGGTGACCTAATGAATTCCAGGTGAATTCCTAGGATTTTACGTTCAATGGTAATGAACGCATTGAAAATGGGTTTTTAGAAAACAAATCGGTTTGTAATTTTATCAAAATATTTTCTCGTTCAAGCTCGAGTTTAGATATCATTGAATTTCATGAGTTTGAATTCTCAATCTTTAAGGTCAATCTCTAGGATTGAGTAATATCAGGCTTAAAAGCTGATTTTTAATCTTTAAGGAGATTATCCTTTCTGGAGATCTAATTCATTAGTCTTATCCAGCTAATTTGCATGATGCCCCCCATTGTACGAGATAAATCCTTCTCATGGTTAGGATAAATCTGACCACTTGGCGACCCTGTTTAATGCTGAGGTCCGTGGATTTCCTGCTGATTTTAGTGATGACTTTTCTAGATTTTTCGTCAACCTACAGCTGGTCTGGACGACAACTTCTTGACCTAAATCAAGAAGCGCGTTTCTTTTTCGGAAGACTTTACTTCCTTTTAATGATGGAATTGATTCATCGTGTAGATCCATCTCTTCTTTTCTTTCATCGGGTAAAACAGTTTAGTTTGGTCCAAAGCAAAAGTATTTTCAGTTATTTGTACAAAAATATGTGACATATGTTTTGAATAACTTGGAGAATTTTCCCACACTTGGCTTTTATTTTCCTTTTTATTGTCCTCTATTCCATTTTAAATGAATTTTAACATTTTGGTTTGTTTATCAATTTATGTCCTTTCCGAGGTAACAATAATTTCGGTGTTAAAACCTAGTTTAGCGTTCATAAATATGTATAAACATGATTTTGAGTTCATTTAATTAAAAATTTTGAAAAATTTTACTAGAATTGGGTAGTCAGTATATAAGACTAGGGCTGTTCTTTATTATCAGAGAGCACTAGATTCTAATACAACTACTACTTTACTAGTATTTCTAATGGTAACCAAGTGTATAAAGTAAAAATTTTAAAATCCGAAAGAATTTAACCCCTTCCCACACTTAAGATCTTGCAATGCCCTCATTTGCAAGAAATCAGTAACAATTTAAATTATTGAGGGTGATTTGTGTGAAAATGATTAAATTTTATCAAAGTTTCCAAACATATTTGTGTTTGTTTGCTGAATGATAAATGGTGCACATCATTTGTTCATTCCGTCTTGTTGTTATTTCACATATATTTTGCATCTTGTCGTCAAAATTAGTTGCTTTTGCTGAACTTAATGCCAGTCTTTGAAAATGCGTTGTTTTACCCTGTTGTGTACATAAGATAAACTGCAAACATATATACATATTTTTGAAGTTTGGTATATTACTCCACATTCAAAAATTATTAAAATCTAAGAATAAAAGTTAGAAAATTATAACAACTATTACAATATTAACATAAGTATTAAACGTATCAACATTACAAATTACAAAATAAATAAAACTAAGTAGACTAGGGATGACACTGATACCAGTAGGGGTTCCATGCATAACCATAGGTGCTATAAAATGCTTCGGCTGGGTTATACGTAGGATACGGTGGTTGAATCTCTATAGACCAGGGAGGGAATATGGGCTTTTGAGTAGGAATATAGTTTCTACCTATATGTTGGCAATAAGCTATGATTTGGTTTTGATGAACTTTCCAATCTTCAAATGCTCTATGTCTAGCATTTTCGTACTCCTGTGAAGCTATAAACCTTTGCATTTCTTGCATTTCATTTCCCCCTCCTACATCACCTTGCTGTTGGTTTCTCTCAACCTGTGGATGTCTACCATGGTATTGTACTGCGGCGTTATTTCGCCTCTTCAAAACTTTCGCACCATGGTATACATTTAAACCTATAGTATCGCGGGGTTCTGGTTCTTCGACTAATAATCCCCCCCGACTTATATCCACACCGAGATATTCAGCAATCAAAGTAATAAAAATACCACCTCCTATTATGCTATGCGGTCTCATCCCCCTAACCATAGCTGATAAATAATAACCCACACAATAAGGTATACTTACAGCGCTTTGTGTGTCTCGAATACACATATGGTAAAACAAATCCTGTTAATTTACCTTTTCCTTGTTCTTACCTCTTTGTGTAATCGAATTAGCTAAAAACCTATGAATCACTCTTAATTCAGCTCTATCTATATCCAAATAAGAGTAATTTCCCCCTTTGAATCGGTGATGGCTTGTCATTTGACTCCATACACCGTGTGTATCAAAATTTTCATCTATCTTTCTACCATTTAGTATCAACCCTCTACAATCGGCAGATGCTAACTCCTCAGGCGTATATATACGTAAAGCCTGAGCCATGTTTAGTAAAGACATGTGGCGCATCGAACCTCCTAACAAAAATCTTATAAAAGATCGATCGGTTAAACTAGCTACCCGATCATTTAATTCTATACTACACAACAATTCTTCACACCATACTTTATATACAGGTCTACGCATGGTGAATAAACGTACCCAGTCATTAAAAGTAGAATTACCATACCTCTGTACAAGTAATTCCCTAATTGGCCCGGCCAATTTTACAGCTTCTAATGGTCCCCATTCTATGACCCTCGGTACCTCAACAACTTTAGAATGAAGAGTATGCAACCCCCTTTGATACTTTGGATAATCTATCCAAAGTCTGTCAAATCTCAGGTTCGGGTGCAAATCTTCCAAATGCATATCAGAAAATGTCATGACTGGATGAGGTATATCTTGCTTGTAGTAGTTATCCACCTCCTGTTGTTCCGCATTCTCAGCAGGAGCATTGCGAGCTTGGGATGAAGATTCACCCCTTTCAGTCTGCAAAACACACCAAACACAATTTTTGTGCATCCAAATATGCATTAGTGTCAGCAAAATTATCAATCAAAATAATTACAATGACATGATCAATTTATATCAAACCTAAGCTCATTTTCACATTTTTATCAAATCTACACTTTTTCAAATAAGCATATACGAAAATGTTCACCAAGTTCATAAGCATTCAACTCAAATAACATGTCAAAATAATCATCACTAGCAATTAAACAAGTTTCAAATGGCATTATCTCTCAAAAATCAAGTTCATGAATTTTTAGACTTGAAAAAGTCCACTTTAATTCTCAAAATCATGTTTAGGCTCAAAGTTTGGATCATTTAACTACCTAAACATGTTCACTACTTAATTTAGCAACAATTCATGACAAAAATCGGCCATAACCTGTTTATATCAAAAAGCCCAAAATTTGCTCAAGAACACAAACCCTAGATTACTTAAAATTTGAAGTTTAAGGCTTCTAATCATGTTAAATAGCATCAATCTAGGTTATACACGCATAATACATAAGCAATTTAAGCATAATTACACTAAAAAGCATCAAAATCGAATTGGGGAAAAAATTGCTCAAGAACACTAATTTTCGGATTAAATGGTGTTTAGGTGTAGAAATTTACCGTTTTTCTTGAGTAATTCCTTGATAGCATCCTTCTCAACATGATTTTAGTAAAAGATTTGATGATTAACGGTCAAAAATTGTGAATTTAGGGGTGTTTTTTCGGGGTTTTTCGGTTGTGTTTCGCAGTATTTGTGGTATGGGGGTGTTCAACTGATCAGTTTTTGCGTTTTTATTTTTTTTCTGAGTTTTGGTCCCTCCGCGAGTCGCGGTGTTTGACCCTTCAAACTCCGCGAGTCGCGGAGTTTGTATTTTTTTTTTTTTTTACATCTTATACTAATTAAAACAATTAAGTAATTAATTTTAAAATTTTGTTTCCCTTGTTATTTAGGACGAGGTCATTTCGGATCGATGTCCTAGTCCGTCCTTCGATAAAATTTTAAAATTTGTCTTTTTGTAGCGATTGTTTTAAAAGCTAAGATTTTTTTTTTTTTGGGGTTTTTTTCGGGTTATTTTAGCATACTTTAATTCAATAAGATTAAAAATAATGATAATAAAAGTTCTCGTCCCTCCCTCGGGTAAAGCAATTTCGGTTCAACGACCTAGTCTTCCACTTACGACGAATTTTAAAAATCATATTTTTAACTTAATGAGATAAAGTAAATTTTTGTTTTTAAATTCACACAATTTAAATATAAAATTCAAAATTAATATTAAAAATTCACAACAAACTTACAATTTAAAATGAATAAAAATAAAATTCATATTTTAAAAATTAAAAATTCACATCAAACTTAATTTAAAAATTCATATTATAAATTCTCACCAAACTTATATTAATTTTTCAAAAATTTACAATTTTAAATATATTGTTTTTACAAAGTTTACAATATTAATTTAAGATTTATATATTAATTTTAAAAACATGGTAAAAATAAAATTAAAAATCTTTTTGGCTTTTTATCCCACTTTAATCAATCAAATATTATCAAAAATATGCGCCCCTTTTTTCGGTAAAGTAATTTCGGTTCCATAACCTAATTTAACTCATGACGAATTTTTGAAATATTTTGGGTTGATTGATTAAAGATATTTATACCTTAAGAATAAACGTTAAATTTCGCAGTGATGTAATAAATTTTTGAATGATATCAATAATTTCGGTCGCCAAACCTAATTTTATTCAATATCAATTTAATACTTTATAGCGAACAAATTAGCGTT
Organism: Rutidosis leptorrhynchoides; assembly: GCF_046630445.1. NCBI lineage: Eukaryota > Viridiplantae > Streptophyta > Magnoliopsida > Asterales > Asteraceae > Rutidosis > Rutidosis leptorrhynchoides. The sequence goes on from NC_092343.1 coordinate 85,207,956, forward strand.
TATTATCAAAAGGTTAAAAATAAAAATAAAAAAATAAAAACTGTACAAACATACCTGTGAAATAGGTTTCTTAGTTATATGATCTATCCCATTCATAAGATAGTCGGTGTAATAGGTTTTCCATGGCTACATAGGCGTAACCTCGAGCATTCAGTGTTTTTTCTTCTAAACATATGAACGGTCCGTCTCTGCATAAAGTAACAAATTCGGTGTTTGAATAGGTTTGATTATTTGAACATTTACCTCCATGTGACCATTTTCCGCATTTGTGACATCTTTCTAGGTGTCGTGCTCTTCTTTTCGCTGCGGATTTTGATTTTCCTTTACCAAATTGTAACTTATTATCTTCGCATCTGGATTCTTTTCTTACTCCGCCCAATCTTTCTCTGATTACTGATACTATTTCACTAGGAAGTGTGTTATTATTACGTTTAGTGATTAAAGCGTGTAGCATTAGACCATGGTTTAGTTCACAGGCAGTCTTCATTTCCTAAAAACCTAAAAAAATAAAAATTCAGAATGGAGGGAGAAGACTAGTTCTTTAGGGTCTGCTAGGGAAAGACCATTCGGGTTCCATTTTCGAGAACTACATGAAAACAGACAATCTAACTCTAAAAGAAATACATATTATCCTTTAAAGACTTAATTCTCCCCACACTTAGTTAGCTGTGGTGTCGAAATTGTGATTAACTTCATTATCGAATTCCATTGGACTATCTATGTAGTGTTTAACTCTGTGACCATTAACTTTAAATTCAATTCCATTTGAATTTATTAATTATATCGTTCCGTATGAGAAAATTCTTTTGACTATGAATGGTCCAGACCATCTTGATTTCAATTTTCCAGGAAATAGCTTGAATCGTGAATTGAAAAGAAGAACTCTGTCTCCTTCTTTAAATTCTTTTGAACTTTTGATTCTTTTATCATGCCATTTCTTCGTTCTTTCTTTATAGATTAACGAATTTTTGTATGCTTCATGTCTTAATTCTTCTAATTCGTTTAGTTGACTTAATCGTAGACGTCCGGCTTCATGTAAATCAAGATTACATGTCTTCAAAGCCCAAAATGCTTTGTGTTCAATTTCTACTGGAAGATGACATGCTTTTCCATAAACAAGTCTAAAAGGTGTGGTTCCAATTGGAGTTTTGTAGACTGTTCTAAAAGCCCAGAGTGCATCCTCCAATTTAATGAACCATTCCTTCGGATTTGATCCTACAGTTTTCTCTATAATACGTTTTAAAGCTCGGTTGGTATTTTCAACTTGTCCACTTGTTTGTAGATGATATGCGGTGGAGATTTTATGAGTTACTCCATATCTTTTAAGAACTTTCTCAAGTTGATTATTACAGAAATGAGTACCCTGATCACTTATTAAAGCTTTCGGTGTTCCAAACCTTGCAAAAAGACGTTTTAAAAAGTTGACTACAACTCGTGCATCGTTAGTTGGGAGAGCTTGTGCTTCCGCCCATTTAGATACATAATCAATGGCTACGAGAATATAGAGATTATTATGAGATTTTGGAAATGGACCCATAAAGTCAATACCCCAAATGTCAAATACCTCACATACTTGGATGACATTTTGTGGCATTTCATCACGTTGACTTATTTTTCCGGCCCTTTGACAAGCATCACAGGATTTGCAAAGAAGGTGTGCATCTTTGTAAATTGTAGGCCAATAGAATCCAGCATCATAAACTTTTCTTGCTGTTAGTTGAGTCCCATAATGCCCTCCTGTTGGTCCTGTGTGACAATGGTTTAATATTTTACTGGCTTCATCTCCGAATACACATCGGCGTATTATTCCATCTGGACAACTTTTAAACAAATGTGGATCTTCCCAAAAATAGTGTTTTATATCACTGAAGAATTTCTTTCATTTTTGGTACGATAATCCTTTTTCAAGGAATCCACAAACTAAGTAGTTTGCATAGTCTTCAAACCATGGAATTTCTTTATAATCTATCTTCAATAGATATTCATCAGGAAAGTTGTCTTGTATGGCCGATTCATTTAGAACTTCTAATTCAGGATCTTCAAGACGAGAAAGATGATCAGCGGCGAGATTTTCTGCTCCTCTTTTATCTCGGATTTCAATATCGAACTCTTGTAAGAGTAAGATCCAACGGATTAATCTTGGTTTGGCATCTTGTTTTGAAAATAGGTATCTAAGAGCAGAATGGTCGGTATAGACCACCGTTTTTGCTAGAACGAGATATGATCGAAATTTGTCAAAAGCAAAGACAATAGCAAGGAGTTCTTTTTCAGTAGTTGTATAGTTCGTTTGTGCTCCTTGTAACGTCTTACTAGCATAATATATAGGTTGAAATCGTTTTTCAATCCTTTGTCCTAAAACGGCTCCCATTGCAAAATCACTTGCATCGCACATTAGTTCAAATGGTAGATTTCAATTTGGTGTTATCATGATCGGCGCATTAGTGAGTTTCTCTTTAAGAATATTAAAAGATTTGATACACTCATCTGAAAAGATGAATGGAGCATCCTTTTCTAGGAGTTTATTCATAAGAGTGGCAATTTTAGAAAAATCTTTTATTAAACGTCGGTAAAAACCGGCATGCCCTAGAAAACTCCTAAATCCTCTAACATTGGTGGGATGTGGAAGTTTAGCAATTACATCTACTTTAGCTCTATCCACTTCAATTCCTTCTTTTGAAATTTTATGTCCAAGAACGATGCCTTCTTTAACCATGAAATGGCATTTTTCCCAATTAAGTACTAGATTTGATTGTTCGCATCTAATAAGCATTCGTTCAAGATTAGCTAGACATGTTTCAAATGTATTACCGAAGACTGAAAAGTCATCCATGAAAACTTCCATGCATTCTTCTATCATGTCATGAAAAATCGCCATCATACACCTTTGAAAGGTTGCAGGGGCGTTGCAAAGTCCAAATGGCATGCGTTTGTAAGCAAAAGTACCATAAGGGCACATGAATGTGGTTTTCTCTTGATCTTCTGGTACTATTGGAATTTGAAAATATCCGGAAAATCCATCTAGAAAACAATAGTAACTATTTCCGGCTAATCTTTCCAACATTTGATCTATGAAAGGTAAGGGAAAGTGATCTTTTCTGGTGGCGTCATTTAATTTTCTATAATCAATACACACACGCCATCCTGTTACAGTCCTAGTAGGAATAAGCTCATTTTTCTCATTTGTAATGACATTCATGCCACCCTTCTTAGGCATGCATTGAACTGGGCTTACCCATGGACTATCAGAAATTGGATAAATTAGACCTGCATCTAGCAGTTTAATAATCTCTTTTTTAACTACATCTTACATATTAGGATTTAGTCTTCGTTGGAGTTGCACATACGTTTTATGACCTTCTTCCATAAGGATTTTATGTGTGCAATACGAAGGACTTATTCCTTTAATATCATGAATCTTCCATGCAATGGCTGGTTTATGAGCTTTCAACACAGAAATGAGTTGTGATTTCTCATTTTCAGTAAGAGAAGACGATATTATTACAGGTAATTCAGATTCACCATGTAAATAAGCGTATTCCAAATGGGTTGGAAGTGGCTTTAACTCTAATTTCGGTGGTTCTTCTATCGATGATTTATATCGATATCTGTCTTCTTCTTTTAGCATTTAAATTTCTTCTGTTGTTGGTTCATATCCATTAGCTATTAGTGTAGCTAACATTTCAGCTTCATCAATTGGTTCATTACCTTCTCCTAAAGAACATTCTCCTGTTCCTTGTAATTCTGGAAATTCTTCTAATAATTCTGCATGTGCATCTATAGTTTGAATATAATAACATGTATCATCTGCAGATTGTGGTTGTTGCATTGCTCTATCAACTGAAAAGGTAACACTCTCATCCTCTATACTTAGGGTCAATTTCTTACCGAACACGTCTATCATTGCTTTAGCCGTGTTTAAGAATGGTCTTCCTAATATGAGAGGAACTTGAGAATCTTCTTCCATGTCCAGAACAACAAAATCTACTGGAAATACTAAAGGACCAACTTTAACTATCATGTTCTCCATTATCCCTCTAGGATATTTTATTGATCTATCGGCTAGTTGTATGCTTATTCTTGTTGGTTTTAATTCTCCAAGGTCTAGTTTAGCGTATAGTGAATATGGAATTAGATTTATACTAGCACCTAAATCTGCTAATGCTTCTATTGAACTAAGACTACCCAGAAAACATGGAATTGTGAAACTTCCTGGATCAGATAATTTTTCTGGTATCTTATTCAACAGCACTGCTGAACAATTAGCATTCATGGTAACAGCCGAGAGTTCTTCCATTTTCTTTCTATTTGAGATTAGATCTTTCAAGAATTTAGCATATCTAGGCATTCCTGAAATCACATCAATGAAAGGAAGATTTACATTTATCTGTTTAAACATATCCAAGAATTTGGATTGCTCGGCTTCAAGTTTCTCTTTCTTCATTTTACTCGGGTAAGGAAGTGGTGGTTGGTATGGTTTAACATAAGGTTTAGCCTTAACTGTGTTATCTTCATTAACCTTTTCAACTACCGGTTCTTTTTCCTTATCTTGATTAGGTTGTGGTTCTTGTGGAGTAGGAATAGCTTCATCAGAAGTTACAGGTATTTCAGGTGGTTTAAGTGTTGTACCACTTCTTGTGGTAATGGCTTTAGCTGTTTCATTCCGGGGGTTATGATGCGGTAGCGGAGTGGTATAAAATACTATTAAATTTTTGCAGGAAATACTATTAAATACGATACAATTTTACACAAGATATTTATTTATTTATAGAATGGATATACTTAAACCTTGCTACAACACTTATAGGCAGTGTACCTAATCGTACAGTAGTGTAGTTTTTAGTAAGTCCGGTTCGTTCCACAGGGAAAATCTTTAAACAAAGCTTAACGCTATATTAGTTTACTTTTATAAAAATACAAATATATATATATATATATATATATATATATATATATATATATATATATATATATATATATATATATATATATATATATAAGTAATATTATTATTATAAAGGGGGGTTTTTACCATTTAATGACCGGTTTGTCGATTTTAAAACTTTAGTCGCAGTTAAAACCAAATGTAAAATATTAAAAATGAATACAAGACTTAAATTAAAGCATAAAGTAAATAACGATAATGAAATTGCGAATAATAAAAGTGCGATAAAATAAACTTGCGATAATTAAAAAGTACGATAATTAAAAGTGCAATTAAATATAATAATAATAAAAATGCGATATTTAGAAGTGCAATTAAATATAAAATAAAGGAAATTAAATATGAAATAAAAGAATTATGCTTATTTAAACTTCCGTAATCATGATGTTTGACGTGTTGATTTTTGTTTTATGCCCATGGGTTAATTGTCCTTTGTCCTGGATTATTTAATATGTCCGTCTGGTTTTTGTCCATAACAGTCCATCAGTCATAAATATAAAATGCGAGTGTCCTCGTCAAATTATCCTTATACCCGAAGTTAAATATTCCAACTAATTGGGGACTTAAACTGTAACAAGATTTTAATACTTTGTTTAATAATTACACCAGGATGTCGACTGAGTGTAACCCAAGGTTTTAATATTTTGTTATCAATTATACCAAGTGTCCTTGTACATAATTTCACCCCTGTTTTAATTATTCTAGTGGCTATTAATCCATTCCCGTGTCCGGTTAAATGAATGATTATTCGTTGGTATAAATACCCCGCCCATCGTGTCCGATCGAGTGTATATGGTAATTTATAGGGATGCCCAATTGTAAATCTTTATATTAACATTAACAAACTATCATTTAGTTAAACAAATATAAAGCCCATTAATATCTCATAGTCTAATTTCCACAAGTGTCGTTCTTTTGTCCAAACCCCAATTATGGTACAAAGCCCAATTACCCAATTTTAGTAATTAACCCAACATCATGATTACTTCGTTTTAAATAAGCATAATAATAACTTAGCTACGAGACATTAATGTAAAAAGGTTGAACATAACTTACAATGATTAAAAATAGCGTAACGTTACACGGACAGAATTTCGACTTGCACCCTTACAATATTCGCTAACATACCCTTATTATTAGAATTATAATTAAAATTAAAATTAAAATATAAATTATAAATATAAATATATCGTATGAATGAGGAGAAAAAAAGATGATGATTTGCGATCAGAATTCGGTTGCTTTTATAGGAAAATTCGACTTTTGAGGCTCCGCGACTCGCGGTGAAATACTCTTCAAACTCCGCGAGTCGCGGAGAATGAAATTACAGCTCAGTCCCTTTGGAGTCTTTCTTGCCGACGGTTTTTATTATTTATTATAATATATAAATAATTATAAGAATTATTTAAATATTATATTATATTTATGTGCATAGTTGACTTGTAATTTTTAGTCCGTTGCGTCGAGCGTTGAGAGTTGACTCTAGTCCCGGTTCCGGATTTTCGAACGTCCTTGCGTACAATTTAATATCTTGTACTTTGCGTTTTGAATCTTGTACTCTTGTAATTTCGAGACGTTTCTTATCAATAATTGGAACCTCTTTGATTGTCTTTTGTACTTTTGAGCTTTTTGGTCGTTTGCGTCTTCAATTCGTCGAATCTGTCTTTTGTCTTCACCTTTTATTATTTAAACGAATATCACTTGTAAATAGAACAATTGTAACTAAAAGCTTGTCTTTCTTGAGGAATAATGCTATGAAATATATGTTCGTTTTTAGCATTATCAAATATTCCCACACTTGAGCGTTGCTTGTCCTCAAGCAATATCGTCTTGAAATACTAGAATCACTTCTTTATTCTTCACACTTTGTACATCAGTGATTTCTATACGGCGGTATAAACAATGGTAGTAACGATATGGTTTACAGTCCCACATGACTATAAAAATTTAGATCCATTAAGGAAATTGGATCTTTATGAAAACATTTGATCTTTTGAAAATTAAATCTAGTTTTTACCCTAGATAAGTTTTCCGGAATAACCCTTCACCGGTGTTTGCAAATTATTTTTGTGGGTTGTGTGGGTTTCAGATTTGAAAATTTTAGCTCAACACTTGTGGTTTTGTGTTACCCACTTGCTAACCTTGTATTGGAAAAGCAACACGTCCAGTATACTTGCTCCGTATATTACCTTTCGGTAAACTACCGTCCGGTTGTAAAGGAAAGCGATGAACAAGAAACTGTTAAGGCAATGTCCCATGACTTGCTTTTGATTATGGTCTATAAACGTGTCGGATGCTATTACTATCCTTTGTAGGAGCAATAGTAAAGATCATCCTATGATTTTTCGGTCTGGCACAAGGTCCTGTCTCCGACCATGCTATGCAACCACCATTCTTACGGTTGACACCCGATTTGGTTCAGGTGACCTAATGAATTCCAGGTGAATTCCTAGGATTTTACGTTCAAAGGTAATGAACGCATTGAAAATGGGTTTTTAGAAAACAAATCGGTTTTATTTTTGATCAAAATATTTTCTCGTTCAAGCTCGAGTTTAGATATCATTGAATTCCATGAGTTTGTAATTCTCAATCTTTAAGGTCAATCTCAAGGATTGAGTAATATCAGGCTTAAAAGCTGATTTTTGATCTTTAAGGAGATTATCCTTTCTGGGGATCTGATTCATTAGTCTTATCAAGCTAATTTGCACGGTGCCCCCCCCATTGTACGAGATAAATCCTTCTCATGGTTAAGATAAATCTGACCACTTGGCGACCCTATTTAATGCTGAGGTCCGTGGATTTCCTGCTGATTTTAGTGATGACTTTTCTAGATTTTTCGTCAACCTACAGCTGGTTTGGACGACAACTTCATGACCTAAATCAAGAAGCGCGTTTCTTTTTCGGAAGACTTTACTTCCTTTTAATGATGGAATTGATTCATCGTGTAGATCCATCTCTTCTTTTCTTTCATCAGTTAAAATAGTTAATTTAGTCCAAAACAAAAGTATTTTCAGTTATTTGTTACAGATATATGTGACATATGTTTAAGATAACTTGGTAAATTTTCCCACACTTGGCTTTTATTTTCCTTTTTATCGTCCTCTATTCCATTTTAAATGAATTTTAACATTTTAGTTTGTTTCTCAATTTATGTCCTTTCCGAGGTAACAATAATTTCGGTGTTAAAACCTAGTTTTATCGTTCATAAATATGTATAAACATGATTTTGAGTTCATTTAATTGAAAATTTTGAAAAATTTTACTAGAATTGGGTAGTTAGTATATAAGACTAGGGCTGTTCTTTTTTATCAGAGAGCACTAGATTCTAATACAACTACTGCTTTACTAGTATTTTTAATGGTAACTAAGTGTATAAAGTAAAAAAATTTTAAAATCCGAAAGAATTTAACCCCTTCCCACACTTAAGATCTTGCAATGCCCTCATTTGCAAGAAATCAGGAATAATTTAAATTATTGAGGGTGATTTGTGTGAAAATGATTAAATTTTTACCAAAGTTTCCAAATATATTGGCGTTTGTTTGCTGAATGATAAATGGTGCACATCATTTGTTCATTCCGTCTTGTTGTTATTTCACATATATTTTGCATCTTGTCGTCAAAATTAGTTGCTTTTGCTGAACTTAATGCCAGTCTTTGAAAATGCGTTGTTTTACCCTGTTGTGTACATAAGATAAACTGCAACCATATATACATATTTTTGAAGTTTGGTATATTACCCCACATTCAAAAATTATTAAAATCTAAGAATAAAAGTTAGACAATTATAAAAACTATTACAATATTAACAAAAGTATTAAACGTATCAATCATTACAAATTAAAAAAAAAAATAAGTATACTAGGGATGATACTGGTACCAATAGGGGTTCCAGGCATAACCATAGGTGCTATAGAATGCTTCGGCAGGGTTATACGTAGGATATGGTGGCTGCATCTCTATAGACCAGGGAGGGAAGATGGGTTTCGGTGTAGGAATATAGTTTCTACCTATATGTTGGCAATGAGCTATGATTTGGTTCTGATGAACTTGCCAATCTTCAAATGCTCTCTGTCTAGCATTTTCGTATTTCTGAGAAGCTATAAACCTTTGCATTTCTTGCATCTCATTCCCCCCTCCTACATTACCTTGCTGTTGGTTTCTCTCCACCTGTGGATGTCTACCATGGTATCGTACTGCGGCGTTATTTCGCCTCTTCAAAACTTTCGCACCATGGTATACATTTAAACCTATAGTATCGCGGGGTTCTGGTTCTTCTACTAATAATCCCCCCCGACTTATATCCACACCGAGATATTCACCAATCAAAGTAATAAAAATACCACCTCCTATTATGCTATGCGGTCGCATCCCCCGAACCATAGCTGATAAATAATAACCCACACAATACGGTATACTTACAGCGCTTTGTGGGTCTCGAATACACATATGGTAAAACAAATCCTGTTCATTTACTTTTTCCTTGTTCTTACCCCTTTGTGTAATCGAATTAGCTAAAAACCTATGTATCACTCTTAATTCGGCTCTATCTATATCCAAATAAGAGTAATTTCCCCCTTTGAAACGGTGATGGCTTGTCATTTGACTCCATCAAAATTTTCATCTATCTTTCTACCATTTAGTATCAACCCTCTACAATTGGCAGATGCTAACTCCTCAGGCGTATATATACGTAAAGCCTGAGCCATGTCTAGTAAAGACATGTGGCGCATCGAACCGCCTAACAAAAATCTAATAAAAGAACGATCGGTTAAACTAGCTACCCGATCATTCAACTCTATACTACACAACAATTCTTCACACCATACTTTATATACAGGTCAACGCATGGTGAATAAACGTACCCAGTCATTAAAAGTAGAATTACCATACCTCTGTACAAGTAATTCCCTAATTGGCCCGGCCAATTCTACAGCTTCTAAGGGTCCCCATTCTATGACCCTCGGTACCTCAACAACCTTAGAATGAAGAGTATGCAAACCCCTTTGATATTTTGGATAATCTATCCAAAGTCTGTCAAATCTCAGGTTCGGGTGCAACTCTTCCAAGTGCATATCGGAAAAGGTCATGACTGGATAAGGTATATCCTGCTTGTAGTAGTTATCCACCTCCTGTTGTTCCGCATTCTCAGCAGGAGCATTACGGGCTTGGGATGAAGATTCACCCCTTTCAGTCTGCAAAACACATCAAACACAATTTTTGTGCATCCAAATATGCATTAGTGTCAGTAAAATCATCAATCAAAATAATTACAATGACATTTTAAACTTAAGCTTATTTTCACATTTTTATCAAATCTACACTTTTTCAAATAAGCATATACGAAAATGTTCGCCAAGTTCATAAGCATTCAACTCAAATAACATGTCAAAATAATCATTACTAGCAATTAAACAAGTTTCAAATGGCATTATCTTTCAAAAATCAAGTTCATGAATTTTAGACTTGAAAAAGTCCACTTTAATTCTCAAAATCATGTTTAGGCTCAAAGTTTGGATCATTTAACTACCTAAACATGTTACACTACTTAATTTAGCAACAATTCATGACAAAAATCGGCCATAACCTGTTTATATCAAAAAGCCCCAAATTGCTCAAGAACACAAACCCTAGATTATTCAAAATTTGAAGTTTAAGGCTTCTAATCATGTTAAATAGCATCAATCTAGGTTATACAAGCATAATACATAAACAATTTAAGCCTAATTACACTAAAAAGCATCAAAATCAAATTGGGGAAAAAAAATTGCTCAAGAACACTAATTTCAGATTAAATGGTGTTTAGGTGTATAAATTTACCGTTTTTCTTGAGTAATTCCTAGATAGCATCCTTCTCAACATGATTTTAGTAAAAGATTTGGTGATTAACGGTTAAAAATTGTGATTTTGGGGGTTTTTTTTCGGGTTTTTCGTGGGTTTTTTTCGCAGTTTGTTTGAGTTGTGGAGTGTGAAACTGAGCTGTTGCAGCTCTTTATTTTTTTTCTGTAATCCGGTACTCCCGCGACTCGCGGCATTTAAGCCTTCAAACTCCGCGAGTCGCGGAGTTTGCTATAATTTTTTATTTATAATCATTAACTTATGAAACAATTAAGTACTTGATTTTAAAATTTTGTTTCCCTTGTTATTTAGGACGAGGTCGTTTCGGATCGATGTCCTAGTCCGTCCCTCGACAAAATTTTAAAATTTGTCTTTTTGTAGCGATTGTTTTAAAAGCTAAGATTTTTTTTTTTTTTTTTTTTTAAAGTTTACAATATTAATTTAAGATTTAAATATTAATTTTAAAAACATGGTAAAAATAAAATTAAAAATCTTTTTGGCTTTTTATCCCACTTTAATCAATCAAATATTATCAAAAATATGCGCCCCTCTTTTCGGTAAAGTAATTTCGGTTCCAAAACCTAATTTAACTCATGACGAATTTTTGAAATATTTTGGGTTGATTGTTTAAAGATATTTATACCTTAAGAATAAACGTTAAATTTCGCAGTGATGTAATAAATTTTTTGAATGATATCAATAATTTCGGTCGCCAAACCTAATTTTATTCAATACCAATTTAATACTTTTTAGCGAACAAATTAGCGTTTATTATCAAAAGGTTAAAAATAAAAATAAAAATAAAAACTGTACAGACATACCTGTGGAATAGATTTCTTAGTTATATGATCTATCCCATTCATAAGATAGTCGGTTTAATTGGTTTTCCATGGCTACATAGGCGTAACCTCGAGCATTCAGTGTCTTTTCTTCTAAACATATGAACGGTCCGTCTCTGCATAAAGTAACAAATTCGGTATTTGAATAGGTTTGATTATTTGAACATTTACCTCCATGTGACCATTTTCCGCATTTGTGACATCTTTCTAGGTGTCGTGCTCTTCTTTTCGCTGCGGATTTTGATTTTCCTTTACCAAATTGTAATTTATTATCTTCGAATCTGGATTCTTTTCTAACTCCGTCCATTCTTTCTCTGATTACTGATACTATTTCACTTGGTAGTATGTCATTATTTCTTTTAGTGATCAAAGCGTGTAGCATTAGACCATGGTTTAGTTCACAGGCAGTCTTCATTTTGTAAAAACCTAAAAAAAAAAAATTCAGAATGGGGGGAGAAGACTAGTTCTTTAGGGTCTGCTAGGGAAAGACCATTCGGGTTCCATTTTCGAGAACTACACGAAAACAGACAATCTAACTCTAACAGAAATACATATTATCCTTTAAAGACTTGATTCTCCCCACACTTAGTTAGCTGTGGTGTCGAAATTTTGATTAACTTCGTTGTCGACTTCCATTGGACCATGTATGTAATGTTTCACTCTGTGACCATTAACTTTAAATTCCATCCCATTTGAATTTATTAATTCTATCGTTCCGTATGGGAAAACTCTTTTGACTATGAATGGTCCAGACCATCTTGATTTCAATTTTCCAGGAAATAGCTTGAATCGTGAATTGAAAAGAAGAACTCTGTCTCCTTCTTTAAATTCTTTTGAACTTCTGATTCTTTTATCATGCCATTTCTTCGTTCTTTCTTTATAGATTAACGAATTTTCGTATGCTTCATGTCTTAATTCTTCTAATTCGTTTAGTTGACTTAATCGTAGACGTCCGGCTTCATGTAAATCAAGATTACATGTTTTCAAAGCCCAAAATGCTTTGTGTTCAATTTCTACTGGAAGATGACATGCTTTTCCATAAACAAGTCTAAAAGGTGTGGTTCCAATTGGAGTTTTGTAGGCTGTTCTAAAAGCCCAGAGTGCATCCTCCAATTTAATGGACCATTCCTTCGGATTTGATCCTACGGTTTTCTCTAGAATACGTTTTAAAGCTCGGTTGGTATTTTCAACTTGTCCACTTGTTTGTGGATGATATGCGGTGGAGATTTTATGAGTTACTCCATATCTTTTAAGAACTTTCTCAAGTTGATTATTACAGAAATGAGTACCCCGATCACTTATTAAAGCTTTCGGTGTTCCAAACCTTGCAAAAAGACGTTTTAAAAAGTTGACTACAACTCGTGCATCGTTAGTTGGGAGAGCTTGTGCTTCCGCCCATTTAGATACATAATCAATAGCTACGAGTATATATAGATTATTATGAGATTTTTGAAATGGACCCATAAAGTCAATACCCCAAATGTCAAATACTTCACATACTTGTATGACATTTTGTAGTATTTCATCACGTTGACTTATTTTTCCGGCCCTTTGACAAGCATCACAGGATTTGCAAAGAAGGTGTGCGTCTTTGTAAATTGTAGGCCAATAGAATCCAGCATCATAAACTTTTCTTGCTGTTAGTTGAGGCCCATAATGCCCTCCTGTTGGTCCTGTGTGACAATGGTTTAAAATTTTACTGGCTTCATCTCCAAATACACATCGGCGTATTATTCCATCGGGACAACTTTTAAACAGATGTGGATCTTCCCAAAAATAGTGTTTTATATCACTGAAGAATTTCTTTCATTTTTGGTACGATAATCCTTTTTCAAGGAATCCACAAACTAAGTAGTTTGCATAGTCTGCAAACCATGGGATTTCTTTATAATCTATTTTCAATAGATATTCATCAGGAAAGTTGTCTTTTATGGCTGAATCATTTAGAACTTCTAAATCGGGATTTTCAAGACGAGAAAGATGATCAGCGGCGAGATTTTCTGCTCCTCTTTTATCTCGGATTTCAATATCAAACTCTTGTAAGAGTAAGATCCAACGGATTAATCTTGGTTTAGCATCTTGTTTTGAAAATAGGTATCTAAGAGCAGAATGGTCGGTATAGACCACCGTTTTTGCTAGAACGAGATATGATCGAAATTTGTCAAAAGCAAAGACAATAGCAAGGAGTTCTTTTTCAGTAGTTGTATAGTTCGTTTGTGCTCCTTGTAATGTCTTACTAGCATAATATATAGGTTGAAATCGTTTTTCAATCCTTTGTCCTAAAACGGCTCCCATTGCAAAATCACTTGCATCGCACATTAGTTCAAATGGTAGATTCCAATTTGGTGTTATCATGATCGGCGCATTAGTGAGTTTCTCTTTAAGAATATTAAAAGATTTGATACACTCATCTGAAAAGATGAATGGCGCATCCTTTTCTAGGAGTTTATTCATAGGAGTGGCAATTTTAGAAAAATCTTTTATGAAACGTCGGTAAAAACCGGCATGCCCTAGAAAACTCCTAACTCCTCTAACATTGGTGGGATGTGGAAGTTTAGCAATTACATCTACTTTAGCTCTATCCACTTCAATTCCTTCTTTTGAAATTTTATGTCCAAGAACGATGCCTTCTTTAACCATGAAATGGCATTTCTCCCAATTAAGTACTAGATTTGATTTTTCACATCTAATTAGCATTCGTTCCAGATTAACTAGACATGATTTAAATGTATCACCGAAGACTGAAAAGTCATCCATGAATACTTCCATGCATTCTTCTATCATGTCGTGAAAAATCGCCATCATACACCTTTGAAAGGTTGCAGGGGCGTTGCAAAGTCCAAATGGCATGCGTTTGTAAGCAAAAGTACCATAAGGGCACGTGAATGTGGTTTTCTCTTGGTCCTCGGGTGCTATTGGAATTTGAAAATATCCGGAAAATCCATCTAGAAAACAATAGTAACTATTTCCGGCTAATCTTTCCAACATTTGATCTATGAAAGGTAAGGGAAAGTGATCTTTTCTGGTGGCGTCATTTAATTTTCTATAATCAATACATACACGCCATCCTGTTACAGTCCTAGTAGGAATAAGCTCATTTTTCTCATTTGTAATGACAGTCATGCCACCCTTCTTAGGCACGCATTGAACTGGGCTTACCCATGGACTATCAGAGATTGGATAAATTAAACCTGCATCTAGCAGTTTAATAATCTCTTTCTTAACTACATCTTGCATATTAGGATTTAATCTTCGTTGGCGTTGCACATACGTTTTATGACATTCTTCCATAAAGATTTTATGTGTGCAATACGAAGGACTTATTCCTTTAATATCATGAATCTTCCATGCAATGGCTGGTTTATGAGCTTTCAACACAGAAATGAGTTGTGATTTCTCATTTTCAGTAAGAGAAGACGATATTATTACAGGTAATTCAGATTCACCATGTAAATAAGCGTATTCCAAATGGTTTGGAAGTGGCTTTAACTCTAATTTCGGAGGTTCTTCTATCGATGATTTGTATCGACATCTGTCTTCTTCTTTTAGCATTTAAATTTCTTCTGTTGTTGGTTCATATCCATTAGCTATAAGTGTAGCTAACATTTCAGCTTCATCAATTGGTTCATTACCTTCTCCTAAAGAACATTCTCCTGTTCCTTGTAATTCTGGAAATTCTTCTAATAATTCTGCATGTGCATCTATAGTTTGAATATAATAACATGTATCATCTACAGATTGTGGTTGTTGCATTGCTCTATCAACTGAAAAGGTAACACTCTCATCCTCTATACTTAGGGTCAATTTCTTACCGAACACGTCTATCATTGCTTTAGCCGTGTTTAAGAATGGTCTTCCTAATATGAGAGGAACTTGAGAATCTTCTTCCATGTCCAAAACAACAAAATCTACTGGAAATACTAAAGTACCAACTTTAACTAGCATGTTCTCCATTATCCCTCTAGGATATTTTATTGATCTATCGGCTAGTTATATGCTTATTATGGTTGGTTTCAATTCTCCAAGGTCTAGTTTAGTGTATAGTGAATACGGCATTAGATTTATACTAGCACCTAAGTCTGCCAATGCTTCTATTGAACTAAGACTACCCAGAAAACATGGAATTGTGAAACTTCCTGGATCAGATAATTTTTCTGGTATCTTATTCAACAGCACTGCTGAACAATTAGCATTCATAGTAACAGCCGAGAGTTCTTCCATTTTCTTTCTATTTGAAATTAGATCTTTCAAGAATTTAGCATATCTAGGCATTCCTGAAATCACATCAATGAAAGGAAGATTTACATTTATCTGTTTAAACATATCCAAGAATTTGGATTGCTCGGCTTCAAGTTTCTCTTTCTTCATTTTACTCGGGTAAGGAAGTGGTGGTTGGTATGGTTTAACATAAGGTTTATCCTTAACTGTGTTATCTTCATTAACCTTTTCAACTACCGGTTGTTTTTCCTTATCTTGATCAGGTTGTGGTTCTTGTGGAGTAGGAATGGCTTCATCAGAAGTTACAGGTATTTCAGGTGGTTTAAGTGTTGTGCCACTTCTTGTGGTAATGGCTTTAGCTGTTTCACTCCGGGGGTTAGCATTTGTATCACTAGGTAGACTTCCCGGTTTTCTTTCACCTATTAACCTTGCTAGATTACTCACTTCTTGTTCCAGATTTTGAATAGAAGCTTGTTGATTTCTAAATGCTTGAGCATTTTGTTCATTGGTTTGTTTCTGAGATGTGAAAAACTGCGTTTGAGTTTCAACTAGCTTCGTCATCATATCTTCTAAATTCGGCTTTTTATCATCGGTTTGTTGTGGTGGTTTGTTTTGAAAATTAGATCTTTGCTGATTATAAGTATTATTGGATACTTGTTGATTGCTAGGACCTTGTTGGTTGTTGTATGGAATATTTCTGTTATAATTCTGGTTTTGATTGTAAATCGGTCTTGGCGGTTGATAATTATTCTGATAATTATTTCCAGGCCTTTGGTTTATGTATGAAATATTCTCTCTTTGTTCCATTGTTAATTCAATACTGAGACAATCTTTTGTCAAATGTGGTCCTCCACACTGCTCACAACTAATTCGTATTGAGTGAATATCTTTAGTCATCTTTTCCATTCGTCTCTCCACAGCATCTATCTTTGCGGAAATGGAATCTAAGTCATGGCTAGAATCGGCTCTAGCTGCTTTAGATGATCTAACGATGTCTTTTTCTTGGTGCCACTCATGTGAGTGGGAAGCAGTATTATCAATAATTTTATAAGTATCAGTTTCGGTTTTCTTCATAATAGAACCACCAGCTGCTATATCTATGTCTTTTCTTGTAGTGATGTCGCATCCTTGGTAGAATATTTGTACTATTTGACAGGTGTCTAAACCATGTTGCGGACATCCTCTTAACAACTTTCCATATCTAGTCCACGCCTCATATAGAGTTTCATTTGGTTTCTGTGTGAACGTAACAATTTCTGCTTGAAGTCTTACGGCTTTAGATGCAGGAAAGAATTGTTTAAGAAATTTGTCAACTAAAACGTCCCATGTATCGATCGCCCCTTCAGGTAACGATTCCAACCAATCTTTGGCTTCTCCCTTTAAAGTCCAGGGAAATAACATGAGATATATCTGTTCATCCTCCACTTCTCGGATTTTAAATAGTGTGCAGATCCTATTAAAGGTACGTAGATGTTCATTTGGATCTTCCTTCGGCGCACCACTAAATTGGCATTGATTAGTCACCATGTGTAGAATTTGTCCTTTGATTTCATAATCTGGCGCATTAATGTCTGGATGAGTAATTGCGTGACCTTGGCCAGTGCATTTAGCTCTCATTCGGTCTTCCATACTTAAAGGTTCCAGATTCTCTATAATTGAATTTGTTGAATCGGTATCACTAGATGATTCTGATTTAATGGTTCGTTCCTCAACAATCTCTGTTTGAATAATTGGTGGCTCCGGAGGAAAGTTTAATGGTTCAGGATCTACGAACCGTTCCTGAATATTTTCCGGATTCTCAATTGTGAGGTCGGGTTCAAAAAATGGATTATCGGAAATTTGAACTGAAGTACTTGGTCTACTGGATGACGATTCTAAAGAAAAATCAACGGCGGTTATATTTGCTAAATGTCTTGATCTAGTTACAGGTGGTGAACGTACAAAAGGTGGTGAACGTCTTGCTCAGTGCATTCACTGAATATCCTATTAGTTTTAAAAAGGAAAGAAAAATTATAATAAGTTATCCAATCAATAGACTTTTCTTATTTTGCCCATATTTCGAATAGCCAAAAGATGCAGCAGAGGGGCAGGATTCGTTTGGTCTCAATTTACTACGAACCAGAAAATTTTGATGTCTATCAATTTAACCACTCAAAATAAATTTTCGTAATTTTAAGAAATTTAGATAAGAAGTAGAATAAAAATCTATGTCCTAAAACTAGAATAGCGAGAAATAAGAAAGAAAAAGAGTTCGTCGAAAAAGGTCGAAAAAGAAAAATGGTTGAAAAATAAAAGGTGACGAAAAAATAAAAGAAACTTATAAAACTTAAAAATACTTGACTAACCTAACCTTATTACTACAACTAACTTAAAATTATAATCGCAAATTGAAATTACTAATTGGAATGATAATTGATACATAGGTAAAAGTCGTCTAAAAATATTAAAGCTTACAGGAAAAACTAAATCCCAAATGGAAATAACTTAAAAAGAAACTAAAACTTAAAAAGGCGTCGCAAAATTCTAAAGCACCTAAATCTTAGTCTAAAGAAAAAGCACTTAAGGAATTTTACGGCAAAGCCTAAAAATCTAGGAGTAAAAATAACTATAGCAAAAACTAAGTTTAAAACTAAATATGAGCTAAAAATACAAATATTATGCTACAACGATTAAAAAGGGACAAAATATAAAAATATACAAAAAGTTGTAAAAAGTACAATTTTTATAAAAATATTATTTTTATATTATTTAATTAATAAAACTATTAATTTAATATTTTAATTAAACTAATTAAACAAAATAATAATATAAACTAAAATTAATACTTAATTAAAACCTAATTAGGGTTTTATATTAATAATTATAATATAATCCGTAATTAATGTGAAATTAGGGTTCTGTCAGCGTGTCAGAGCAGCTCCGCGACTTGCGGTATTCAAAGCTTCAAACCCCGCGAGTCGCGGGGTTCCAAAATTCAGCTGACAGGTTATTTAAATTCGACGCGTTTTTCTTTATTTATTTATTTATTTTTTTTGTTTTTAATTTTTTCTGTTAAAAAAAAATATGTGTATAAAAACTTATATTTTAAAAACTTAAATAAAATAGAACTACTTTATAATTTTAATAAATAAAATGCTTAAAACTAGATTTATATATATATATTTTTTTATGTTTTTAAATAAAAACAAAATACTTAAATAAAACTTATGTTTTTATAAAATAAAAATAAAGAAACTTTATAAAACTTAAATATTTAACAAAATCTTAAAAATACTTATATTTTTGTTTTTCTTTTTATATTTTCGAATATTTAAAACGTATTTTTACAAAAGCGACTTTTAATAGAAGTAAACTAAAAATCTCTTTTTTTTTATATTAGCGTTGCGCTTCCGGCGTTTAGAAAGTTCCCCGGCAGCGGCGCCAAAAATACTTGATGCGGTAGCGGAGTGGTATAAAATACTATTAAATTTTTGCAGGAAATACTATTAAATACGATACAATTTTACACAAGATATTTATTTATTTATAGAATGGATATACTTAAACCTTGCTACAACACTTATAGGCAGTGTACCTAATCGTACAGTAGTGTAGTTTTTAGTAAGTCCGGTTCGTTCTACAGGGAAAATCTTTAAACAAAGCTTAACGCTATATTAGTTTACTTTTATAAAAATACAAATATATATATATAAGTAATATTATTATTATAAAGGGGGGTTTTTACTGTTTAATGACCGGTTTGTCGATTTTAAAACTTTAGTCGCAGTTAAAACCAAATGTAAAATATTAAAAATGAATACAAGACTTAAATTAAAGCATAAAGTAAATAACGATAATGAAATTGCGAATAATAAAAGTGCGATAAAATAAACTTGCGATAATTAAAAAGTACGATAATTAAAAGTGCAATTAAATACAATAATAATAAAAATGCGATATTTAGAAGTGCAATTAAATATAAAATAAAGGAAATTAAATATGAAATAAAAGAATTATGCTTATTTAAACTTCCGTAATCATGATGTTTAACGTGTTGATTTTTGTTTTATGCCCATGGGTTAATTGTCCTTTGTCCTGGATTATTTAATATGTCCGTCTGGTTTTTGTCCATAACAGTCCATCAGTCATAAATATAAAATGCGAGTGTCCTCGTCAAATTATCCTTATACCCGAAGTTAAATATTCCAACTAATTGGGGACTTAAACTGTAACAAGATTTTAATACTTTGTTTAATAATTACACCAGGATGTCGACTGAGTGTAACCCAAGGTTTTAATATTTTGTTATCAATTATACCAAGTGTCCTTGTACATAATTTCACCCCTGTTTTAATTATTCTAGTGGCTATTAATCCATTCCCGTGTCCGGTTAAATGAACGATTATTCGTTGGTATAAATACCCCGCTCATCGTGTCCGATCGAGTGTATATGGTAATTTATAGGGACGCCCAATTGTAAATCTTTATATTAACATTAACAAACTATCATTTAGTTAAACAAATATAAAGCCCATTAATAGCCCATAGTCTAATTTCCACAAGTGTCGTTCTTTTGTCCAAACCCCAATTATGGTACAAAGCCCAATTACCCAATTTTAGTAATTAACCCAACATCATGATTACTTCATTTTAAATAAGCATAATAATAACTTAGCTACGAGACATTAATGTAAAAAGGTTGAACGTAACTTACAATGATTAAAAATAGCGTAGCGTTACACGGACAGAATTTCGACTTACACCCTTACAATATTCGCTAACATACCCTTATTATTAGAATTATAATTAAAATTAAAATTAAAATATAAATTATAAATATAAATATATCGTATGAATGAGGAGAAAAAAAGATGATGATTTGCGATCAGAATTCGGTTGCTTTTATAGGAAAATTCGACTTTTGGGGCTCCGCGACTCGCGGTGAAATACTCTTCAAACTCCGCGAGTCGCGGAGAATGAAATTACAGCTCAGTCCCTTTGGAGTCTTTCTTGCCGACGGTTTTTATTATTTATTATAATATATAAATAATTATAAGAATTATTTAAATATTATATTATATTTATGTGCATAGTTGACTTGTAATTTTTAGTCCGTTACGTCGAGCGTTGAGAGTTGACTCTAGTCCCGGTTCCGGATTTTCGAACGTCCTTGCGTACAATTTAATATCTTGTACTTTGCGTTTTGAATCTTGTACTCTTGTAATTTCGAGACGTTTCTTATCAATAATTGGAACCTCTTTGATTGTCTTTTGTACTTTTGAGCTTTTTGGTCGTTTGCGTCTTCAATTCGTCGAATCTGTCTTTTGTCTTCACCTTTTATTATTTAAACGAATATCACTTGTAAATAGAACAATTGTAACTAAAAGCTTGTCTTTCTTGAGGAATAATGCTATGAAATATATGTTCGTTTTTAGCATTATCAGGTTAGCATTTGTATCACTAGGTAGACTTCCCGGTTTTCTTTCACCTATTAACCTTGCTAGGTTACTTACTTCTTGTTCCAGATTTTGAATAGAAGCTTGTTGATTTCTAAATGCTTGAGCATTTTGTTCATTAGTTTATTTCTGAGATGTGAAAAACTGTGTTTGAGTTTCAACTAGCTTCGTCATCATATCTTCTAAATTTGGCTTTTTATCATCGGTTTGTTGTGGTGGTTTGTTTTGAAAATTAGGTCTTTGCTGGTTGTAAGTATTATTGGATAATTGTTGATTGCTAGGACCTTGTTGGTTGTTGTATGGAATATTTCGGTTATAATTCTGGTTTTGATTGTAAATAGGTCTTGGCGGTTGATAATTATTCTGATAATTATTTCCAGGCCTTTGGTTTATGTATGAAATATTCTCTCTTTGTTCCATTGTTAATTCAATACTGAGACAATCTTTTGTCAAATGTGGTCCTCCACACTGCTCACAACTAATTCGTATTGAGTGAATATCTTTAGTCATCTTTTCCATTCGTCTCTCGACAGCATCTATCTTTGCGGAAATGGAATCTAAGTCATGGCTAGAATCGGCTCTAGCTACTTTAGATGATCTAACGATATCTTTTTCTTGATGCCACTCATGTGAGTGGGAAGCAGTGTTATCAATAATTTTGTAAGCATCAGTTTCGGTTTTCTTCATAATAGAACCACCAGCTGCTATATCTATGAGTTTCCTTGTAGTGATGTCGCATCCTTGGTAGAATATTTGTACTATTTGACAGGTATCTAAACCATGTTGCGGACATCCTCTTAACAACTTTCCAAATCTAGTCCACGCCTCATATAGAGTTTCATTCGGCTTCTGTGTAAACGTAACAATTTCTGCTTAAAGTCTTACGGCTTTAGATGCAGGAAAGA
Source organism: Rutidosis leptorrhynchoides (assembly GCF_046630445.1). Taxonomy (NCBI): domain Eukaryota; kingdom Viridiplantae; phylum Streptophyta; class Magnoliopsida; order Asterales; family Asteraceae; genus Rutidosis; species Rutidosis leptorrhynchoides. The sequence continues at coordinate 85,230,130 of NC_092343.1, forward strand.
ATTGTTTAAGAAATTTTTCAACTAAAATGTCCCATGTATCAATCGCCCCTTCAGGTAATGATTCCAACCAATCTTTGGCTTCTCCCTTTAAAGTCCAGGGAAATAACATGAGATATATCTGTTCATCCTCCACTTCTCGGATTTTAAATAGTGTGCAGATCCTATTAAAGGTACGTAGATGTTCATTTGGATCTTCCTTCGGCGCACCACTAAATTGGCATTGATTAGTCACCATGTGTAGAATTTGTCCTTTAATTTCATAATCTGGCGCATTAATGTCTGGATGAGTAATTGCGTGACCTTGGCCAGTGCGTTTAGCTCTCATTCGGTCTTCCATACTTAATGGTTCTGTTACTTCCATAATTGAATTTGTTGAATCGGAATCACTAGAAGATTCTGATTTAATGGTTCGTTCCTCAACAATCTCTGTTTGAATGATTGGTGGTTCCGGATGAAAATTTAGTGGTTCAGGATCTATGAATCGTCCCTGAATATTCTCCGGATTCTCAATTGTGAGGTCGGGTTCAAAAAATGGATTATCGGAAATTTGAACTGGAGTACTTGGTCGACTGGATGACGATTCTAAAGAAAAATCAACGGCGGTAATATTTGCTAAATGTCTTGATCTAGTTACAGGTGGTGAACGTACAAAAGGTGGTGAACGTCTTGCTCGGTGCATTCACTGAATATCCTATTAGTTTTTAAAAGGAAAGAAAAATTATAATAAGTTATCCAATCAATAGACTTTTCTGATTTTGCCCACGTTTCGAATAGCCAAAAGATGCAGCAGAGGGGCAGGATTCGTTTGGTCTCAATATAATTGAGGACTGTTTGGCTCCAATAACCCGGTCCACGTACAAATCCAACTATTACTACGAACCAGAAAATTTTGATGTCTATCAATTTAACCACTTAAAATAAATTTTCGTAATTTTAAGAAATTTAGATAAGAAGTAGAATAAAAATCTATGTCCTAAAACTAGAATAGCGAGAAATAAGAAAGAAAAAGAGTTCGTCGAAAAAGGTCGAAAAAGAAAAATGGTTGAAAAATAAAAGGTGACGGAAAAATAAAAGAAACTTATAACACTTAAAAACACTTGACTAACCTAACCTTATTACTACAACTAACTTAAAATTATAATCGCAAATTGAGATTACTAATTGGAATGATAATTGATACATAGGTAAAAGTCGTCTAAAAATATTAAAGCTTACAAGAAAAACTATATCCCAAATGGAAATAACTTAAAAAGAAACTAAAACTTAAAAAGGCGTCGCAAAATTCTAAAGTACCTAAATCTTAGTCTAAAGAAAAAGCACTTAAGGAATTCTACGGCAAAGCCTAAAAATCTAGAAGTAAAAATAACTATGGCAAAAACTATGAATTAAAACTAAATACGAGCGAAAAATACAAATATTACGCTAAAACAATTAAAAAGGGACAAAATATAAAAATATACAAAAAGTTGTAAAAAGTTACAAATTTTTATAAAAATATTATTTTTATATTATTTATTTATTAAAATTATTAATTTTATATTTTATTTAAACTAATTTAACTAAATAAAACAAATAAATAAAAACTAAACTAAACAATATAATATAAATAAACTAATTAGGGTTTAAAATTAATTAAAATTAATAAAACCCGTAATTAATGCGAATTAGGGTTTCTGTGTACCCGTGCCAGGTCTGCTCCGCGAGTCGCGGTATTCGATGCTTCAAACTCCGCGAGTCGTGGGGTTTCAAAATTCAACTCAGGTACAGTTTTGAAATTCGACGCGTTTTTCTTTTTTTATTTTTTTATTTTATATTTTCTGTTTTATATTTTCTGTTTTAAAATCTAAAATATTTATATAATAAAAACTTATATTTTAAAAACTAGAATAAAAATAGAACTACTTTATAATTTTATAAATAAAAATCTTAAAACTAGATTTATATATATATTTTTTTTTCGGTTTTTTTTTTATGTTTTAAATAAAAACAAAATACTTAAATAAAACTTATATAAAAATAAAGAAACTTTATAAAACTTAAATATTTAATAAAATCTTAAAAATACTTATATTTTTGTTTTTCTTTTTATATTTTCGAATATTTAAAACATATTTTTATAAAAACGAATTTTAATAAAAGTAAACTAAAAATCTTTTTTTTTTTAATTAGCGTTGTGCTTCCGGCTTTTAAGCTAAATTGTTCCCCGGCAGCGGCGCCAAAAATACTTGATGTTATGCGAGGTGTATATAAAATATCTTTAAATTTCAGCAGGAAATACTATTAAATACGATACAATTTTACACAAGATATTTATTTATTTAGAGAATGGATATACTTAAACCTTGCTACAACACTTATAGGCAGTGTACCTAATCATACAGTAGTGTAGTTTTAGTAAGTCCGGTTCGTTCCACAGGGAAAATCTTTAAACAAAGCTTAACGCTATATTAGTTTACTTTTACAAATATATATATATATATATATATATATATATATAAGTAATATTATTATTATAAAGGGGGGTTTTTACCGTTTAATGACCGGTTTGTCGATTTTAAAACTTTAGTCGCAGTTAAAACCAAATGTAAAATAATAAATAAATACAAGACTTAATTAAAAGCGTAAAGTAAATAACGATAATGAAATTGCGAATAATAAAAGTGCGATAAAATAAACTTGCGATAATTAAAAAGTACGATAATTAAAAGTGCAATTAAATACAATAACAATAAAAATGCGATAATTAGAAGTGCAATTAAATATAAAATAAAGGAAATTAAATATGAAATAAAAGAATTATGCTTATTTAAACTTCCGTAACCATGATGTTTGACGTGTTGATTTTTAGTTTTATGCCCATGGGTTAATTGTCCTTTGTCCTGGATTATTTAATATGTCCGTCTGGTTTTTGTCCATAACAGTCCATCAGTCATAAATATATGGTACGAGTGTCCTCGTCAAATTATCCTTATACCCGAAGTTAAATATTCCAACTAACTGGGGACTTAAACTGTAACAAAATTTAATACTTTGTTTAATAATTACACCAGGATGTCGACTGAGTGTAACCCAAGGTTTTAATATTTTGTTATCAATTATACCAAGTGTCCTTATACATAATTTCACCCCTGTTTTAATTATTCTAGTGGCTATTAATCAATTCCCGTGTCCGGTTAAATGAACGATTATTCGTACATATAAATACCCCACCCATCGTGTCCGATTGAGTGTATATGGTAATTTATAGGGATGTCCAATTGTAAATCTTTACATTAACATTAACAAACTATCATTTAGTTAAACAAATATAAAGCCCGTTAATAGCCCATAGTCTAATTTCCACAAGTGTCGTTCTTTTGTCCAAACCCCAATTATGGTACAAAGCCCAATTACCCAATTTTAGTAATTAGCCCAACATTATGATTACTTCGGATTAAATAAGCATAATAATAACTTAGCTACGAGACATTAAATTAAAAAGGTTGAACATAACTTACAATGATTAAAAATAGCGTAGCGTTACACGGACAGAATTTCGACTTACACCCTTACAACATTTGCTAACATACCCTTATTATTAGGATTTAAAATTAAAATTAAAATTAAAATATAAATTATATATATATATATATATATATATATATATATATATATATATATATATATATATATATATATATATATATATATATATATATATATATATATATATTTACGTATATATTGAGAGAGAGATAGATTATGGATTTGAAAATGATCAGAATTCGGTTGGCTTTATAGGGAATTGAGTTCAGGGGTACTCCGCGACTCGCGGCAACTTTTGCCTTCAAACTCCGCGAGTCGCGGAGTTTGAAAATACAGCTCACCCTCCTTTGGCTTCTTTCTTACCGACGATTTATAAATATATTATAATATATATATTAATTTTAAGAATTAATTATATATTATATTATATTTATGTGCATAGTTTACTCGTAATTTATAGTCCATTGCGTCGAGCGTTGAGAGTTGACTCATGTCCCGGTTCCAGATTTTCGAACGTCCTTGCGTACAATTTAATATCTTGTACTTTGCGTTTTGAATCTTGTACTCTTGTAATTTCGAGACATTTCTTATCAATAATTGGAACCTCTTTGACTGTATTTTGTACTTTTGAGCTTTTTGGTTGTTTGCGTCTTCAATTCGTCGAATCTGTCTTTTGTCTTCACCTTTTATTATTCAAACGAATATCACTTTTAAATAGAACAATTGCAACTAAAAGCTTGTCTTTCTTGAGGAATAATGCTATGAAATTTATGTTCATTTTTAGCATTATCAGTTATGTTCAACCTTTTTAATTTAATGTCTCGTAGCTAAGTTATTATTATGCTTATTTAAAATGAAGTAATCATGATGTTGGGCTAATTACTAAAATTGGGTAATAGGGCTTTGTACCATAATTGGGGTTTGGACAAAAGAACGACACTTGTGGAAATTAGACTATGGGCTATTAATAGGCTTTATATTTGTTTAACTAAATGATAGTTTATTAATTTTAATATAAAGATTTACAATTGGACGTCCCTATAAATAACCATATACACTCGATCGGACACGATGGGCGGGGTATTTATATGTACGAATAATCGTTCATTTAACCGGACACGGGAATGGATTAATAGTCTATGGAATTATTAAAACAGGGGTAAAATTATGTACAAGGACACTTGGCATAATTGATAACAAAGTATTAAAACCTTGGGTTACACGCAGTCAATAACCTTGTGTAATTATTAAACAAAGTAATAAAACCTTGTTACAGTTGAAGTCCCCAATTAGTTGGAATATTTAACTTCGGGTATAAGGATAATTTGAGGAGGACACTCGTACTTTATATTTATGACTGATGGACTGTTATAGACAAAAACCAGACGGACATATTAAATAATTCAGGACAAAGGACAATTAACCCATGGGCATAAAACTAAAATCAACACGTCAAACATCATGATTACGGAAGTTTAAATAAACATAATTATTTTATTTCATATTTAATTTCCTTTATTTTATATTTAATTGCACTTCTAATTATCGCACTTTTATTTATTGTCATTGTATTTAATTGCACTTTTAATTATCGTATTTTCAATTATCGCAATTTTATTTTATCGCACTTTTATTTATCGCAATTTCATTATCGTTATTTACTTTACGCTTTAAATTAAGGCCTTTATTTATTTAATATTTTACATTAGGTTTTAACTGCGACTAAAGTTTTAAAAATCGACAAACCGGTCATTAAACGGTAAAAACCCCCCTTTATAATAATAATATTACTTATATATATATTTGTATTTTTATAAATTAAAACTAATATAGCGTTAAGCTTTGTTTAAAAGATTCCCTGTGGACGAACCGGACTTACTAAAAACTACACTACTGTACGATTAGGCACACTGCCTATAAGTGTTGTAGCAAGGTTTAAGTATATCCACTCGATAAATAAATAAATAACTTGTGTAAAATTGTAGCATATTTAATAGTATTTAGTTGTAAAAATAAAGCTATTTCATATACACCTCGCATAGCATCAGTCAACGTTAGTCGTTACATGTAAGTGTTGTTTTGAAACCTTTAGGTTAACGATCTTGTTAAATGTTGTTAACCCATTGTTTATTATATCAAATGATATGTTAAGTTATTATATTATCATGATAACATGATGTATTAATATATCTTAATATGATATATATACAGTTAAATATTGTTACAACGATAATCGTTACATATATGTCGCGTTTCGAAATCATTAAGTTAGTAGTCTTGTTTTTACATATGTAGTTCATTGTTAATACACTAACTGACATGTTTACTTATCATTTATCATGTTTATATATAGTGTAACAATATCTTAAAATGATTCATATGTAATTAGTAAAACGTTGTTATAACGATAATCGTTATATATATCGTTTTCAAGTTTCTTAATTCAATAGTCTCATTTTTATGTATATAACTCATTGTTAAAATACCTAATGAGATACTTACTTATCATAATAACATGTTAACTATATATATATATATATATATATATATATATATATATATATATATATATATATATATATATATATATATATATATATATATATATATATATATATATATATATATATATATATATATATATCCATATATGAAACGACCCGTCAAAGTACACTTGACGACCATCGTTATCTTGGTCCCACAGCTTGATCATAACTCTATATAAATTTAATAAATAACCTTGCATTCTTTATTTAAAAACGATTTCCTATAAAGGAAACCTATCAAAATATGTAAGTTTAGAAAAACCATACATTATTACTTAACCAAAAGTTGACCAAAACAAAGTCAACAGCATCCACTATTAAATGTATCAAAATAGAATGCAAGTTATTGTTTAACAAAAGCTGCCATCATAAATATGCAGACTCTCTAAGCACAGCGGAAGCATTCAATCATGAACCTGAGAATAAAACATGCGAGTAACTGTCAACAAAAATGTTGAGTGAATTATAGGTTTAATATTGCAAACAATATTTAATTTAAACCGTAAAAAATTATGTTTGAAAACATAAAAACTCCTTTTTGGACCACAAAATTATATGCTAGAAAACATATAAAAACATTATTCCATTTACCGTGAGCCACCTGGTAACCACTTAACCATTTATTTACCCTTGCCAAACGCAATAAATAATATACACCGAACAAGTGTATCTTCAACTAAATACGAAGTACTAAACATTTCGATTATAAATTGCTAGCGCGACTAGCTCGAAATGGGGTTGTCAAACCCGATAGATCTATCCGTAGGATTCGCGTTCACTAGTAGAAACCAGTGACTACAGTTACCAGACTAGGGAATATTTTTGTTCAACTCACAATGAATAATTTAAACCAACTTCCGCTTGTGTCCAAAATATAAAATAAATTGCATGTATTCTCATCCCAAAAGATTTAAAATAGAAAATGGGACTATAACTCACCTTAATAGCAAATGAAGTAACCACATAAATATGCGAACATCAAATGAAGTAAAGTGATCAGGAATGATCACAACGCCGACCCTAATCAAGAAACAAGAAGTGTAATCGCGTAGAGAACGGAACGAGGAACGCGTTGGTATAGATGATCTCTTGATCCAATCTTGAAAAATTGATGAAGATGATGATGTTAGTGTGGTGTTGGGCGACGGCAAGGGGAAGAAAAAAGGGAGGAAGAGAGCAAAAATAAGATTAGGTTTGATTAGAAAGTGGAAAGTAAAAATTAAATGGGAAAAATAGAAAAACCAAGGGAGTATACTCCCTCCCTTGATGGGTCGGCCGAATGGGGTCATGGGGGTGGGTCCCATGGCCCAAAATTGCTAAATGTTTAAAAGCTTGTGGCCCGAAAGCCCGAACGAAACCCGAAACGCGAAAACGCACATACGTGATTAAAAATTCAGAAAGATAACAAACGCGCGACGAAAAATAAATATAAATACTATATATAATAATATGATCTTAAAATATCATATTTAAAATATTTAGGATTTAAATATCCCAAAAACGAGACCGTTGGTTTGAAAACCGAAAAGATTCGCCGGATAGAAATCCGCGATTCGTATAAACGTACGATTTAAAATATGAATACATATATTCACATAACACATAATAATTAATATATTATTACTAAAATAATAATATAGGTCACGAAAAGACGTAACACAATTAACAGTTAACGGTCGTTAAATAATTAACGGAAAAGATAACGGAAAAAGTAGGGTCGTGACAGTACCTTCCCGTTACGGAAATTTCGTCCCGAAATTTAAGCAGATGCAGGGGTTGACTCAGCATCTGGAAACAAATGCGGGTACTTCTGCTTCATCTGATCTTCACGCTCCCAAGTAAACTCGGGACCACGTCTGGCGTTCCATCTAACCCAGACAATAGGAATTCGGCTCTGCTTAAGAGTCTTAACTTCTCGATCCTTAATTTCAATAGGTTCCTCAATAAAGTGTAGTTGCTTATCAACATGAAGTTCTTCTAGAGGAATAGTCTTGTCGGCCTCGGCCAAACACTTCTTTAAGTTCGATACATGAAAAACATCGTGAACAGCACTGAGTTCTTGGGGCAGTTTCAAACGATATGCCACCGGTCCAACTCTCTCAACAATCTCAAATGGTCCAACAAAACGAGGACTTAGCTTTCCCCTTTTACCAAAACGGATCACACCCTTTGAAGGTGAAACTTTTAACATAACACGATCACCAACTTGAAATTCCACATCTTTCCTTCCCCTATCGGCATAACTTTTTTGCCGACTTCTAGCGGTTCTCAACCTTTCCTTAATCTGTACAATCTTCTCGGTAGTCTCGTGAATAATTTCTGGACCTGTGAGTTGAGCATCCCCAACCTCATTCCAATAGACAGGAGACCTACACTTCCTACCATACAGAGCTTCAAACGATGCGGCTTGACTACTTGCGTGATAACTGTTGTTATAAGAAAATTCAGCTAGCGGCAAATATTTATCCCACCTATTACCAAAATCAATAACACACGCTCGCAACATATCTTCCAACGTCTGAATGGTCCTTTCACTCTGACCATCCGTTTGAGGATGATAAGCGGTGCTCATATCTAACCTAGTTCCCAAGGCTTCCTGTAAAGATCGCCAAAACCTCGATACAAATTGACTGTCTCAGTCCGAAATAATGGATACAGGAACACCATGCCTAGAAACAATCTCCTTCAAGTATAAACGAGTGAGTTTCTCCATTAAATCTGTTTCCCTGATCGTAAAAAAGTGAGCCGACTTAGTGAGTCGATCTACAATCACCCAAAATGTATCATAACCACCCACAACTCTCGGTAACTTCGTAATAAAATCCATTGCAATGCTTTCCCACTTCCACTCGGGAATTTCAAGTTGCACCAAAAGTCCTGGCGGTTCTGATGTTCAGCTTTAACCTTAGCACAGGTCAAATACTTAACCACATACGTAGCCACATCAGCCTTCAAATGAGGCCACCAATACAGCTCCTTAAGATCATGATACATCTTTCCTGAATCAGGATGAATAGAGTACCTAGACTTATGAGCCTCATCCAAAACAAGTTGTCGCAGTTCACTAAACTTCGGAACCCAAAGACGTCCTGCAAAGTACCTAGTACCATCTGCTCGAATCTCAAATTTCTTAGCCATATCTCTTACGTTCTCTTTCACAAAATTTTCTTCCTTTAAGGCTTCTTGTTGTGCCTCAAGAATCTGCCTTGCGAGGTTTGTTCTAATTGTCATATTCAAGGCTCTAAACCTGCGAGGTTCAACCCTTTCTTTATGACTTAACACACCGGCCACAACGTTGGTCTTTCCCGGATGATATAAAAGTTCACAATCATAATCATTCAACGTCTCAATCCATCTTCGTTGCCTCATATTCAACTGTTTCTGATCAAGGATGTGTTGAAGACTTTTGTGATCAGTGTACATAGTACTTTTGACCCCATATAAGTAATGTCTCCAATCCTTGAGTGCAAACACAACAGCTCCCAATTCTACATCATGGGTTGTATAATTCTGTTCATGAATCTTCAACTGACGTGACGTGTAAGCAATGACTTTCTTTCGTTGCATCAAAACACAACCAAAGTCTTGACATGAAGCATCACAATAGATAACAAAATCATTGTTACCCCCAGGTAGTGATAATATCGGTGCAGAAGTTAACTTCTTCTTCAGAGTTTGGAAAGCAGACTCTTGTTCACTCTTCCACTCATACTTCTTCCCCTTGTGCGTTAAAGCAGTCAGAGGTTTTTCTACTCGTGAAAAATCTTGAATGAACCTTCTATAATAACCTGCCAACCCTAGAAACTGAGTAACTTGGGTAGGAGTTTTCGGAATTTCCCACTTTTCAATCGCCTCAATCTTAGCAGGATCAACTTGTATTTCCTGTTTACTAACAATATGTCCAAGGAATTGAACTTCTCTTAACCAGAAAGCACACTTAGAGAACTTAGCGTACAACTCTTCTTTTCTAAATAAATCAAGCACTAACTTCAAATTTTCCTCGTGCTCTTCATCACTCTTGGAATAAATAAGGATGTCGTCGATGAAAACAATAAAAAATTTGTCCAGATAGGGTATACACACGGTTCATGAGGTCCATGAACACAGCAAGTGCGTTGGTTAATCCGAACGACATAACAAGAAATTCATAGTAACCATAACAGGTACGGAAAGCGGCTTTCGGAATATCAGTTTCTTTAGCCCGCAGTTGGTGATAACCGGAACGAAGATCAATCTTAGAATAAACGGATGAACCTTGAAGTTGATCGAACAGATCATCAATTCTCGGAAGAGGGTAACGATTCTTAACCGTAAGCTTGTTCAATTCACGATAATCAATGCACATCCAGAACGAACAATCTTTCTTCTTAATAAACAAAATAGGAGCTCCCCAAGGGGACGAACTGGGACGAATGAAATATAGTTGCAACAATAAAGGAAGAAATATATGGAGTAGTCACATCGGTGGCATAGATTTTTAAGGCAATTCTCTCAAAGGAGATAACGAGGATCATGGACTTCAAAGTAAATTTTCATTACATTTCCGAAAGGAAGACGTACGAAAAGTGTGATATTTCAATGAGAGTGAACTTCCTTGTACAATGAGCGAGGAAATCTAGGATTCATCCGTATTCTTAAATTTATGAGCGAATGAAAAGAAACGTGAATCGTGGATTATAAAGAGACTCCAGGTGAGATGAATCTCCAAAAATGACTCTGTGCATCTCAAAGTATTGAATCATAGGATTGATGTTTACGAGGGTGTTGTGGTTGACAGCGAATATTGAGAGTAGAAACTCCTCAAACGGTCTAGCGTAATATATATCCATGATACCCACTATAATAACAGTTGGGGTATAAACCCACCTAGCGCCTTTTCTACAATAGGGTGACCACCAAGCGTATCCCAAAAAATTGATTTATCGGTCCATGTTTCGGCCATGTCCAACCATAAGAGGGAAAATTTTATGAGCGCAAAGACTTTCCAACAAATTTTATAAAACCGGCATCCAAAGTGGCATAAGAGTTTCTATCAATGAACTTAATGGTAAGTTTCATCCTTAAACCGAGGATGAGAAGAACTGTAATCCAGACACTCTGTAGGGTAATGCGAAAAGTTGATAAAATTAATCAAAGGAGTTTTGAAAAAGCTTTAAACGTTTGATGTGACAACATAAACGGAACGAAGTTCTTAGTAATTTAGAAGTATGTACAATGTGTACCATTTTATATAAAATAATCTGACTTAATTAAACAACTCAATAAAGGTGTGGTTTTAAAATAATTTTGAAGGTATAATTTAGTGTGTACTAATCAAAATAGGTTAAGGTAAACTTATTCATTTGAATCTATACGTACATATACGATTTTATAAATTGTATACATGAAAAAATATTTCATTACTTCTATTCGCCCATAAATTCGTGAGAACCACCCAATTAAACAAATGTGTAAAACTCCCGATGATAAACAGAGTATCTGTATTTCAGAGGTTACATGTTGAAGTAAGATTGTGAAAGATCGAGTAAATGACCTGAATCGTCGTGCGACATTTGACCAACAAATGTTACGAGGTCATGAAAACCAATGAGTTAAATGTTGTTTTGACTATTATCAGGACATAAGTCCTTGGGCCAAAACTGTTCCCGAGTGAAGCTGTTGCTAACAAGCGAGTTATGAAAGGATGGAGCATGAGATAGATAATCTGGTTAAACCGAGCTTCTCGTATATCAACAAATAAGATAATGAATATTTTCCCTACCCATGTAATACATCGGAACTTCTAAATGAGTAGTGTAAAATTTTTTTTTGACTCGCTTTCTATTCCTCATCTCACAATATTGGGAATTCTTTATGAATTAACGTAATATAATCACGTTGGCCTGACGCCATTATATTTCACTAATTCATAGTTCCATTCCAATAGCACTACATGAGGTCAGGACACGCAATCTACCTCGAATTTCCACACAATTTCTCTAAAACAATTTCTTAAACAATGTGCTAAGGATAGCACAAGAGACAAAACATCAAAAGTAATGAATAGAAATAACGATGACATAAAAATGTCTTCGAAGTACCAAGAATATCTAAAAGTTAAGAATGACGTTTTTCGGTTCAAAAACCAAAGCACATAGGCACAACGGCACAAATACACGTAATATAACAAGAATGTTATATACCTAAACATAATAGTTGACATTGAAATGCCGAGCACTTAGAAGTCAAGAATGACATCTCACGTAATATAACTCAAATGTTATATACATAACTATAATAGATGACATAGAAATGTCGAGAATTTCAGAAGTCAAGAATGACATTCCTCGGTTTCACTACCCGAGGTGTTCTTATAAGGATAAGTTTGCATGAGTCAGAGAATACGTTTAAATCGAAATGGAAGTTCCTCCCGGATTCATAACATAATAGAGATGTATGTATGATAACAATATACATACTAATACGATACAAATAGTCACATATAATAATATTTTATAGGCCGGACTGTAGACTAGACTCACTAATGCACCCTATTGACTCGGTTAACGACATCAATGCAGCCTAATTCCCTACAACCAGAGCTCTGATACCAACTGAAATGACCTGTCAAAGTACACTTGATGACCATCGTTATCTTGGTCCCACAGCTTGATCATAACTCTATATGAATTTAATAAATAACCTTGCATTCTTTAATTAAAAATGATTTCCTATAAAGGAAACCTATCAAAATATGTAAGTTTAGAAAAACCATACATTATTACTTAACCAAAAGTTGACCAAAACAAAATCAACAGCATCCACTATTAAATGTATCAAAATAGAATGCAAGTTATTGTTTAACAAAAGCTGCCATCATAAATATGCAGACTCTCTAAGCACAGCGGAAGCATTCAATCATGAACCTGAGAATAAAACATGCGAGTAACTGTCAACAAAAATGTTGAGTGAATTATAGGTTTAATATTGCAAACAATATTTAATTTAAACCGTAAAAATTTATATTTGAAAACATAAAAACTCCTTTTTGGACCACAAAATTATATGCTAGAAAACATATAAAAATATTATTCCATTTACCGTGAGCCACCTGGTAACCACTTAACCATTTATTTACCCTTGCCAAACACAATAAATAATATACACCGAACAAGTGTATCTTCAACTAAATACGAAGTACTAAACATTTTGATTATAAATTGCTAGCGCGACTAGCTCGAAATGGGGTTGTCAAACCCGATAGATCTATCCGTAGGATTCGCGTTCACTAGTAGAAACCAGTTATTACAGTTACCAGACTAGGGAATATTTTTGTTCAACTCACAATGAATAATTTAAACCAACTTCCGCTTGTGTCCAAAATATAAAATAAATTGCATGTATTCTCACCCTAAAAGATTTAAAATAGAAAATGGGACTATAACTCACCTTAATAGCAAACGAAGTAACCACACAAATATTCGAACATCAAATGAAGTAAAGTGATCAGGAATGATCACAACGCTGACCCTAATCAAGAAACAAGAAGTGTAATCGCGTAGAGAACGGAACGAGGAACGCGTTGGTATAGATGATCTCTTGATCCAAGCTTGAAAAATTGATGAAGATGATGATGTTAGTGTGGTGTTGGGTGATGGCAAGGGGAAGAAAAAAGGGAGGAAGGGAGCAAAAATAAGATTAGGTTTGATTAGAAAGTGGAAAGTAAAAATTAAATGGGAAAAATAGAAAAACCAAGGGAGTATACTCCCTCCCTTGATGGGTCAGCCGAATGGGGTCATGGGGGTGGGTCCCATGGCCCAAAATTGCTAAATGTTTAAAAGCTTGTGGCCCAAAAGCTCGAATGAGACCCGAAACGCAAAAACGCACATACGTGATTATAAACTCGGAAAGATAACAAACGCTCGACGAAAAATAAATATAAATACTATATATAATAATATGATCTTAAAATATCATATTTAAAATATTTAGGATTTAAATATCCCAAAAACGCGACCGTTGGTTTGAAAACCGAAAAGATTCGCCGGATAGAAATCCGCGATTCGTATAAACGTACGATTTAAAATATGAATACATATATTCACATAACACATAATAATTAATATATTATTACTAAAATAATAATATAGGTCACGAAAAGACGTAACACAATTAACAGTTAACGGTCATTAAATAATTAACGGAAAAGATAACGGAAAAAGTAGGGTCGTGACAATATATATGTCATCATATAGTTTTTACAAGTTTTATGGTTCGTGAATCACCGGTCAACTTGGGTGGTCAATTGTCTATATGAAACATATTTCAATTAATCAAGTTTTAACAAGTTTGATTGCTTAACATGTTGGAAACACTGTAAATAACCATTTCATTTAATATATATATATATATATATAAACATGGAAAAGTTCGGGTCACTACAATCTCTGTTGAAATTGTTGGTTCAAAAAGTTTATAGTAAGGATTTCAAACATTTTTCATTCCGGAATTATAGTCTATAATAGTCTCTAAGCTCGTAATTGATTTTGTGTTCTTAAAATATTTAAATGAGCTGTTACGGTTTTTATTTAATCTTTGGATTTATTTAATTAATTGAATTAATCCTTAATCGTTTCAGTGTCAGTTATAAATCTTAAATTTATATAAGAAACTAATCATAGGTTAGGATTAAGCTTGGTCAATTTGAATCTGTTCTTAATGAAGATGATGATAAAATAAAACGGGTTAAAAATAAAGCTGTTGGGTTTAATCCAGAGAAATAGGAGTGGTCGAGTGGTCTGACTGATGTTGCTTAACCGAGAGGTCTCGGGTTCAATCCCTGCTTGGTGCACCTCTTTTTAAAATGAGCTTTCTAAGGTAGTTTTTCATTTTTAAAAATCATTATTATTATTATTATTATTATTATTATTATTATTATTATTATTATTATTATTAGTATTATTGTCATTATTATTATTATGATCAAGATTACTATTATTATTGAAAATATTATAGTTATTATTAGTTTTGTAATTATTATTATTATTATTATCATTAATTATTATTATTGTTATTATGTTAGTCATTATTATTAACGAGATGATTTAGGATATTATCATTATCAATACTAGTATAATTTAAAAAGTTATTAGTAATATCATTACTACAAATATTATTGTTATTATTAGTATTATTATCATTATATTATTATTGCTAGTATTATTAATATGATTTCAAGGTTATTAAACAGGTTAATAAAACAAGTATATAATAAAAGTTTTTATATTAAAGATTATAGAAATTTGTTATAATTACATGAATACATGTAAAATTATAATTTTGATACAAATTAAGGTTATGAGAAGCCATAGTTATTAACTACGAAGATTATGATTATTATGACCATGAAAATAAAGGTTTTCATAATATTATTAATCCTTTATATACTAAAAGTCATGATAGAATGTGTAGTTTTAGTTGTTTTAGAACGTAGTTTTTCATTTGCGTTCACACTACACCCGGTCCCTCAACTTCCACTTACTTTACACAACGACCCTTCAATTTTACACTTTTTTGTGGGTAAAAAGCGTAATTATATAATTTTATTAAAATAAAAGAAACTAACTCCACCCGAATTTTTAAACGGGCCATATCTCCTCGCTCGGTGAGAGTTAAATTTTTCAGAGACCACCGTTCAACTCGAAAAGGTCTCACGAACCCAACGGGACTAACTATACGTGAAACGAAGACTTTTAAAAAAATGCTTAACACAACGACAGCCTGTATCTTTCTGTTCGTCACAAGCTAAATTTTTCCGACAACACCATTACACTCGAAAAAAATTTATGAACAAAACAAAACTAACTACGTTCGAATTGGACACTTTTTAAAAAACATTTAAGACAACGAGATCTAAAATGGCGCTTAAGACATGAGCCATTTTCCCCTCTGTAAATACACAACGCTACGTTAAATATGAATACACAAGCCGAAAGCCCCTGCTGCATCGCGCGGGCCGGGCCCGGACTAGTTATTATTAAATATATAAATTTTGATATAAATATTATTATTATGAAAATGACTAGAATTTTAATCAAAATATGATTTAATGGAATTAGTAAAATTATTATAACTATTCTTATCATATTTATTATAATTATGATACAATATAGTATTATTGTCATTATTAATATCATTATTTTTATTAACATTATTATTATCGCTTTTATCATTACTATTATAAAATAACATTATTATTACTAATATTTATGTTATTATAATTAATAATTTAACAAACAAATAGAAATATACTTAATACACATAATTAAACTATATTAATATCTTATTTATTAAAATATATAAAATGAATAAACTTAATTAAATAATTAAATATATAAGTATTAATATAAAAACTATATCACTAATAATATATATATATATATATATATATATATATATATATATATATATATATATATATATATATATATATATATATATATATATATATATATATATATATATATATATATATATATATATATATATATATATATGTTCGATTACAAGTATATGTTTTAATATGTATATGAATGATCTAGGTTCGTGAATCCGAGGCCAACCCTGCATTGTTTAATATCGTCATATGTATTTTTACTACAAAATACAGTATAGTGAGTTTCATTTGCTCCCTTTTTAAATGCTTTTGCAATATATATTTTTGGGACTGAGAATACATGCGCTGCTTTTATAAATGTTTTACGAAATAGACACAAGTAATCAAAACTACATTCTATGGTTGGATTATCAAATCGAATATTCCCCTTTTTAGCTTGGTAGCCTAAGAATTAGTGAAATGGCCCCTAATTGACGCGAATCCTAAAGATAGATCTATGGACCTTGACACGTCCCATTCGGGTTACGAATGCTTTAGTACTTCGATTATCATGTCCGATGAGAGTCTCGGAATGATGGGGATATTCTATATGCATCCTGTTAGTTCGGTTATCAAGCGTTCACCATATGAATAATTTTTATCTCTATGCAGTTTGCGAAATGCCTGATTTGAGATGATGTTTATGAGAAATGAAATGAAAGTATTGTGGTCTATTAAATTATGGAAATGATTGATTACGATAAACTAATGAACTCACCAACCTTTTGGTTGACACTTTTAAGCATGTTTATTCTCAGGTATGAAAGAAATCCTCCGATGTGCATTTGCTCATTTTAGAGATATTACTTGGAGTCATTCATGACATATTTCAAAAGACGTTGCATTCAAGTCATTGAGTTCAATAAAAATTATTATGGCAGATTAGGTCAATTATTGTTGGATATATTATGAAATGGTATGCATGCCGTCAACTTTCGATGTAATGAAAGTTTGTCTTTTAAAAATGAATGCAATGTTTGAAAATGTATCATATAGAAGTCAAGTACCTCGCGATGTAACCAAATATAATATATTAGTCCAGATGGATTAGGACTGGTCATGAAATTGACAAGCCCAGTCAGAGAATTTGAACTGCTTTAGTACTTAGATTTTTCTCTACAGGCGAGTGGTTCTGTTTTGGGGATATTCTAGATGCTTTTTTGTTAATGTCGGTCACCAGGTGTTCAAACATATGAATGATTTTTATATGGATGGTTATTTATGAAGAATGAAATCTTGTGTAACGACCCAGCTTTTTCGACTTTCTTTTGTGCTTTGTGCTTTCACTAAACTGTGTATTTGTGCGTACTGAGCTAGCTTATGCTCTGGGATCTTTAATCATGATTAATTACTCTCGTTAATATCTTATAACATGCTATTAAGTGTGTAATCACTTAACTTGATCCCCGAATGCTTTTACGATCGTTGGTGTCACTTATCGTTTTAAACGAGATACGTACTTGGTACACGTTAAACTTTTGTCGTAATTGGAATATTATGACTGCGTAGACTTGATTGTTATTTATTATAACAATTACTCGGCTTGAGGGCTTATTTAATTAAGTTTAGTGTTTACTAATGCTTACTAGTTACCTTAATGGACTTAACACCTTAATTGACTTTCCATGTCCCGACTTGTCTTTTCGACACGCGCTTTTCACGAATAATATTTCGAATATTATTTACGTACATAATTAATTATTATTAAGTATTTTTAATTAACTAATGTATGTAGTTAATTACTTGGGCTTTATTTATTTAATTATTGCATACTTGGACTTGGGCTTTTATTAATGGATTTAGACTTGGAAGCCCACCCTACTTTTCTTAATGGACTACTAGTAAGTGATAATGCTAAAAACGAACATATATTTCATAGCATTATTCCTCAAGAAAGACAAGCTTTTAGTTGCAATTGTTCTATTTACAAGTGATATTCGTTTAAATAATAAAAGGTGAAGACAAAAGACAGATTCGACGAATTGAAGACGCAAACGACCAAAAAGCTCAAAAGAACAAAAGACAATCAAAAAGGTTCCAATTATTGATAAGAAACGTCTCGAAATTACAGAAGTACAAGATTCAAAACGCAAAGTACAAGATATTAAATTGTACGCGAGGATGTTCGAAAATCCGGAACCGGGACTAGAGTCGACTCTTAACGCTCGACGCAACGGACTAAAAATTACAAGTTAACTATGTATATAAATATAATATAATATATAATTAATTATATATATATTATATATATATATATTAAAAACCGTCGGCAGCAAGAAACTCCAAGGGTGTGAGCTGTAAATATATCTCCGCGACTCGCGGAGTTTGAAGGGCATTTTGCCGCGAGTCGCGGAGCCCCAAAAATCAAGTCTGGCTATAAAGCAAACCGAATTCTGATCAAATTTCATATCTTATTTCTCTATCTCTCTCAATATATACGATATATATATATAATTTATATTTTAATTTTAATTTTAATTTTAATTCTAATAATAAGGGTATGTTAGCGAATGTTGTAAGGGTGTAAGTCAAAATTCTGTCCGTGTAACGCTACGCTATTTTTAATCATTGTAAGTTATGTTCAACCTTTTTACATTAATGTCTCGTAGCTAAGTTATTATTATGCTTATTTAAAACGAAGTAATCATGATGTTGGGCTAATTACTAAAATTGGGTAATTGGGCTTTGTACCATAATTGGGGTTTGGATAAAAGAACGACACTTGTGGAAACTAGACTATGGGCTATTAATGGGCTTTATATTTGTTTAACTAAATGAAAGTTTGTTAATGTTAATATAAAGATTTACAATTGGGCGTCCCTATAAATTATCATATACACTCGATCGGACACGATGGGCGGGGTATTTATATGTACGAATAATCGTTCATTTAACCGGACACGGGAATGGATTAATAGCCACTAGAATAATTAAAACAGGGGTGAAATTACATTCAAGGGTAATTGGTGTAATTGTTAACAAAGTAGTAAAACCTTGGTTTACACGCAGTCGATAACCTTGTGTATTCATTAAACAAAGTATTAAAACCTTGTTACAATTCGAATCCCCAATTAGTTGGAATATTTATCTTCGGGTATAATAATAATTTGACAAGGACACTTGCAATTTATATTTATGACTGATGGACTGTTATGGACAAAAACCAGACGGACATATTGAATAATCCAGGACAAAGGACAATTAACCCATGGGCATAAAACTAAAATCAACACGTCAAACATCATGATTACGGAAGTTTAAATAAGCATAATTCTTTTATTTCATATTTAATTTCCTTTATTTTATATTTAATTGCACTTCTAATTATCGCATTTTTATTTATTGTTATTTAATCGCACTTTTAATTATCGTACTTTTTAATTATCGCAAGTTTATTTTATCGTACTTTTATTATTCGCAATTTCATTATCGTTATTTACTTTACGCTTTAATTTAAGTCTTGTATTTATTTTATATTTTACATTAGGTTTTAACTGCGACTAAAGTTTTAAAATCGACAAACCGGTCATTAAACGGTAAAAACCCCCTTTATAATAATAATATTACTTATATATATATTTGTATTTTTATAAAAGTAAACTAATATAGCGTTGAGCTTTGTTTAAAGATTTCCCTGTGGAACGAACCGGACTTACTAAAAACTACACTACTGTACGATTAGGTACACTGCCTATAAGTGTTGTAGCAAGGTTTAAGTATATCCATTCTATAAATAAATAAATATCTTGTGTAAAATTGTATCGTATTTAATAGTGTTTTCCTAGTAAAATAATAACTATTTTATATACACCTCGCTTCGCATCAAGTTATTTTTGGCGCCGCTGCCGGGGAAAAAAAACTCTTAAACGCCGGAAGCGCAACGCTAATATAAAAAAAAAAAAAAAAATTTTAGTTACTTTTATTAAAAATTCGCTTTTGTAAAAATACGTTTTAATTATTCAAAAATATAAAAAGAAAAACAAAAATATATGTATTTTTAAGATTTTGTAAATATTTAAGTTTTATAAGTTTCTTTATTTCTATTTTAGTTTATAAAAATATAAGTTTTATTTTAAAATCGTTTATTTAAATATAAAAAACATAAAACATAAAATTAAAAAAAAAAAAAATTAAAGAAAAAAACGCGTAAAAACACAAAGCTGTCAACTGAATTCCTGAACCCCGCGACTCGCGGGGTGTTCTTCTTTATTTGCCGCAACTCGCGGAGACCTTCTGACACACGGACAAAACCCTAATCAAGCATTGATTACGGGTTATTTTTAATTATTATTAATTATTAAACCTAATTATAATTATTATTATTATTATTTTTAGTTTTAGTTTTATTTTTACTTTTTATTTATTTATGTATTTAGTATTAATTAAGTTTTTATAAAATTATAAAATTAATAGTTTTATTAAATAAATAATATAAAAATAATATTTTTATAAAAATTGTACTTTTTACAACTTTTTGTATATTTTTATATTTTGTCCCTTTTTAATCGTTGTAGCGTAATATTTGTATTTTTAGCTCATATTTAATTTTAAACTTAGTTTTTGCTATAGTTATTTTTACTCCTAGATTTTTAGGCTTTGCCATAAAATTCCTTAAGTGCTTTTTCTTTAGACTAAGATTTAGGTGCTTTAGAATTTTGCGACGCCTTTTTAAGTTTTAGTTTCTTTTTAAGTTATTTCCATTTGGGATTTAGTTTTTCCTGTAAGCTTTAATATTTTTAGACCTTTTACTATGTATCAATTATCATTCCAATTAGTAATTTCAATTTGCGATTATAATTTTAAGTTAGTTGTAGTAATAAGGTTAAATTAGTTAAGTATTTTTAAGTTTTGATAAGTTTCTTTTATTTTTCCGTCACCTTTTATTTTTCAATCATTTTTTCTTTTTCGACCTTTTTCGACGAACTCTTTTTCTCTCTTATTTCTCGCCATTCTAGTTTTTAGGACTTAGAATTTTTTCTACTTCTTCTCTAAATTTCTTAAAATTACGAAAATTTATTTTAAGTGGTTAAATTAATAGACATCAAAATTTTCTGGTTCGTAGTAATAGTTGGATTTGTACGTGGACCGGGTTATTGGAGCCAAACAGTCCTCAATTATATTGAGACCAAACGAATCCTGCCCCTCTGCTGCATCTTTTGGCTATTCGAAACGTGGGCAAAATCAGAAAAGTCTATTGATTGGATAACTTATTATAACTTTTCTTTCCTTTTAAAAACTAATAGGATATTCTGTGAATGCACCGAGCAAGACGTTCATCACCTTTTGTACGTTCACCACCTGTAACTCGATCAAGACATCGTTTAACAAATATAACCGCCGTTGATTTTTCTTTAGAATCGTCATCCAGTCGACCAAGTACTTCAGTTCAAATTTCCGATAATCCATTTTTTTGAACCCAACCTCACAATTGAGAATCCAGAGAATATTCAGGAACGGTTCATAGATCCTGAACCATTAAACTTTCCTCCGGAACCAACAATCATTCAAACAGAGATTGTTGAGGAACGAACTATTAAAACAGAATCATCTAGTGATACCGATTCAACAAATTCAATTATGGAGAATCTGGAACCTTTAAGTATGGAAGACCGAATGAGAGCTAAACGCACTGGCCAAGGTCACGCAATTACTCATCCAGACATTAATGAGCCAGATTATGAAATCAAAGGACAAATTTTACACATGGTGACTAATCAATGCCAATTTAGTGGTGCGCCGAAGGAAGATCCAAATGAACATCTACGTACCTTTAATAGGATCTGCACACTATTTAAAATACGAGAAGTGGAGGATGAACAGATATATCTCATGTTATTTCCCTGGACTTTAAAGGGAGAAGCCAAAGATTGGTTGGAATCGTTACCTGAAGGGGCGATCGATACATGGGATGTTTTAGTTGACAAATTTCTTAAACAATTTTTTCCTGCATCTAAAGCCGTAAGACTTCAAGCAGAAATTGTTACGTTCACACAGAAGCCAAATGAAACTCTATATGAGGCGTGGACAAGATATGGAAAGTTGTTAAGAGGATGTCCGCAACATGGTTTAGACACCTGTCAAATAGTACAAATATTCTACCGAGGATGCGACATCACTACAAGAAAAGACATAGATATAGCAGCTGGTGGTTCTATTATGAAGAAAACCGAAACTGATGCTTACAAAATTATTGATAACACTGCTTCCCACTCACATGAGTGGCACCAAGAAAAAGACATCATTAGATCATCTAAAGCAGCTAGAGCCGATTCTAGCCATGACTTAGATTCCATTTCCGCAAAGATAGATGCTTTCGAGAGACGAATGGAAAAGATGACTAAGGATATTCACTCTATACGAATTAGTTGTGAGCAGTGTGGAGGACCACATTTGACAAAAGATTGTCTCAGTATTGAATTAACAATGGAACAAAGAGAGAATATTTCATACATAAACCAAAGGCCTGGAAATAATTATCAGAATAATTATCAACCGCCAAGACCGATTTACAATCAAAACCAGAATTATAACCGAAATATTCCATACAATAACCAACAAGGTCCTAGCAATCAACAAGTATCCAATAATACTTATAATCAGCAAAGACCGAATTTTCAAAACAAACCACCACAACAAACCGATGATAAAAAGCCGAATTTAGAAGATATGATGACGAAGCTAGTTGAAACTCAAACGCAGTTTTTCACATCTCAAAAACAAACAAATGAACAAAATGCTCAAGCATTTAGAAATCAACAAGCTTCTATTCAAAATCTGGAACAAGAAGTAAGTAACCTAGCAAGGTTGATAGGTGAAAGAAAACCGGGAAGTCTACCTAGCGATACAAATGCTAACCCCCGGAATGAAACAGCTAAAGCTATTACCACAAGAAGTGGTACAACACTTAAACCACCTGAAATACCTGTAACTTCTGATGAAACTATTCCTACTCCACAAGAACCACAACCTGAGCAAGATAAGGAAAAAGAACCGGTAGTTGAAAAGGTTAATGAAGATAACACAGTTAAGGATAAACCTTATGTTAAACCATACCAACCACCACTTCCTTATCCGAGTAAAATGAAGAAAGAAAAACTTGAAGCCGAGCAATCCAAATTCTTGGATATGTTTAAACAAATAAATGTAAATCTTCCTTTCATTGATGTGATTTCAGGAATGCCAAGATATGCTAAATTCTTGAAAGATCTAATCACGAATAGAAAGAAAATGGAAGAACTCTCGGCTGTTACTATGAATGCTAATTATTCAGCAGTGCTGTTGAATAAGATACCAGAAAAACTATCTGATCCAGGAAGTTTCACAATTCCATGTTTTCTGGGTAGTCTTAGTTCAATAGAAGCATTGGCAGACTTAGGTGCTAGTATAAATCTAATGACGTATTCACTATACGCTAAACTAGACCTTGGAGAATTGAAACCAACCAGAATAAGCATACAACTAGCCGATAGATCAATAAAATATCCTAGAGGGATAATGGAGAACATGCTAGTTAAAGTTGGTACTTTAGTATTTCCAGTAGATTTTGTTGTTTTGGACATGGAAGAAGATTCTCAAGTTTCTCTCATATTAGGAAGACCATTCTTAAACACGGCTAAAGCAATGATAGACGTGTTCGGTAAGAAACTGACCCTAAGTATAGAGGATGAGAGTGTTACCTTTTCAGTTGATAGAGCAATGCAACAACCACAATCTGCAGATGATACATGTTATTATATTAAAACTATAGATGCACATGCAGAATTATTAGAAGAATTTCCAGAATTACAAGGAACAGGAGAATGTTCTTTAGGAGAAAGTAATGAACCAATTGATGAAGCTGAAATGTTAGCTACACTTATAGCTAATGGATATGAACCAACAATAGAAGAAATTCAAATGCTAAAAGAAGAAGACAGATATCGATATAAATCATCGATAGAAGAACCTCCGAAATTAGAGTTAAAGCCACTTCCAAACCATTTGGAATACGCTTATTTACATGGTGAATCTGAATTACCTGTAATAATATCGTCTTCTCTTACTGAAAATGAGAAATCACAACTCATTTCTGTGTTGAAAGCTCATAAACCAGCCATTGCATGGAAGATTCATGATATTAAAGGAATAAGTCCTTCGTATTGCACACATAAAATCCTTATGGAAGAAGGTCATAAAACGTATGTGCAACGTCAACGAAGACTAAATCCTAATATGCAAGATGTAGTCAAGAAAGAGATTATTAAACTGCTAGATGCAGGTTTGATATATCCAATTTCTGATAGTCCATGGGTAAGCCCAGTTCAATGCGTGCCTAAGAAGGGTGGCATGACTGTCATCACAAATGAGAAAAATGAGCTTATTCCTACTAGGACTGTAACAGGATGGCGTGTATGTATTGATTATAGAAAATTAAATGACGCCACCAGAAAAGATCACTTTCCCTTACCTTTCATAGATCAAATGTTGGAAAGATTAGCCGGAAATAGTTACTATTGTTTTCTAGATGGATTTTCCGGATATTTTCAAATTCCAATAGCACCCGAAGATCAAGAGAAAACCACATTCACGTGCCCTTATGGTACTTTTGCTTACAAACGCATGCCATTTGGACTTTGTAACGCCCCTGCAACCTTTCAAAGGTGTATGATGGCGATTTTTCATGACATGATAGAAGAATGCATGGAAGTATTCATGGATGACTTTTCAGTCTTCGGTGATACATTTAAATCATGTCTAGTTAATCTGGAACGAATGCTAATTAGATGCGAAAAATCAAATCTAGTACTTAATTGGGAGAAATGCCATTTCATGGTTAAAGAAGGCATCGTTCTTGGGCATAAAATTTCAAAAGAAGGAATTGAAGTGGATAGAGCTAAAGTAGATGTAATTGCTAAACTTCCACATCCCACCAATGTTAGAGGAGTTAGGAGTTTTCTAGGGCATGCCGGTTTTTACCGACGTTTTATAAAAGATTTTTCTAAAATTGCCACTCCTATGAATAAACTCCTAGAAAAGGATGCGCCATTCATCTTTTCAGATGAGTGTATCAAATATTTTAATATTCTTAAAGAAAAACTCACTAATGCACCGATCATGATAACACCAAATTGGAATCTACCATTTGAACTAATGTGCGATGCAAGTGATTTTGCAATGGGAGCCGTTTTAGGACAAAGGATTGAAAAACGATTTCAACCTATATATTATGCTAGTAAGACGTTACAAGGAGCACAAACGAACTATACAACTACTGAAAAAGAACTCCTTGCTATTGTCTTTGCTTTTGACAAATTTCGATCATATCTCGTTCTAGCAAAAACGGTGGTCTATACCGACCATTCTGCTCTTAGATACCTATTTTCAAAACAAGATGCTAAACCAAGATTAATCCGTTGGATCTTACTCTTACAAGAGTTTGATATTGAAATCCGAGATAAAAGAGGAGCAGAAAATCTCGCCGCTGATCATCTTTCTCGTCTTGAAAATCCCGAATTAGAAGTTCTAAATGAATCGGCCATACAAGACAACTTTCCTGATGAATATCTATTGAAGATAGATTATAAAGAAATCCCATGGTTTGCAGACTATGCAAACTACTTAGTTTGTGGATTCCTTGAAAAAGGATTATCGTACCAAAGACGAAAGAAATTCTTCAGTGATATAAAACACTATTTCTGGGAAGATCCACATCTGTTTAAAAGTTGTCCCGATGGAATAATACGCCGATGTGTATTTGGAGATGAAGCTAGTAAAATTTTAAACCATTGTCACACATGACCAACAGGAGGGCATTATGGGCCTCAACTAACAGCAAGAAAAGTTTATGAAGCTGGATTCTATTGGCCTACAATTTACAAAGACGCACACCTTCTTTGCAAATCCTGTGATGCATGTCAAAGGGCCGGAAAAATAAGTCAACGTGATGAAATGCCACAAAATGTCATCCAAGTATGTGAAGTATTTGACATTTGGGGTATTGACTTTACGGGTCCATTTCCAAAATCTCATAATAATCTATATATACTCGTAGCCATTGATTATGTATCTAAATGGGCGGAAGCACAATCTCTCCCAACTAACGATGCACGAGTTGTAGTCAACTTTTTAAAACGTCTTTTTGCAAGGTTTGGAACACCGAAAGCTTTAATAAGTGATCGGGGTACTCATTTCTGTAATAATCAACTTGAGAAAGTTCTTAAAAGATATGGAGTAACTCATAAAATCTCCACCGCATATCATCCACAAACAAGTGGACAAGTTGAAAATACAAACCGAGCTTTAAAACGTATTCTAGAGAAAACCGTAGGATCAAATCCGAAGGAATGGTCCATTAAATTGGAGGATGCACTCTGGGCTTTTAGAACAGCCTACAAAACTCCAATTGGAACCACACCTTTTAGACTTGTGTATGGAAAAGCATGTCATCTTCCAGTAGAAATTGAACACAAAGCATTTTGGGCTTTGAAGACATGTAATCTTGATTTACATGAAGCTGGACGTCTACGATTAAGTCAACTAAACGAATTAGAAGAATTAAGACATGAAGCATACGAAAATTCGTTAATCTATAAAGAAAGAACGAAGAAATGGCATGATAAAAGAATCAGAAGTTCAAAAGAATTCAAAGAAGGAGACAGAGTTCTTCTTTTCAATTCACGATTCAAGCTATTTCCTGGAAAATTGAAATCAAGATGGTCTGGACCATTCATAGTCAAAAGAGTTTTCCCATACGGAACGATAGAATTGATAAATTCAAATGGGATTGAATTTAAAGTTAATGGTCACAGAGTTAAACATTACATACATGGTCCGATGGAAGTCGACAACGAAGTTAATCACAATTTCGACACCACAGCTAACTAAGTGTGGGGAGAATCAAGTCTTTAAAGGATAATATATATTTCTGTTAGAGTTAGATTGTCTGTTTTCGTGTAGTTCTCGAAAATGGAACACGTATGGTCTTTCCCTAGCAGACCCTAAAGAACTAGTCTTCTCCCCCCATTCTGAATTTTTATTTTTTTTTAGGTTTTTACAAAATGAAGACTGCCTGTGAACTAAACCATGGTCTAATGCTACACGCTTTGATCACTAAACGTAATAATGACATACTACCGAGTGAATTAGTATCAGTAATCAGAGAAAGAATGGACGGAGTTAGAAAAGGATCCAGATGCGAAGATAATAAGTTACAATTTGGTAAAGGAAAATCAAAATCCGCAGCGAAAAGAAGAGCACGACACCTAGAACGATGTCACAAATGCGGAAAATGGTCACATGGAGGTAAATGTTCAAATAATCAAACCTATTCAAATACCGAATTTGTTACTTTATGCAGAGACGGACCGTTCATATGTTTAGAAGAAAAGACAATGAATGCTCGAGGTTACGCCTATGCAGCCATGGAAAACCAATTAAACCGACTATCTTATGAATATAATAGATCATATAACTAAGAAATCTATTTCACAGGTATGTCTGTACAGTTTTTATTTTTATTTTTATTTTTAACCTTTTGATAATAAACGCTAATTTGTTCGCTAAAAAGTATTAAATTGGTATTGAATAAAATTAGGTTTGGCGACCGAAATTATTGATATCATTCAAAAATTTATTACATCACTGCGAAATTTAACGTTTATTCTTAAGGTATAAATATCTTTAATCAATCAACCCAAAATATTTCAAAAATTCGTCATGAGTTAAATTAGGTCTTGGAACCGAAATTACTTTACCGAAAAGAGGGGCGCATATTTTTGATAATATTTGATTGATTAAAGTGGGATAAAAAGACAAAAAGATTTTTAATTTTATTTTTACCATGTTTTTAAAATTAATATTTAAATCTTAAATTAATATTGTAAACTTTGTAAAAACAATATATTTAAAATTGTAAATATTTGATAAATTAATATAAGTGTGGTATGAATTTATGAATTTTTAAATTAAGTTTGGTGTGAATTTTTAATTTTTAAAATATGAAATTTAAATTTTATGCATTTCAAATTTTAAGTTTGGTGTGAATTTTTAATTTTTAATTTTTAATTTTGAATTTTATATTTAAGTTGTGTGAATTTAAAAACAAAAATTTACTTTATCTCATTAAGTTAAGAATATGATTTTTAAAATTCGTCGTAAGTTGAAGACTAGGTCTTTGAACCGAAATTGCTTTACCCGAGGGAGGGACGAGAACTTTTATTATCATTATTTTTAATCTTATTGATTTAAAGTATGCCAAAAACATTAAAAAACCCAAAAATCTTAGCTTTTAAAACAATCGCTACAAAAAGACAAATTTTAAAATTTTGTCGAGGGACGGACTAGGACATCGATCCGAAACGACCTCATCCTAAATAACAAGGGAAACAAAATTTTAAAATTAATTACTAAATTGTTTTAAGAAGTTAAAGATTATAAAAAAAAAAAAAAAAAAAAAAAAAGCAAACTCCGCGACTCGCGGAGTTTGAAGTGCAAACCTCCGCGACTCGCGGAGAGACCGGATTACAGAAAAAAAATAAGATCTGCAAACGATCAGTTCACTCCCACAAACAAAAACACAGAAAAATACTGCGAAAAAGAACCCGAAAAAACCCGAAAATCACCCCCAAAAATCCCAATTTTTAACCGTTAATCACCAAATTTTTTGCTAAAATCATGTTAATAAGGATGATATCTAAGAACTACTCAAGAAAAACGGTAAATTTCTACACCTAAACACCATTTAATCCGAATTTTGGTGTTCTTGAGCTATTTTTCCCCAATTTGATTTTGATGCTTTTTAGTGTAATTAGACTTAAATTGTTTATGTAGTATGCTTGTATAACCTAGATTGATGCTGTTTAACATGATTAGAAGCCTTAAACTTCAAATTTTGAATAATCTAGGGTTTGTGTTCTTGAGCAATTTGGGGCTTTTTGATATAAACAGGTTATGGCCGATTTTTGTCATGAATTGTTGCTAAATTGAGTAGTGTAACATGTCTAGGTAGTTAAATGATCCAAACTTTGAGCCTAAACATGATTTTGAGAATTAAAGTGGACTTTTTCAAGTCCAAAATTCATGAACTTGATTTTTGAAAGATAATGCCATTTGAGACTTGTTTATTTGCTAGTAATGATTATTTTGACATGTTATTTGAGTTGAATGCTTATGAACTTGGCGAAAATTTTCGTATATGCTTATTTGAAAAAGTGTAGATTTGATAAAAATGTGAAAATAAGCTTAAGTTTGATATAAATTGATAATGTCATTGTAATTATTTTGATTGATGATTTTGCTGACACTAATGCATATTTGGATGCACAAAATTTGTGTTTGATGTGTTTTGCAGAATGAAAGGGGCGAATCTTCATCCCAAGCCCGCCATGCTCCTGCTGAGAACTTGGAACAACAGGAGGTAGATAACTACTACAAGCAGGATGTACCTCATCCAGTCATGACCTTTTCAGATATGCACTTGGAACAGTTGCACCCGAACCTGAGATTTGACAGACTTTGGATAGATTATCCAAAATATCAACGGGGTTTGCATACTCTTCATTCCAAGGTTGTTGAGGTACCGAGGGTCATAGAATGGGGACCCTTAGAAGCTGTAGAATTGGCCGGGCCAATTAGGGAATTACTGGTACAGAGGTATGGTAATTCTTCTTTTAATGACTGGATATGTTTATTCACCATACGCAGACCTGTATATAAAGTATGGTGTGAAGAGCTGTTATGTAGTATAGAGTTGAATGATCGGGTAGCTAGTTTAACCGATCGTTCTTTTATTAGATTTTTGTTAGGCGGTTCGATGCGCCACATGTCTTTACTAGACATGGCTCAGGCTTTACGTATATATACGCCTGAGGAGTTAGCGTCTGCCGATTGTAGAGGATTGATACTAAACGGTAGAAAGATAGATGAGAATTTTGATACACACGGTGTGTGGAGTCAAATGACAAGCCATCACCGTTTCAAAGGGGGAAACTACTCTTATTTGGATATAGATAGAGCCGAATTAAGAGTAATACATAGGTTTTTAGCTAATTCGATTACACAAAGGGGTAAAAACAAAGAAAAGGTAAATGAACAAGATTTGTTTTACCATATGTGTATTCGAGACCCACACAGCGCTGTAAGTATACCATATTGTGTGGGTTATTATTTATCAGCTATGGTTCGGGGGATGCGTCCACATAGCATAATAGGAGGTGGTATTTTTATTACTTTGATTGGTGAATATCTCGGTGTGGATATAAGTCGGGGGGGATTATTAGTAGAAGAGCCGGAACCCCGCGACACTATAGGTTTAAATGTATACCATGGTGCGAAAGTTTTGAAGCGGCGAAATAACGCCGCAGTACGATACAATGGTAGACATCCACAGGTAGAGAGAAACCAGGAACAAGGTAATGTAGGAGGGGGGAATGAGATGCAAGAAATGCATAGGTTTATAGCTTCTCAGGAATACGAAAATGCTAGACAGAGAGCATTTGAAGATTGGCAAGTTCATCAGAACCAGATCATAGCGCATTGCCAACATATAGGTAGAAACTATATTCCTACACCGAAACCCGTCTTCCCTCCTTGGTCGATAGAGATGCAGCCACCATATCCTACGTATGACCCTGCCGAAGCATTCTATAGCACTTATGGTTATGCGTGGAACCCCTATTGGTACCAATATCATCCTTAGTTTACTTATTTTTTTATTATTTTGTAATTTGTAATTATTGATATGTTTAATACTTTTGTTAATATTGTAATCATTTTTATAATTATCTAACTTTTATTCTTAGATTTTAATAATTTTTGAATGTGGGGTAATAAACCAAACTTCAAAAATATGTATATATGTTTGCAGTTTATCTTATGTACACAACAGGGTAAAACAACGCATTTTCAAAGACTGCATTAAGTTCAGCAAAAGCAACTAATTTTGACGACAAGATGCAAAATATATGTGAAATAACAACAAGACGGAATGAACAAATGATGTGCACCATTTATCATTCAGCAAACAAACGCCAATATATTTGGAAACTTTGGTAAAAATTTAATCATTTTCACACAAATCACCCTCAATAATTTAAATTGTTACTGATTTCTTGCAAATGAGGGCATTGCAAGATCTTAAGTGTGGGAAGGGGTTAAATTCTTTCGGATTTTAAAATTTTTTACTTTATACACTTGGTTACCATTAAAAATACTAGTAAAGCAGTAGTTGTATTAGAATCTAGTGCTCTCTGATAAAAAAGAACAGCCCTAGTCTTATATACTGACTACCCAATTCTAGTAAAAATTTTCAATTAAATGAATTCAAATCATGTTTATACATATTTATGAACGATAAAACTAGGTTTTAACACCGAAATTATTGTTACCTCGGAAAGGACATAAATTGAGAAACAAACTAAAATGTTAAAATTCATTTAAAATGGAATAGAGGACGATAAAAAAAAAAATAAAAAGCCAAGTGTGGGAAAATTTACCAAGTTATTTTAAACATATGTCACATATATTTGTAACAAATAACTGAAAATACTTTTGCTTTGGACTAAACTAAACTGTTTTACCCAATGAAAGAAAAGAAGAGATGGATCTACACGATGAATCAATTCCATCATTAAAAGGAAGTAAAGTCTTCCGAAAAAGACACGCGCTTCTTGATTTAAGTCATGAAGTTGTCGTCCAGACCAGCTGTAGGTTGACGAAAAATCTAGAAAAGTCATCACTAAAATCAGCAGGAAATCCACGGACCTCAGCATTAAACAGGGTCGCCAAGTGGTCAGATTTATCCTAACCATGAGAAGGATTTATCTCATACAATGGGGGGGCACCGTGCAAATTAGCTGGATAAGACTAATAAATCAGATCCCCAGAAAGGATAATCTCCTTAAAGATTAAAAATCAGCTTTTAAGACTAATATTACTCAATCCTAGAGATTGACCTTAAAGATTGAGAATTCAAACTCATGGAATTCAATGATATCTAAACTCGAGCTTAAACGAGAAAATATTTTGATCAAAATTATAAACCGATTTGTTTTCTGAAAACCCTATTTTCAATGCGTTCATTACCATTGAACGTAAAATCCTAGGAATTCACCTGGAATTCATTAGGTCACCTGAACCAAATCGGGTGTCAACCGTAAGAACGGTGGTTGCATAGCATGGTCAAAGACAGGACCTTGTGCCAGACCGACAAATTATAAGGGTGAGCTTTACTATTGCTCCTACCAAGGATAGTAATTGCATCCGACACGTTATAGACCATAATCAAAAGCATGTCACGGGACATTGCCTTAAACAGTTGCTTGTTCAACGCTTTCCTTTACAACCGGACGGTAGTTTGCCGAAAGGTAATATACGGAACAAGTAAACTGGACGTGTTGCTTTCCAAATACAAGGTTAGCAAGTGGGTGACACAAAACCGCAAGTTTTGAGCTAAAATTTTCAAATCTGAAACCCACCAAACCCACAAAAATATTTTGCAAACACCGGTAAAGGGTTATTCCGGAAAACTTATCTAGGGTAAAAACTAGATTTAATTTTCAAAAGATCAAATGTTTTCATAAAGATCCAATTTCCTTAATGGATCTAAATTTTTATAGTCATGTGGGACTGTAAACCATATCGTTACTACCATTGTTTATACCGCCGTATAGAAATCACTGATGTACAAAGTGTGAAGAATAAAGAAGTGATTCTAGTATTTCAAGACGATATTGCTTGAGGACAAGCAACGCTCAAGTGTGGGAATATTTGATAATGCTAAAAACGAACATATATTTCATAGCATTATTCCTCAAGAAAGACAAGCTTTTAGTTGCAATTGTTCTATTTACAAGTGATATTCGTTTAAATAATAAAAGGTGAAGACAAAAGACAGATTCGACGAATTGAAGACGCAAACGACCAAAAAGCTCAAAAGAACAAAAGACAATCAAAAAGGTTCCAATTATTGATAAGAAACGTCTCGAAATTACAGAAGTACAAGATTCAAAAAGCAAAGTACAAGATATTAAATTGTACGCGAGGACGTTCGAAAATCCGGAACCGGGACTAGAGTCGACTCTTAACGCTCGACGCAACGGACTAAAAATTACAAGTTAACTATGTATATAAATATAATATAATATATAATTAATTATATTAATTATATATATATTATATATATATATTAAAAACCGTCGGCAGCAAGAAACTCCAAGGGTGTGAGCTGTAAATATATCTCCGCGACTCGCGGAGTTTGAAGGGCATTTTGCCGCGAGTCGCGGAGCCCCAAAAATCAAGTCTGGCTATAAAGCAAACCGAATTCTGATCAAATTTCATATCTTATTTCTCTATCTCTCAATATATACGATATATATATATAATTTATATTTTAATTTTAATTTTAATTTTAATTCTAATAATAAGGGTATGTTAGCGAATGTTGTAAGGGTGTAAGTCGAAATTCTGTCCGTGTAACGCTACGCTATTTTTAATCATTGTAAGTTATGTTCAACCTTTTTACATTAATGTCTCGTAGCTAAGTTATTATTATGCTTATTTAAAACGAAGTAATCATGATGTTGGGCTAATTACTAAAATTGGGTAATTGGGCTTTGTACCATAATTGGGGTTTGGATAAAAGAACGACACTTGTGGAAACTAGACTATGGGCTATTAATGGGCTTTATATTTGTTTAACTAAATGAAAGTTTGTTAATGTTAATATAAAGATTTACAATTGGGCGTCCCTATAAATTATTATATACACTCGATCGGACACGATGGGCGGGGTATTTATATGTACGAATAATCGTTCATTTAACCGGACACGGGAATGGATTAATAGCCACTAGAATAATTAAAACAGGGGTGAAATTACATTCAAGGGTAATTGGTGTAATTGTTAACAAAGTAGTAAAACCTTGGTTTACACGCAGTCGATAACCTTGTGTATTCATTAAACAAAGTATTAAAACCTTGTTACAATTCGAATCCCCAATTAGTTGGAATATTTATCTTCGGGTATAATAATAATTTGACAAGGACACTTGCAATTTATATTTATGACTGATGGACTGTTATGGACAAAAACCAGACGGACATATTGAATAATCCAGGACAAAGGACAATTAACCCATGGGCATAAAACTAAAATCAACACGTCAAACATCATGATTACGGAAGTTTAAATAAGCATAATTCTTTTATTTCATATTTAATTTCCTTTATTTTATATTTAATTGCACTTCTAATTATCGCATTTTTATTTATTGTTATTTAATCGCACTTTTAATTATCGTACTTTTTAATTATCGCAAGTTTATTTTATCGTACTTTTATTATTCGCAATTTCATTATCGTTATTTACTTTACGCTTTAATTTAAGTCTTGTATTTATTTTATATTTTACATTAGGTTTTAACTGCGACTAAAGTTTTAAAATCGACAAACCGGTCATTAAACGGTAAAAACCCCCTTTATAATAATAATATTACTTATATATATATTTGTATTTTTATAAAAGTAAACTAATATAGCGTTGAGCTTTGTTTAAAGATTTCCCTGTGGAACGAACCGGACTTACTAAAAACTACACTACTGTACGATTAGGTACACTGCCTATAAGTGTTGTAGCAAGGTTTAAGTATATCCATTCTATAAATAAATAAATATCTTGTGTAAAATTGTATCGTATTTAATAGTGTTTTCCTAGTAAAATAATAACTATTTTATATACACCTCGCTTCGCATCAGTAAGCCCACTATTATGCTAATAATCCATTAAGCTTAAACATGGATTAATTAATTAAATGAGGAGACAAATGTTGCAAGCATGCTTACATCTCTTTCCCATACATTTAACTTATTACTCATCCTAGCATACACCATCACCCCATACATGAAAGTTGAGTTTTGACTTCCTTTTTTTTGACCCATAGGCCGACGGTTTGTTACATGGGGGAGGGAGTTTCATTTTCAATTTTTTTTGTTACTTATACACTAGTATTACTGATGCTATGCGAGGTGTATATGAAATAGCTTTATTGTTTACTACGAAATACTATTAAATATGCTACAATTTTACACAAGTTATTTATTTATTTATCTAGTGGATATACTTAAACCTTGCTACAACACTTATAGGCAGTGTACCTAATCGTACAGTAGTGTAGTTTTTAGTAAGTCCGGTTCGTTCCACAGGGAAAATCTTTTAAACAAAGCTTAACGCTATATTAGTTTTAATTTATAAAAATACAAAAATATATAAGTAATATTATTATTATAAAGGGGGGTTTTTACCGTTTAATGACCGATTTGTCGATTTTTAAAACTTTAGTCGCAGTTAAAACCTAATGTAAAATATTAAATAAATAAAAGACTTAATTTAAAGCGTAAAGTAAATAACGATAATGAAATTGCGATAAATAAAAGTGCGATAAAATAAAATTGCAATAATTAAAAAGTATGATAATTAAAAGTGCAATTAAATACAATAACAATAAATAAAAGTGTGATAATTAAAAGTGCAATTAAATATAAAATAAAGGAAATTAAATATGAAATAAAAGAATTATGCTTATTTAAACTTTCGTAATCATGATGTTTGACGTGTTGATTTTAGTTTTATGCCCATGGGTTAATTTTCCTTTGTCCTGGATTATTTAATATGTCCGTCTGGTTTTTGTCCATAAGAGTCCATCAGTCATAAATATAAAATGCGAGTATCCTCGTCAAATTATCCTTATACCCGAAGTTAAATATTCCAACTAATTGGGGACTTAAACTGTAACAAGGTTTTAATACTTTATTTAATAATTACACCAGGTTATCGACTGCGTGTAACCCAAGGTTTTAATACTTTGTTATCAATTATGCCAAGTGTCCTTGTACATAATTTCACCCCTGTTTTAATAATTCTAGTGACTATTAATCCATTCCCGTGTCCGGTTAAATGAACGATTATTCGTACATATAAATATTCCGCCCATCGTGTCCGATCGAGTGTATATGGTTATTTATAGGTACATCCAATTGTAAATCTTTATATTAAAATTAACAAACTATCATTTAGTTAAACAAATATAAAGCCCATTAATAGCCCATAGTCTAATTTCCACAAGTGTCGTTCTTTTGTCCAAACCCCAATTATGGTACAAAGCCCAATTACCCAATTTTAGTAATTAGCCCAACATCATGATTACTTCGTTTTAAATAAGCATAATAATAACTTAGCTACGAGACATTAATGTAAAAAGGTTGAACATAACTTACAATGGTTAAAAATAGCGTAGCGTTACACGGACAGAATTTCGACTTATACCCTTACAACATTCACTAACATAACCTTATTATTATTAATTAAAATTAAAATTAAAATTAAAATATAAATTATATATATATATATTTACGTATATAGAGAGAGATTATATATGGATGGATATTTAAAACGATCAAAATGCGTTTCCTTTTATAGGCAGATTTGGTTTTGAGTGCTCCGCGAGTCGCGGTGAATTTACCCTTCAAACTCCGCGAGTCACGGAGTTTGAATTTCCAGCTCACTCCAATTTGGATCTTAGCTTTGCCGACGGATTTTAATAATATAAATATAATATAAATATATAATTTATATAATTAATTATATATTATATTATATTATATTATATTTATATACATAATTAATTTGTAACCTTCGGTCCGTTGCATCGAGCGTTGAGAGTTGACTCATGTCCCGGTTCCGGATTTTCGAACGTCCTTGCGTACAATTTAATATCTTGTACTTTGCGTTTTGAATCTTGTACTCTTGTAATTTCGAGACGTTTCTTATCATTAATTGGAACCACTTTGATTGTGTTTTGTACTTTTGAGCTTTTTGGTCGTTTGCGTCTTCAATTCGTCGAATCTGTCTTTTGTCTTCACCTTTTATTATTTAAACGAATATTACTTGTAAATAGGACAACTTCAACTAAAAGCTTGTCTTTCTTGAGGGATAATGCTATGAAATATATGTTCGTTTTTAGCATTATCAAATATTCCCACACTTGAGCGTTGCTTGTCCTCAAGCAATATAGTCTTGAAATAAAAATACTTGAATCACTTCTTTATTCTTCACACTTTGTACATCAGTGATTTCAATACGGCGGTATGAACAATGATAGTAACGATGTGGTTTACAGTCTCACATGACTATAAAAATTTAGATCCTTTAGGAAATTGGATCTTTATGAAAACATTTGATCTTTTGAAAATTCATGGTAGATTTTACCCTAGACAAGTTTTCTGATTTGATCCACCATCGGTGTTGTAAAATATATTTGTGGATCAATATTTTGGCTAAAACTTTTAGGCTCGTGTAATCCACTGCTATCCCTGTATCGGATAGCACACATCCAGTTTACTTGTTCCGTATATTACCTTTCGGTAAACTACCGTTCGATTGTAAAGGAAAGCGTTGAACAAATAACTGTTAAGGCAATGTCACCTGACATGCTTTTAATTATGGTCTATAACGTGTCGGACGCAATTACTATCCTTTGTAGGAGTAATAGTAAAGATCACCCTATAGTTTTTCGATCTGGCACAAGGTCCTGTCTTCAACAATGCTATGCAACCACCGTTCTTACGGTTGACACCCGATTTGGTTCAGGTGACCTAATGAATTCCAGGTGAATTCCTAGGATTTTACGTTCAATGGTAATGAATGCATTGAAAATGGGTTTTCAGAAAACAAATCGGTTTGTAATTTTGATCAAAATATTTTTTCGTTCAAGCTCGAGTTTAGATATCATCGAATTCCATGAGTTTGTAATTCTCAATCTTTAAGGTCAATCTCAAGGATTGAGTAATATCAGTTTTAAAAGCTGATTTTTGATCTTTTAAGGAGATTATCCTTTTCTGGGGGTCTGATTCATTAGTCTTATTAAGCTAATTTGCACGGCGCCCTCCCCATTTTACGAGACAGATTCTCTCATAGTTAGGATAAGTCTGACCACTTGGTGACCCTGTTTTATGCTGAGGTCCTGTGGATTTCCTGCTGATTTTAGTGATGACTTTTCTAGATTTTTCGTCAACCTACTGCTGGTCTGGACGACAACTTCCTGACCTAAATCAAGAAGCGCGTGTCTTTTTCGGAAGACTTTACTTCCTTTTAATGATGGAATTGATTCATCGTGTAGATCCATCTTTCTTAAAGTAAATCGGGTAAACTTTTTAGTTTAGTCCAAAGCAAAAGTATTTTCAGTTATTTGTACAAAAATATGTGATATATGTTTTGAATAACTTGGTAAAAATTTTCCCACACTTGGCTTTTATTTTCCTTTTTATTGTCCTCTATTCCATTTTAAATGAATTTTAACATTTTGGTTTGTTTCTCAATTTATGTCCT
Source organism: Rutidosis leptorrhynchoides (assembly GCF_046630445.1). NCBI lineage: Eukaryota > Viridiplantae > Streptophyta > Magnoliopsida > Asterales > Asteraceae > Rutidosis > Rutidosis leptorrhynchoides. Next base: position 85,268,972 of record NC_092343.1, read on the forward strand.
TTCCAAGGTAACAATAATTTCATTGTTAACACCTAGTTTTATCGTTCATAAATATGTATAAACATGATTTTGAGTTCATTTAATTGAAAATTTTGAAAAATTTTACTAGAATTGGGTAGTCAGTATATAAGACTAGGGCTGTTCTTTATTATCAGAGAGCACTAGATTCTAATACAACTACTGCGTTACTAGTATTTTTAATGGTAACCAAGTGTTTAAGTCAAAAAAATTTTTAAAATACGAAAGAATTTAACCCCTTCCCACACTTAAGATCTTGAATGCCCTCATTTGCAAGAAATCAGTAACAATTTAAATTATTGAGGGTGATTAGCGTAGAAAAATGATTAAATTTTACCAAAGTTTCCAACATATTGTTGTTTTGTTGAATGATAAATGGTGCACATCATTTGTTCATTCCGTCTTGTTGTTATTTCACATATATTTTGCATCTTGTCGTCAAAATTAGTTGCTTTTGCTGAACTTAATGCCAGTCTTTGAAAATGCGTTGTTTTACCCTGTTGTGTACATAAGATAAACTGCAAACATATATACATATTTTTGAAGTTTGGTATATTACGTCACATTCAAAAATTATTAAAATCTAATAATAAAAGTTAGAAAATTATAAAAACTATTACAATATCAACATAATTGCTAAATGTAGTAACATTACAAAAATAAAATAAATAAAACTAAATAAACTAGGGTTGATACTGATACCAGTAGGGGTTCCATGCATAACCGTATGTGTTATAAAATGCTTCAGCTGGGTTATAAGTAGGATACGGTGGTTGGATTTCTATAGACCAGGGAGGAAATATGGGCTTTGGAGTAGGAATATAGTTTCTACCTACATGTTGGCAATGAGCTATGATGTGGTTTTGATGAACTTGCCAATCTTCAAATGCTCGATGTCTAGCATTTTCATATTCTTGTGAAGCTATAAACCTTTGCATTTCTGTCATTTCATTTCCCCCTCCCACATTACCTGGCTGTTGATTTCTTTCAACCTGTGGATGTCTTCCATTATATGCTACTACGGCGTTATTTCGCCTCTTCAAAACCTTAGCACCATGATATATATTTAAACCAATTGTATCGTGGGGTTCTGGTTCTTCGATTAATAATCCCCCCGACTTATATCCACATCGAGATACTCAGTAATTAATGTAATAAATATACCACCTCCTATTATACTGTGCGGTCTCATCCCCCTAACCATAGCCGATAAATAATAACCCACACAATAAGGTATACTTACAGCGCTTTGTGGGTCTCGAATACACATGTGGTAAAATAAATCTTTCTCATTTACCTTCTCCATATTTTTACCTCGCTGTGTAATCGAGTTCGCTAGAAACCTGTGAATTACTCTTAACTCAGCTCTATCTATATCCAAATAAGAGTAATTTCCCCATTTAAATCGGTGATGGCTAGTCATTTGACTCCATACACCATGCGTATCAAAATTTTCATCAATCTTCCTACCATTTAATATCAACCCTTCACAATCGGCAGATGCTAGCTCCTCAGGCGTATATATACGTAAGGCCTGAGCCATGTCTAGTAGAGACATGTGGCGCATCGAACCTCCTAACAAAAATCTAATAAAAGTTCGATCGGTTAAAGTAGATACCCGATCATTTATTTCTATACTACACAATAATTTTTCACACCATACTTTATATACAGGTCTACGCATGTTGAATAATCGTACCCAATCGTTAAAAGTAGAATTACCATACCTCTGTGTAAGTAATTCTCTAATCCGTTCGCCGAATCCTACAGCTTCTAACGGTTCCCATTCTATTACCTTAGGTACTTCAACAGCTTTAGAATGAAGAGTGTGCAAGCCCCTTTGGTATTTTGGATAATCTATCCAACGTCTGTCTAATCTCAAGTTCAGGTGCAAATCTTCCACGTGCATATCTGAAAATGTCATAACTGGATGAGGTATATCTTGTTTGTAATAGTTATCAACATCCTGTTATGAGCTTTTAGCTTTATTGTTTACTATGAAATACTATTAAATATGCGAGGTGTATATGAAATAGCTTTATTGTTTACTATGAAATACTATTAAATATGCTACAATTTTACACAAGTTATTTATTTATTTATCGAGTGGATATACTTAAACCTTGCTACAACACTTATAGGCAGTGTACCTAATCGTACAGTAGTGTAGTTTTTAGTAAGTCCGGTTCGTTCCACAGGGAAAATCTTTTAAACAAAGCTTAACGCTATATTAGTTTTAATTTATAAAAATACAAAAATATATAAGTAATATTATTATTATAAAGGGGGGTTTTTACCATTTAATGACCGGTTTGTCGATTTTTAAAACTTTAGTCGCAGTTAAAACCTAATGTAAAATATTAAATAAATAAAAGACTTAATTTAAAGCGTAAAGTAAATAACGATAATGAAATTGCGATAAATAAAAGTGCGATAAAATAAAATTGCAATAATTAAAAAGTACGATAATTAAAAATGCAATTAAATACAATAACAATAAATAAAAGTGCGATAATTAAAAGTGCAATTAAATATAAAATAAAGGAAATTAAATATGAAATAAAAGAATTATGCTTATTTAAACTTCCGTAATCATGATGTTTGACGTGTTGATTTTAGTTTTATGCCCATGGGTTAATTGTCCTTTGACCTGGATTATTTAATATGTCCATCTGGTTTTTGTCCATAACAGTCCATCAGTCATAAATATAAAGTGCGAGTATCCTCGTCAAATTATCCTTATACCCGAAGTTAAATATTCCAACTAATTGGGGACTTAAACTGTAACAAGGTTTTAATACTTTGTTTAATAATTACACCAGGTTATCGACTGCGTGTAACCCAAGGTTTTAATACTTTGTTATCAATTATGCCAAGTGTCCTTGTACATAATTTCACCCATGTTTTAATAATTCTAGTGACTATTAATCCATTCCCATGTTCGGTTATATGAACGATTATTCGTACATATAAATATCCTGCCCATCGTGTTTGATCGAGTGTATATGGTTATTTATAGGTACATCCAATTGTAAATCTTTATATTAAAATTAACAAACTATCATTTAGTTAAACAAATATAAAGCCCATTAATAGCCCATAGTCTAATTTCCACAAGTGTCGTTCTTTTGTCCAAACCTCAATAATGGTACAAAGCCCAATTACCCAATTTTAGTAATTAGCCCAACATCATGATTACTTCGTTTTAAATAAGCATAATAATAACTTAGCTACGAGACATTAATGTAAAAAGGTCGAACATAACTTACAATGGTTAAAAATAGCGTAGCGTTACACGGACAGAATTTCGACTTACACCCTTACAACATTCGCTAACATAACCTTATTATTATTAATTAAAATATAAATTATATATATATATTTACGTATATAGAGAGAGATTATATATGGATGGATATTTAAAACGATCAAAATGCGTTTCCTTTTATAGGCAGATTTGGTTTTGATTGCTCCGCGAGTCGCGGTGAATTTACCCTTCAAACTCCGCGAGTCGCGGAGTTTGAATTTCTAGCTCACTCCAATTTGGATCTTAGCTTTGCCGACGGATTTTAATAATATAAATATAATATAAATATATAATTTATATAATTAATTATATATTATATTATATTTATAAACATAATTAATTTTTAACTTTCGGTCCGTTGCGTCGAGCGTTGAGAGTTGACTCATGTCCCGGTTCTGGATTTTCGAACGTCCTTGCATACAATTTAATATCTTGTACTTTGCGTTTTGAATCTTGTACTCTTGTAATTTCGAGACGTTTCTTATCAATAATTGGAACCACTTTGATTGTATTTTGTACTTTTGAGCTTTTTGGTCGTTTGCGTCTTCAATTCGTCGAATCTGTCTTTTGTCTTCACCTTTTATTATTTAAACGAATATTACTTGTAAATAGGACAACTTCAACCAAAAGCTTGTCTTTCTTGAGGGATAATGCTATGAAATATATGTTCGTTTTTAGAATTATCAATTACTTCATTTCTTTCACACACATACTTACACCACTTTATTTCTCCCAACTTTTCTCTCAAACTTTGTAAGTAATAAACTTTATTTTCTTTCTTTTCTTCCTTGAAAAACCGAATTCTACATCATCATCATACTTGTGTTGTTGTTTGTTGTTCAAGATCAAACTTTATAGTTTGTATCTTCATGAATCTTGTTTCTTCCATCCTTAGTTTGATGAGAAGTCAAGAACAAGAATCTAAGCTTGTTAGCTTATGGTTCTACACTTGTAGTTCATCTTTTCTTTCTTTTAAATTCGTGATTTACATATATTGGTCAAGTATTACTAGTTAATCTTGATCTCATTTTTCTTGAAACTAAAAGTTAAACTTTGTAAGTTCAAGAACATGGAAGTTAAACTTTCTAGTTATAACTTCATACACCTATGTTAGATCTAAGTTTCTATAGCTTATGGACTTCCAATTTTTTTGTAAACAAAAACTTACAAGCTTACATACATTTTACAAGATAAAAATCTAAGTTTCATAACTTATGGTTTTATTAAAGTAAAGATCCAAGTTCCATAACTTAGGGTTTAACTTAAGAACACTAGATCTAGACTTTATATTCTAGGATCTTCAAGATCTAACTAAGATCTAAGTTCTATAACTTAAGATCTTGTTTATTTAGTTTACTTTCAAGATTATAGCTTAATATTACTATTAGAACTCATGTATGTGTCGGATCTAAGATCTTGATGTAACTTTGGTTCATCAACCTTCATGCAACCCTTAAATGAGTTGTGCTACTTATCTTAGACATACACTAGTGTTATGATGGTCAAACCTTGGTTAAGGTGATGCAAACACATCAACGAGTTGTACACTTGAAGCTACAAGCATCAAGGATGAGAACCGTGACGAGCATCAAGCACCAAGAACCCACCGAAACACTTTGCTTACTGTTTTTAGGGTCTGATCATTAACCTGGGATACTGGAAAAGTTTATTTCCAGTTAGCTTGGTTTGAGTATATGACTTTTCGTTTAAGACTCGTCTTAATCCGATTTACGGTTTAGGATTTATAGCCTTCCGAAAGTCACTACACCCTTGTAAAGTTGTGCTGAAATTTCTGACCTACTCGCACTTAAACCGTCGCCACGGTCAAAAGAAGACGAGTTTGGTTCTGGAATTTGGTCAGCAGCTAGGGGACTCACATACGGAGCCATAGCCACTGATTAGCATCTTTTCAATTTACGTAGGGGTTGTAGCAGCTGATCAAATCAGCCTTTGTTTCGATCTCTGTTCTTGATTGAAACTTACTTTACACTTTTTGACTTATGATGAATGATGATGATACTTAAGACCTAATTTACATACTTTTAAACCTTTGGGAACGATTTACTGACTTAGTAACTTTTGACTTAGGTTGAGGACCTTTCGGACCAACTACTTGCTTACTTATCTCGAATCAACTTAACTACTTTTCACTATGAGTTATAGCATCCCTTTTTAATTTAACTATTTTGGGAACTGAGAATACATGCGCATTTTACATTTTACATACTAGGCATGAGTACTTAAACTTTATACATGTGTGGGTTATACCACGGCATAACCTTTCCCCTTAGCTCGATAACGTTTAGTCATTGGTCTTTGAAACGGTGAACGCGAATCTTAGATATGGATCCATAGGGTTTGACATCCCCACTCGGGCTAGTAGCGCTAGCATTTAACGGGTGTTTAATACTTCGTACACATACGCACTCGCCAAGCGTACTTTTAGGGGGTGATATTACGTTAAGTTAGTTACCAAGTGCCCACGGTTGAACATATACTTTATCATACTGATTTGAATTACTGATTTAAACTGCTGATCGAAGCACTCAAATCTCGTAGCCTACATTACATTACTGATTATAAACAAACTATAGTTCACCAACATTCGTGTTGACTTTTTAAGCATGTATTTCTCAGGTGCTTAGACGTTGTTGCTTCCGCTGTTAGACTTGCTGTCTTGGTGTTACAGACTTGTTGTGTTAGACTTCCACTGCATTACTTAGAGATGTCTCAATCATGGAACTTTTATTTTGCATTCGTAACTTACGTTATTTTCAAACAATGGCTTTGTAATGACCTTTGGGTCACGTACTTATGTTTATGTTTCTATTCATAGGAAGCACATTATCTTTTGTAAAACGCTATATTTTCATGAATGCAAAACTGGTTTTCAAACAGCATATAGTGTTTAACCTTGTAATGATCCTGTTGTTGATGAACCGTACACGACGGTTTTGTACGGGGCGTCACATTTGGTATCAGAGCATTAGTTGTAGGGAATTAGGTTGCATTAGTGAGTCTAGACCGGACCGAGTAGGATTCACTAATAAAGCTAATCTACAACTTGCTTGTTTACTTATTTCTGCGAACTACTGCATGCTACTGTATTTTATTACTGCATGTTACTGCTTACTACTACCGCATGCCACTGCTTACTTCTACTGCTGTATGAACTTGCTGCATGCTACCGTTTCCTTTTACTGCTATGTAAACTCGCTGCATGCTTTTGCTTATTCTCGCTACTGCATGCTACTACCTACGTTTTGCACGATACTTCTGCTGGTACTGTTATTACTGCCTTGCTATGTGTTGCTGTAGACAATCTAGGCTGCTATAGTTACTATGCCTGACTGCGTGCTTGCTACATGTCTGCTATTCACTGTACCGACTTGGAGAACTTATCCTTCCCAGTTAAGATGTTTCTCTGAACTACTTTCCCACTCGTCTAACCCTAAGAACTAGTAGTGTAATCTACCTGTTACTACTGTTCCACCGTTCCAGAGATCGAAACATTACTTCACACAATCTAGAAGGAGTACCCCTCGGATTACGCGCCCACTAAAGTTGATCCTCAAAGGAGGAGATATTGGAGGACTTGTCGGAGTAACCGCACCCCGAACTCACACTAATTAGCCACGTACAACGTATGAACAATATAAGGTTGTTCAGTTGACACATATCCTGTACGCTTTCATGACCGTCACTTAACTCTTTCATTCTTCACCACTGCTTGACGATCTAACGACACTTCTGGACTTAGGTTCCAACACTCTTAGGCATTGGAGAAGTCAGGAGGACATCTCCTTTCACAAGGTCAGAGTGCCTTCTACAGATGCTCAGCCATACCCAAAGACTTGGGAGTTGCCTCAAGACATACCATATTACTACTTGTTACACGTACAACTCGACACGAGACCCAGATTGAATTTCTAGAAAGGAACCTAACGACATTACCTGAACCCGAACATTTTGAAGAAATTTCGGGACATTTAGGCATTGATGCATGACCTAAGGAACCTACGCACCCACATCAAGAAACTGTGAGATTAATTATGTAGATTTTGTTTTGTGATGGCATAGATAAAGCAACGTTAGATGAAATTGAGTATAACTGGAAGTGATCACGTTACATTGACCATATGGAATGATATTGGAATGAACGTACGATTTAGAACAATATAATGACGTCAGGCCAGCGTGATTATATTGAGGTAAATCATGCAGAAGTTCCAATGTTACTACATGAGGATATGAGGTAATCCAGGAAAATTTTGGAAGGGATCACTTGAGTACACGCATTATGGTCCGTTGGAGGTAGGAATAACCACTTAGCCCAGGTACTGTACAAGAAAGGCCTTGATTGCAGAATTGATAACCCGAAATTCTATTATAGATATAAACACCCTGGACACTTAAAGAAAAAGTTCTCAAATATGAAAAACTTTGTACTTACTTGCGGTAGGGCAATCGTTATGGAGATTTGCATGGATCCTGATTTTAGTTAGGAGACGATTCGTCACAACGTTTTATTTTCTCGAAGTTGTTTAAAACTAGAGCGATAGAAACCTTATATCTAAGAATCCTAGCGTTAGGACTAATAAGCCATTAACAACCATGAGGGTTAAATATTCTATAGGACAAACTAATGGTAAGCTGAGTGAGATAAGAGGAATAATTTGAGATAGTACCTTAAAATTAATAGGTGGGTCATTTGGAGATGACCCCATGTCAACAAAACTTGGAAGTTTTAAAGTAGTAGCGGAAAGGATTAGTCACCTACGCACAAGCAGGTGTTATTTGAGAAGATTGATAGAACTTTTCACAACAGTATAATAAGATTTTGTTGGAATGGAATTTAGGATTTACCTAATACTTATGAAGTTAGGAAGCTTTGATGTAATAGTTTGGATGAACTGGATTTTAAGGATGGAAGCGAAAGTTATTTATAGAGAAATATTTTTTATACCTCACGAGAACGGTGAGCCATTAATAGTTTATGAGGAGAGAAGTAGCTCGAAGCTGAACCTTATTAGTTGCACGACAACAACCCGAAGTCCCACAATGGAAATGGGAAGAAATAACAATGGATTTCATCACGAAGCTACCAAAAACGGTAGGCGGTTAGAACATTATCTGGCTTATTATTGACCATCTCACCAAATCTGCTCACTTTCTAGCCATGAGAGAAACTGATACAATGGATAAACTTGCACAACGATACATAAAGGAAATTGTATCCCGTCACTTCAGTGATTTAGATTCTATATTAAAGACTACCCAAGAATCTTATTTGATACTCATCCTTACGTGACTCTAAATCCTCACTTATTCTGAGAGATTCCTTATTCGATGATAACCACACCATCATCCTTCTTACTTCGACCGTAGTCATACCGGTTCGAAATTTCCAAAATCAATGGGTAGTTAATTCCCATCCTCATACCCTCCCTTTCGTATCTCACTTATAAGCAACAACTTCACACTTAAGCATTTTTAGTCAAAGGACTTATGCCATACTAATAGTCATCAACCACATTTAAATTCAATAGTTTTCATTACATCAAATATTACCTGAAATTTTCAAAAATATTTTACTCAATCCTCATCAATCTTTTTCCAACTTGTAATCTTCGAAAATTTTGTTTACCAAAATTTTACACACTATTTTACCGTGCGAACCTCTCAAAGTTTTATAAAAATAAATTTATTTTATTGCCATTCATTACGAATTTTAGAAGCCGTATATGTTATATATAATAAAGAAAATGATTACTTACTTTTGACTAGTACATGTGAAATTTTACTTTCACTTTTACAAATCAACTCTTTTAATCAAAAGACATTTTACTTGGAGTAGCCTATATTTATTAAGAACTTCGTTTCTTTTCTTACATTGTCACCTTAGATGATTTCTATAAAAAATTTCGTTGCTTGTCCGTATCCAAGTCATCATGAAGACTTTACAACCGTCGAAATCGAAAGATTCTTGTGTATGTAATGAAGGCACTTACTACCACGTCATGCAAAGCCTTCGGGCATCCACTAACACTTAAACCATTCAAAATTATTGCATCACCCCATGGATCTTATATGCCACACCTGTTGGAACAATGCTCTTTCTTACATAACTCTAAGTCCTGACTCATTCCAAGAAACTCTCATTTAGTGATATTAACACCATCAGTATTCCGACTTTATTATTAGTCATAACCTGTTTAGCATTTTTCAAAGTCAAGAAGCGATTAACTTCTCGTCCTCATGCTCTATCCTTCATACCTCACTTTTTAGCAACGGCTTCGCATGTTGTGACGACCCGAAAATTTCTGAACAAATTTAAACTTTATCTTTATATCATTAGATAAATATTTCAAACATATATATTACGTACAAATTTACAATTCTAAATAAAAATATATATATATTTTAACTTAGTCATAAAACGTCCTGATTTAAAATAATATATTTTGATAAACAACGAGCCATTGATTTATAGAAGCAAATAACCACAACGCTCAATTTTGTAAGTTACACTTTGAGTGGGATAATTTTTCATTGATTTGAGTCTTATTATTGATAAAGGTACATTACACGAAATGTAAAGTACCAGTTTTCTAAGCGTACGAAAATGCGTTCGAAAAATCGGAACTGGTACTGAAGTCGAGGGTCAACGTACTACACATCGTGTAAAAATTACAAATCAACTATGCACAAGAATATAATATAATATTTAATTAATTCTAAAGATTAAATATATTATATATTTAATATATATATATATATATATATATATATATATATATATATATATATATTATGTGTAACATGAGTGTCGGTAGGATATTAAATGCGAATTTGAGCTGAAAACTAGTACCATACGATCGCATGGATTCGAAGCACAATCCCCATGCGATCGCATGGGGGCTTGGTGGCTGAAATGATTATAAATTGAGCGAGTTCAGTTTGGATCGTTCATTCAATTGTTCTTCTTCCTTCTTCTCTCACACTCTGTATTATTATTATTATTATTATTTATATTATTATTATTATTATTATTTATATTATTATTATTATTATTATTATTATTATTATTATTATTATTATTATTATTATTTTTATTATTATTATTATTAAGATTAATATTATTATTAATCTTATAGTTAGGAGTTTTATTATTAGTAGTATTATACATAAAATACTACGACGAAGTCATGGACAAGTTATTTCAAACATGTTTTTCGAGTGGGATTGAGCTAAGGAAATTATGGGTTATAACTATGGAGGTTATGGGTATTATTCGGGGATATGCTCGTGAGTCAAAACTAGTGTTTATCATCTCCGTTGCGTTTACGTACTTTCCTGCAATATTGAATCTCAATATTGATACATGAGCATTCATATCTTATCTTTTATATATTAATAGTGTATCCATGTCTAGTGCTCGAGTAAATATGTTTATGCATGCTTGTATGCTTTAATTTTGTCGTTAGATAGTTTATGATGAATCACAAATTTGATACATATGTTATTGATAAAAGGTATATGATATGCATGTCGTTGGAAAGTTGTCGAAAAATTAATAACTTTTCATTTAGAAATCGCGTGATTTCGAGAAAAGGATTAAAAGATATGGTCAACTGAATTATGGTTGACGTTAATTGAAATTGTGTTTGAAACTGTAAATTAATATTTAAACAACTTGTATATGAGATTGATAAAATGGATTTTTAGATATTACTAATCGAGTAAATGAATTGCTATATAAGGCACGTCTCGTCTTGTTGAATAATTGTCAAAGTTGGCTGTCTTATCATGTTTTAAAGCTTTATAAACACTATAATCTGATTTTACAGGTATTGAGAAACTATATGAAATGTTAAAATATATTCAATTGCCATGATCATTCAAATACAATATAACTCTTGAAATAAATAATGTTTTGAGTTTGATAAACTATAAATTCGTTCAACTATCAAGACTTATACTATGTTAATATAATAAACATGTATAGATTTAAAGATCATATTGGGTCAGTTTGACTTTTGAAATGACTTTTGTTAGCTTTCACGTGTCAGTCTCGAGCATTAGGATTGTGATACACTATGACCCAACCTAGCTTATTAGACATGTATTGACCAACATATGTTCTCTAGGTTAAGATCTACGGTTAATTTTGCATTCCGAGTTTCGGTCACTTTTGGTGAATCACCTTATGTGCTGCCAAGGTGAGTTTCATAGATCCCTTTTTAATTGCTTTTGCAATATATATTTTTGGCTGAGAATACATGCAATTTATTTTAAACGCAATGGATACAAGTACATACTAAATTCTACACCGAGTTTGAACCGAAAATCTCTTAGCTTTGGTAACTAGTAACTGCCGGTTATAAGAACTGGTGGGCGCGAGTAGTTATATATGGATCCATAGCGCTTGACATCCCCGTCTGTTCCAGGTATAGAAACCCTAGCCTGAACTATAAAACAGACGTATGCTATTTGAGTTTAGTACACGTTGGATTGCGTGTATTATACATGTTGGTTGCATGTATGTTAAAACAGGGGTACTTATTATAACGTTAAAGTTTAGTTACCAGTGTGCTCAATCTTGTAGAATATTTTGATAAATGTTTCTGGATGAAACAACTGAAATCTTGTGATCCACCTTTATATACGAATTATGCGCAACATTAAAACTATGAACTCACCAACCTTTGTGTTGACACTTTTAAGCATGTTTATTCTCAGGTTCCTAGAAGTCTTCCGCTGTTCGCTTATACGTTATACAAGCTATGTGCATGGAGTCATACATGCTTTATTCAAGAAAACTTTGCATTCACAAAATCATCACCGTGTATCTTATTTTGACTGCATTGTCAACGGATGTTTTACATATAAACTATTATATACGGTAACTGTCTATACATAGAAATCATCAGACGTCGAAAACCTTGGATTTATATATTCATTTATGGTATGCCTTTTTAAAAGAATGCAATATTTACAAAACGTATCATATAGAGGTCAAAACCTCACTATGAAATCAATGAATGATGTATTCGTCTAAAGGGTTTTGGAAGGATCGTCACAGTTGGTATCAGAGCTTGAGGTCATAGGGAACCAGAATTTGCATTAGTGTGTTTAACTGGTAATTGTTAGGATGCATTATTGAGTCTGGACTATGACCGTATCTGTTTTTACCGAGTTTTACTTATCATTTCTTGTCAGAAATTACATGCTTATCTAGACACGTTTTCCTGCAATTATTGCATAAATAGTGTATAAACAAATTTCATATCTTAAGCATATCTACTACAGTAAATTCTGTCTTACACTTTCTGAAAATTTCTCCGTAACTTATGGGATTTTGGTATTATATATACATATGTAAATTATGTATCGGAGAATACCAAACTAAATCCTATAATCTATCTCAAATCAAAATCAAATCCCTGATTATACAAGATGGATCACGTATCTAGTTCGAATTCCTTAAACTCTAACAGCTATTCCGATATGGATATTCACCTGAACTCCGAAGACAGTGTAACCAGAATGGATTAACCAATTAGCCATCATCTATTCTGGATGAATTGGGGATGGGTTCGTAGTCTACTTAATCATTGGAGACAAGAAGAAGGCGATCCCTTCCATCCACCACATTGCCCTCTTGGCGAAGAACCTGAAGCACTTACCAGTGAACCTGTTCGTAATACCATTTTCTCTCTCATTTCCAGAGTATCTCATCATGATTATATACTATCTCAAATTCTAGATCTTATTCATTCGTTCGTCCGAACTGACAATCACCCCGGTGTAATAGAAGAAGTCAACGAGCTTCACGCTCGGGTAGTGACTTTAGAGAATATGGTGCAAGGGTTACAAGCACCAACTGCATCACCGGCATCAACAGTACCACCATCAGCAACGCCAACAGTATCATTACCACCACCAATAACAACATCCGCATCCCACACCTCAACATCACAATCTGTACCTCGAACATCAACATTGAAATGTCCCGTTCATATTGATTATAAATGTTCCATATTAATTGATTTCGTCGCGAGGTTTTGACCTCTATATGAGATGTTTTTCAAAGACTGCATTCATTTTTAAAACAACCATAACCTTTATTTTATCTATAAAGGTTTAAAAAGCATTACGTTGATTATCAAATAATGATAATCTAAAATATACCGTTTACACACGACCATTACATAATGGTTTACAATAAGAATATATTACATCAAAAATAAGTTTCTTGAATGCAGTTTTTACATAATATCATACAAGCATGGACTCCAAATCTTGTCCTTATTTTAGTATGCAATAGCGGAAGCTCTTAATAATCACCTGAGAATAAACATGCTTAAAACGTCAGCAAAAATGTTGGTGAGTTATAGGTTTAACCTATATATTATCAAATCATTATAATATACCACAAGATTTCATATTTCAATATACATCCCATACATAGAGATAAAAATCATTCATATGGTGAACACCTGGTAACTGACATTAACAAGATGCATATAAGAATATCCCCTATCATTCCGGAAAATTCTTCGGACATGATAAAAATGAATTCGAAGTACTAAAGCATCCGGTACTTTGGATGGGGTTCGTTAGGCCCAATAGATCTATCTTTAGGATTCGCGTCAATTTGTAGATCGGTTTACTAATTCTTAGGTTACCAAGCAAAAGGGGCATATTCGGCTTCGATCATTCACCCATATAATGTAGTTTCATTTACTTGTGTCTATTTCGTAAAGCATTTATAAAACTGCATGTATTCTCATCCCAAAATATTAGATTTTAAAAGTGGGACTATAAATCACTTTCAGAGATTTTTACTTCGTCGGGAAGTAAGACTTGGCCACTGGTCGATTCAAGAACTATAACAAATATGTACATATATATCAAAGTATGTTCAAAATATATTTACAACATTTTTAATACGTTTTACTGTTTTAAGTTTATTAAGTCAGCTGTCCTCATTAGTAACCTACAACTAGTTGTCCACAGTTAGATGTACAGAAATAAATCGATATATATTATCTTGAATCAATCCACGACCCAGTGTATACATGTCTCAGGCTAGATCACAACTCAAAGTATATATATTTTTGGAATCAACCTCAACCCTGTATAGCTAACTCCAACATTACTGCATATAGAGTGTCTATGGTTGTTCTAAATAATATATATAGATGGGTCGATATAATATGTCAAAACATTTGTATACGTGTCTATGGTATCCCAAGATTACATAATATATTAGAATATATGTAATATACAATATAAGTTAACTAGGATATGATTAATATAGATTTGTTACCAATTTTCACGTAGCTACAACAAGTAAAAATATCCAATCTTGTTTTACCCATAACTTCTTCATTTTAAATCCGTTTTGAGTGAATCCAAATGATATGGTTTCATATTGAACTTAAGTTTATGAATATATACAGAAAAGATATAAGTTTATAGTTAGAAATACAGGTTACAAGTCATTTTTGTAAAGGTAGTCATTTCAGTCGAAAGAACAACGTCTAGATGACTATTTTGGAAAACATACTTCCACTTTGAGTTTAATCATGATTTTTGGATATAGTTTCATGTTCATAAGAAAAATCATTTTCCCAGAAGAACAAATTTTAAATCAAAGTTTATCATAGTTTTTAATTAACTAACCCAAAACAGCCCGCGGTGTTACTACGACGGCGTATATCCAGTTTTACGGTGTTTTTCGTGTTTTCAGGTTTTAAATCATAAAGTTAGCATATCATATAGATATAGAACATGTTTCTAGTTGATTTTAAAAGTTAAGTTAGAAGGATTAACTTTTGTTTGCGAACAAGTTTAGAATTAACTAAACTATGTTCTAGTGATTTCAAGTTTAAACCTTCGAATAAGGTAGTTTTATATATATAAATTGAATGATGTTATGAACATCATTACTACCTCGGGTTTTGTGGATAAACCTACTGGAGATGATAAAAATAGATCTAGCTTCAAAGGATCCTTGGATGGCTTGAAAGTTCTTGAAGCAGAATCATGACACGAAAACAAGTTCAAGTAAGATTTCCACTCGAAATAAGATTGTTATAGTTATAGAAATTGAATCAAAGTTTAAATATGAGTATTACCTTGTATTAGAAAGATATCTTACTGTAATAAGAAAGATTTCTTAAGGATGGATGATCACTTTACAAGATTGGAAGTAAGTTAGCAAACTTGGAAGTATTCTTGATTTTATGAAACTAGAACTTATAGAATTTATGAAGAACACTTAGAACTTGAAGATAGAACTTGAGAGAGATCAATTTGATGAAGAAAATTGAAGAATGAAAGTGTTTATAGGTGTTTTTGGTCGTTGGTATATGGATTAGATATAAAGGATGTGTAATTTTGTTTACATTTAAATAAGTCATGAATGATTACTAATATTTTTGTAATTTTATGAGATATTTCATGCTAGTTGCCAAATGATGGTTCCCACATGTATTAGGTGACTCACATGGGCTGCTAAAAGCTGATCATTGGTGTGTATATATCAATATTACATACATCTAAAAGCTGTGTATTGTACGAGTACGAATACGGGTGCATACGAGTAGAATTGTTGATGAAACTGAATGAGGATGTAATTGTAAGCATTTTTGTTAAGTAGAAGTATTTTGATAAGTGTCTTGAAGTCTTTCAAAAGTGTATGAATACATAATAAACCACTACATGTATATACATTTTAACTGAGTCGTTAAATCATCGTTAGTCGTTACATGTAAATGTTGTTTTGAAGCCTTTAGGTTAACGATCCTGTTAAGTGTTGTTAACCCATTGTTTATTATATCAAATGAGATGTTAAATTATTACATTATCATGATATTATGATATATTAATATATCTTAATATGATATATATATATATATATATATACAATTAAATGTCGTTACAACGATAATCGTTACATATATGTCTCGTTTCGAAATCATTAAGTTAGTAGTCTTGTTTTTACATATGTAATTCATTGTTAATATACTTAATGATATGTTTACTTATCATAATACCATGTTAACTATATATATATATATATATATATATATATATATATATATATATATATATATATATATATATATATATATATATATATATATATATATATATATATATCCATATATATATATATATATATATATATATATATATATATATATTTATATATATGCATCATATAGTTTTTACAAGTTTTAATGTTCGTGAATCACCAGTCAACTTGGGTGGTCAAATGTCTATATGAAACCTATTTCAATTAATCAAGTCTTAACAAGTTTGATTGCTTAACATGTTGGAAACACTTAATCATGTAAATAACAATTTCATTTAATATATATATAAACATGGAAAAGTTCGGGTCACTATAGTACCTACCCGTTAAATAAATTTCGTCCCGAAATTTTAAGCAGTTGGAGGTGTTGACGTATCTTCTGAAAATAAGTGCGGATATTTCTTCTTCATCTGATCTTCTCATTCCCAGTGAACTCGAGTCCTCTACGAGCATTCCATAGAACCTTAACAATTGGTATCTTGTTTTGCTTAAGTCTTTTAACCTCACGATCCATTATTTCGACGGGTTCTTCGATGAATTGAAGTTTTTCGCTGATTTGGATTTCATCTAATGGAATTGTGAGATCTTCTTTAGCAAAACATTTCTTCAAATTCGAGACGTGGAAAGTGTTATGTACAGCTGTGAGTTGTTGAGGTAACTCAAGTCGGTAAGCTACTGGTCCGACATGATCAATAATCTTGAATGGTCCAATATACCTTGGATTTAATTTCCCTCATTTACTAAATCGAACAACGCCTTTCCAAGATGCAACTTTAAGTATGACCATCTCTCCAATTTCAAATTCTATATCTTTTCTTTTAATGTCAGCGTAGCTCTTTTGTCGACTTTGGGCGGTTTCCAACCGTTGTTGAATTTGGATGATCTTCTCGGTAGTTTCTTGTATTATCTCCGGACCCGTAATCTGTCTATCCCCCACTTTACTCCAACAAATCGGAGACCTGCACTTTCTACCATAAAGTGCTTCAAATGGCTCCATCTCAATACTTGAATGGTAGCTGTTGTTGTAGGAAAATTCTGCTAACGGTAGATGTCGATCCCAACTGTTTCTGAAATCAATAACACATGCTCGTAGCATGTCTTCAAGAGTTTGTATCGTCCTTTCGCTCTGCCCATCAGTTTGTGGATGATAGGCAGTACTCATGTCTAGACGAGTTCGTAATGCTTGCAGTAATGTCTGCCAGAATCTTGAAATAAATCTGACATCCTGATCAGAGATAATAGAGATTGGTATTCCATGTCTGGAGACGACTTCCTTCAAATACATTCATGCTAACTTCTCCATCTTGTCATCTTCTCTTATTGGTATGAAGTGTGCTGATTTGGTGAGACGATTAACTATTACCCAAATAGTATCAAAACCACTTGCAGTCCTTGGCAATTTAGTGATGAAATCCATGGTAATGTTTTCCCATTTCCATTCCGGGATTTCGGGTTGTCGAAGTAGACCTGATGGTTTCTGATGCTCAGCTTTGACCTTAGAACACGTCAAACATTCCCCTACGTATTTAGCAACATCGGCTTTCATACCTGGCCGCCAAAAATGTTTCTTGAGATCTTTGTACATCTTCTCCGTTCCAGGATGTATTGGGTATCTGGTTTTATGAGCTTCTCTAAGTACCATTTCTCTCATATCTCCAAATTTTGGTACCCAAATTCTTTCAGCCCAATACCGGGTTCCGTCTTCCCGAATATTAAGATGCTTCTCCGATCCTTTGGATATTTCATCCTTTAAATTTCCCTCTTTTAAAACTCCTTGTTACGCCTCCTTTACTTAAGTAGTAAGGTTATTGTGAATCATTATATTCACATCTTTTACTCGAATGGGTTCTCTGTCCTTTCTACTCAAAGCGTCGGCTACCACATTCGCCTTCCCCGGGTGGTAACGAATCTCAAAGTAGTAATCATTCAACAATTCAATCCACCTCGCTGTCTCATGTTCAGTTGTTTCTGATTAAATATATGTTGAAGACTTTTGTGGTCGGTATATATAATACTTTTGACCCCATATAAGTAGTGCCTCCAAGTCTTTAATGCAAAAACAACCGTGCCTAATTCCAAATCATGCGTCGCATAATTCTGCTCGTGAATCTTTAATTGTCTAGACACATAAGCAATTATCTTCGTTCGTTGCATTAATACACAACCGAGACCTTGCTTTGAAGCGTCACAATATATCACAAAATCATCATTCCCTTCAGGTAATGATAATATATGTGCTGTAGTTAACTTTTTCTTTAACAATTAAAATGCTTTCTCTTGTTCATCCTTCCATTCAAATTTCCTCCCTTTATGCGTTAATGCAGTCAAGGGTTTTGCTATTCTAGAAAAATCTTGGATGAACCTTCTGTAGTAACCAGCTAGTCCTAAAAATTGGCGTATATGCTTTGGAGTTTTCGGGGTTTCCCATTTTTCAACGGTTTCAATCTTTGCTGGATCCACCTGAATACCTTCTTTGTTCACTATGTGACCGAGGAATTGAACTTCTTCTAACCAAAATGCACACTTTGAAAACTTACCGTACAGTTTGTGTTTCCTTAACAACTCTAGCACTTTTCTCAAGTGTTCTTCATGCTCTTGGTCCTTCTTTGAGTAAATAAGTATGTCATCGATGAAAACAATGACAAACTTGTCAAGGTATGGTCCACACACTCGATTCATGAGGTCCATGAACACAGCTGGTGTGTTAGTCAACCCAAACGGCATAACCATAAACTCGTAATGACCGTAACGCGTCCTAAAAGCAGTCTTTGGAATATCATCCTCCTTCACCCGCATTTGATGATACCCAGAACGTAAATCAATCTTCGAATAAACCGACGAGCCTTGTAGTTGATCAAATAAGTCGTCGATTCTCAGTAGTGCATAGCGGTTCTTGATGGTAAGTTTGTTCAACTCTCGGTAGTCGATACACAACCTAAATGTACCATCCCTCTTCTTGACAAACAAAACAGGAGCTCCCCACGGTGATGTGCTTGGTCGAATG
This sequence comes from Rutidosis leptorrhynchoides, assembly GCF_046630445.1. Lineage (NCBI taxonomy): Eukaryota > Viridiplantae > Streptophyta > Magnoliopsida > Asterales > Asteraceae > Rutidosis > Rutidosis leptorrhynchoides. The sequence continues at coordinate 85,288,409 of NC_092343.1, forward strand.
AAACCACGCTCTAAAAGTTCTTGTAATTGGCTCTGAAGGACTAGGTGCGAGTCTGTATGGAGCATGAGCTATTGGTGCAGCTCCCGGTACAAGGTCTATTTGAAATTCAACGGATCGGTGTGGAGGTAGTCCCGGTAATTCTTTCAAAAATACATCGGGAAATTCTTTTGCGATGGGAACATCATTGATGTTCTTTTCTTCGGAATTGACTTTCTCGACGTGTGCTAGCACAGCATAGCAACCTTTTCTTATTAGTTTTTGTGCGTTCAGGTTACTAATAAGATTTAACTTTGCGTTGCTATTTTCTCCGTACACCATTAAGGGTTTTCCTTTTTCTCGTATAATGCGAATTGCATTTTTATAACAAATGATCTCTGCTTTTACTTCTTTCAACCAGTCCATACCGATTATCACATCAAAACTCCCTAACTCTACTGGTATCAAGTTGATGTTTCGCGAGGTGTATATAAAATAGCTATTAATTTTAGCAGAAAATACTACTAAATACGATACAATTTTACACAAGATATTTATTTATTTAGAGAATGGATATACTTAAACCTTGCTACAACACTTATAGGCAGTGTACCTAATCGTACAGTAGTGTAGTTTTTAGTAAGTCCGGTTCGTTCCACAGGGAATCTTTTTTAAACAAAGCTTAACGCTATATTAGTTTACTTTTATAAAAATACAAATATATATATAAGTAATATTATTATTATAAAGGGAGGTTTTTACCGTTTAATAACCGGTTTGTCGATTTTAAAACTTTAGTCGCAGTTAAAACCAAATGTAAAATATTAAAAATAAATACAAGACTTAAATTAAAGCGTAAAGTAAATAACGATAATGAAATTGCGAATAATAAAAGTGCGATAAAATAAACTTGCGATAATTAAAAAGTACGATAATTAAAAGTGCAATTAAATACAATAACAATAAATAAAAATGCGATAATTAGAAGTGCTATTAAATATAAAATAAAGGAAATTAAATATGAAATAAAAGAATTATGCTTATTTAAACTTCCGTAATCATGATGTTTGACGTGTTGATTTTAGTTTTATGCCCATGGGTTAATTGTCCTTTGTCCTGGATTATTTAATATGTCCGTCTGGTTTTTGTCCATAACAGTCCATCAGTCATAAATATAAAGTGCGAGTATCCTCGTCAAATTATCCTTATACCCGAAGTTAAATATTCCAACTAATTGGGGACTTAAACTGTAACAAGATTTTAATACTTTGTTTAATAATTACACCAGGATGTTGACTGAGTGTAACCCAAGGTTTTAATATTTTGTTATCAATTATACCAAGTGTCCTTGTACATAATTTCACCCCTGTTTTAATTATTCTAGTGGCTATTAATCCATTCCCGTGTCCGGTTAAATGAACGATTATTCGTACATATAAATACCCCGCCCATCGTGTCCGATCGAGTGTATATGGTAATTTATAGGGACGCCCAATTGTAAATCTTTATATTAACATTAACAAACTATCATTTAGTTAAACAAATATAAAGCCCATTAATAGCCCATAGTCTAATTTCCACAAGTGTCGTTCTTTTGTCCAAACCCCAATTATGGTACAAAGCCCAATTACCCAATTTTAGTAATTAGCCCAACATCATGATTACTTCGGATTAAATAAGCATAATAATAACTTAGCTACGAGACATTAAATTAAAAAGGTTGAACATAACTTACAATGATTAAAAATAGCGTAGCGTTACACGGACAGAATTTCGACTTACACCCTTACAATATTCGCTAACATACCCTTATTATTAAGATTAAAATTAAAATTAAAATTAAAATTAAAATATAAATATAAATATATACGATATAGATAGAGAGATGGATATATTGATGATGAAAAATGATCAGAATTCGGTTGGCTTTATAGGGAATTGCGGAATTAGGGGCTCCGCGACTCGCGGCATTTTTTGCCTTCAAACTCCGCGAGTCGCGGAGTTTGAAATTACAGCTCACTCCAGTTTGGAGTCTTTCTTGCCAACGGTTTTTATTATTTATTATAATATATAAATAATTATAAGAATTATTTAAATATTATATTATATTTATGTGCATAGTTGACTTGTAATTTTTAGTCCGTTGCGTTGAGCGTTGAGAGTTGACTCTGGTCCCGGTTCCGGATTTTCGAACGTCCTTGCGTACAATTTAATATCTTGTACTTTGCGTTTTGAATCTTGTATTCTTGTAATTTCGAGACCTTTCTTATCAATAATTGGAACCTCTTTGATTGTATTTTGTACTTTTGAGCTTTTTGGTCGTTTGCGTCTTCAATTCGTCGAATCTATCTTTTGTCTTCACCTTTTATTATTTAAACGAATATCACTTGTAAATAGAACAATTGCAACTAAAAGCTTGTCTTTCTTGAGGAATAATGCTATGAAATATATGTTCGTTTTTAGCATTATCAAATATTCCCACACTTAAGCGTTGCTTGTCCTCAAGCAATATCGTCTTGAAATACTAGAATCACTTCTTTATTCTTCACACTTTGTACATCAGTGATTTCTATACGGTGGTATAAACATTGGTAGTAACGATATGGTTTACAGTCCCACATGACTATAAAAATTTAGATCCATTAAGGAAATTGGATCTTTATGAAAACATTTGATCTTTTGAAAATTAAATCTAGTTTTTACCCTAGATAAGTTTTCCGGAATAACCCTTCACCGGTGTTTGCAAATTCTTTTTGTGGGTTTGGTGGGTTTCAGATTTGAAAATTTTAGCTCAAAACTTGCGGTTTTGTGTCACCCACTTGCTAACCTTGTATTTGGAAAGCAACACGTCCAGTTTACTTGTCCCGTATATTACCTTTCGGTAAACTACCGTCCGGTTGTAAAGGAAAGCGTTGAACAAGCAACTGTTAAGGCAATGTCCCCTGACATGCTTTTAATTATGGTCTATAACGTGTCGGACGCAATTACTATCCTTGGTAGGAGCAATAGTAAAGCTCACCCTTATGATTTTTCGGTCTGGCACAAGGTCCTGTCTTTGACCACTATGCAACCACCGTTCTTAATGCCAGTCTTTGAAAATGCATTGTTTTACCCTGTTGTGTACATAAGATAAACTGCAAACATATATACATATTTTTGAAGTTTGGTATATTACCCCACATTCAAAAAATTATTAAAATCTAAGAATAAAAGTTAGAAAATTATAAAAACTATTACAATATTAACATAAGTATTAAACGTATTACAAATTACAAAATAAATAAAACTAAGTAGACTAGGGATGATACTGGTACCAATAGGGGTTCCAAGCATAACCATAGGTGCTATAGAATGCTTCGGCAGGATTATACGTAGGATACGGTGGTTGCATCTCTATAGACCAGGGAGGGAATATGGGTTTTGGCGTAGGAATATAGTTTCTACCTATATGTTGGCAATGAGCTATGATTTGGTTTTGATGAACTTGCCAATCTTCAAATGCTCTCTGTCTAGCATTTTCGTACTCCTGTGAAGCTATAAACCTTTGCATTTCTTGCATTTCATTTCCCCCTCCTACATTACCTTGCTGTTGGTTTCTCTCAACCTGTGGATGTCTACCATGGTATTGTACTGTGGCGTTATTTCGCCTCTTCAAAACTTTCGCACCATGGTATACATTTAAACCTATAGTATCGCGGGGTTCTGGTTCTTCGACTAATAATCCCCCCGACTTATATCCACACCGAGATATTCAGCAATCAAAGTAATAAAAATACCACCTCCTATTATGCTATGCGGTCTCATTCCCCTAACCATAGCTGATAAATAATAACCCACACAATAAGGTATACTTATAGCGCTTTGTGGGTCTCGAATACACATATGGTAAAACAAATCATGTTCATTTACCTTTTCCTTGTTCTTACCTCTTTGTGTAATCGAATTAGCTAAAAACCTATGAATCACTCTTAATTCAGCTCTATCTATATCCAAATAAGAGTAATTTCCCCCTTTGAATCGGTGATGGCTTGTCATTTGACTCCATACACCGTGTGTATCAAAATTTTCATCTATCTTTCTACCATTTAGTATCAACCCTCTACAATCGGCAGATGCTAACTCCTCAGGCGTATATATACGTAAAGCCTGAGCCATGTCTAGTAAAGACATGTGGCGCATCGAACCTCCTAACAAAAATCTAATAAAAGATCGATCGGTTAAACTAGCTACCCGATCATTTAATTCTATACTACACAACAATTCTTCACACCATACTTTATATACAGGTCTACGCATGGTGAATAAACGTACCCAGTCATTAAAAGTAGAATTACCATACCTCTGTACAAGTAATTCCCTAATTGGCCCGGCCAATTCTACAGCTTCTAATGGTCCCCATTCTATGACCCTCGGTACCTCAACAACTTTAGAATGAAGAGTATGCAACCCCCTTTGATACTTTGGATAATCTATCCAAAGTCTGTCAAATCTCAGGTTCGGGTGCAAATCTTCCAAATGCATATCAGAAAATGTCATGACTGGATGAGGTATATCTTGCTTGTAGTAGTTATCCACCTCCTATTGTTCCGCATTCTCAGTAGGAGCATTGCGAGCTTGGAATGAAGATTCACCCCTTTCAGTCTGCAAAACACATCAAACACAATTTTTGTGCATCCAAATATGCATTAGTGTCAGCAAAATCATCAATCAAAATAATTACAATGACATGGTCAATTTATATCAAACCTAAGCTCATTTTCACATTTTTATCAAATCTACACTTTTTCAAATAAGCATATACGAAAATGTTCGCCAAGTTCATAAGCATTCAACTCAAATAACATGTCAAAATAATCATTACTAGCAATTAAACAAGTTTCAAATGGCATTATCTCTCAAAAATCAAGTTCATGAATTTTAGACTTGAAAAAGTCCACTTTAATTCTCAAAATCATGTTTAGGCTCAAAGTTTGGATCATTTAACTACCTAAACATGTTACACTACTTAATTTAGCAACAATTCACGACAAAAATCGGCCATAACCTGTTTATATCAAAAAGCCCCAAATTTGCTCAAGAACACAAACCCTAGATTACTCAAAATTTGAAGTTTAAGGCTTCTAATCATGTTAAATAGCATCAATCTAGGTTATACAAGCATACTTAATAAACAATTTAAGTATAATTACACTAAAAAGCATCAAAATCAAATTGGGGAAAAAATTGCTCAAGAACACTAATTTTCGGATTAAATGGTGTTTAGGTGTAGAAATTTACCGTTTTTCTTGAGTAATTCCTTGATAGCATCCTTCTCAACATGATTTTAGTAAAAGATTTGATGATTAACGGTTAAAAATTGTGATTTTGGGGTGTATTTTTCGCTATTTTTTGGCAGTATTTCGCAGTTTTTGTGAGTTTTGTGGTGTGCAACTGATCAGTTCTGCGTTTTATTTTTTTTCTGATTTTTGGTCCTCCCGCGACTCGCGGTGTTTGGACCCTTCAAACTCCGCGAGTCGCGGAGGTTTTTTTTTTTTTTTTTTTTTTTTTTTGCATCTTATACTAAATAAAACAATTAAGTAATTTATTTTAAAATTTTGTTTCCCTTGTTATTTAGGACGAGGTCGTTTCGGATCGATGTCCTAGTCCGTCCTTCGACAAAATTTTAAAATTTATCTTTTTGTAGCGATTGTTTTAAAAGCTAAGATTTTTGGGTTTTTTTAATGTTTTTGGCATACTTTAATTCAATAAGTTTAAGAAAAAAATGATAATAAAAGTTCTCGTCCCTCCCTCGGGTAAAGTAATTTCGGTTTAACGACCTAGTCTTCAACTTACGACGAATTTTAAAAATCATATTTTTAACTTAATGAGATAAAGTAAATTTTTGTTTTTAAATTCACACAATTTAAATATAAAATTCAAAATTAATATTAAAAATTCACACCAAACTTACAATTTAAAATGCATAAAATTAAAATTCATATTTTAAAAATTAAAAATAAAAAATTCACACCACACTTAATTTAAAAATTCATATTATAAATTCACACCAAACTTATATTAATTTTTCAAATATTTACAATTTTAAATATATTTTTTTTACAAAGTTTACAATATTAATTTAAGATTTATATATTAATTTTAAAAACATGGTAAAAATAAAATTAAAAATCTTTTTGGCTTTTTATCCCACTTTAATCAATCAAATATTATCAAAAATATGCGCCCCTCTTTTCGGTAAAGTAATTTCGGTTCCAAGACCTAATTTAACTCATGACGAATTTTTGAAATATTTTGGGTTGATTGATTAAAGATATTTATACCTTAAGAATAAACGTTAAATTTCGCAGTGATGTAATAAATTTTTGAATGATATCAATAATTTCGGTCGCCAAACCTAATTTTATTCAATACCAATTTAATACTTTATAGCGAACAAATTAGCGTTTATTATCAAAAGGTTAAAAATAAAAAAAATAAAATAAAAACTGTACAGACTTACCTGTGAGATAGTATTCTTAGTTATATGATCTATCCCATTCATAAGATAGTCGGTTTAATTGGTTTTTCATAGCTACATAGGCGTAACCTCGAGCATTCAGTGTTTTTTCTTCTAAACATATGAACGGTCCGTCTCTGCATAAAGTAACAAATTCGGTATTTGAATAGGTTTGATTATTTGAACATTTACCTCCATGTGACCATTTTCCGCATTTGTGACATCTTTCTAGGTGTCGTGCTCTACTTTTCGCTGTGGATTTTGATTTTCCTTTACCAAATTGTAACTTATTATCTTCGCATCTGGATTCTTTTCTAACTCCGTCCATTCTTTCTCTGATTACTGATACTATTTCACTCGGAAGTGTGTCATTATTACGTTTAGTGATCAAAGCGTGTAGCATTAGACCATGGTTTAGTTCACAGGCAGTCTTCATTTCCTAAAAAAAATAAAAATTCAGAATGAGGGGAGAAGACTAGTTCTTTAGGGTCTGCTAGGGAAAGGCCATTCGGGTTCCATTTTCGAGAACTACACGAAAACAGACAATCTAACTCTAACAGAAATACATATTATCCTTAAAAGACTTGATTCTCCCCACACTTAGTTAGCTGTGGTGTCGAAATTGTGATTAACTTCGTTGTCGACTTCCATCGGACTATCTATGTAGTGTTTAACTCTGTGACCATTAACTTTAAATTCAATCCCATTTGAATTTATCAATTCTACTGTTCCGTATGGGAAAACTCTTTTGACTATGAATGGTCCAGACCATCTTGATTTCAATTTTCCAGGAAATAGCTTGAATCGTGAATTGAAAAGAAGAACTCTGTCTCCTTCCTTAAATTCTTTTGAACTTCTGATTCTTTTATCATGCCATTTCTTCGTTCTTTCCTTATAGATTAACGAATTTTCGTATGCTTCATGTCTTAATTCTTCTAATTCGTTTAGTTGACTTAATCGTAGACGTCCAGCTTCATGTAAATCAGGATTACATGTCTTCAAAGCCCAAAATGCTTTGTGTTCAATTTCTACTGAAAGATGACATGCTTTTCCATAAACAAGTCTAAAAGGTGTGGTTCCAATTGGAGTTTTGTAGGCTGTTCTAAAAGCCCAGAGTGCATCCTCCAATTTAATGGACCATTCCTTCGGATTTGATCCTACGGTTTTCTCTAGAATACGTTTTAAAGCTCGGTTGGTATTTTCAACTTGTCCACTTGTTTGTGGATGATATGCGGTTGAGATTTTATGAGTTACTCCATATCTTTTAAGAACTTTCTCAAGTTGATTATTACAGAAATGAGTACCCCGATCACTTATTAAAGCTTTCGGTGTTTCAAACCTTGCAAAAAGACGTTTTAAAAAGTTAACTACAACTCGTGCATCGTTAGTTGGGAGAGCTTGTGCTTCTGCCCATTTAGATACATAATCAATGGCTACGAGAATATATAGATTATTATGAGATTTTGGAAATGGACCCATAAAGTCAATACCCCAAATGTCAAATACTTCACATACTTGGATAACATTTTGTGGCATTTCATCACGTTGACTTATTTTTCCGGCCCTTTGACAAGCATCACAGGATTTGCAAAGAAGGTGTGCGTCTTTGTAAATTGTAGGCCAATAGAATCCAGCATCATAAACTTTTCTTGCTGTTAGTTGAGGCCCATAATGCCCTCCTGTTGGTCCTGTGTGACAATGGTTTAATATTTTACTAGCTTCATCTCCAAATACACATCGGCGTATTATTCCATCGGGACAACTTTTAAACAGATGTGGATCTTCCCAAAAATAGTGTTTTATATCACTGAAGAATTTTTTTCGTCTTTGGTACGATAATCCTTTTTCAAGGAATCCACAAACTAAGTAGTTTGCATAGTCTGCAAACCATGGAATTTCTTTATAATCTATCTTCAATAGATATTCATCAGGAAAGTTGTCTTGTATGGCCGATTCATTTAGAACTTCTAATTCGGGATTTTCAAGACGAGAAAGATGATCAGCGGCGAGGTTTTCTGCTCCTCTTTTATCTCGGATTTCAATATCAAACTCTTGTAAGAGTAAGATCCAACGGATTAATCTTGGTTTAGCATCTTGTTTCGAAAATAGGTATCTAAGAGCAGAATCGTCGGTATAGACCATCGTTTTTGCTAGAACGAGATATGATCGAAATTTGTCAAAAGCAAAGACAATAGCAAGGAGTTCTTTTTCAGTAGTTGTATAGTTTGTTTGTGCTCCTTGTAACGTCTTACTAGCATAATATATAGGTTGAAATCGTTTTTCAATCCTTTGTCCTAAAACGGCTCCCATTGCAAAATCACTTGCATCGCACATTAGTTCAAATGGTAAATTCCAATTTGGTGTTATCATGATTGGCGCATTAGTGAGTTTCTCTTTAAGAATATTAAAAGATTTGATACACTCATCTGATAAGATGAATGGAGCATCCTTTTCTAGGAGTTTATTCATAGGAGTGGCAATTTTTGAAAAATATTTTATGAAACGTCGGTAAAAACCGGCATGCCCTAGAAAACTCCTAACTCCTCTAACATTGGTGGGATGTGGAAGTTTAGCAATTACATCTACTTTAGCTCTATCCACTTCAATTCATTCTTTTGAAATTTTATGTCCAAGAACGATGCCTTCTTTAACCATGAAATGGCATTTCTCCCAATTAAGTACTAGATTTGATTGTTCGCATCTAATAAGCATTCGTTCCAGATTGGCTAGACATGATTCAAATGTATCACCGAAGACTGAAAAGTCATCCATGAAAACTTCCATGCATTCTTCTATCATGTCGTGAAAAATCGTCATCATACACCTTTGAAAGGTTGCAGGGGCGTTGCAAAGTCCAAATGGCATGCGTTTGTAAGCAAAAGTACCATAAGGGCACGTAAATGTGGTTTTCTCTTGATCTTCGGGTGCTATTGGAATTTGAAAATATCCGGAAAATCCATCTAGAAAACAATAGTAACTATTTTCGGCTAATCTTTCCAACATTTGATCAATGAAAGGTAAGGGAAAGTGATCTTTTCTGGTGGCGTCATTTAATTTTCTATAATCAATACATACACGCCATCCTGTTACAGTCCTAGTAGGAATAAGCTCATTTTTCTCATTTGTAATGACAGTCATGCCACCCTTCTTAGGCACGCATTGAACTGGGCTTACCCATGGACTATCAGAGATTGGATAAATTAAACCTGCATCTAGCAGTTTAATAATCTCTTTCTTAACTACATCTTGCATATTAGGATTTAGTCTTCGTTGGCGTTGCACATACGTTTTATGACCTTCTTCCATAAGGATTTATGTGTGCAATACGAAGGACTTATTCCATTAATATCATGAATCTTCCATGCAATGGCTGGTTTATGAGCTTTTAACACAGAAATGAGTTGTGATTTCTCATTTTCAGTAAGAGAAGACGATATTATTACAGGTAATTCAGATTCACCATGTAAATAAGCGTATTCCAAATGGTTTGGAAGTGGCTTTAATTCTAATTTCGGAGGTTCTTCTATCGATGATTTGTATCGATATCTGTCTTCTTCTTTTAGCATTTGAATTTCTTCTGTTGTTGGTTCATATCCATTAGCTATAAGTGTAGCTAATATTTCAGCTTCATCGATTGGTTCATTACCTTCTCCTAAAGAACATTCTCCTGTTCCTTGTAATTCTGGAAATTCTTCTAATAATTCTGCATGTGCATCTATAGTTTGAATATAATAACATGTATCATCTGCAGATTGTGGTTGTTGCATTGCTCTATCAACTGAAAAGGTAACACTCTCATCCTCTATACTTAGGGTCAATTTCTTACCGAACACGTCTATCATTGCTTTAGCCGTATTTAAGAATGGTCTTCCTAATATGAGAGGAACTTGAGAATTTTCTTCCATGTCCAGAACAACAAAATCCACTGGAAATACTAAAGTACCAACTTTAACTAGCATGTTCTCCATTATCCCTCTAGGATATTTTATTGATCTATCGGCTAGTTGTATGCTTATTCTGGTTGGTTTCAATTCTCCAAGGTCTAGTTTAGCGTATAGTGAATATGGCATTAGATTTATACTAGCACCTAAATCTGCCAATGCTTCTATTGAACTAAGACTTCCCAGAAAACATGGAATTGTGAAACTTCCTGGATCAGATAATTTTTCTGGTATCTTATTCAACAGCACTGCTGAACAATTAGCATTCATAGTAACAGCCGAGAGTTCTTCCATTTTCTTTCTATTTGAGATTAGATCTTTCAAGAATTTAGCATATCTAGGCATTCCTGAAATCACATCAATGAAAGGAAGATTTACATTTATCTGTTTAAACATATCCAAGAATTTGGATTGCTCGGCTTCAAGTTTCTCTTTCTTCATTTTACTCGGGTAAGGAAGTGGTGGTTGGTATGGTTTAACATAAGGTTTAGCCTTAACTGTGTTATCTTCATTAACCTTTTCAACTACCGGCTCTTTTTCCTTATCTTGATCAGGTTGTGGTTCTTGTGGAGTAGGAATAGCTTCATTAGAAGTTACAGGTATTTCAGGTGGTTTAAGCGTTGTACCACTTCTTGTGGTAATGGCTTTAGCTGTTTCATTCCGGGGGTTAGCATTTGTATCACTAGGTAGACTTCCCGGTTTTCTTTCACCTATTAACCTTGCTAGGTTACTTACTTCTTGTTCCAGATTTTGAATAGAAGCTTGTTGATTTCTAAATGCTTGAGCATTTTGTTCATTGGTTTGTTTCTGAGATGCGAAAAACTGTGTTTGAGTTTCAACTAGCTTCGTCATCATATCTTCTAAATTTGACTTTTTATCATCGGGTTGTTGTGGTGGTTTGTTTTGAAAATTAGGTCTTTGCTGATTGTAAGTATTATTGGATACTTGTTGATTGCTAGGACCTTGTTGATTGTTGTATGGAACATTTCGGTTATAATTCTGGTTTTGATTGTAAATCGGTCTTGGCGGTTGATAATTATTCTGATAATTATTTCCAGGCCTTTGGTTTATGTATGAAATATTCTCTCTTTGTTCCATTGTTAATTCAATACTGAGACAATCTTTTGTCAAATGTGGTCCTCCACACTGCTCACAACTAATTCGTATTGAGTGAATATCTTTAGTCATCTTTTCCATTCGTCTCTCGACAGCATCTATTTTTGCGGAAATGGAATCTAAGTCATGGCTAGAATCGGCTCTAGCTGCTTTAGATGATCTAACGATATCTTTTTCTTGGTGCCACTCATGTGAGTGGGAAGCAGTGTTATCAATAATTTTGTAAGCATCAGTTTCGGTTTTCTTCATAATAGAACCACCAGCTGCTATATCTATGTCTTTCCTTGTAGTGATGTCGCATCCTTGGTAGAATATTTGTACTATTTGACAGGTGTCTAAACCATATTGCGGACATCCTCTCAACAACTTTCCAAATCTTGTCCACGCCTCATATAGAGTTTCATTTGATTTCTGTGTGAACGTAACAATTTCTGCTTGAAGTCTTACGGCTTTAGATGCAGGAAAGAACTGTTTAAGAAATTTTTCAACTAAAACATCTCATGTATCAATCGCCCCTTCAGGTAACGATTCCAACCAATCTTTGGCTTCTCCCTTTAAAGTCCAGGGAAATAACATGAGATATATCTGTTCATCCTCCACTTCTCGGATTTTAAATAGTGTGCAAATCCTATTAAAGGTACGTAGATGTTCATTTGGATCTTCCTTCGGCGCACCACTAAATTGGCATTGATTAGTCACCATGTGTAGAATTTGTCCTTTGATTTCATAATCTGGCGCATTAATGTCTGGATGAGTAATTGCGTGACCTTGGCCAGTGCGTTTAGCTCTCATTCGGTCTTCCATACTTAAAGGTTCCAGATTCTCCATAATTGAATTTGTTGAATCAGAATCACTAGAGGATTCTGATTTAATGGTTCGTTCCTCAACAATCTCTGTTTGTATGATTGGTGGTTCCGGAGGAAAATTTAATGGTTCAGGATCTACGAATCGTTCCTGAATATTCTCCGGATTCTCAATTGTGAGGTCGGGTTCAAAAAATGGATTATCGGAAATTTGAACTGGAGTACTTGGTCGATTGGATGACGATTCTAAAGAAAAATCAACGGTGGTAATATTTGCTAAATGTCTTGATCTAGTTACAGGTGGTGAACGTACAAAAGGTGGTGAACGTTTTGCTCGGTGCATTCACTGAATATCCTATTAGTTTTTAAAAGGAAAGAAAAATTATAATAAGTTATCCAATCAATAGACTTTTCTGATTTTGCCCACGTTTCGAATAGCCAAAAGATGCAGCAGAGGGGCAGGATTCGTTTGGTCTCAATATAATTGAGGACTGTTTGGCTCCAATAACCCGGTCCACGTACAAATCCAACTATTACTACGAACCAGAAAATTTTGATGTCTATCAATTTAACCACTTAAAATAAATTTTCGTAATTTTAAGAAATTTAGATAAGAAGTAGAATAAAAATCTATGTCCTAAAACTAGAATATCGAGAAATAAGAAAGAAAAAGAGTTCGTCGGAAAAAGGTCGAAAAAGAAAAATGGTTTAAAAATAAAAGGTGACGGAAAAATAAAAGAAACTTATAAAACTTAAAAACAATTGACTAACCTAACCTTATTACTACAACTAACTTAAAATTATAATCGCAAATTGAGATTACTAATTGGAATGATAATTGATACATAGGTAAAAGTCGTCTAAAAATATTAAAGCTTACAGGAAAAACTAAATCCCAAATGGAAATAACTTAAAAAAAACTAAAACTTAAAAAGGCGTCGCAAAATTCTAAAGCACCTAAATCTTAGTCTAAAGAAAAAGCACTTAAGGAATTCTACGGCAAAGCCTAAAAATCTAGAAGTAAAAATAACTATGGCAAAAACTAAGTTTAAAACTAAATATGAGCTAAATATTACGCTAAAACGATTAGAAAGGGACAAAATATAAAAATATACAAAAAGTTGTAAAAAGTACAATTTTTATAAAAATATTATTTTTATATTATTTATTTATTAAAACTATTAATTTTATAATTTAATTAAACTTAAATAACTAAATATACAAATTAATTAAAACTTAAATTAAATACTAAATTAATTAAATATTTAACCCTAATACAAATTAATTAATAATAATTAATAATACTCCGTAATTAATGCAGATTAGGGTTCTGTGTGGCCCGTGTCAGACGGCTCCGCGAGTCGCGGTTGGTCCGGTTCAATAACTCCGCGAGTCGCGGGGTTCGAAAATTCAGATTACAAGCAGTTTCGTTTCAGTTTTCGACGTAATTTTATTTATATATATTTTTTATTTTTCTATTTTTAATTTAATTAAAATATTTATATAATTTAAATAAAACTTATATTTTAAAAACTAGAATAGAAATAAAAATATGTTACAATTTTATAAATAAAAATCTTAAAACTAGATTTATATAAAAAAAAATTTTCGGTTTTTTGATTTTATGTTTTAAATAAAAATAAAATATTTAAATAAAACTTATATTTTTATAAAATAAAAATAAAGAAACTTTATAAAACTTAAATATTTAACAAAATCTTAAAAATACTTATATTTTTGTTTTTCTTTTTATATTTTCGAATATTTAAAACGTATTTTTATAAAAAAGAATTTTAATAAAAGTAAACTAAAAATCTTTTTTTTATATATATTAACGTTGCGCTTCCGGCGTTTAAGAGTATTCCCCGGCAGCGGCGCCAAAAATAACTTGATGTTTCGCGAGGTGTATATAAAATAGCTATTAATTTTAACAGAAAATACTATTAAATACGATACAATTTTACACAAGATATTTATTTATTTAGAGAATAGATATACTTAAACCTTGCTACAACACTTATAGGCAGTGTACCTAATCGTACAGTAGTGTAGTTTTTAGTAAGTCCGGTTCGTTCCACAGGGAATCTTTTTTAAACAAAGCTTAACGCTATATTAGTTTACTTTTATAAAAATACAAATATATATATAAGTAATATTATTATTATAAAGGGAGGTTTTTACCGTTTAATGACCGGTTTGTCGATTTTAAAACTTTAGTCGCAGTTAAAACCAAATGTAAAATATTAAAAATAAATACAAGACTTAAATTAAAGCGTAAAGTAAATAACGATAATGAAATTACGAATAATAAAAGTGCGATAAAATAAACTTGCGATAATTAAAAAGTACGATAATTAAAAGTGCAATTAAATACAATAACAATAAATAAAAATGCGATGATTAGAAGTGCAATTAAATATAAAATAAAGGAAATTAAATATGAAATAAAAGAATTATGCTTATTTAAACTTCCGTAATCATGATGTTTGACGTGTTGATTTTAGTTTTATGCCCATGGGTTAATTGTCCTTTGTCCTCGATTATTTAATATGTCCGTCTGGTTTTTGTCCATAACAGTCCATCAGTCATAAATATAAAGTGCGAGTATCCTCGTCAAATTATCCTTATACCCGAAGTTAAATATTCCAACTAATTGGGGACTTAAACTGTAACAAGATTTTAATACTTTGTTTAATAATTACACCAGGATGTCGACTGAGTGTAACCCAAGGTTTTAATATTTTGTTATCAATTATACCAAGTGTCCTTGTACATAATTTCACCCCTGTTTTAATTATTCTAGTGGCTATTAATCCATTCCCGTGTCCGGTTAAATGAACGATTATTCGTACATATAAATACCCCGCCCATCGTGTCTGATCGAGTGTATATGGTAATTTATAGGGACGCCCAATTGTAAATCTTTATATTAACATTAACAAACTATCATTTAGTTAAACAAATATAAAGCCCATTAATAGCCCATAGTCTAATTTCCACAAGTGTCGTTCTTTTGTCCAAACCCCAATTATGGTACAAAACCCAATTACCCAATTTTAGTAATTAGCCCAACATCATGATTACTTCGGATTAAATAAGCATAATAATAACTTAGCTACGAGACATTAAATTAAAAAGGTTGAACATAACTTACAATGATTAAAAATAGCGTAGCGTTACACGGACAGAATTTAGACTTACACCCTTACAATATTCGCTAACATACCCTTATTATTAGGATTAAAATTAAAATTAAAATTAAAATTAAAATATAAATATAAATATATACGATATAGATAGAGAGATGGATATATTGATGATGAAAAATGATCAGAATTCGGTTGGCTTTATAGGGAATTGCAAAATTAGGGGCTCCGCGACTCGCGGCATTTTTTGCCTTCAAACTCTGCGAGTCGCGGAGTTTGAAATTACAGCTCACTCCAGTTTGGAGTCTTTCTTGCCGACGGTTTTTATTATTTATTATAATATATAAATAATTATAAGAATTATTTAAATATTATATTATATTTATGTGCATAGTTGACTTGTAATTTTTAGTCCGTTGCGTTGAGCGTTGAGAGTTGACTCTGGTCCCGGTTCCGGATTTTCGAACGTCCTTGCGTACAATTTAATATCTTGTACTTTGCGTTTTGAATCTTGTATTCTTGTAATTTCGAGACCTTTCTTATCAATAATTGGAACCTCTTTGATTGTATTTTGTACTTTTGAGCTTTTTGGTCATTTGCGTCTTCAATTCGTCGAATCTGTCTTTTGTCTTCACCTTTTATTATTTAAACGAATATCACTTGTAAATAGAACAATTGCAACTAAAAGCTTGTCTTTCTTGAGGAATAATGCTATGAAATATATGTTCGTTTTTAGCATTATCACAAGTAAATCTTAAATGTTTCGCTAACCAGTTTAATTTCTCGATTTTGACATATATTATCTGCTGTAATTAATTTACCGTTTGCTAATTCGAGTAAAAATTTATTATCCAAGGGCGTCGGTGAACAACTTAGTTTAGCACAAAAATCTCTACTCATATAGCTTCTATCCGCACCCGAATCAAATAAAACATAAGCATATTTATTGTCAATGAGAAACGTACCCGTAACAAGCTCCGGGTCTTCCTGCGCTTCTGCCATATTAATATTGAAAACTCTTCCGCGGCCCTGCCCATTAGTATTCCCCTGATTCGGGCAATTTCTACTAAAGTGGTCCGGTTTTCCACATCCAAAACAAACTATGGCGGTATTATTTGTTCCGACATTATTTGTTCCTTTAGTTCTGTTATGCATTGGTCCGTAGATTTCGCACTTCTTCGTGCTATGACCATTTCTTTTACACCTGTTGCAAAATGTCGTGCAGAACCCCAGGTGATGCTCTTCACATCTTTGGCTTGGCTGTTTTTGGTTTTTGTTGCCATTGTTGTTATTGAGATTGTTGTTGGGATTGTTATTGTTGCTGTTGTTGTTATTGTTGTTGGGCCAGTTATTGTCATTGTTGTTGGGACGTTTGTTGAAGTTGTTGTTACGATTGATGTTGCGGTTATTGGGATAGTTGTTGCGATTTTGGTTGTGATTGTTGTTGTTGTTGTATTGGTGACTCTTGTCATTGGTTTCTTCCCACTTTCTCTTGACTTGTTTCATGTTAGCCTCTTCGATCACCTGCTCTTTAATCCTTCCTTCGATCTGGTTCACTAATTTGTGAGCCATTCGACTTGCCTTTTCTATGGAGGCGGGCTCGTGTGAACTCACATCTTCTTGAATTCTTTCCGGTAACCCTTTTACAAATGCGTCGATCTTCTCTTCTTCGTCTTCAAACGTTCTGGGACACAATAGGCACAATTCTGTGAATCGTCATTCGTACGTGGTGATATCGAAACCTTGCGTTCGTAATCCTCTAAGCTCTACCTTGAGCTTATTGTCCTCGATCCTGGGACGATACTGCTCGTTCATCAATTGCTTGAATGCTGACCATGGTAGTGCGTAAGCAGCATCTTGTCCTACCTACTCGAGATAGGTATTCCACCACGTTAATGCCGTACCTGTGAAGGTATGCGTAGCGTACTTAACTTTGTCCTCTTCAGTACACTTACTTATGGCAAACACCGATTCGACCTTCTCGGTTCACCGTTTCAATCCAATTGGTCCTTCGGTTCCATCAAATTCCAAAGGTTTGCAGGCAGTGAATTCTTTGTAGGAGCATCCTACACGATTTCTTGCGGAATTAGTTCCACTGCTAGATCCAGAGTTATTGTTATTTTGCATTGCAGCCTGCACTGCGGCTATATTCGCAGCAAGGAAAACATGGAAGTCTTCCTCACTCATGTTCAAGTTCTGACGAGTCACCGGTGCCATTTCCTTCAAAATAGCCAAAAGAATTGAGTTAATCATATAGAATTTAAGAATAGTCAATAGTATTTCATAGCATAATATAAACTTATTTATAAAAGCTTTTTCTTCATATTAGCATTTTATAGTTTTAATTCGGGTAGTACCTACCCGTTAAGTTCATACTTAGCAGCTATTATACAATTCAACTACTACGATTCTATATGAAAAACTTATTACAATAATATTTCGCGTTCAAACTTTATACAATATTTTACAAACTTACAATACCGCTATAATACATATAGGATGAAATATAGTACATAATAACTTTGCTACTCGGTAGCTATGAAGGCAATTCTAGTTAATACGCAAGTTGTTCAGCAAAAGAAATAAAGACACGTAATTCATAAGTCCAGAAACAAGTCATGCATTCAGGTTTTACTAAGACGACTTCCCATCCTTGATCTTGTAGAAAATAACCGTTATGACCATTGGCTAGGCAGCATGTTGTAATGTCGTCAAAAGGACGAGGGTTTCGTAATGTCCAACTGCCCCGTAATAATCTAAAAACATTGTTTCTCACCCCAACTACTGAATCCGTCACTTGTGGGAAGATTTTATTTAAAAGCTGCAATCCGATGTTCTTTTTCTCACTTTGGTAAGAAGCGAACATCACTAAACCGTAAGCATAACATGCTTCTTTATGTTGCATGTTAGAAGCTCTTTCTAATTCACGAAATCCTATGTTGGGATATGTTGAGTCAAAATAGGTTCTTAACCCGTAGCGTAAAATTGCATTTGGGTTCCCCGCATTTAACGCTATAAAGAAAACACGGCGTAACTTACGATCTCCCCAATGTGATATACCCCACCTATCAAAGGAAAGCCTTTTATAAACTAAGGCATTTCTGGAAAGTCTTTCAAATGTTTGACAAGTTAATTTCGCCATAACTAAATGTGTTGATGAATTCTGACCGACTCTAGACAAGATTTCCTCAATCATATCCTCTGGTAGGTCTTCTAAAATATTCGGTTGTTTACCCTTAACGTCTATTTTGTTTTTATACTGTAAAATAGACAAGGAATAGATTCGTAAAGATAATTAACAAACAATACAAGCAATTTTTACATAGAACATAAAAGTACAAGCACACTACAATACATATAATACACAACATGATTACAACCCTCTAATCTGAATCACTGGTTTCTTCTTCTTCGAGCTTGGTTCGTTTTCCTAATTTTCTAGGAATATATGGTGTTCCTCTAATACGAGCCGTCGTTTTCCATAATGGTTTAGAAAAACCTGGTGGTTTAGAGGTTCCCGGGTCATTGTTACATTTTAGGAAATACGAATGTTGTCGATACATATAAAGTTCATCGGGGTTGGAATCGGGTTTCTCTATTTTTATACCTTTTCCCTTATTATTTTCTTTCTCTTTATTAAATCAGGTTGAGGTAATTTCTATAACATCATCGAAATCCTCATCGGGATCCGATTCATCGGAAAATTGGTAATCTTCCCAATATTTTGCTTCCTCGGTGGAAACATCATTGACCATTATTAACTTTGGTCTGTTGGTTGAGGATTTTCTTTTATTTAATCGATTTACTATAGGTATCAATATTTCTTCCTTCGGAACCTCTTCTTCTTCTGGTTCCTCCTCTTCTGATTCATCCTCTTCTGGTTCCTCCTCTTCCGGTTCCTCTTCGGGAATTTGTGAATCTTCCCAAAATATATTCGACTCTTCATTATTATTAGGTGAATCAATGGGATTTGTACTAGAGGTAGACATCTATCACACAATATCAAACACGTTAAGAGATTAATATATCACATAATATTTACATGTTAATAATATATAGTTTCCAACAAAAGTGTTAAGCAATCGTTTTTAAAGAAAACACGGTCGAAGTCCAGACTCACTAATGTATCCTAACAAACTCGATAAGACACACTAATGCAAATTTCTAGCTCTCTAAGACCAATGCTCGGATACCAACTGAAATGTCCCATTCATATTGATTATAAACGTTCCATATTAATTGATTTCATCGCGAGATTTTGACCTCTATATGAGACGTTTTTCAAAGACTGCATTCATTTTTAAAACAACCATAACCTTTAGTTTATCTATAAAGGTTTAAAAAGCATTACGTAGATTATCAAATAATGATAATCTAAAATATACCGTTAACACACGACCTTTACATAATGGTTTACAATAAGAATATATTACATCAAAAATAAGTTTCTTGAATGCAGTTTTTACATAATATCATACAAGCATGGACTCCAAATCTTGTCCTTTTTTTAGTATGCAATAGCAGAAGCTCTTAATAATCACCTGAGAATAAACATGCTTAAAACGTCAACAAAAATGTTGGTGAGTTATAGGTTTAACCTATATATTATCAAATCATAATAATAGACCACAAGATTTCATATTTCAATATACATCCCATACATAGAGATAAAAATCATTCATATGGTGAACACCTGGTAACCGACATTAACAAGATGCATATAAGAATATCCCCTATCATTTCGGGAAATCCTTCGAACATGATAAAAACGAATTCGAAGTACTAAAGCATCCGGTACTTTGGATGGGGTTCGTTAGGCCCAATAGATCTATCATTAGGATTCGCGTCAATTAGTAGATCGGTTTACTAATTCTTAGGTTACCAAGCAAAAGGGGCATATTCGGCTTCGATCATTCACCCATATAATATAGTTTCATTTACTTGTGTCTATTTCGTAAAGCATTTATAAAACTGCATGTATTCTCATCCCAAAATATTAGATTTTAAAAGTGGGACTATAACTCACTTTCACAGATTTTTATTCGTTGGGAAGTAAGACTTGGCCACTGGTCGATTCACGAACCTATAACAAATATGTACATATATATCAAAGTATGTTCAAAATATATTTACAACATTTTTAATACGTTTTACTGTTTTAAGTTTATTAAGTCAGCTGTCCTCGTTAGTAACCTACAACTAGTTGTCCACAGTTAGATGTACAGAAATAAATCGATATATATTATCTTGAATCAATCCATGACCCAGTGTATACACGTCTCAGGCTAGATCACAACTCAAAGTATATATATTTTTGGAATCAACCTCAACCCTGTATAGCTAACTCTAACATTACTGCATATAGAGTGTCTATGATTGTTCCAAATAATATATATAGATGGGTCGATATGATATGTCAAAACATTTGCATACGTGTCTATGGTATCCCAAGATTACATAATATATTATAATATATGTATTATACAATATAAGTTAGTTAGGATATGATTAATATAGATTTGTTACCAATTTTCACGTAGCTACAACAAGTAAAAATATCCAATCTTGTTTTACCCATAACTTCTTCGTTTTAAATCCGTTTTGAGTGAATCCAATTGCTATGGTTTCATATTGAACTTAAGTTTATGAATCTATACAGAAAAAGTATAAGTTTATAGTCATAAATACAGGTTACAAGTCGTTTTTGTAAAGGTAGTCATTTCAGTCGAAAGAACGACGTCTAGATGACCATTTTGGAAAACATACTTCCACTTTGAGTTTAATCATGATTTTTGGACACACTTTCATGTTCATAAGAAAAATAATTTTCCTAGAAGAACAACATTTAAATCAAAGTTTATCATAGTTTTTAATTAACTAACCC
This sequence comes from Rutidosis leptorrhynchoides, assembly GCF_046630445.1. NCBI lineage: Eukaryota > Viridiplantae > Streptophyta > Magnoliopsida > Asterales > Asteraceae > Rutidosis > Rutidosis leptorrhynchoides. The sequence continues at coordinate 85,309,771 of NC_092343.1, forward strand.
AAAACAGCCCGCGGTGTTACTACGACTGCGTATATCCAGTTTTACGGTGTTTTTCGTGTTTTCAGGTTTTAAATCATAAATTTAGCATATCATATAGATACAGAACATGTGTCTAGTTGATTTTAAAAGTCAAGTTAGAAGGATTAACTTTTGTTTGCGAACAAGTTTAGAATTAACTAAACTATGTTCTAGTGATTTCAAGTTTAAACCTTCGAATAAGGTAGTTTTATATATATAAATCGAATGATGTTATAAACATCATTACTACCTCGGGTTTTATGTATAAACCTACTGGAAATGAGAAAAATAGATCTAGCTTCAAAGGATCCTTGGATGGCATGAAAGTTCTTGAAGCAGAATCATGACACGAAAACAAGTTCAAGTAAGATTTCCACTCGAAATAAGATTGTTATAATTATAGAAATTGAATCAAAGTTTGAATATTAGTATTACCTTATATTAGAAAGATATCTTACTATAAATAAGAAAGATTTCTTGAGGTTGGATGATCACTTTACAAGATTGGAAGTAAGCTAGCAAACTTGGAAATATTCTTGATTTTATGAAACTAGAACTTATAGAATTTATGAAAAACACTTAGAACTTGAAGATAGAACTTGAGAGAGATCAATTTAATGAAGAAAATTGAAGAATGAAAGTGTTTGTAGGTGTTTTTTATCGTTGGTATATGGATTAGATATAAAGGATGTGTAATTTTGTTTACATGTAAATAAGTCATGAATGATTACTAATATTTTTGTAATTTTATGACATATTTCATGCTAGTTGCCAAATGATGGTTCCCACATGTGTTAGGTGACTCACATGGGCTGCTAAGAGCTGATCATTAGAGTGTATATATCAATAGTACATACATCTAAAAGCTGTGTATTGTACGAGTATGAATACGGGTGCATACGAGTAGAATTGTTGATGAAACTGAACGAGGATATAATTGTAAGCATTTTTGTTAAGTATAAGTATTTTGATAAGTGTCTTGAAGTCTTTCAAAAGTGTATAAATACATATTAAAACACTACATGCATATACATTTTAACTGAGTCGTTAAGTCATCGTTAGTCGTTACATGTAAATGTTGTTTTGAAGCATTTAGGTTAACGATTCTGTTAAGTGTTGTTAACCGATTGTTTATTATATCAAATGAGATGTTAAATTATTACATTATCATGATATTATGATATATTAATATATCTTAATATGATATATATACAATTAAATGTCGTTACAACGATAATCGTTACATATATGTCTCGTTTCGAAATCATTAAATTAGTAGTCTTGTTTTTACATATGTAATTCATTGTTAATATACTTAATGATATGTGTACTTATCATAATACCATGTTAACTATATATATATATCCATATATATGACATCATATAGTTTTTACAAATTTTAACGTTCGTGAATCACCGGTCAACTTGGGTGGTCAAATGTCTATATGAAACCTATTTCAATTAATCAAGTCTTAACAAGTTTGATTGCTTAACATGTTGGAAACACTTAATCATGTAAATAACAATTTCATTTAATATATATATATAAACATGGAAAAGTTCGGGTCACTACAAACGTCATACGCACCATAGATGCCAAGGAATACCAACAACAACAAATGATGAAGTATTGATTTATAACTTCATCGAAGAAATATTCTGCAGAGAATATGTAGTTTCTAAAAGTTTTAGAGATTATATATTCTAGTTCTAGTCGAAAATCAGATGAGATTAATATTATGTTAACTCATTAAATCCATGATTACATCTAAAGAAAATATATATGTACGTATATTTTCATAAAGATTGTAATTAAGAAAATTCTTTGGTACAAACTGTTAATGGTGAGAATATTTTAAAGGGTAGGTAATACCCGAGAGATATATAAATTCACAATTAATATATTACATTCTTCGATTCTGATTCAACAAATCATCAACTATACTCACTACTTTCACAACAATATATATTCTTTTATAAAAATCAAAACAACCATCCTCATCCAAATTGATTACATATTTTGATTTTGACAAATCAAAATCCAAGTCAAGATTTAACAAAAGACATCACTCATAGATTCTTAAATCTTTTAAAGCTATACTTTGACTTCAAAACTGTGCTAGAACATTATATGTATAATAACGATTACAATCTATGTTCAAACCCTTCGAAATTCCTGAAGACACTTCAAATAATGAATCATCGAGATGATGATCCAACCACATGTTAACCGCGGTCTTGTACCTGGAAAACCCTCGAAACTAAAGTCATAGTTTAACACGTATCCGTGTCAGACCCTTTGGCATTTATTAGCTAAAATAACTTTTCAATCCCTTTTCAAAATAGACAGTTTTGTCACTACTCCAGCAAATCACCTTCAATTATTCATTCGAATAAGCCTTATTATAACGATTACCCTTCATCATTGTTACTGGGGAATCATTCATATCTCGCCACATTAGCAATAAACTTATCAATAACTTCGTTGATCTTTAAGCCTCTCCGAAGAATCACGATACTTATTCATTGAAACTCTATTAAGTATTCATAAACAACTTGTAACAACAATTGTCTTGCCAATTACTGGGAATCAGCAATCAGTATTTTGAAATCTCGCAGCATGTCTACGCCAATAGTTATATGTGTACATATAACATCTATCTCCTATACTTACTGTGAGGACCCGTCCTTATCCCCCTGGACGAAATCTTCAACATTTGGTTCCATTGCGATGATCGACTCCAAGTAATGTCCTTAACATGAGCTAATGCACAGCGGAAGACTTAATTCGTACCTGAGAATAACATGCTTTAAAACGTCAACATAAAGTTGGTGAGATATAGGTTTAATGCTAGCAGCGTTATAAATATAGACCACAAGATTTCATATACATAAACGTTTTAATAAAAATATTCTAAGTTGTTGAGCACTTGATAACCATACTTAACATTTAATCAACGTCGCATATTCCCTTTATTATGAAATCTTACTACACCGTACCAAGTGTAGTCACCGAAACGAAGTACTGTGCAACCGTTGAATACTGGTCGTCCAGTCCGGTTGGGGTTGTCAGGCCCGATAGATCTATCAACAGGATTCGCGTTTACAATACCTCATGTAAATAGTAGTTACCAAGTTACAGGGAAGTATGCCAGTGGTACAACTCAACGTAGAATATATATTTTTAATCACTTGTGTCCATATCGTAAATCATAAAATGCATGTATTCTTATCCCGAAATATTTATAGTTTAAAAGTGGGACTATATACTCACCTAATGTATTTTGTAGTAAAAATACATATAACATCATTGATCAAGTATAAGGTTGGCCTTGGATTCACGAACCTATATCATTTATATATTTATTAATACACATAATCGCAATCGAGCACGTTTATATATATTATTATTAATAATACACTTGTTATTTTATATGTTATTTAGTTAAATTTAATATATTTAATTTATATATCTTATATACTAATATTTATCTTTCTTTATAACTATTTATGAATAAAATTTATACTAGGGTTTTTATATGATAGAAAATATATTTATATATCAATTGATATCTTTTATAACTTAATTAGTATCATTTTTTTTTTTTTTTAAAATATACATATTGATATGTATTACTAATATCATGGTGATAAAACATTACATATGAATATTTATTCGTAATATTATTGATAATAATCGGTGATAATAATAATAACAATACTAATAACAACATTAGTAATAAATATATTAAAGATAATAATAATAATAATAATATTAATAATAATAATAATAATCATAAAAATAAAGATAATAATAATAATAAACTTAGTAATAGTAACTACCTCCAAATGTTTGCTTTTAAAAAAAATATGCCACCTCCGGGCCTCGAAACCGCGACCTCTCCTTAGCCCAACTACATACTCGACCACTACTCTGTTTGTTCTTTTCTGTTTTAACTAGGCTTTAATTTATATTTGAACCTGTTTCTGCTTCCTTCTTCTCCCTCACTCAAATTGATCGACCCAGGAACTAAACCAACAACGTATTTAATCTTAATTCAAGGCTTGCTAACGAATTTAACACGACCTGTATTTGTAACATTAAATTAACAGAGGCAGAAAAATAAAAATTAAAAGTGCTGCTTCTTCCTGTTTCGTAAAAAAAAAAATTTAAAACTCCAACCTTGAACTCAAATTATTGAGCGTTTTAGCCAATGATTACTAAATAAGATATGTTATAAATCGACCTTAGAAACTTTCCCAACCCTCAATTTAATCTGAAACATTGTATAAATCTCGAATTTTGTGATGAACACATTAATTGACTTTTTGATAAACAAATTTTGACTCGACAATTCGAAGTAGATAGGTAAAATTGGACCTTTAAACTTTGCAGATAGTTTAAACGTAGGATTTATAATATATCTGCATTTACACAATTTGTAACTTCATTTGTTTTTGAGGTTTTTGGAAAAATAGAACACTAACAGAGACCAGCAAATATTATCTGGTTTTTCTTTTTCTGTTTTCAATCGCATTGCACTGATAGTTATATAGAATTTAGGTGATACCATCACAGCTAAATCGAATCAATTTTCACTTGTCTGCTAGTTAATTTGCTCGACACAAATTGATTTGTTTAGTACGGATATAAATAAAAATATAAAAGGTGAATATGACTTCTAGCAATTTGTACTAATCGATTGATATTTTTTAACAAATTAGGATCCAGACAAAAATCAAATACAGTTATTGGATTGTGATGTGGAACTGAATTAAATCCTTTTATACATATACGATTAATCAACAATACAATATAAGAAGAAATACTGGTTTATGTATAATATCAGTATAAGTATACGCGTATATATTCAGTTTTTATATAAATCTGTATATGCAGAAATATACTTATCATTATTTATATATAGTATGTATATCATAATTGTACATATCTTATATATAATTATATATATATAGATTGTAATTAATCTTATGATTAATAATTATAAATATCATATTAATATTCTTTCTATTATAATAATAATAATAATAACGATAATAATAATAATAATAATAATAATAATAACAATAATAATAATAATAATAATAATAATAATAATAATAATAATAATAATAATAATAATAATAATAATAATAATAATAATAATAATAATAATAATAATAATAATAATAATAATAATAATAATAATAATAATAATAATAATAAGAGTAATAGTAATTACAAATCTTAACAATAATAATTTTTTAATGTATTTGATAAATATAATATTATTAATGGTAATTATAGTAATAATATTAATAATTATTATTTTTATAATACTTATTTCATTAATAAATTATACTATTGATATTAATTATATAATAATTATGATAGTAATAATATTATATTATCTTACATGTATTAACCCTCATTTCTATATATTATATACTGAAGATAATAATTTAACAAGTAATGATATTAATATTAATGTTAATAATAATAATGGAAATAATAATAACATTGGTATAACAATTTATATTTTAAACAATTTGATGTAATATTTAATAGGTATGTAATGTATATTTTACATAATATCTTTTATCAAATATCGAATATTTTTAAATTATGTATATATATATATATATATATATATATATATATATATATATATATATATATATATATATATATATATTTGTAACTAATTGTTCGTGAATCGTCAGGCATGGTCAAAGGTTAATCGATTATCCGAAATATAGATTTCAAACTTTCTAGACTCAAAATTACAAATTTTGCTTATCGTGTCGGAAACATATAAAGCTTAAGGTTCAAATTTGATCAGAAATTTCCGGGTCGTTACACTTACGTACTTTGAATGTGAAGTTTCTGAAAAACACTCTAAACTGCGAACTAGTTCTCAAAATTTCGAAAGATGCAGATGAAGCAGTAAAAACTGTAAACGACCTTAACAGTAAAAAGTTTGATGATAAAGAATAGTGTGTTGGCAAAGCTCAGAAAAAGAAAAGGTTTGGAACTAGAAAACAGATTGAGCAAAGTATGAAGGAGGCTGTGGATAAATCACAAGGACGAAACCTCCCTTCCAAGAATCCAAATGATTCAGTATTTACTGAAGTCATTAACAAATACCTTACTCCTGATACTAAACCCCTACGGACAATATTCTTCATCATCCTCTGATATTAGAAATTCTAAGATATCATCATATCTTTTATTATAAATATCCTCCATAATTCTAAAGATATTTTCATAATTATTTTTATCTGAAATCATTTACCTCTTCGCGCTATCTGTATTACATCATAAAAGAAACTATTTTAGTTTCTAAATTCTGAAACTTTCGAGTTTAAAATAGGAATATTTTGAAGTAGTGTTGGGAACTGAAGCATGAGTTAGTATAATATAATGACACTTGATCAACGTGATTATATTACAGAAATTCATGCTGAGTTTCTAAATGGAACGTAATGATTCACAGATCATAACATCATCATGTGCCATGTTACACGACTCTTGTATCCTATTTAATCTCTAAAATATCAAGAAAATATTTCTTGATGATTCGGTCTTTTCCAGGGTATTCTGGTAATTTAACAAATCAAAATCATGCCATTACCATTTCCTTCCTAGAACATTAACAATGTTCATTCCGAAATTTATATATGCGAATTCTGGACCATTACAAGAGATGCCTAATCCAAAGAAGAAGAAACGAAGGGACAAAGCTCCGAAATAGAAATTGGAGTATAAATCGCAGCAAATAGGAGGGAGTATTAACTGTGGATGACAATGATTATAGAAGACAGAAGTAGGGACATTGAAATATAAGGGGAGATATAAAACCCAATAACAACGCATAAATTACAAACCGTGAATATCAATGTTTATCGCAACATAAAGACACAGGAGAATTAAAAGCACTATAACCCCAAGAGCAAAGTAGAAGTAAGCAGATTCCTCTGGTGGAAGTTGGAAAAGGAGAATGATTGTTGCGATAGTAAGGATAAGGACAAAGATCAGAACTGGATTAAGCATTTTCACAATCTTTTGAATTTGAGAATTAAGTATAGGAATGGTAAAAGTAACAAACCGGAAGAAGTTAATTTATAGTGAAATATTTGATAGAGAAATCAAGACAGATCTTCGCATTTAATTAGAGAGATCCTAATTTCCTTATTCGCAGAAGAATCAAATCTTTTAGATTTAGAAGATTTTCTTTAAATCCCTTGAATTCCGGAATTCAACCAAGACAATGTCAAAAGTTAAGACAAAACTTTAGTTCTCATTTCATTCCTTTTAGGATAGCTTCACTCGTACTCTTCAATTAATCGAATCGTTTTATCTATATTACTCAATAGTGATAAACACTATATACCAACTCATATTCGTCATAAAAACATTTTTATGATTAGCCATGATGACCACGATCAAATTTCGGGAAGAAATTTCTTTAATGGGTAGGTATTGTGACGACCCGGAAATTTCTGAACAAATTTAAACTTTATCTTTATATCATTAGATAAATATTTCAAACATATATATTACGTACAAATTTACAATTCTAAATAAATATATATATATATATATATATATATATATATATATATATATATATATATATATATATATATATATATATATATATATATATATATATATATATATATATATTTTAACTTAGTCATAAAACGTCATGATTTAAAATAATATATTTTGATAAACAACGAGCCACTGATTTATAGAAGCAAATGACCACAACGCTCAATTTTATTAGTTACACTTTGAGTGGGATAATTTTTCATTGATTTGAGTCTTGTTATTGATAAAGGTACATTACACGAAACGTAAAGTACCAGTTTTCTAAGCGTACGAAAATGCGTTCGAAAAACCGGAACCGATACTGAAGTCGAGGGTCAACGTACTACACATCGGTGTAAAAATTACAAATCAACTATGCACGAGAATATAATATAATATTTAATTAATTCTAAAGATTAAATATATTATATATTTAATATATATATATATATATATATATATTTATGTGTAACATGAGTGTCGGTAGGATATTAAATGCGAATTTGAGCTGAAAACTAGTACCATGCGATTGCATGGATTCGAAGCACAATCCCCATGCGATCGCATGGGGGGTTGGTGGCTGAAATGATTATAAATTGAGCGAGTTCAGTTTGGATCGTTCATTCAATTGTTCTTCTTCCTTCTTCTCTCACACTCTGTATTATTATTATTATTATTATTATTATTATTATTATTATTTTTTTTTTTTATTAAGATTAATATTATTATTAATCTTATAGTTAGGAGTATTATTATTAGTAGTATTATACATAAAATACTACGACGAATTCATGGACAAGTTATTTCAAACATGTTTTTCGAGTGGGATTGAGCTAAGGAAATTATGGGTTATAACTATGGAGGTTATGGGTATTATTCGGGGATATGCTCGTGAGTCAAAACTAGTGTTTATCATCTCCGTTGCGTTTACGTACTTTCCTGCAATATTGAATCTCAATATTGATACGTGAGCATTCATATCTTATCTTTTATATATTAATAGTGTATCCATGTCTAGTGCTTGAGTAAATATGTTTATGCATGCTTGTATGCTTTAATTTTGTCGTTAGATAGTTTATGATGAATCACGAATTTGATACATATGTTATTGATAAAAGGTATATGATATGCATGTCGTTGGAAAGCTGTCGAAAAATTAATAACTTTTCATTTAGAAATCGCGTGATTTCGAGAAAAGGATTAAAAGATATGGTCAACTGAATTATGGTTGACGTTAATTGAAATTGTGTTTGAAACGGTAAATTAATATTTAAACAACTTGTCTATGAGATTGATAAAATGGATTTTTAGATATTACTAATCGAGTAAATGAATTGCTATATAAGGCACGTCTCGTCTTGTTGAATAATTGTCAAAGTTGGCTGTCTTATCATGTTTTAAAGCTTTATAAACACTATAATCTGATTTTACAGGTATTGAAAAACTATATGAAATGTTAAAATATATTCAATTGCCATGATCATTCAAATACAATATAACTCTTGAAATAAATAATGTTTCGAGTTTGATAAACTATAAATTCGTTCAACTATCAAGACTTATACTATGTTAATATAATAAACATGTATAGATTTAAAGATCATATTGGGTCAGGTTGACTTTTGAAATGACTTTTGTTAGCTTTCACATGTCGGTCTCGAGCATTAGGATTGTGATACACTATGACCCAACCTAGCTTATTAGACATGTATTGACCAACATATGTTCTCTAGGTTGAGATCTACGGTTAATTTTGCATTTCGAGTTTCGGTCACTTTTGGTGAATCACCTTATGTGCTGCCAAGGTGAGTTTCATAGATCCCTTTTTAATTGCTTTTACAATATATATTTTTGGCTGAGAATACATGCACTTTATTTTAAACGCAATGGATACAAGTACATACTAAATTCTACACCGAGTTTGAACCGAAAATCCCTTAGCTTTGGTAACTAGTAACTGCCGGTTATAAGAACTGGTGGGCGCGAGTAGTTATATATGGATCCATAGGGCTTGACATCCCCGTCTGTTCCAGGTATAGAAACCCTAGCCTGAACTATAAAACAGACATATGCTATTTGTGTTTAGTACACGTTGGATTGCGTTTATTATACATGTTGGTTGCATGTATGTTAAAACAGGGGTACTTATTATAACGTTAAAGTTTAGTTACCAGGGTGCTCAATCTTGTAGAATATTTTGATAAACGTTTCTGGATGAAACAACTGAAATCTTGTGATCCACCTTTATATACGAATTATGGGCAACATTAAAACTATGAACTCACCAACCTTTGTGTTGACACTTTTAAGCATGTTTATTCTCAGGTTCCTAGAAGTCTTCCGCTATTCGCTTATACGTTATACAAGCTATGTGCATGGAGTCATACATGATTTATTCAAGAAAACTTTGCATTCACAAAATAATCACCGTGTATCTTATTTTGACTGCATTGTCAATGGATGTAGTATTGTAAACTATTATATATGGTAACTGTTTATACATAGAAATCATCAGACGTCGAAAACCTTGGATTTATATATTCATTTATGGTATGCCTTTTTAAAAGAATGCAATGTTTACAAAACGTATCATATAGAGGTCAAAACCTCACTATGAAATCAATGAATGATGTATTCGTCCAAAGGGTTTTGGAAGGATCGTCACACATGTGAACATTTTTGGCCCAAAGACTTGTGTCCTAAAAATTATCAAAACTACATTCAATTCATTAGTTTTCATTACCTAGTAACTTGTCACTCGATGATTTAAAGATTTTCCACTCAATCTTTTTCAAATCGCAACCTCTGAAATACGAAAAGCTATGTTTATCAAAAATTTTACACGTTGATTTTTACACGTTGATTATTCGTGCGGTCCTCATGGGATTTATGGACAAATGAATGTAATAAAAAATTTTCTGTCACTTATGCGATTTATAAAATCATATATGTATGTATATAATTAAGTTAATAAATTTACCTTTACTTATTTTGGTTAGTACATACTAAGTTATATCTTTAAATTTTTTAAAAATCGCTCCTTTATCGAGTTATTTAACTTAAGTCAAATAGTTTTGTGCAAAATGGTACACGTTGTACCTACTTCTAAACTTACCAGGAACTTCGTCCCGTTTATGTTGTCGCATCAAACGTATAAAGGTTTTTCAAAACTTCCTTGGTTGATTTTATTAAAGGTTTTCATATTAGACTACACCATGTATGGATCACACTTCTTCTCGCCCTCCGTTAAGGATGAAGCTTACTATTAAGATCTTTTTTAAAAACTCTTGAGCCACTTTGGATGGCAGTTTTATAAAATTTGTTAGAAAATCTTTGCACCTATAAAATGTTCCTTTTAAAGTTAGACATGACAAAAAATGCGGGCCAATAAATCAGTTTTCTGAGGTACACTCAGTGGTCACTGTATTGTAGGAAAGGCACTAGGTGGGTTTCTGTTCTCAATACTTCACGACAAATCGTAACACCCTCGTAAACCTCATCTCTATGAATCTGTATGTAGAGGTACAAGAGATCATTTTTGAGATTCTTTTCACTTAGAGTAAACCATTCTTTATGACTAAGGGTTCACGTATCTTCTCATCCGCACATCCCCTTAAGTACACGGATAAATTCAGAACGAACCGCTCGAAGAGTTTACTCTCGTTCAAAGATCACACCTTTAGTGCGACTTTCTTTCGGAAATGTAATATAAGATACTTTGAGAACCTATGAATCTTGATATCCCTTTGGGAGGGGACTGCTTAAAACACTTACGACACTGATGTGGATACTCTACATATTCCTTCCTTCGTTGGTTGCAACTATCTGTTGTCCTAGTTAATGTTAACCCTAACTTCAACATGTAACTGAAAGGATGAAGTTACATTACGGAACTGTGCTTTCATTCCATCTAAGGATAAGTTCACCTGCAGTATGGTAAACTAGGTGATATCCTTCATTGTTCGTTCAGACCGTCCTGAAGACACTATAAATAATTATGGCTTGCATTGCATATAAGTCCGATCAGTCACTTCCAGCTAAAATTTTAATTCATTTATTCAAATGAAACGTTCTTAAATATCGGGTTCTTTATGTCTATGGCCTCCTTCCGAAATCAAGAGGTTAGTAAAATCCGTGGCTAACACTATCCAGACATCAAATCGCATGGTCGTGATCACCATGTTTTCCATTCTACCTGTCAGCTTTATATTGCGACATGAGCGCTCAATATTTTAGATGAGTTTAGAAACATTCATGATGCATTTCACGCATCCAGCTTACTGAAGATGCCTGTAAGGCTAAAAACACCATCTTTCCTTTTGTGGATATATATTCAGATGACATACTCATGTTAATCAGAAAAGAAATCAATTTTTTGATCTCTTAGGACAAGAAACTTAATTAATGGAATATATCATTCTTACTTTCATACGCCGAAGTACCTTTCAAGGTAAATAACTCATTCCTGAGCCTACGAGTCTCATGGAACTTTGATACGCTCCTTCTTATTCAAATACGGTACCATTGTTGGTCACTCCTCAAAATTTATGGACGAAATTTTCTTTAACAGGTGGGTAATGTAACTACCTGGATTTTTCGACTTGCTTTTGTGCTTTGTACTTTCACTAAACTGCATATTTGTGCGTACTGAGCTAGCTTATGCTCTGGGATTTTTAATCATGATTAATTACTCTCGTTAATATCTTACAACGTGCTATTAAGTGTGTAATCACTTAACTTGATCCCCGAATGCTTTTACGACCGTTGGTGTCACTTATCGTTTTAAACGAGATACGTACTTTGTACACGTTAAACTTTTGTCGTAATTGGAATATTATGACTGCGTATACTTGATTGTTATTTATTATAACAATTACTCGGCTTGAGGGCTTATTTAATTAAGCTTAGTGTTTACTAATGCTTACTAGTTACCTTAATGGACTTAACACCTTAATTGACTTTCCATGTCCCGACTTGTCTTTTCGACACGCGCTTTTCACGAATAATATTTCGAATATTATTTACGTACATAATTAATTATTATTAAGTATTTTTAATTAACTAATGTATGTAGTTAATTACTTGGGCTTTATTTATTTAATTGTTGCATACTTGGACTTGGGCTTTTATCAATGGATTTAGACTTGGAAGCCCACCCTACTTTTCTTAATGGACTACTAGTAAGCCGACTATTATGCTAATGATCCATTAAGATTAAACATGGATTAATTAATTAAATGAAGAGACAAATGTTTCAAGCATGCTTACACCTCTTTCCCATGCATTTAACTTATTACTCATCCTAGCATACACCATCACCCCACACATGAAAGTTGATTTTTGACTTCCTTTTTTTTTTGACCCCTAGGCCGACGGTTTGTTACATGGGGGATGGAGTTTCATTTTCAATTTTTTTGTTACTTATACACTAGTATTACTTCATTTCTTTCACACACATACTTACACCACTTTATATCTCCCAACTTTTCTCTCAAACTTTGTAAGTAATAAACTTTATTTTCTTTCTTTTCTTCCTTGAAAAACCGAATTCTACATCATCATCATACTTGTGTTGTTGTTTGTTGTTCAAGATCAAACTTTATAGTTTGTATCTTCATGAATCTTGTTTCTTCCATCCTTAGTTTGATGAGAAGTCAAGAACAAGAATATAAGCTTGTTAGCTTATGGTTCTACACTTGTAGTTCATCTTTTCTTTCTTTTAAATTCGTGATTTACATATATTGGTCAAGTATTACTAGTTAATCTTGATCTCATTTTTCTTGAAACTAAAAGTTAAACTTTGTAAGTTCAAGAACATGGATGTTAAACTTTCTAGTTATAACTTCATACACCTATGTTAGATCTAAGTTTCTATAGCTTATGATCTTCTATAAGACCCAAATATTTATTGTACATAATGTATTTATGGTGTACGATGCATGTATGAAGTGTACGTGTTGCTTGCTCGAACGCCGAAGGAAACTGGACGTTGTCTGAAGTGACAAGGTGTGTACGTATCTTTTCAACCCCAAATAAAGTTTGTGTTGATGTTTCAAAGCCTTACCATTGGAAAGGAAATCTTATTACGTTTCCAACGATATTTGATTCATCGAAAACGGAGCTACGGTCAAAAAGTTATGGCCAAAACTGAAATGTCCCGTTCTTATTGATTAAAAACGTTCCATATTAATTGATTTCGTTGCGAGGTTTTGACCTCTATATGAGACGTTTTTCAAAGACTGCATTCATTTTTAAAACAAACCATAACCTTTATTTCATAAATAAAGGTTTAAAAAGCTTTACGTAGATTATCAAATAATGATAATCTAAAATATCCTGTTTACACACGACCATTACATAATGGTTTACAATACAAATATGTTACATCGAAATCAGTTTCTTGAATGTAGTTTTTACACAATATCATACAAACATGGACTCCAAATCTTGTCCTTATTTTAGTATGCAACAGCGGAAGCTCTTAATATTCACCTGAGAATAAACATGCTTTAAACGTCAACAAAAATGTTGGTGAGTTATAGGTTTAACCTATATATATCAAATCGTAACAATAGACTACAAGATTTCATATTTCAATACACATCCCATACATAGAGATAAAAATCATTCATATGGTGAACACCTGGTAACCGACAATAACAAGATGCATATATAAGAATATCCCCATCATTCCGGGACACCCTTCGGATATGATATAAATTTCGAAGTACTAAAGCATCCGGTACTTTAGATGGGGTTTGTTAGGCCCAATAGATCTATCTTTAGGATTCGCGTCAATTAGGGTGTCTGTTCCCTAATTCTTAGATTACCAGACTTAATAAAAAGGGGCATATTCGATTTCGATAATTCAACCATAGAATGTAGTTTCACGTACTTGTGTCTATTTTGTAAATCATTTATAAAACCTGCATGTATTCTCATCCCAAAAATATTAGATTTTAAAAGTGGGACTATAACTCACTTTCACAGATTTTTACTTCGTCGGGAAGTAAGACTTGGCCACTATTGATTCACGAACCTATAACAATATATACATATATATTAAAGTATGTTCAAAATATATTTACAACACTTTTAATATATTTTGATGTTTTAAGTTTATTAAATCAGCTGTCCTCGTTAGTAACCTATAACTAGTTGTCCACAGTTAGATGTACAGAAATAAATCGATAAATATTATCTTGAATCAATCCACGACCTAGTGTATACGTATCTCAGTATTGATCACAACTCAAACTATATATATTTTGGAATCAACCTCAACCCTGTATAGCTAACTCCAACATTCACATATAGAGTGTCTATGGTTGTTCCGAAATATATATAGATGTGTCGACATGATAGGTCGAAACATTGTATACGTGTCTATGGTATCTCAAGATTACATAATATACAATACAAGTTGATTAAGTTATGGTTGGAATAGATTTGTTACCAATTTTCACGTAGCTAAAATGAGAAAAATTATCCAATCTTGTTTTACCCATAACTTCTTCATTTTAAATCCGTTTTGAGTGAATCAAATTGCTATGGTTTCATATTGAACTCTATTTTATGAATCTAAACAGAAAAAGTATAGGTTTATAGTCGGAAAAATAAGTTACAAGTCGTTTTTGTAAAGGTAGTCATTTCAGTCGAAAGAACGACGTCTAGATGACCATTTTAGAAAACATACTTACACTTTGAGTTTAACCATAATTTTTGGATATAGTTTCATGTTCATAATAAAAATCATTTTCTCAGAATAACAACTTTTAAATCAAAGTTTATCATAGTTTTTAATTAACTAACCCAAAACAGCCCGCGGTGTTACTACGACGGCGTAAATCCGGTTTTACGGTGTTTTTCGTGTTTCCAGGTTTTAATTCATTAAGTTAGCATAACATATAGATATAGAACATGTGTTTAGTTGATTTTAAAAGTCAAGTTAGAAGGATTAACTTTTGTTTGCGAACAAGTTTAGAATTAACTAAACTATGTTCTAGTGATTACAAGTTTAAACCTTCGAATAAGATAGCTTTATATGTATGAATTGAATGATGTTATGAACATCATTACTACCTTAATTTCCTTGGATAAACCTACTGGAAAAGAGAAAAATGGATCTAGCTTCAATGGATCCTTGGATGGCTCGAAGTTCTTGAAGCAGAATCATGACACGAAAACAAGTTCAAGTAAGATCATCACTTGAAATAAGATTGTTATAGTTATAGAAATTGAACCAAAGTTTGAATATGATTATTACCTTGTATTAGAATGATAACCTACTGTAAGAAACAAAGATTTCTTGAGGTTGGATGATCACCTTACAAGATTGGAAGTGAGCTAGCAAACTTGAAAGTATTCTTGATTTTATGAAACTAGAACTTTTGGAATTTATGAAGAACACTTAGAACTTGAAGATAGAACTTGAGAGAGATCAATTAGATGAAGAAAATTGAAGAATGAAAGTGTTTGTAGGTGTTTTTGGTCGTTGGTGTATGGATTAGATATAAAGGATATGTAATTTTGTTTTCATGTAAATAAGTCATGAATGATTACTCATATTTTTGTAATTTTATGAGATATTTCATGCTAGTTGCCAAATGATGGTTCCCACATGTGTTAGGTGACTCACATGGGCTGCTAAGAGCTGATCATTGGAGTGTATATACCAATAGTACATACATCTAAAAGCTGTGTATTGTACGAGTACGAATACGGGTGCATACGAGTAGAATTGTTGATGAAACTGAACGAGGATGTAATTGTAAGCATTTTTGTTAAGTAGAAGTATTTTGATAAGTGTATTGAAGTCTTTCAAAAGTGTATAAATACATATTAAAACACTACATGTATATACATTTTAACTGAGTCGTTAAGTCATCGTTAGTCGTTACATGTAAGTGTTGTTTTGAAACCTTTAGGTTAACGATCTTGTTAAATGTTGTTAACCCAATGTTTATAATATCAAATGAGATTTTAAATTATTATATTATCATGATATTATCATGTATGAATATCTCTTAATATGATATATATACATTAAATGTCTTTACAACGATAATCGTTACATATATGTCTCGTTTAAAAATCATTAAGTTAGTAGTCTTGTTTTTACATATGTAGTTCATTGTTAATATACTTTATGATATGTTTTCTTATCATAGTATCATGTTAACTATATATATATATCCATATATATGTCATCATATAGTTTTTACAAGTTTTAACGTTCGTGAATCACCGATCAACTTGGGTGGTCAATTGTCTATATGAAACATATTTCAATTAATCAAGTCTTAACAAGTTTGATTGCTTAACATGTTGGAAACATTTAATCATGTAAATATTAATCTCAATTAATATATATAAACATGGAAAAGTTCGGGTCACTACAGTACCTACCCGTTAAATAAATTTCGTCCCGAAATTTTAAGCTGTTGAAGGTGTTGACGAATCTTCTGGAAATAGATGCGGGTATTTCTTCTTCATCTGATCTTCACGCTCCCAGGTGAACTCGGGTCCTCTACGAGCATTCCATCGAACCTTAACAATTGGTATCTTGTTTTGCTTAAGTCTTTTAACCTCACGATCCATTATTTTGACAGGTTCTTCGATGAATTGGAGTTTTTCGTTGATTTGGATTTCATCTAACGGAATAGTGAGATCTTCTTTAGCAAAACATTTCTTCAAATTCGAGACATGGAAAGTGTTATGTACAGCCGCGAGTTGTTGAGGTAACTCAAGTCGGTAAGCTACTGGTCCGACACGATCAATAATCTTGAATGGTCCAATATACCTTGGATTTAATTTCCCTCGTTTACCAAATCGAACAACGCCTTTCCAAGGTGCAACTTTAAGCATGACCATCTCTCCAATTTCAAATTCTATATCGTTTCTTTTAATGTCAGCGTAGCTCTTTTGTCGACTTTGGGCGGTTTTCAACCGTTGTTGAATTTGGATGATCTTCTCGGTAGTTTCTTGTATAATCTCCGGACCCGTAATCTGTCTATCCCCCACTTCACTCCAACAAATCGGAGACCTGCACTTTCTACCATAAAGTGCTTCAAACGGCGCCATCTCAATGCTTGAATGGTAGCTGTTGTTGTAGGAAAATTCTGCTAACGGTAGATGTCGATCCCAACTGTTTCCGAAATCAATAACACATGCTCGTAGCATGTCTTCAAGCGTTTGTATCGTCCTTTCGCTCTGCCCATCAGTTTGTGGATGATAGGCAGTACTCATGTCTAGACGAGTTCCTAATGCTTGCTGTAATGTCTGCCAGAATCTTGAAATAAATCTGCCATCCCTATCAGAGATAATAGAGATTGGTATTCCATGTCTGGAGACGACTTCCTTCAAATACAGTCGTGCTAACTTCTCCATCTTGTCATCTTCTCTTATTGGTAGGAAGTGTGCTGATTTGGTGAGACGATCAACTATTACCCAAATAGTATCAAAACCACTTGCAGTCCTTGGCAATTTAGTGATGAAATCCATGGTAATGTTTTCCCATTTCCATTCCGGGATTTCGGGTTGTTGAAGTAGACCTGATGGTTTCTGATGCTCAGCTTTGACCTTAGAACACGTCAAACATTCTCCTACGTATTTAGCAATATCGGCTTTCATACCCGGCCACCAAAAATGTTTCTTGAGATCCTTGTACATCTTCCCCGTTCCAGGATGTATTGAGTATCTGGTTTTATGAGCTTCTCTAAGTACCATTTCTCTCATATCTCCAAATTTTGGTACCCAAATCCTTTCAGCCCTATACCGGGTTCCGTCTTCCCGAATATTAAGATGCTTCTCCGATCCTTTGGGTATTTCATCCTTTAAATTTCCCTCTTTTAAAACTCCTTGTTGCGCCTCCTTTATTTGAGTAGTAATGTTATTATGAATCATTATATTCATAGATTTTACTCGAATGGGTTCTCTGTCCTTCCTGCTCAAGGCATCGGCTACCACATTTGCCTTCCCCGGGTGGTAACGAATCTCAAAGTCGTAATCATTCAATAATTCAATCCACCTACGCTGCCTCATATTCAGTTGTTTCTGATTAAATATGTGTTGAAGACTTTTGTGGTCGGTATATATAATACTTTTGACCCCATATAAGTAGTGCCTCCAAGTCTTTAATGCAAAAACAACCGCGCCTAATTCCAAATCATGCGTCGTATAATTTTGTTCGTGAATCTTCAATTGTCTAGACGCATAAGCAATCACCTTCGTTCGTTGCATTAATACACAACCGAGACCTTGCTTTGATGCATCACAATAAATCACAAAATCATCATTCCCTTCAGGCAATGACAATATAGGTGCCGTAGTTAGCTTTTTCTTCAATAACTGAAACGCTTTCTCTTGTTCATCATTCCATTCAAATTTCTTCCCTTTATGCGTTAATGCAGTCAAGGGTTTTGCTATTCTAGAAAAGTCTTGGATGAACCTTCTGTAGTAACCAGCTAGTCCTAAAAACTGGCGTATGTGTTTCGGAGTTTTCGGGGTTTCCCACTTTTCAACAGTTTCTATCTTTGCCGGATCCACCTTAATACCTTCTTTGTTCACTATGTGACCGAGGAATTGAACTTCTTCCAACCAAAATGCACACTTTGAAAACTTAGCGTACAATTCTTCCTTCCTCAATACTTCTAACACCTTTCTCAAATGTTCACCGTGTTCTTGGTCATTCTTTGAGTAAATAAGTATGTCATCAATGAAAACAATGACAAACTTGTCAAGGTATGGTCCACACACTCGGTTCATAAGGTCCATGAACACAGCTGGTGCATTAGTTAAACCAAACGGCATGACCATAAACTCGTAATGACCGTAACGTGTTCTGAAAGCAGTCTTTGGAATATCATCTTCTTTCACCCGCATTTGATGATACCCGGAACGTAAGTCAATCTTTGAATAAACAGACGAGCCTTGTAGTTGATCAAATAAGTCGTCGATTCTCGGTAGTGGGTAGCGGTTCTTGATGGTAAGTTTGTTCAACTCTCGGTAGTCGATACACAACCTGAATGTACCATCTTTCTTCTTGACAAACAAAACAGGAGCTCCCCACGGTGATGTGCTTGGTCGAATGAAACCATGCTCTAAAAGTTCTTGTAATTGGCTTTGCAGTTCTTTCATCTCACTGGGTGCGAGTCTGTAAGGAGCACGAGCTATTGGTGCAGCTCCTGGTACAAGATCTATTTGAAATTCAATAGATCGATGTGGGGGTAATCCCGGTAATTCTTTCGAAATACATCGGGAAATTCTTTTGCAATGGGAACATCATTGATGCTCTTTTCTGCAGTTTGTACTTTCTCGACGTGTGCTAGAACATCATAGCAACATTTTCTTATTAGTTTTTGTGCCTTCAAATTACTAATAAGATGTAGCTTCGTGTTGCCCTTTTCTCCGTACACCATTAAGGGTTTTCCTTTTTCTCGTATAATGCGAATTGCATTTTTGTAACAAACGATCTCCGCTTTCACTTCTTTCAACCAGTCCATACCGATTATCACATCAAAACTCCCTAACTCTACTGGTATCAAATCAATCTTAAATGTTTCGCTAACCAGTTTAATTTCTCGATTCCGACATATATTATCTGCTGAAATTAATTTACCATTTGCTAATTCGAGTAAAAATTTACTATCTAAAGGCGTCAATGGACAACTTAATTTAGCACAAAAATCTCTACTCATATAGCTTCTATCCGCACCCGAATCAAATAAAACGTAAGCAGATTTATTGTCAATAAGAAACGTACCCGTAACAAGCTCCGGGTCTTCCTGTGCCTCTACCGCATTAATATTGAAAACTCTTCCACGGCCTTGTCCATTCGTGTTCTCCTGGTTCGGGCAATTTCTAATAATGTGGCCTGGTTTTCCACATTTATAACAAACTACATTGGCATAACTTGCTCCGACACTACTTGCTCCGCCATTACTCGTTTCGACACCATTTGTTCCTTTCGTTCTATTAACCCCTGGTCCGTAGACCTCACACTTCGCCGCGCTATGACCATTTCTTTTACACTTGTTGCAAAATTTGGTGCAGAACCCCGAGTGATTCTTTTCACACCTTTGGCATAGCTGCTTCTGATTGTTGTTGTTGTTGCGGTTATTATTGTTGTTGGGATGATTGTTGTAGTTGCTGTTGTTGTTGTTGTTGTTGTTGGGCCATTTGTTGTAGTTGCGATTGATGTTGCGATTGTTGGGATAATTGTTGCGATTATTGTTGTAATTGCTGTTGTTGTTGTATTGGTGATTCTTATCACCGTTTTCCTCCCACTTTCTTTTGACTTGCTTCACATTGGCCTCTTCAGCAGTCTGTTCTTTAATTCTTTCTTCAATCTGGTTCACTAGTTTGTGAGCCATTCTACATGCCTGTTGTATGGAGGCGGGCTCGTGTGAACTTATATCTTCTTGGATTCTTTCCGGTAATCCTTTCACAAACGCGTCGATCTTCTCTTCCTCATCTTCAAATGCTCCCGGACACAATAGGCACAATTCTGTGAATTGTCTTTCGTACGTGGTAATATCAAATCCTTGGGTTCGTAACCCTCTAAGTTCTGTCTTGAGCTTATTGACCTCAGTTCTGGGACGGTACTTCTCGTTCATCAAGTGCTTGAATGCTGACCACGGTAGTGCGTACGCATCATCTTGTCCCACTTGCTCTAGATAGGTATTCCACCATGTTAACGCAGAACCTGTGAAGGTATGCGTAGCGTACTTCACTTTGTCCTCTTCAGTACACTTACTTATGGCAAACACCGATTCAACCTTCTCGGTCCACCGTTTCAATCCGATCGGTCCTTCGGTTCCATCAAATTCCAAAGGTTTGCAGGCAGTGAATTCTTTGTAGGTGCATCCTACACGATTTCCTGTACTGCTAGATCCAAGGTTATTGTTGGTATGTAGCGCAGCCTGTACTGCGGCTATGTTTGAAGCTAGAAAAGTACGGAATTCCTCTTCATTCATATTCACGGTGTGTCGAGTAGTCGGTGCCATTTCCTTCAAAATAGTTAAATGGAACAAGTTAATCATACAGAATATTAAGAGTAGTTAATAGTATTTCGTAGCATAATATGAACTCATTTATAAAAGCTTTTTCTTCATATTAGCGTTTTATAAGTTTAAATTCGGGTAGTACCTACCCGTTAAGTTCATACTTAGTAGCTAATATACAATTCAACTACTACAATTCTATATGAAAAACTGATTATAATAATATTTCGCGTTCAAACTTTTATACAATATTTTACAAACTTACAATACCGCTTATTTTACATAAAGCATGAAATATAGCACACAATAACTTTGATACAAGATAGTTGTGAAGACAATTCTAGCTAGTACACAAGTCGTTCAGCAAAGGCAATAAAGACACGTAATTCATACGTCCAGAAACAAGTCATGCATTCTGGTTTTACTAGGACTACTTCCCATCCTTGGTCTTGTGCAACATAACCGTTATGGCCGTTGATAAGACAGCGTGTTGTAACGTCATCAAAGGGACGAGGGTTACGTAATGTCCAACAGTCCCGTAATAATCTAAAAACCTCATTTCTTACCCCAATTACCGACTCCGTCACTTGTGGAAACGTTTTGTTTAATAGTTGTAGCCCGATGTTCTTGTTCTCACTTTGGTGAGAAGCGAACATTACTAATCCGTAAGCATAACATGCTTCTTTATGTTGCATGTTAGCCGCTTTTTCTAAATCACGAAGTCCAATATTCGGATATATTGAGTCAAAATAATTTCTTAACCCGTTGCGTAAAATAGCATTTGGGTTCCCCGCAATATATGCGTCAAAGTAAACACATCGTAACTTATGGGTTTCCCAATGTGATATCCCCCATCTTTCAAACGAAAGTCTCTTATAAACCAAGACATTCTTGGAACGTTCTTCGAATGTCTTACAAACTGATCTCGCCTTAAATAGTTGTGCCGAAGAATTCTGGCCGACTCTAGACAAGATTTCATCAATCATGTCTCCGGGTAGGTCTCTTAAAATATTGGGTTGTCTATCCATTTTGTGTTTTTAAACTGTAAAATAGACAAGAGTTAGATTCATAAAAAAAATACTTATTAATACAAGCAATTTTTACATATATCATAAAGCATAAGAACACTATATTACATATATTACACCACACGAATACAACTATCTTATTCCGACTAGCTCGTTTCTTCTTCTTCGGTTTTGGTTCGTTTTGCCAAGTTTCTAGGGATATATGATGTTCCCCTAATACGAGCCGTCGTTGTCCACATTGGTTTAGAAAAACCTGGTGGTTTAGAGGTTCCCGGGTCATTGTTACAACTTAAGGACTTCGGGGGTTGACGATACATATAAAGTTCATCGGGGTTGGAATTAGATTTCTCTATTTTTATGCCCTTTCCCTTATTATTTTCTTTTGCCTTTTTAAATTCAGTTGGGGTAATTTCTATAACATCATCGGAATTCTCGTCGGAATCCGATTCATCGGAGAATTGGTAATCCTCCCAATATTTTGCCTCCTTGGCGGAAACACCATTGACCATAATTAACTTTGGTCGGTTGGTTGAGGATTTTCTTTTACTTAACTGTTTTATTATTTCCCCCACCGGTTCTATTTCTTCATCCGGTTCCGATTCTTCTTCCGGTTCTGATTCTTCTTCCGGTTCCGACTCTTCTTCCGGTTCCTCTTCGGGAACTTGTGAATCAGTCCACAAATCATTCCAATTTACATTTGACTCTTCATTATTATTAGGTGAGTTAATGGGACTTGTTCTAGAGGTAGACATCTATCACATAATATCAAACACGTTAAGAGATTAATATATCACATAATATTCATATGTTAAAAATATATAGTTTCCAACAAAAATGTTAAGCAATCATTTTTAAAGAAAACACGGTCGAAGTCCAGACTCACTAATGCATCCTAACAAACTCGATAAGACACACTAATGCAAATTTTCTGGTTCTCTAAGACCAACGCTCGGATACCAACTGAAATGTCCCGTTCTTATTGATTAAAAACGTTCCATATTAATTGATTTCGTTGCGAGGTTTTGACCTCTATATGAGACGTTTTTCAAAGACTGCATTCATTTTTAAAACAAACCATAACCTTTATTTCATAAATAAAGGTTTAAAAAGCTTTACGTAGATTATCAAATAATGATAATCTAAAATATCCTGTTTACACACGACCATTACATAATGGTTTACAATACAAATATGTTACATCGAAATCAGTTTCTTGAATGCAGTTTTTACACAATATCATACAAACATGGACTCCAAATCTTGTCCTTATTTTAGTATGCAACAGCGGAAGCTCTTAATATTCACCTGAGAATAAACATGCTTTAAACGTCAACAAAAATGTTGGTGAGTTATAGGTTTAACCTATATATATCAAATCGTAACAATAGACCACAAGATTTCATATTTCAATACACATCCCATACATAGAGATAAAAATCATTCATATGGTGAACACCTGGTAACCGACAATAACAAGATGCATATATAAGAATATCCCCATCATTCCGGGACACCCTTCGGATATGATATAAATTTCGAAGTACTAAAGCATCCGGTACTTTGGATAGGGTTTGTTAGGCCCAATAGATCTATCTTTAGGATTCGCGTCAATTAGGGTGTCTGTTCCCTAATTCTTAGATTACCAGACTTAATAAAAAGGGGCATATTCGATTTCGATAATTCAACCATAGAATGTAGTTTCACGTACTTGTGTCTATTTTGTAAATCATTTATAAAACCTGCATGTATTCTCATCCCAAAAATATTAGATTTTAAAAGTGGGACTATAACTCACTTTCACAGATTTTTACTTCGTCGGGAAGTAAGACTTGGCCACTGTTGATTCACGAACCTATAACAATATATACATATATATTAAAGTATGTTCAAAATATATTTACAACACTTTTAATATATTTTGATGTTTTAAGTTTATTAAATCAGCTGTCCTCGTTAGTAACCTATAACTAGTTGTCCACAGTTAGATGTACAGAAATAAATCGATAAATATTATCTTGAATCAATCCACGACCCAGTGTATACGTATCTCAGTATTGATCACAACTCAAACTATATATATTTTGGAATCAACCTCAACCCTGTATAGCTAACTCCAACATTCACATATAGAGTGTCTATGGTTGTTCCGAAATATATATAGATGTGTCGACATGATAGGTCGAAACATTGTATACGTGTCTATGGTATCTCAAGATTACATAATATACAATACAAGTTGATTAAGTTATGGTTGGAATAGATTTGTTACCAATTTTCACGTAGCTAAAATGAGAAAAATTATCCAATCTTGTTTTACCCATAACTTCTTCATTTTAAATCCGTTTTGAGTGAATCAAATTGCTATGGTTTCATATTGAACTCTATTTTATGAATCTAAACAGAAAAAGTATAGGTTTATAGTCGGAAAAATAAGTTACAAGTCGTTTTTGTAAAGGTAGTCATTTTAGTCGAAAGAACGACGTCTAGATGACCATTTTAGAAAACATACTTACACTTTGAGTTTAACCATAATTTTTGTAACATCCCGCGTTTTTCCGTTAAATTTATTTTTAACACCGTCTTTTTTTTTAAATAATATCTTTCGCTATTTAAATTCCCAATTTCCGTTGACTAACGTTTATAGTATTCTCGTTATTTAATTATAACATCACTCGTCTACTCGAGCGTTTTTAAAAATATTCGATCGGTTAAATCCCGCACCCGCTTTGAAACTCGAGGGACCGGAGTTGCCAAATGGGCAAACTAGTTGACTAGGTCAACTAGTCAACCCATTTCACCACCATTCAATCCCTCCACCTCTCTCTTTTTCTCTCTAGCAAGAACACACACAAACCCCAACTTCATAGAATCATCATCTAAATTCGGGATTGGAAGCAAACTTCAAAACAAATTACATATTTGGAATCCTCTCTTCATCCTCTACAATTTGATACCAACTTCATCTCGTTTGGGTAACATTTCTAAAACTCTAGATTTCTCTAAATTCGTGTTTTTGACTTGAAATGGTGTTAGTTAGTGTCTATGGCTCGTGTATAACATGAATATATGTTTTGTTTGCTCGATTCGTTGTTTTGAGTAACTAGTTTGAACATTTGAAATGGGTGTGCTAAATCTTTGATTTTGGATGAGTTAATGTTGTTAGATTGTTAAAGTGCATGTTTTAATTGTGTTACTAGTATCACTAGCTTCGTTTTGATGCGTAGGTTGATTAAGAAAACTTCAAAAACATGAATATTGATTTTGTGATGTTTGACTAGGGTTTGATAGTTCTTGACATGAACTTTTGATGCTTGAATGCCATGGAATGTTAATTGTTAGTGATTAGTTGTAATGTATGCTTAATTACCTTCGAAACGGCATATCGTATGTGTAAATTGGATTCCCGAATCATAAAATACGTTTTACGAACTTGAAACTTTGATTATGAACGTTTAATGCGGTTTTGGGTTGTTGTAAGTGTTGAATTTCTTGATGGAATGTGTCTAGGTGTTTTCCTCGTCAAATTACCTTTCCGATGATATAAGATACATGTTCTAATTGTTTGCGGATCATAAGATGTGGTTATTTGGTTTTAGCTCGTGCATACTTTGAAAAACAGAAAAATGCCTGCACAGAGGGTGGCGCGGCGCGCCCATTCCCCGCGCGGCGCGCAATCTGGCCTGGCCAGATTCTGCCCACTTTGTCCCATTTCACGCGAAATGTTTGACTAGCTATCGACCTCCGATTCGCATGAAACTTGTTCTAATATGCTTATATATGAATAAAAACCTCAGAAAAATAGTTCGGGACCGAACCCGAACGCGTTGACTTTTTCGTTGACTTTGACCAAGTTTGACTTTTAGTCAAACTTAACCAAACTTTTATACAATCATTCTAACATGCTTTTATACTTGTTTCTTGTATGAAACTTGACAACGTGATTCACATGCTATACTTTTCGAGTCGTAACGAGCCATAGGACTAATTGAACACATTTCACCCGACTTTGTGTCGTAACCGGTTAATTGATACAACTTACTTGTTTAGGTCAAGGCTAAGCAACATTCATGCATACGTTTACTTTGTGAAGTACTTTTATACTCGTGCACTCGAGGTGAGATCATAGTCCCACCTTTTCAACAACTTTTTATACTTTTAAATTGTGGGCTGAGAAACATATACTTTGTTACATTTTGTACTACTTACTTTTATACTTTGAACACAAGTACAAGGAAAACAAACATTCCACAGCGAGTTAGAACAAAAATCCTCAATTCGATTATCATTAGTTACACTTGCAGGGTGTAAGCGAGAACTTATATTGTGTGGCCATACGGGTTTGACAAACCCTCATTACGGACGGTTCGCTACCGTCAACGGATGAAATATATTTTCGAGAGACAGTGTATGTTCTAACACTATTGTGATGGGGTTCTATGGAAGGAAACGTTAAGTCTTGATAATTGGGTGCTCGCGAACCAACTTTTGGAATGCAACTTTTGGATGATCAATTTATGGAAATACTAAATCTTGTGGTTCAAAATATAACTTTTATTAATACACCTATGATTTCACCAACGTTTTTCGTTGACAGTTTTCTATATGTTTCTCAGGTTCATACATGGCTATTTGATACATGCTTCCGCGTACATTCATACTTGCTTGGGGTCAAGCATACATGCATACACTCTGATTTCATGCTTGGAGTCAAGCATACATACATGCATACGCTAGTGATAGCACCTTTGGATTCAAACATATTGTTTACATACTTACGCTATTTATAGCAACTGTGATTTTAAACTAATTATGTCGCAAGATATTTCATTTGTACTTTACTACTTTTGTAAACTTAAACTTGTTGTCGATCCGTTTGGTGAACTAAACTTTGCAAGTCATGCACATTTCAAATGAATGCGACATAATTTTGGTCAAACGCGTCTCATATAGGGACTATGACCACGCAACGGGACCTAAGTAGCGGCGCCGTCAATAACGGTTTTGGTCGGGTCGTTACAAGTGGTATCAGAGCGTTGGTTGTAGGGAACTAGGACGTGCATTAGTGTGTCTAACAGAGTCGTTAGGACGCATTAGTGAGTCTAGACTACAACCGGATAGTTAGCATTTGCATTCTGGCATACATTTGCTATAGATAGCACTTACTTGACTACTTGTGCATTATACTTGAATCATTCTTAGGCAAACTTTTAATGGTACCCAACCTTCATCATACGAACTCGTATTCCGCCACTTTTTGGTAACACACGTAAATTCATGATTCATACACGTATGGATGACGACGACTTCATTAGTCACACTCGTTCGGGAACTCTGACTCCTTGGTTGTTATTTCCCCCGTCTCGTCTTACTATCCATGAATGTTGTAAAGTCACTGTCACTACTCTAGATGAGTATCGTCATCACCATTTATCGCTACGGTTGCGTATTACTCGTTATCATGACTCGTTACTCTTTTCATACCTAAATACATTATTGTTTGAATCGAACCGATTTGACGTTAACAATCGTTTATACACTTCCCGCGGGGAAACGCTTCTTTAGAGTTGTAGAAACTATTTCGATTTAATACGAGTCACGTTTGAGACGTCGTTACATTTTGTTCATTTTAGATTTTCGCGATGACACGAACTTGAATCTATAGAGTGATGTGGGAATGGAGGTATGAGTTAGCGTAATACGACACTCGATCAACGTGGTTATATTACGGTAAGACATACCAAAGTTCTAGTGACGCGTGATGGTGGTTAGACTCGATCAACCTAAACACCACCATGTGCCATGTACATGACTTCATCCTTTCATGTTTGGACATCCGAAAACTCCGAGAATATTGATAACAACCATACCGGGGACACCCCTTCGACTTTTGTCGAACTGTACTTATGCTTCCGAATGAATTACCGATTCCTCTCGACTTCAACCGTATGTTACACGTGTATACTATCTCGTCCTCGCACAGTCTTATTGACTAATTACGATTTACTCATTATGCTCGCACCGAGGCGGAAACTTCTCTCTCATCACACTCGTACTTCCGGTTCAGGAAATCTGTACTCTAAACTCTCAATGGGGGAAGAGACTCTCCACGTTATACTAGTATTCACCTCGAGGGTGAATAGTTCCGACGAACGTTTTTCTTTCAGAAACCGATGAGAACTTGCCCCGACGAACGTTTTTGGAAACCGATAAATCTTCCGCGACGCGAATTTTCTTGAGAAACTTGTCCTAGCTAACGTTTTCAATTCCTAGCAAACTTGTTCAATATGCCTTAGGGAAATGTACCCCGTTTCGGATCGAGATCCTCGTTTCACTTCTAGATTTTGGAGTACCTTACAAAAAGCCTCGGGACCGCGTTTAGACATGAGTACCGTGTACCATCCAAAACCCGACGGACCGAACAAACATACGATTCAAACCTTGGAAACCGTAATACGAATTTGTATTACCAACTTCAAATTTACTTGAGAAAAGTATTTTTTCCTTAAACCGAATCCTCGTACTACAATGATTTTCATTCGAGTTTTAACGTCACTCCTTTTGAAACCACATGTGACCGGAAACGTCATTCTCCTTTGTCGAACCAAGTAAACGATGATCAATTCAACGGGGCCGAGCTTATTCATGAACAACCGAGAAAATTTATTCATATTCAGGTAAAACCCTACGCGACTCGTAATCACCAAGAGCTACGCTGATATTAGACGTAAACATTTCAAATTCCACGTGGGAAAACCGCGTCACGTTAAGAGTCGCACCTTGGAAAGGTGCAATCCGTTTCGGGAAAACGTAGGAAGCTAAATCCGCGATATTTTGATCCTTTAAATTCTTGGGGTGTTTTGGACCCGTCGCTAGCCGTTTAGACTTTTCCGACTCATTTTGGGTCTCCGTTTATCCTACATTCGATGTATCAACTCAAAGACGTGTTTTGCGAAACGAGAACTTGTTATCTCCTTTGATGAACTCACTATCGACGATAACCCTCAATTCCTAGGAGGACCGGTTGAAACCATGAATCATGGAAGCCAAACCTTAAAACAACATATGATCCCGATCGTCAAAATTCGTGGAAATACTCAAGGACGTACCTTCACTTATTCGTAGAATTTACAACACAAAATCTCGAGGAAGATTCAACAACTACTACTTCCAACTAAATTTCGGGACGAAATTTCTTTTGAGGTGTGGATAATGTAACATCCCGCGTTTTTCCGTTAAATTTATTTTTAACACCGTCTTTTTTTTTAAATAATATCTTTCGCTATTTAAATTCCCAATTTCCGTTGACTAACGTTTATAGTATTCTCGTTATTTAATTATAACATCACTCGTCTACTCGAGCGTTTTTAAAAATATTCGATCGGTTAAATCCCGCACCCGCTTTGAAACTCGAGGGACCGGAGTTGCCAAATGGGCAAACTAGTTGACTAGGTCAACTAGTCAACCCATTTCACCACCATTCAATCCCTCCACCTCTCTCTTTTTCTCTCTAGCAAGAACACACACAAACCCCAACTTCATAGAATCATCATCTAAATTCGGGATTGGAAGCAAACTTCAAAACAAATTACATATTTGGAATCCTCTCTTCATCCTCTACAATTTGATACCAACTTCATCTCGTTTGGGTAACATTTCTAAAACTCTAGATTTCTCTAAATTCGTGTTTTTGACTTGAAATGGTGTTAGTTAGTGTCTATGGCTCGTGTATAACATGAATATATGTTTTGTTTGCTCGATTCGTTGTTTTGAGTAACTAGTTTGAACATTTGAAATGGGTGTGCTAAATCTTTGATTTTGGATGAGTTAATGTTGTTAGATTGTTAAAGTGCATGTTTTAATTGTGTTACTAGTATCACTAGCTTCGTTTTGATGCGTAGGTTGATTAAGAAAACTTCAAAAACATGAATATTGATTTTGTGATGTTTGACTAGGGTTTGATAGTTCTTGACATGAACTTTTGATGCTTGAATGCCATGGAATGTTAATTGTTAGTGATTAGTTGTAATGTATGCTTAATTACCTTCGAAACGGCATATCGTATGTGTAAATTGGATTCCCGAATCATAAAATACGTTTTACGAACTTGAAACTTTGATTATGAACGTTTAATGCGGTTTTGGGTTGTTGTAAGTGTTGAATTTCTTGATGGAATGTGTCTAGGTGTTTTCCTCGTCAAATTACCTTTCCGATGATATAAGATACATGTTCTAATTGTTTGCGGATCATAAGATGTGGTTATTTGGTTTTAGCTCGTGCATACTTTGAAAAACAGAAAAATGCCTGCACAGAGGGTGGCGCGGCGCGCCCATTCCCCGCGCGGCGCGCAATCTGGCCTGGCCAGATTCTGCCCACTTTGTCCCATTTCACGCGAAATGTTTGACTAGCTATCGACCTCCGATTCGCATGAAACTTGTTCTAATATGCTTATATATGAATAAAAACCTCAGAAAAATAGTTCGGGACCGAACCCGAACGCGTTGACTTTTTCGTTGACTTTGACCAAGTTTGACTTTTAGTCAAACTTAACCAAACTTTTATACAATCATTCTAACATGCTTTTATACTTGTTTCTTGTATGAAACTTGACAACGTGATTCACATGCTATACTTTTCGAGTCGTAACGAGCCATAGGACTAATTGAACACATTTCACCCGACTTTGTGTCGTAACCGGTTAATTGATACAACTTACTTGTTTAGGTCAAGGCTAAGCAACATTCATGCATACGTTTACTTTGTGAAGTACTTTTATACTCGTGCACTCGAGGTGAGATCATAGTCCCACCTTTTCAACAACTTTTTATACTTTTAAATTGTGGGCTGAGAAACATATACTTTGTTACATTTTGTACTACTTACTTTTATACTTTGAACACAAGTACAAGGAAAACAAACATTCCACAGCGAGTTAGAACAAAAATCCTCAATTCGATTATCATTAGTTACACTTGCAGGGTGTAAGCGAGAACTTATATTGTGTGGCCATACGGGTTTGACAAACCCTCATTACGGACGGTTCGCTACCGTCAACGGATGAAATATATTTTCGAGAGACAGTGTATGTTCTAACACTATTGTGATGGGGTTCTATGGAAGGAAACGTTAAGTCTTGATAATTGGGTGCTCGCGAACCAACTTTTGGAATGCAACTTTTGGATGATCAATTTATGGAAATACTAAATCTTGTGGTTCAAAATATAACTTTTATTAATACACCTATGATTTCACCAACGTTTTTCGTTGACAGTTTTCTATATGTTTCTCAGGTTCATACATGGCTATTTGATACATGCTTCCGCGTACATTCATACTTGCTTGGGGTCAAGCATACATGCATACACTCTGATTTCATGCTTGGAGTCAAGCATACATACATGCATACGCTAGTGATAGCACCTTTGGATTCAAACATATTGTTTACATACTTACGCTATTTATAGCAACTGTGATTTTAAACTAATTATGTCGCAAGATATTTCATTTGTACTTTACTACTTTTGTAAACTTAAACTTGTTGTCGATCCGTTTGGTGAACTAAACTTTGCAAGTCATGCACATTTCAAATGAATGCGACATAATTTTGGTCAAACGCGTCTCATATAGGGACTATGACCACGCAACGGGACCTAAGTAGCGGCGCCGTCAATAACGGTTTTGGTCGGGTCGTTACAATTTTTGGATATAGTTTCATGTTCATAATAAAAATCATTTTCTCAGAATAACAACTTTTAAATCAAAGTTTATCATAGTTTTTAATTAACTAACCCAAAACAGCCCGCGGTGTTACTACGACGGCGTAAATCCGGTTTTACGGTGTTTTTCGTGTTTCAAGGTTTTAATTCATTAAGTTAGCATATCATATAGATATAGAACATGTGTTTAGTTGATTTTAAAAGTCAAGTTAGAAGGATTAACTTTTGTTTGCGAACAAGTTTAGAATTAACTAAACTATGTTCTAGTGATTACAAGTTTAAACCTTCGAATAAGATAGCTTTATATGTATGAATCGAATGATGTTATGAACATCATTACTACCTTAATTTCCTTGGATAAACCTACTGGAAAAGAGAAAAATGGATCTAGCTTCAATGGATCCTTGGATGGCTCGAAGTTCTTGAAGCAGAATCATGACACGAAAACAAGTTCAAGTAAGATCATCACTTGAAATAAGATTGTTATAGTTATAGAAATTGAACCAAAGTTTGAATATTATTATTACCTTGTATTAGAATGATAACCTACTGTAAGAAACAAAGATTTCTTGAGGTTGGATGATCACCTTACAAGATTGGAAGTGAGCTAGCAAACTTGAAAGTATTCTTGATTTTATGAAACTAGAACTTTTGGAATTTATGAAGAACACTTAGAACTTGAAGATAGAACTTGAGAGAGATCAATTAGATGAAGAAAATTGAAGAATGAAAGTGTTTGTAGGTGTTTTTGGTCGTTGGTGTATGGATTAGATATAAAGGATATGTAATTTTGTTTTCATGTAAATAAGTCATGAATGATTACTCATATTTTTGTAATTTTATGAGATATTTCATGCTAGTTGCCAAATGATGGTTCCCACATGTGTTAGGTGACTCACATGGGCTGCTAAAAGCTAATCATTGGAGTGTATATACCAATAGTACATACATCTAAAAGCTGTGTATTGTACGAGTACGAATACGGGTGCATACGAGTAGAATTGTTGATGAAACTGAACGAGGATGTAATTGTAAGCATTTTTGTTAAGTAGAAGTATTTTGATAAGTGTATTGAAGTCTTTCAAAAGTGTATAAATACATATTAAAACACTACATGTATATACATTTTAACTGAGTCGTTAAGTCATCGTTAGTCGTTACATGTAAGTGTTGTTTTGAAACCTTTAGGTTAACGATCTTGTTAAATGTTGTTAACCCAATGTTTATAATATCAAATGAGATTTTAAATTATTATATTATCATGATATTATCATGTATGAATATCTCTTAATATGATATATATACATTAAATGTCTTTACAACGATAATCGTTACATATATGTCTCGTTTAAAAATCATTAAGTTAGTAGTCTTGTTTTTACATATGTAGTTCATTGTTAATATACTTTATGATATGTTTTCTTATCATAGTATCATGTTAACTATATATATATATCCATATATATGTCATCATATAGTTTTTACAAGTTTTAACGTTCGTGAATCACCGATCAACTTGGGTGGTCAATTGTCTATATGAAACATATTTCAATTAATCAAGTCTTAACAAGTTTGATTGCTTAACATGTTGGAAACATTTAATCATGTAAATATCAATCTCAATTAATATATATAAACATGGAAAAGTTCGGGTCACTACAAAAACAAGTTTCTGAAAACTGACCTGTAGGTTGGAGCGGCGCTCCACCTTTTGGCGCGGCGCGTCGATCCCGTCTGATGCAATTTTCAGCCTTTTTAAAAGGCTTAAAGGAGGGGTACTTTGGTCTTTTCATTTAGGGTCGGTTTAGGGTCACCAAAACTGATCTAGAACTCCATTGGAGCTCATTTCTCACCCACACAAACACTCTCATCCATATCTAGAGAGAGAAGAAGGGTTCTAGAGTGAGAGAGCTTGGATTGGAGAAGAAGGAGTTGGATTCTCACCAAAGCTCGGGTTTTAAAGTTGTTCATCTCGTCAACGGCATCGTTTTGGTGGTATTGGTAAGTTCAAACTCCGAATTACATTTGTTAGATTTGATATTCAAGTTAGGGTTTGAGTTTGATTTGTAGTGAAACCCTCTTAGATGATGAAATGGGTTTATGGTGACTAGTTATTCTTGTCACTTGGCGGGTTTTGGGTTGGTTGACGATTTGGCCTTGATTAGGCTTTAATCTTGAGTTTAATCACTAGGTTTAGTGATTATGGAAGTGTTGGAACCACTTTAGGTGAATTTGGGTTGACTAATTTTGACTAAAGTCAAAATTAGGGTTTGGTGATGATTATGACCCAATTGTCGATTTAATAAGGTTTATAAACTTAAAATGGATTAAGTTGAAGTATAAAATCGAGTTAAATATGTTTTGGTGTTAAAACTTGCTAATGGCGTGATATTGACTTCTTATGGGTCAAATTAGGGTTTAAGTGTCATTTTGGGCAAGATAGGTGTTTAACACCTATGATTGGGTTTGATTGGCATATTAGGACCATTCTCACTTGTGTAAGTGATTATTGGTTAGTTTGGGCCCGATTTGTGCTTGGAAGTGCATTTGGGTCGAAATTGCACTAGTAGTCAATTTGGGTTGATTTGTATATCCACCCTAATTGTGTTACTTGTTATGTGATAAATGGAATAGGTACATTCCATCGGCGATTGCGGATTATTCGGTAGCATTCTTCAAGGCGACAAGGTGAGTGTTAATATCTTATATGCATATGTATGTGTAGGATGGGTGCGGGTCGGGTGAAGGGGTTCTCGCTTATAGAGCTCGCTTCTCGTATAGGTGGAATTGTTGGACTTGTGTATAGGTCCAATTGGCACGGTTGTGCATTTTGGTTGACCACTTTGGCGAGGTGCACACTTTGTGTGTACGTTATCACATGGGCGTGTGATGTGGACTTATATAACCCCAATGATGAAGGGTTAATATAGTGAGTGGAATAATTATATGTGTAGGTATATAATGTATCTATTTGTTGTAGCGTGAAATGTGTAGTGTCGAGGTGCTAAGACACCACGTTTCACGTGATGAGTGAAGCATCGAGGTGTTAAGATGCCACTCGGGGTGAAGCATCGAGGTGTTAAGATGCCACCTAGGGGTGTAGTGTCGAGGTGTTAAGACACCACTCCGTAAAATAATGAGTGAAGCATCGAGGTGTTAAGATGCCACTCGGGGTGAAGTGCCGAGGTGTTAAGGTGCCACCCTAGGGGTTAGTGATACGAGTTGTTAAGTACCCTAACGGATGCTATGAACACCGATGGCGTTTTTGCAAGCGCCATTCCCTTGTGCGATTGGTTAACCATGGTTATTGTGTTGTAAGCGTAAGCAAATTATGTTATTCGAGATATATATATATATATATATATATATATATATATATATATATATATATATATATATATATATATATATATATATATATATATTGTATACATATAATGTTGTATTGTCGTGATGTAGCTAACCCTCCGGGTGTAGCTTATTGGCATTGTTCACATCGTTGCTGGTGAACTTATATTCTGTTGATGTATCTTTAGCTCGTTGCTTAGTGATCTTATGGTATGCTTAGACTAGCTTGCCTTTATGCTTGGATGCTCCGGTATGCGGTATTTGGTTTTGTTGGGCGTATCCATTTTATGCATATATATATGTATGTAGTATATTCTCACTCACTAAGCGTTAGCTTACCCTCTCGTTGTTGACTTTTTTATAGATTGCCTGGATGCGGAGGCTCGGGTAAGCGGGGACTAGTGGACTTGCGTAGTTGCTTTAGAAGGCTTGCTTTTGGATTGATTAGGATTGGGTAGCGTATCCCCAATCGCCATGCTCGGCCTTTATTTTGTATTACAAATCATGTGGTTGAAAACTTGTATTTTCGTACGAAAGTCGTAAAACGGCCGATGTGGGCCCGGTCTTCGTAAAACTAATTTTATTAATGGATCGTGTTAGTTCTACATATATTAATGTATGGTTAAAAGTGTTTTGTCTAAATACGTCGGGAAGTGGTCAAACATTTTCGCATTTCATGGCTTTTTGGACAGGCCAGTTTGGCGCGCCGCGCCATATGCTGTTCCAGTAAAAAAAATTAATTGATATTTCCGCATGATCGTTTGTATTACGGGTTGGGATGTTACATCTTCCAATTTTGTTGTAAACAAAAGCTTACAAGCTTACATACATTTTACAAGATAAAAATCTAAGTTTCATAACTTATGGTTTTATTAAAGTAAAGATCCAAGTTCCATAACTTAGGGTTTAACTTAAGAACACTATATCTAGACTTTATAGTCTAGGATCTTCAAGATCTAACTAAGATCTAAGTTCTATAACTTAAGATCTTGTTTATTTAGTTTACTTTCAAGATTATAGCTTAATATTACTATTAGAACTCATGTATGTGTCGGATCTAAAATCTTGATGTAGCTTTGGTTCATCAACCTTCATGCAACCCTTAAATGAGTTGTGCTATTTATCTTAGACATACACTAGTGTTATGATGGTCAAACCTTGGTTAAGGTGATGCAAACACATCAACGAGTTGTACACTTGAAGCTACAAGGATCAAGGATGAGAACCGTGACGAGCATCAAGCACCAAGAACCCACCGGAATACTTTGCTTACTGTTTTTGGGGTCTGATCAGTAACCTGGGATACTGGAAAAGTTGATTTCCAGTTAGCTTGGTTCGAGTATATGACTTTTCGTTTAAGACTCGTCTTAATCCGATTTACGGTTTAGGATTTATAGCCTTCCGAAAGTCACTACACCCTTGTAAAGTTGTGCTGAAATTTCTGACCTACTCGCACTTAAACCGTCGCCACGGTCAAACGAAGACGAGTTTGGTTCTGGAATTTGGTCAGCAGCTAGGGGACTCACATACGGAGCCATAGCCACTGATTAGCATCTTTTCAATTTACGTAGGGGTCGTAGCAGCTGATCAAAGTCAGCCTTTGTTTCGATCTCTGTTCTTGATTGAAACTTACTTTACACTTTTTGACTTATGATGAATGATGATGATACTTAAGACCTAATTTACATACTTTTAAACCTTTGGGAACGATTTACTGACTTAATAACTTTTGACTTAGGTTGAGGACCTTTCGGACCAACTACTTGCTTACTTATCTCGAATCAACTTAACTACTTTTCACTGTGAGTTATAGCATCCCTTTTTACTTTAACTATTTTGGGAACTGAGAATACATGCGCGTTTTACGTTTTACATACTAGGCACGAGTACTTAAACTTTATATATGTGTGGGTTTTACAACGTCATAAACTTTCCCCTTAGCTCGGTAACGTTTAGTCATTGGTCTTTGAACCGGTGAACGCGAATATTAGATATGGATCCATAGGATTTGACATCCCCACTCGGGCTAGTAGCGCTAGCATTTAACGGGTGTTTAATACTTCGTAAACATACGCACTCGTCAAGTGTACTTTTAGGGGGTGATATTACGTTAAGTTAGTTACCAAGTGCCCACGGTTGAACATATACTTTATCATACTGATTTGAATTACTGATTTAAACTGCTGGTCGAAGCACTGAAATCTCGTGGCCTACATTACATTACTGATTACAAACAAACTATAGCTCACCAACATTCGTGTTGACTTTTTAAGCATGTATTTCTCAGGTGCTTAGACGTTGTTGCTTCCGCTGTTAGACTTGCTGTCATTACTTAGAGATGTCTCAATCATGGAACTTTTATTTTGCATTCGTAACTTACGTTATTTTCAAACAATGGCTTTGTAACGACCTTTGGGTCACGTACTTATGTTTATGTTTCTATTCATAGGAAGCACGTTATCTTTTGTAAAACGCTATATTTTCATGAATGCAAAACTGGTTTTCAAACAGCATATAGTGTTTAACCTTGTAATGATCCTGTTGTTGATGATCCGTACACGACGGTTTTGTACAGGGCGTCACATCTTGTGGCCTATTATTACGATTTGATACATATAGGTTAAACCTATAACTCATCAACATTTTTTGTTGACGTTTTAAGCATGTTTATTCTCAGGTGATTATTAAGAGCTTCCGCTGTTGCATGCTAAATTAAGGACAAGAATTGAAGTCAGCATGCTTGTAACATATTGTTTAAAAACTGCATTCGGAGATTTAAATCGATGTGTAATATTATTGTAAACCATTATGTAATGGTCGTGTGTAAAACTTTATATTTTAGATTATCATTACTTGATAATCTACGCTATGTTTTTAAACCTTTATCGATAAAATAAAGGTTATGGTTTGTTTTTAAAATCGAATGCGGTCTTTGAAAAACCGTCTCATATAGAGGTCAAAACCACGCAACGAAACCAATTAATATGAAACGTTTATAATCTATATGAACGGAACATTTCATGGGGAGGGAGGGGGGGTTTGTACTAATGTTTTATCCAGGAGTGTTACAGGTCGCACAATTTGGAACGAGATCATTAAAGCCGAAAAAATAGCAGACAACCTCGGAGCTAACTTCTCCTCTTCGATCTCCAAAAGCATCGGTAATGGAAACGATACAAAATTTTGGTTAGGTAACTGGTGCGGAACTGAAAAATTTTGTAGGCAATTTCGAAGACTATTCATGCTTGAATCCAACAAAGTAGTATCGGTATCGGACCGACTCACATCAAACGAATCTTCGACAACCGTCTCATGGAATTGGTCATGACCACCTAATGGAAGGGCTCTCAACGAATTAACGGAACTAAGTAATCTTCTTGCTTCCATTATTTTAACTAACAAACCGGATACATGGAAATGAAACTTAGATCAATCTGGAATCTTCACAACAAAAATCCTTGCTTCATTCCTCGACAACCTAAAACTCAAAAATCCTACCAACCATATAGCGACACCTAGAAACAAACTAATACCACAAAAAGTCAATATCTTTATGTGGCGTACACTTCTTGGTAAAATACCAACGCGTGCAGAACTTGACAAACGCAACATAGATCTTGACTCTCTTCTTTGCCCACTTTGCAACTCTCATATTGAAACCATTAATCACATTCTCTTTCATTGCTCATCTACAACAACCGTCTGGACATCACTGTTAAAATGGTGGAATCAACCCATTAACACTTTCACCACATTTCACGACGTTACACTAGGCGACCAACCCTTTGCTACGCCTCAAATTGGTGCACGTATTTGGTAAGCCACTAAGTGGGCATCGATCTACATCATTTGGAAATACCGTAATATCAAGGTCTTCAACAAAAAGGAATGGAATGTCACCACTATACTATCCGAGATCCATACTCAAGCATTCGCATGGATATCAAAAAGAACAGAAAAATCACCAATAGAGTGGCATCAATGGTTAATTAACCCATCCTTCTACACATCTCCAAACGTTTATAGATCGGGAATTGGCTAACTCGGGATCGTTTGACACTATCGGATCATTCACGGCTGAATCCACACGCCTATTATAAACTAGTCTAGGGTCTCCACTCTCACTTGGTTAAATAAAAAGTAGCCTCCAGCTTTGTCATCGCAAGTGCGGTACTGTTTGGTTGCTCCTTTTCAGCTTGTTCTATACAAGTGTTGTGGTGTTTTGTGGCCCCTCGACCATGTTTAGTAAAGGTTTCCGATTGTATTTTATATACTCTTCCTTTGCACGGTATAATATTGTATAGATTATATGGCCACGTAATTTTTCGAGTTATCAATAAAAGTTTCTACTTGCTTTTCAGAAGAAAAAAAAAAAAAAAAAAAAAAACTTCTAAAATGGCAATAAGAGATTTCAAACTAAATATACCGTTATTACCTGTGACGGATCTTGAACTTAATGTCTGAAGGGGCCAATAAATGTTGTGTTGATCTTGAACTTAATGTCTGAAGGGGCCAAAATGTTGTGTTACGTTAACTATAAACAGGAGTTCACAATTGGTATATGCTCCATAATATTTACTACTAAGAGATTATTTTATTATACGCTTTCACTCAATAAACGGTAAGAAATTCAAAATTATTACAGAGATCAATATCAAAATCTCTATATCTCTATAATATAATATAAATAGTTAACGATATACGGAGTATTTTGTTATATATTATTTAAAAACTATACTCATTATATATATATATATATATATATATATATATATATATATATATATATATATATATATAATATTATTACAACTATAATTTAATATAGAGTATATTTTTTTTTTGAACGGCCGGTTAGATGGTTAGTCGCCCCACACACGCTAGAAGGAACCCGCTCTCCAATCTTCGCACTTACGTGAACCGGATCGATTTTATTATATACCTACACCTGCCAGTAGCAAAGCGTAGGGACCACAGACCCGAAGGTTGACTGTGTATATATAATATGCGGTAAACCTCCCCCAATGGAATGGAACCCACACCAATCGCGATGAAAGGATGCGGACTCACAGTCCAGGAGCTTGGTACCACTCAGCCATATGCTCGGTGGTTATAACTATAATTTAATATAATATAATTATAATATACTAATATAATATTAGAAAAAGAGTTTATGAAATTTAATAAAAAACTTCTAATGGAATTGAGCCTTCACCATTTGGAAAGGACTTGATATACGTATGTGAAGTGATTTACGAAATCAGCGCTGATCAATAGAACTTCATGGGGGGTCTAATATATAAATAGTCTGATTGTTCGTTAGAATGATCCGTTATACGCTCCTACTATAGATGTAGGGTTCGAGTTTCAGTTTAATTCTTTTTCTTGTTCTTCATTTGTAATCTGATTTCAATAGTAATAAAGAAGTAATTCGTGTGAGTTTGAATCATATATTCTTTTCTTGTGTTACACTAATTTGCAACAGGTCACAAATCCAGCAAAAAACTTTGACAAAAGAAAATATAAGTTTAGACGTTTTTATATAAAAAGAAAAGTAGTCTATGAGTGTAGTGTGTTTAGCCGTACTAGCCAGAGTTCGAATCTTGTAGTTAAAGCTTACTATTTGAGCTTTTATTACAAGTATCTACTAATAAAGTAGCTAGAATTGAATGGTATAGTTGTGGATTCACTTATAATGACTCAAATATAAGTTGTAAATAAAAGTAATGAAGGGTACTTTAGTAATTTTATTTTCATTACCTCTATTTTTTAGAACGACAAACACACTCAATTACAAATAGTCCATCACGGTACTCGAGCTTACAACCTCAAGGTTGATGAGTTACCTCAATATCACTAAGTCAAAAACTCTTTGGTATTTTCTTAGAACGGTAAACACGCACAATCATTTACAAATAGCACCAAACGTTAGACTAAAGGCCCTTCGGTAAAAAGGATCCTTTGGTGTAACCTCTCTACATTTAAAGTAAATTTAGTTTTAAAAGTTTACTTTTCTAGAGCTTTAATTTTTTTGTAAGCTCTAATTTTTTTTTTATGTATATCTAACAAAATCTATAACAACTTTATAAGAAATATAAGACATATAATCACACACCATGACTTATACAAAACGTTTTTATGTAAACAACTAGGCTTAGCAGAACACAAACGCTTTATTGGTTGGTCATAATGGAAAATGAGTAGGCTACATCGTGTGTGAAATTTATCAACATCATACAAGCAGAATGGCCAAAATAAAGCCAATTACTTATATTAGTATTACTTTTGTGTTACGTGTAAATGATGAAGTTCGTTGAAAGAAATGATCTACTGATTTCAAAAAAATCGCCGTTAAAAAAAAAAAAAAAAAAAAAAAGTAGTCATTATTAGAAGTTGGTGGATGATATCGTCATGATGATGATTCGCTTGTTTTATTATATAGGCACAATGCCTATTTTATATATTTCCTACTTGTTTTTTAAGCCAAATATATTTATTAATTAATTGAACTATATGTAGGCACAATACATTTTTTATATTTCTCACTTGATAATTTTGTTTTTGAAATCCAGATATTATGTATTAATTAAACTATATGATTGTGATAATTACAATGCCAATTTCTCGCTTGATTTAATATAACAAGAAAATATTTAAAAACTATAAGAATATTTCCGTGCAAAAATATTTATTTCAAAGTCGTAGGTGAGAATTTAAATAAATGGGAGCACCTTACTATCATGAAAACCAACAATTATATGCGGGCTTCCTATCTTTTTTAAGTAGCGATAGAAACTTGAACCCCACTTGAA
Source organism: Rutidosis leptorrhynchoides (assembly GCF_046630445.1). Lineage (NCBI taxonomy): Eukaryota > Viridiplantae > Streptophyta > Magnoliopsida > Asterales > Asteraceae > Rutidosis > Rutidosis leptorrhynchoides. The sequence goes on from NC_092343.1 coordinate 85,352,290, forward strand.
CCCCTTGTATAGATATACAATTTAAGAAAACACAACAATTGAAATGGGCAGTCCTTATGTAGAATAGTCAATACACACATATATCTGGTTTTGTTTTTTTTTTTTTTTTTTTTTTTTTTTTTTTTTTTTTTTTTTCATTTGCGGTTCCTATCGAGTCAGATATGGGCTGATGGTGAGGTTATACTATTTCTTTATCTTCTTCCGTTTTAAAGTAGAAATAAAGAATTTTAAAATTCATTCATATCAAACTAACTAATTAATTTAATTAGATTTAAATTTCTTTGTATAAATTAAGGGTCATTACTTATACAACTTGATTAAGATATCGTCATGAATGATGTTAACGATGTTGATTTTTTTGTTCGGGTTACTCGAAAAGAGCGAGTAATCTGACCACATACTCTAATGTACGCAGTGCATCAGGAATACCCCCTCGTTGTTTCCAACTCTTCCCTCAGCACCACAAAATTCGAACCTAAGACTTCTTGCAAAGATATCAGAGCTCCAACCACTCGGCTACCTCTGGATGGTTACTCATTGTATTATAGATTATATATATAATTAATCCTCTACATGCTAAAAGAGGTGGCATTTTTAGTCGTTGTAGCCTCCGTAGGCTTAGTAAACGACACCAACAACAAATTTATAAAACTAACCCTTCAACAATGTTAAATTTGTCAATTTTCCATAGGCAACAAATGTAAATTTGTTGAAAATCTTTAAGTTTAAAATTCACTTAAATATTTGAAACTTGATTTAATTTGTAGAAAATCTTTAAGTTTAAAATTCACTTAAATATCTGATTGCAAAACCCATAAAACAATATCTAGTATTCTAGTAGGGGTTCATCAGTTCGACTTTCGATTTTTCGGTTTACTCTATTCAGTTTTCTCAGTTTTGAAACTATAAAAATCAAAACCGAACTCAAATAACAAAAACGAAACCGAAACCAAACCGAAAACTGAACCGGAGTTCGTTTTGGTATTTTTCTGTTAAAACCGAATTCGACTTTCAAATTGATTTTTTTACTTTTTCACCGTGAGATGAACAAAAATTGAAGTTTTTTTTTTTTTTGGACAGCTGTTAGGATCACTTGGGGGACTTAACCACCCACGCATTCATCTCCTACACAGTTATACCCGCCCCCAACTGCGTGTCCAGGAGAAAACCCGCACCAATCCCATACGGGACATGGACGGTACAACCCCCTTCCCTTTTAACCCCCCCCCCCCCCCAACCCAATGCGATGTGGGAAATGTGTCATGGGTGGAACTTCATGGCGCGGATGAAATTGTGGGTTAATATGTAGCCAATGGGGGTCGAACTCATGTCCTCCTCTAAAGGAGGCATGCCACTACCGCTGGACCACATCACAACTTCACAAAAATTGAAGTATTAGCCATATAAATCATCTTCCAAACTAATATACATAATTAAACATAAATACAATTTAATAATATAATAAACTTATTGAATATCATAAGACAATTCTTATTATATCAAGAAAATAAAGAAAATAATAACCAAGAGAAAAACTATTTATCTCTATCTTAGCTATAGCGTTTACATTTACGAAAAAAAAAAAAAAAAAAGTTGTACATAAATTATATTATGTCGTTTCAACGTATATACATATAATGAATTGAACATGAAATGCAACTTGAAATGGCTACGGTTTTAAAAATGTGGAGTGAAAGAAATTGAGAATTGAGAAAAGCATAAAAATAAAGATTAAAGTAGGATTTCAAATCCGTGTAAACACAATTTGACTTGAAAAATTAAAAAAATATACTCAAATAATATCTTGTGTATGTACACAATAATATTAATAAATTAATATATTTTTAATAATTTTTAAACTGAATTCTGTTTGATAATCAGTTTTCTGTTAACCTAATTGATAATTTTCAAAACCGAACCAAATAACCAAATTCAAATTCCTTTCGATCTGAAAACCAAATAAAAATGTCGATTTGATTTTTTTCGATTTGGTATCTATTCGGTATTCGGTTTAAACGATTTCAAACCAAATATTAAATAGTACACTACTATATTCTAGTACACCTAACTAGCTTTTGCCGTTAAAAAAAATTAACATATTATATAGTTTGACACATAAAACTCGTTACTCATATCAAATTAATAAGACATATTGGTACATGAAACTCGTTACTCATATTATAATGACCATGGTTCAAGAAAAACCAATTAAACTTGCTAAACCTAAGTAATTTTGGATTGCTTATTTCGACATTTTCAAAGATAGCTAATGCATAAGTTCAATATAAAATAATACTTATCAACTCAACGTCGTCGGTACAATAAAAGATATGTTTAATCAATCACAAAACTCTTGAACTTTTAATCACAAAACAATGACCGAGTCATAAGGTCCAAGCCATTATTCTAACAATAGAAAGTTTGATACTCGAAAAGTCGTAGTTACATCACGTTGTCATGCACCAATAATTAGTTCTAAACAATATTAAACCTTTGTAATATCCCTTAAATCATAAAAAACATGAGAGAGAGTGAGTGTGTGAGAGAGAGAAAGAAAATGCAACCAAAGGGGTTGAGGGAGCTTCTAACACAAGAGGATCGCAGATCGGGAGTGGGGTCAACAATGGCAACTACAAGCATCAATTCATGGGCGGGAACAATATCAAATCCTTCTTTTTCTTTAACTTTCCAAACAACTGGAACATCACTGATCTGTGGAAGGTTTTTAAGAACTTTGGGAAGCTTAAAGAAGTTTTTGTTCCTCCTAGGAGAAGGTTGAGAAGCGGTCAAAGATACGGTTTCGCTAGATTTGAAGGCATAAGGGAGTTTGAGATGGAAGGGTTCGCAAGAAAGCTAAGCAACATCAATGCAGAAGGGTTCAGTCTAAAAGTTTTCATTGCAAATGATAGAAATCAAAATTGCAACCTGGGTGAAACTAACCGTCCCGGTGAGCAACATCAACCTAAAGAGTTCAAGAGTAACCTATACAATGGGAGATCCTTCAGGAATGTGGTTGATGCTAGACAAATCATCGAAGAAAAGAGGCAACAGAGTGAGCAGAAACATCTAATAAAGATTCAAGCCACAATCGACTAGGGAGATTTAAATACTCTTTCTAGGGCAGTTATCGGAAGCGTTAAAAAACTCGAGTATATTGAACAATTTGGTGACATATGTGCATCTGAGGGACTGCAAGAGGGGTTCAACATCAAGTATCTAGGGGGATACGATCTAATGGTGGTTTTTGAAAACCCTATGGCGGCTGAGCAAATAGTGGGTAACCGTAAACACTTCTTGCATTCGTGGTTAAACAATGTTAGGGTTTGGAATGAAAGTCAACCTCACTCAGGAAGGTTCACATGGCTCAACATCATTGGTGTCCCCACTTCTTGCTGGAACACCAAAACTTTCAAGGACATTGCGAGCTGGTGGGGTAAACCTGTTGAAACTAGGAATTGTACTATCTCGGGCCACCAAAGTTTGATTATAGGTAAAGTTCTAATTCATACAACAGATGCTATGATACTTAGTGGCCAGGTTCATGTAACATCCCGCATTTTTCCGTTAAATTATTTTAACGCCCGTCTTTTTCTTTTTAAATAATACCCTTCGTATCTAGGTTCGTATCCTTTGTTATGTAACGTTTTAAATATTCTCGTTATCGGATTTCAATATCTCCCGTACTCCCGTGTAACTTAAAATATTCGATCGGTTAAATCCCGCACCCGCTTTGAAACTCGAGGGACCGGAGTTGCCAAATGGGCAAACTAGTTGACTAGGTCAACTAGTCAACCCATTTTTCATTCCATCATCTCCCTCATCTCTTTTCTCTCCATCTCAAGAACACACACACAAACCCATTCCATTCATTCATCATCTAAATTCAATCTTGGAAGCTCACAACAAATCCGACTACATATTCTTAATCCTCTCGTCATTCTCTACGATTTGATACTAACTTCATCGATTTTGGGTAACATTTCTAAAACTCTAGATTTCTCAAATTCGTGTTTTTGACTTGATATGTTGTTAGTTAGTGTCTATGGCTCGTGTATAACATGAATATATGATTTGTATGCTCGATCTTGATGTTTAGGTGTAACTAGCTTGATAATGAAAAGTGTATGCTTAATCTTTGATTTTGGATGATGAAATGTGTTTAGATGTTAATGTTTGTGTGTTCAAAGTGTTAGTTACTTCAATAGCTTCGTTTTGGTGTGTTGATTGACATGAAAACCTTACATTAACATGATTAGTGATTTTGAGGTTTGGTTAGGGTTTGACAACTCTTAAAACGAACTTTTGATGCGTTGAATGCTTGTTAATGTTATTGATAAGTGTTTAGTTGTATTACACATTTCATTACCTTCAAAACGGCATATCATATGTATAAATTGGATTCCCGAAACTTGAATTGCAATTGATGAACTTGAAACCTTGTTTTGGAACATTTAACGAACTTTCGACGAGATTTTTGTTGTCTAAAATGATAAATTTGATTTAGGAAATGTATCTAGTTGTGTTCCTTGTCGAAAGAGCTTTCCGGTGATATAAAATACATGTCTTAATTGTTTGCGGATCATAAACTAGGATTGATTGAAGTTTGGCTCGTGCCTTGTGTTTTCTGCAAACAGGACCTGTAAGCCTTTTGGGACGCCGTCCCAACAACCTAGACGTCGTCCCACCCTTCATATTGGGACGCCGTCCTGACAATTGGGACGCCGTCCCACTCTTCATATCAGGACCCCGTCCTGATTTTTGGGACCCCGTCCTGATACACTAAAATGGGCTGTTTCCTTTGATCTTTTGACGTAAAATGTTTGCTATGCTACGGACCTCCGATTAACATGAAACTTGGACAACATGCTCATATATGATTATATAACTTAGAAAAATTGTCGGATACCCAACCCGACCCCGTTGACTTTTCCGTTGACTTTGACCCGACCAAGTTTGACTTTTTGTCAAACTTAACCAAATACTTATGCAACCTTTCTAACATGATTATTTACTTGTAACTTGCATGAAACTTGACTAGTTTATTCACATGTTAATATAATCGAGTCGTAACGAGCCATAGGACTAATTGAACATCTTTGACCGTTTGTGCTTACCGATATTGATATAACCTATATGTTTAGGTCAAGACTAGCTTTGTCTTTGCACGCGTTTACTTGTTGAAGTACTTTATTAACTCTCGCGCTCAAGGTGAGATCATAGTCCCACCTTTTCAACAACTTTTATACTTTTACATCGTGGGCTGAGAAAACATATACTTTGTTACATCTTGTACTACTTACTTTTATGTTTTGAACACAAGTGTGAAAACAAACATTCCACGTGCGAGTTAGAACAAAAATGCCTCAATTCGATTATCATTAGTTACACTTGCAGGGTGTAAGCGAGAACTTATATTGTGTGGCCATACGGGTTTAACAAACCCTCATTCGGACGGTTCGCTACCGTTATGCGGATGAAATATATTTTTGTGTTTTAGTGTGGGTTCTAGCACTGTGTGATGGGGTAACGTTGGTTAAGTTTTGATAATTGAGTGCTCGCGTATAACAACACTTTTGGAATGCAAATGATTTGGATAATCTACGTTATGGAAATACAAAATCTTGTGGTTCAAAAACAACGTTTAATACTTACTAAACCTATGATTTCACCAACGTTTTCGTTGACAGATTTCTATGTTTTTCTCAGGTCTTGCACGATATGTGATACATGCTTCCGCTCACTATTTGATACTTGCATCCGATGTCGAGTATACATGCATTTCATGGAGCGTCTTTTGACTTTACTTTAAACCGTGTCGCCTAGATTTCAATCGTACTTATAACGTTGTAACTTAACTTGTGGTTGAACAATTCTTGTAAACTTTGAAACAATCCTTATTTTGAAATGAAGGCGACATATTTTGGTCAAACGTTATCTTAAAGACTTATAATCAGGTAATGGGACCCACGTAGCCGACGCCGTCACTTGACGATTTGTCGGGGTCGCTACAAGTGGTATCAGAGCCTTGGTTGTAGGGATTTAGAGTTCATTTGTGTCCACCCCGAGTCATAGGGTACATAGGTGAATCTAGACTACAACCGGCATATAGACTGAAGTAGGAATTACTTGACTATTGTGCATTTATACTCGAACTCTTCAATCATAACTAACTCGTATTCGATCTTGATCTTACGTTGATAAATTTTGTTGACGCGCCACCTTGACTTTATGAGGTAATGTTAAATGCACATGAGAATCAGGGTAATATAATTTCCGGGATTATATTACGGTGATTCATATGGACATTCCGACATTATGACATAAAGAATTTAAGGCGAGTCAAGGAAAATTTTCTCTACATCATCTTTCCCTATCATGATTAGTATTATTGAGAATACTAATCAACGATATTCTTGTGTCTTGAAGGAACAATGCTTCCCCGTCGCGGACCACGTAATGAAACTTCCGAACAAGCTTTTCAACGCATGATAGCCACCGCCATAGGTGCGGCTATGGCTAGTATCTCCTCCGACATCAATAACAACCACAACCACAACAACCATGGAGCCGGTAATTCAAACGAGGGTTGCTCCTACAAAACTTTCATGGGGTGCAAACCTCACACCTTCGATGGGACCGGAGGACCGGTTGTGCTCACCCGATGGTTTGAGCAAACAGAAGCCGTTTTTAGCATAAGCGGTTGTCGGGACCAAGACAAAGTCAAATATTCCACCCACACTTTTGCCGGTATCGCCCTCACATGGTGGAATACGTATGTGCTGTCGGTGGGTATCGATGAAGCTCACACTCTCTCATGGGCCGACTTAAAGAAAAAGATGATCACCGAATACTTCCCGCGCGAAGAGACCCGTAAGCTCGAACACGAACTAAGAACTTTAAAAGCGGTCGGGAACGACCTAAAGGCATATAATCAACGATTTTCTGAGCTATCCTTGATATGCCCAAACCTCGTGACCCCCGAACCTCTAAGGGTTGAACTTTACATGGATGGTCTTCCCAAGAGCATCAAACAAGGAGTAATGTCATCCAAACCCAGTAATCACCAAGAGGCCCTGAATATGGCCCGTCAATTGATCGAAACGGTAGACGAGATTGAAGTGCCGGCACCTAAAGCTGAGGATGAGTCGGGTGACAACAAAAGAAAATGGGAAGCCCCCCAATCGAGCAACTACAACAACAACTTTGCCAAGGAACCTCTCACCCCCGTCGGTAAGAAAAGTTATGCCGGGACACGACCTTTTTGCAACAAATGCCACAAGCATCATTTCGGTGAATGTGGCAAGCTAATTTGCCATCGGTGCCAAGGTAGTGGTCATATTGCCAAGTATTGTGGAAGTACCGCCCCCGTCACTCAAAAGGGGCCCGACGCACCAAAGCCGAGTATTTGCTACAAATGTGGCCAATCGGGTCATTTTAGGAATGAATGCCCAAAGAATAAAGCAAAAACCAACGCGCGCCGTTGAACTTACAACATCGACACCTAGGATGCCCGAGACGATGATGGACTAGTCACGGGTACGTTTCTTCACAACAAACCGTATACTTCATACTTATTCGATTCGAGTACCGTTAGACGTTTTATAACCAAGGATTTGACTCGTGCTCTTTATATTCCACCTCTTTCCCCCAGATACTACTTAGACGATTTAAGTGACCGACGGAAAATATTGTGTGCCTATAAATTTTATCGGAGGATATGCGTTAAGAAATGGGACTCGACACCTATAGAACTAAGGAACTCAAAACCTATTCATTAAGGAGAAATTGTTGCCCTACATTTATGTATAGATTATTGTGAACTAAGTAACTTTCGGTTGGAAACCAATACTCTCTTCCTCGTATCCATTACCTCATGATTATTTGCGTGGATCCCGTGTATTCCAAATCGACCTCCGTTCTGGTTATCATCAATTGGGGGTTAAGGGAGACGATGTCTCCTAAGCCATTTTCCGAGCTCGCAACGTTAGTTGTAAATCCCTCTTAGTACCGTTTGATTTATTTAGGACTTCGTCCGTATTCATGAACCTCCTAAACCACGTATGCAACTTATCTAGACAAATCTGTTATCATATTTATAGATGACATCTTAACTTATTCAAGTAAAGAAGGCAAACGAACAACATCATCATCTTACGCTCGAACTTTGAGAAAAGAGCAACTCTATACCAAATTCTCCGAGTGAGAATTTCTGTTAAACAAAGTCAAATTTTCTAGACCATGATGTTAATGGTCAAGGCATTACAATCAATCTCGAAATCAAGCCACACGTAATCATGAAACTCTCTCAACTCAGACTTGTATTCGTAAAATCTTAGATCTCGCCTGTTATCACCGAAGATTCATTTCTGACTTTTCTCGTGTTACCCGACTTTTAAACTCGTTAACTCACTAAGGGAAAACTTTAAACCTCTCCGTGTTCGAACCTTGAGCGTGATTCTTCACACCAACATTTCTAGTTAAAATCGTATAGCAACAGATGGAACTCAAACATGGAAATATTTCTACATGAACGCCGAAAGGCATACTCTCTCGACTCAAAATTTACGTAACTAAAATTCGTTATTTTGCACGAAGAATTCGAATACTAAACTGTAGATCCGATCAACTTTCTCGTCATCACGTACCACACACATACCTCTGTTATTTCACCGTTACTGTCTGATATTACTGGAATTTAAGATAACACACAATCCAACGATACTTCACTCTTCTTTGACTTAACGTCCTTGTGTTTCTGATAATCGGCCAACTATTATTCAACCCCGAACTATACAATTACGTGTACTATCTTGTTTCTCTTCCAGACTTCAATTTTCGACAACTAGAGGCACGTTATGGCAACCTCGAGATGTAAGCTCATCCTATTCTCAGTCCTCATTTCACTCCTATCTTTATCGCTCGCATTTCCGTTTAAGGAAACTCTTTGTGACATTTCTCCATGGATAGAGAAATTCCTCATATTACCTAAGTATTCGCCACGAGGGTGAATAGTCCTAACGAACATTTTTTTTCTCGAACCCTAACTAACTTGTTCAAACGTACCTTAAGAGATTCTATTCCAACACGGTGTATCTTTGTCAATTATTCCGTATCGAAATACTCGTTTCACTTCTAGTTTTACAAGAAACCTTGGAGACCCGTTTAGACATGAGTACCGCGTACCACCCACAAACCGACGAACCGAGCAAACGAATGATTTACGTCTTGGAAAGACATGTCACAAACTCGCATTGTCACCTTTAGTAGATCACTCTTACAACAGTAGATACCACTCGTGTGTTCACACGCACTTTCCGAAACCCTATATGACCGCTAATGTCATACCCCTGTTCATTTAACCAAAGCATCAACCACCGAAATCTGAACTCCATCAAGAAACAACAATTGAGATCATTCAAGTCCGAGAAGGGCTCGAGACAACCCATAGTCACCAAAAGAGTTATACCAAACTTAGATGAAAACCTCACAAAATCCCTGTAACAGTGTAATATTGAGAACCCGCACCTTGGAAAGGTGTAATCCGTTTCGGGAATCAGGGAAAGTTAAACTCGCGACACGTTAACCCTTTTGAAACCTTGGGGCGTATTGGAACCGCTTCCTACCGTTTGGAACTTCTGACTCAATTAAGTTTCCGCTTACCCTGTGTACCATGTAACAAACTTAGAAACGTGTCCTGCGGAACAGGAACGTGCAATCCTGCTAGATACATCAACTATCGATGACAAACTTCTCTTCATAGGAAAACCTGTTGAAACCAGGTATCGTAAAAACCGAACCTTAATACAACGAAATACCCTAACTATCCAAATTCATGAGAACACTCAAGGACGTGCCTTCACTTATTCATAACATTGACAATGTAAAGTCTCGAGTAAGAGATATCGACTACTACTTCCAACTAAATTTCGGGACGAAATTTCTTTTGAGGTGTGGATAATGTAACATCCCGCATTTTTCCGTTAAATTATTTTAACGCCCGTCTTTTTCTTTTTAAATAATACCCTTCGTATCTAGGTTCGTATCCTTTGTTATGTAACGTTTTAAATATTCTCGTTATCGGATTTCAATATCTCCCGTACTCCCGTGTAACTTAAAATATTCGATCGGTTAAATCCCGCACCCGCTTTGAAACTCGAGGGACCGGAGTTGCCAAATGGGCAAACTAGTTGACTAGGTCAACTAGTCAACCCATTTTTCATTCCATCATCTCCCTCATCTCTTTTCTCTCCATCTCAAGAACACACACACAAACCCATTCCATTCATTCATCATCTAAATTCAATCTTGGAAGCTCACAACAAATCCGACTACATATTCTTAATCCTCTCGTCATTCTCTACGATTTGATACTAACTTCATCGATTTTGGGTAACATTTCTAAAACTCTAGATTTCTCAAATTCGTGTTTTTGACTTGATATGTTGTTAGTTAGTGTCTATGGCTCGTGTATAACATGAATATATGATTTGTATGCTCGATCTTGATGTTTAGGTGTAACTAGCTTGATAATGAAAAGTGTATGCTTAATCTTTGATTTTGGATGATGAAATGTGTTTAGATGTTAATGTTTGTGTGTTCAAAGTGTTAGTTACTTCAATAGCTTCGTTTTGGTGTGTTGATTGACATGAAAACCTTACATTAACATGATTAGTGATTTTGAGGTTTGGTTAGGGTTTGACAACTCTTAAAACGAACTTTTGATGCGTTGAATGCTTGTTAATGTTATTGATAAGTGTTTAGTTGTATTACACATTTCATTACCTTCAAAACGGCATATCATATGTATAAATTGGATTCCCGAAACTTGAATTGCAATTGATGAACTTGAAACCTTGTTTTGGAACATTTAACGAACTTTCGACGAGATTTTTGTTGTCTAAAATGATAAATTTGATTTAGGAAATGTATCTAGTTGTGTTCCTTATCGAAAGAGCTTTCCGGTGATATAAAATACATGTCTTAATTGTTTGCGGATCATAAACTAGGATTGATTGAAGTTTGGCTCGTGCCTTGTGTTTTCTGCAAACAGGACCTGTAAGCCTTTTGGGACGCCGTCCCAACAACCTAGACGTCGTCCCACCCTTCATATTGGGACGCCGTCCTGACAATTGGGACGCCGTCCCACTCTTCATATCAGGACCCCGTCCTGATTTTTGGGACCCCGTCCTGATACACTAAAATGGGCTGTTTCCTTTGATCTTTTGACGTAAAATGTTTGCTATGCTACGGACCTCCGATTAACATGAAACTTGGCCAACATGCTCATATATGATTATATAACTTAGAAAAATTGTCGGATACCCAACCCGACCCCGTTGACTTTTCCGTTGACTTTGACCCGACCAAGTTTGACTTTTTGTCAAACTTAACCAAATACTTATGCAACCTTTCTAACATGATTATTTACTTGTAACTTGCATGAAACTTGACTAGTTGATTCACATGTTAATATAATCGAGTCGTAACGAGCCATAGGACTAATTGAACATCTTTGACCGTTTGTGCTTACCGATATTGATATAACCTATATGTTTAGGTCAAGACTAGCTTTGTCTTTGCACGCGTTTACTTGTTGAAGTACTTTATTAACTCTCGCGCTCAAGGTGAGATCATAGTCCCACCTTTTCAACAACTTTTATACTTTTACATCGTGGGCTGAGAAAACATATACTTTGTTACATCTTGTACTACTTACTTTTATGTTTTGAACACAAGTGTGAAAACAAACATTCCACGTGCGAGTTAGAACAAAAATGCCTCAATTCGATTATCATTAGTTACACTTGCAGGGTGTAAGCGAGAACTTATATTGTGTGGCCATACGGGTTTAACAAACCCTCATTCGGACGGTTCGCTACCGTTATGCGGATGAAATATATTTTTGTGTTTTAGTGTGGGTTCTAGCACTGTGTGATGGGGTAACGTTGGTTAAGTTTTGATAATTGAGTGCTCGCGTATAACAACACTTTTGGAATGCAAATGATTTGGATAATCTACGTTATGGAAATACAAAATCTTGTGGTTCAAAAACAACGTTTAATACTTACTAAACCTATGATTTCACCAACGTTTTCGTTGACAGATTTCTATGTTTTTCTCAGGTCTTGCACGATATGTGATACATGCTTCCGCTCACTATTTGATACTTGCATCCGATGTCGAGTATACATGCATTTCATGGAGCGTCTTTTGACTTTACTTTAAACCGTGTCGCCTAGATTTCAATCGTACTTATAACGTTGTAACTTAACTTGTGGTTGAACAATTCTTGTAAACTTTGAAACAATCCTTATTTTGAAATGAAGGCGACATATTTTGGTCAAACGTTATCTTAAAGACTTATAATCAGGTAATGGGACCCACGTAGCCGACACCGTCACTTGACGATTTGTCGGGGTCGCTACAGTTCAACTCGTGGTAGGCACAAAATATGTTAAAGTCTCGGTTCAAGAAGATCTAAACGACATCGTAGACACGGAGATAGCTGAATCTTCAACTCAAAAATGGATTGCTGAAGAAGAAGATGGTAACCTAGACAATGATATGTCAGACGGAGAATCATTCATAAACGAGGTAAGGAATATAGGGAAACCTGATAATGAGGAGGAAAGTGAGGTGGGTGAAACCGATTCAGAAAATCTGAACGAAGCTGATGATGATGACCCTATACCATAATCTCCTTTCGTTAAAGGAAAGTACATCGGAAAAGTTGAAGGATATCGGAATTTGGATGATGATCTTTCTGATGACCGGAATTCGAATAGTCAACAATTGTGCTCCGATAATCCAAAACGCATGGGCTCCGGTAATCCAAAGCGCATGGGGACCCAGCGAATGTTCTCTGACATTAAAGATGGCGACTCTATTTCCAATAAAACAGGCGAAGGTAATTCACAATCTCCAGGTAACCCTAAATATTCTAAACCAAATGACCATTCTGCCACTAATTCACCTAGACAGAACGTCACACCTTGCCCAACCAAACCAGCCCAATACCTAGCCCAATTGATTCTGATAACCTTGATAGGCAGCCCATTACCCTCCCACCCCAACAGCCCATTGACACCTCAATCCCACCCAATAACCCTATTGATATACCCAATCCCCCATTTCTCCACGTCAACCCTCCTTTATCACCTAATAACACTTATCCTGTTGAACCTGAACACCCTACAACTACCCAGTCGGTCATCCGTAACCCTATTACAAGTGACATGCCTGAACAGGATCCTAAACACCTCAATAAACCACCCAAACCTACATCTAACATTGCATCTACCTCCAAACCAAAACCCAAAAACACTCCCCAAATTCAACCTTGGAATTGCTCATCTTCTAAAATCCTTCAATTCAAGAATAGGGCTCGTAATGCTCATCAAGCCAAGGCATCACAGGTTTTAACGAAACCCTTGAAGCCATCTGTGATTATCAATCTTTGTAGTAACAACAAGTCCAAATCCAAGTCAACTTCGAAACCCTTAGATCATCCGAATGCAAGTGATTCAACAAAAAGTGTGGATTGCAAGGAGATAGGTGCCCAGATTGGGGTTCGCTGGAAGTGTAGACAATGAGCATGTCTACCTTATCTCGGTAATAGCATTTTTAATGATAGTCTTGTCACTTAACGTTCGTGGGGTAGGTCAAGAAGGTAAGATCAATTGGTTAAGAGATCTATGTAGGAAAGAAAAACCTGTTATCTTCACCTTACAAGAAACAAAGTGTGGGTCAATTAATGAAAATTGGGTCGAAAGTTTTTGGGGTTCGAGTGATTTCAATTATATTCAAAAGGATGCGCAAGGCTTCTCGGGGGGTATCATCACTATTTGGGACACATCTGCATTCAGGGTTATAGAGGTTGTAGAAGATGAATTCTTTCTAGCCATTAGAGGAATCCTGGTTGGATTAAATACTGAGATAGCAGCAATTACAGTATACGGTCCACACACGAGTTCAGGGAAGAAACGGTTCTGGGAATCTCTGGATCAAATCCTAAAATTTAGGATCATGCCATGGATCATCTGTGGGGATTTCAACGAAGTCAGAAGTTGCACTGAACGACTTAACTGCCATTTTAACAAAACATGGGCTGATCGTTTCAACTCCTTCATCAGTTCAAACAGTCTCCTGGAAATCCCTTTAGGGGGAAAAAAGTTTACGAGAATCTGCGATAATTTTGTGAAATTCAGTAAATTGGATAGATTCTTAGTATCCGAGCAATGTTATGAATTGTGGCCATTTCTCTCGGCTATCACGCTTGACAAACACTTATCAGACCACTGCCCAATCAAACTCTACAATGGCAATAATAATTTTGGGCCCAAGCCCGTCAGAATCTTTAATGAGTGGATGAAACTGGACAGGGCTGATGAGATTATGGTCAGTACTTGGAATAAAACAGTGGAAGGTTCCAGGCCAGATTGCATTTTAAGGAATAAGCTGAAGGAGGTAAAAGCTGAATTGAAGAAATTAAGTCTGTGTTTCGTGAACATTGATGATCAAATCCAGAAACATTCAAAAGCAGTCTCGGAGTGGGAAGAAATTGCCGAAAATCGAACCCTATCTGAGCAGGAGAGGAGTATATGGCTGGAGGAGAAAAAACTTTGGATCGGGAAAGAAAAAATAAAAAGAAACATGTGGAAGCAAAAGTCGCGAATCAATTGGACGTTAGAGGGAGACGAAAACTCTAATTTTTTCCACAATTTTATCAAAAGAAGGGGCCAAAAGAATTTTATCAGAGGTATATCCACGAATGGTACATGGTCAGAGGATCCGATCGAGATCAAAGAAGAAGTATATAATTATTTCTCTAATATATTTAAGCGTAATTCCTCCTCCAATGAGTGCATCATGGACATAAATATGAGTAGGATAACAGAATTTGATAACCAAGGGTTAGAAGCACGTTTCAGTGAAGAGGAAGTATGGAATGCAATCAAAAGTTGTAGCAGTTCAACAGCTCCTGGGCCAGACGGGTTTAACATGAAATTCTTCAAGAAGTATTGGTGGTTAATGAAAGAGGATATTATGAAAGTGTTCGATTGGTTTTGGCATCATATGGAGATTTCGAAGGGATGTAACGCTTCTTTTATCAAGTTAGTGCCAAAAAACAGTAACCCCATAAGTTTGAATGAATATAGACCGATCAGTCTCATAAGTAGTATGTATAAATTAATCTCTAAAGTACTTTCTATGAGACTATCTTCTATTATTCACAAGGTGATTGGTGTAGCGCAACGTGCATTCATGAAAGGAAGATACATCCTCGACGGGGTGCTAATTGCTAATGAAATTATTGATGAGTTGAGAAGAGATGAAAGAAAGGGGTTTCTATTTAAAGTAGATTTTGAGAAAGCTTTTGATTGCCTCAAGTGGGACTTCATAGCCGAAACAATGAAAAGTTTGGGGTTTGGTCAAAAATGGATAAAATGGATAATGGCTTGTCTTTCATCAGCCACCATCTCTGTTCTTGTAAATGGATCCCCTATGCGTGAATTCAAACCGGAGAGGGGAGTGAGACAAGGTGATCCCATCTCACCTTGAAGGCTTAAACTGACTCACCCAAAAGGCTACAGATCAAGGCATTGTAAGAGGGATTGAAGTTGGCCGAGACAAATTAATGGTTTCCCACCTTCAGTATGCCGACGACATGTTGTTTTTCGGTGAATGGAATAGAAGAAACATTTTAAATATAACGAAACTACTTAGTTGTTTTGAAGATTTGTCGGGGCTTAAAGTTAACTTCTCAAAAAGCAAGCTAATAGGCATTGGCGTTTCAAATGAAGAAATTGAGTCAATGGCTGCAAGGTATGATTGTGACTTCGGGTCGTTTCCAATCACTTATCTTGGAATCCCTCTAGGTATCAACATGAATAAAAGTAGCTCATGGGTTTCGGTGGTAGATAAGTTCAAAAAGCGCTTGGCAAATTGGAAAGCAAAGAACATTTCGTTTGGTGGCAGGTTAACGCTAGTGAAATCGGTGCTTAGTAGTTTGCCATTATACTTCTTCTCCTTGTTTCGCGCGCCCTCAAGTGTGATAAAGCTACTCGAATCCATAAGGTGCACTTTCTTTTGGGGTGGGGCGGGGGAAGGGAAAAAACTTTCATGGGTTAAATGGGATAGGGCACTATTACCCTATGGGTCGGGGGGCTTGAACATTGGGTCACTTAACGCAAAAAATTTAGCTTTACTAGGCAAGTGGTGGTGGCGGTTCAAATTGAATCCTAATTCTTTTTGGGCCAAAATCGTCACTAGCATTTATGGGGTGGGTGGGGGATTGGGTGACACTAATATTTTTCGTTCTTCTTGTGGAGGGTCGACTTGGGCACGCATTATCAAAGCAGGTGTAAATATCGACAGCTTCGAATTGGATTTCACAACCTCCATCGTTCATGAAGTTGGCGACGGCAGCAATGTAAGCTTTTGGTTAGATAAATGGGTTGGTAATGCTACACTTAAAGATTCTTTCAAGAGGCTATTTGCATTGGAATTAAACAAGGAAGCTAGTGTAATGGACCGAGTGTCTCGATCAGGAAACGAAATGACTCTCAAGTGGAAGTGGGTTAGAGAAAATTAGAGGGCTAGCTATTACAGAGTGCGAAGAGCTGTCCACGTTAGTGAGTAATTTCAATTTTCCCGAAGGCTCTCAAGATAAGTGGAGATGGGTATTGGATGCGGATGGGAACTTTACAACGAAAAAGCTTGCATTGCTAATCGACGAAAGAAGACTATCCAGTTACTCCTCTGATATGCGTACCTCTCGTAATAAATTGGTTCCTCAAAAGGTGACCATTCTCGCATGGAGGGCAAAACAAAAAAGGCTTCCGGTGCGGGTTGAACTTGATAAGCGCGGTATCGATCTTCATTCCATGCTTTGCCCACTGTGTGAATCGGGCCTGGAATCTGTGGATCACATCTTTGAAAACTGTCCAAAGGTAGTAGATTTTTGGAAAGCATTTCTTTGATGGTGGAGCATTTCGGAAGACAAACTGGAATCATTGAATCCTTTCTCAGAAGATTCGGTATTCTCATCATATTCCAAAAGTGGGAAGCAATATGGGAAGCGATAAAATGGGTTTGCGCATATATCATTTGGAGATCGAGGAATTCTAAAGTTTTCAATAATAATGAATGGCATACTCCTCGGGTTATCTCTGAAGTCCAAACAGTTTCATTCGGATGGATTTCTAAGCGGGGTAAAAAGCTTTCGTTGGAGTGGCATCAATGGTTGTTAAATCCAAGTTTCTATGTCTTGGGATCAAACGATAGCTGTATTGTAATGTTGAATTTTCTAGATTTTGCTGAGTGTATTCAATTGATCATATAGTCTAGTCGGATAGTGGTCTGGGGTTACTACGCTCTCTTCATAGTGCCCATTGAATGTAAATTCTCGTGGTTTATATATATAGATTTTGCTGGCTTTTCAAAAAAAAAAAAAACAAAAAACAAAAAAAAAAACCTTGTAATGGTAGGTGTTTTATGAAAATTTTGCAAGTAATAAGAGATAATGTTATGTGAAAGCTTGAGAGGGGGTTGTAGTGGGGCCCTTTTGAAAAGATTTTTTTTTATATAATGTGGTCAAGTAGTAATGGTAGATATACTGAAATACATACATACATACATACATACATACATATATATATATATATATGGAGAGAGACACTCATAGCCTCATAGGGTTGTAAATTATTCGAGTTACTCGAGTTTGACTCATTAAAAGTATGACTTAAGCTGAGTCTAAACAATTACGAGCTCAAACATAAAGATTCTTTTGAAGAACGTTTAGTAAACGAGCTCGAACAAATGTGAGCATCTTATATCGAGCTCGAATAAGCTCATGAGTCCAAACACACATTAATTTATATACAATGCTTATTATTTTTATGAAAATTAAATATAAATCACGAGTTTATATAGATAACTATTATATATAAAAACGATTCGAAGTCGAGCTGAACTTGAGTTTATTAATTTTAAACGAGTCGAATTCAAACCTAATCGAGTTTAAACTCAATTCACCTCTAGACACCCATATATACATCAAGGAAGTCTACTGGCCCTATTTTTTCAAAGCACCTTGCTAAAATTTGATTCATGACGCCCATTAGAAGGCCCTCTTTTCTTTCCAAAACACTTAGCAAAATTTGATCCAGAACGCCCATTAGAAGTAATGTGTTGTTTCTTTTTCAGTCAGCAGATCTTATTATGTTTTATGTCTATGTGTTTGCAGACGTTTTTACCACAAACTGTTTGTTTTTTGAAAACATACAATAAAAAAATGTCTTAATATGTTTGCAAACTTGCCGTCTTCATTATTCAGAATAAATGCCTTTAAACCATATCTTTTTTTGCAGATATGATCCGTAATATTGAGCCAAGAACATCTTAAAGAACAAATAACCCTTACAAACGTTCTAAAGCCCAAAAAAATCTCCCATAACCCGCTTCACAAATCACCTTAGTACACATCTAAAAGTCTTAAAGACGCATTAATGCACGGGTCAACCAAACTCCGTTGGACTTAGAAGTCAGTCGTCATCACCTTTTTCCATATGTCGCTTTCTCATTAGGGTATTTTAGTCCTTCAAGAAAAAAGTATTATTATTAGTAAGACTATAAAACCACCCTTCCTCTTGTGCACATCTACAACCACAACAAAATCTTCATTTCTTTCTATCTCTAAATACACAAACAACATATCCATAGCTATGACAAAGGTACACCCTAATGCAATAGCTTCCGATACGCCACAATCACAAATTCCCCCGGTCGTTACTACAAATCGTTGTCCACTTGTCCTAACCGTTTGGAAGAAGTCGTTACTCTTTAACTGTAAAGGTTTCACTGTCTACGACTCTAATGGTAATCTTGTCTTTCGAGTCGATAATTATACCTCTGGAAACAAAGCAGAAATCGTACTCATGGATGCTTCCGGTCACTCCCTTCTTACCATTCGTCGCAAGGTAATATTTTAAAAGCTCCTTATGCGTATTGTAATTTATAAAATATACAATCAGTTTGGAAAGTTTTTATTGAAAGTTTCCAAACTGCTCGTCAACCTTTTTGTTACAATTATTACAACACACACGTTAGGTCACTCGAATATGACCTAACCTAACATCTCACATGTATATAAAATTTTGAATTTGATTAGAATTGCTTATTAATTGTGCTAATGAATTCTCTAACGATAGTTTTTATAATAACTGTCATTAATATACATAAAAGGGTTACAATTTAATAACCGTCACTTTTAATGTCAATAAATGATCATTTTATATAACAGTTTTATGCACGTTAACTACATTTTCAAGAGTCGTCGTTAGAAATGTTTTAACGTTATCTGATAACAAGGAGATGATCAATTTCAAAACTCATTAATTAACGGATTTTCTGTTATTGTTTATGAATAACGAATATGTCTAATTACTTCCTAACGAGGTAATAAACGACATGTTTTGTTATTTTTTCAGAGGCTAAGTTTATTGGACAACTGGCTAATCTACGACGGAGAAACAACGGTGAAGCCATTATTCACGGTCACAAAACACGTGACCTTCCTCAACACAAAGTCCATAGCTCACGTGACCACTCCAGGGTCCAAAACACAAAAACCACTTTACGATATCGAAGGATCATATGCACAAAGAGCTTGCGCTGTTTACGACGAAAAACGAAGATGTGTGGCTGAGATCAAACGAAAGGAAACCATAAAAGGTGTGAAGTTTGGTGGAGATGTTTTTAGTTTGATTGTGCAACCAGAGATTGATCCAACGGTTGCTATGGCACTAGTGGTGGTTCTTGATCAGATGTTTGTGTAACGATTTTTCACCGAGAAAATTTTAACTCTGTTGGTGAAATTTGAAACTTGATCGGGTTGTAATTGATCGGATCATGTAACTAACTTTTTGATACTTCGTTAGAAGTTTTACAATCACGTTTCGTTGGTAGGAATCGAGTCGTGATCATAAGGTTTCGAAGCGTGTTGTTTGTTGTAATTAGTATTGTGCTTGGTTTTTTTCGTTTTATATAAAAGATCAAGCTCGAATGGGAGTATTTGTGTATCTTGTATCTCATTCTCATTTCAATAATTAATTTTAATGAAAGTCGATATTGGAAATATAATTATATTATACTATGTATCTAATAGTCCAAATGAATAGTACTACTATTTGAACTATCTCAACCTCATACTAAGGATCTCAAACTTTATCCAACTTACGAATCGGCCCCTCCCCAATTTTACTAAAAAACCCTACACCCTCGAGAAAATACAGAACACTCCCAACCCTATCCCCTTACCTCGACCCGACCCGACTCGCCTCCTCGTTATTATAACTATAATAATATTATATAATATATTTCATCTTTTCACCTTTTTTTTATTTTTTTTTCACCTTTTTTTTCCTTTTTCAAAAAAAAACCCCAAACTTTGTTCAAAAATTAAAACCGGCCCCCCAAACAGGGGGAAATAACCATTTTCATAAAAATCTTAACTAAACTCCACTCAAATATTCAACGACTCATATCTTCTCGCTCGCAACGAGTTAAATTTTTCCGACACCATCGTTAAACTCGAAATAATTTTAGGAACACAATGTCACTAACTATACGCAAATGGACTCTTTTTAAAAAACGCTAAATATTTGAGGTACTTTTCATACACGTTGATTTTGCGTTAAATTTTTAAAAGTCGACAATTCTATAGCGAAACGCGGAGATGCACATATATTGTTAATTTAAAATAAAATTTAAATCTTTCACGGATTATACATTTTAGTTCGCCTCGAGTTGCGCTTCAACGACATTATCGTTAGCCACGAAATAATTTTACAAACTAAACGCACTAAAATACATCGAAAATCGAACCCCCGGCGCGAAGCGAGGGTTCGTAAACTAGTTTAGTTTATTTTCGTCTTTCATATCATGTTTGTACTTATATGTATATGTATATGTTTTCGCTTCAAATTTTATAACTCACATTTAATTATAAGAAAATGCTAATGAAAATTCTTAGGACGGTCATAAACGGATTATAACATGCAAGAAATACTTGTACTTTAATAAGAATCAACCACCTCCTAGAAAATAATTACTCCATGTACCACTGTTTTTTTTTTTTTTTGCATTATTTAAATTTTTAATGACAATTCTAAGAGATATGATGTCATTAGCATTTTTCTTAATTTTATGGAAATACAGAAATAACATCATCTTTCATAACAATCTAATGAATAATATCTATTTTTCTTTTTCGTATTATGGAATTAGATATTAAGATATAAAGCCAAATGTTGTATTTTTTTGAACTACGTGGCTATATATAAAAGCCATTGTAATTTTTTACTCGTCTCCACTCTTAGAGGTGGATTTAATATAATTGTTATTCCAAAAGACACACATTTAATATTCGTTTATGAGTAAAATGGAAGGTTTTAGTTCCAACGATTAGTTTTCGCAAAATATGATTATTGTCAATAAATCAATTGTCAAATAACTTAATTCGTGTATGTTACATGCACTTAATTTTCAACCCTTCAATAATCTAACATTATATTATATAGATTTTTGGGTTTTATAAATTTTATATTTTAGGTTCAGTACATCATGTCATAATCATAATTCATTCATAATTCATTTTAAAACAGAACAAACTAATAATGATTAGAATACATCATGTCATAATCATATTACGATATTACTTATTACTTAATAAATATTAAATTAAAATATCTCAATAGATCAACTTACCGTTAATAATGTTTAGAATTTTCACTCCAGAACAAACTAAAAATGTAAAAATCTAATTAACAATTTATTGTTATTTTATGAAACAAGCTAGTGACATTTCTAGCTTCACAAATGATTGATATTCTGTATGTGTTGTTATTTTTGAAACGTTTTTACTTGAAGATGTATGAACCATATATATAAGATTTGGTATGAGGGTCTGCATGCTAATTCTTGAAGACTGTTTACTTTTATGTTGATCTATAATAATTTAAAATCTCAAATTATTGCAATTTTTATATTTACCAAAAAAAATAAAAATATTGATTAGTGATTAACAACGCAATAAGAAAAGTTTTGAAGAATTAACGCATTATTATAATTAACTCATAAAGTTAATATTTTTAAAAAACGTGTAATTAACTAAAGGGGGAGTGAATAGTTACTTAATACGTTTTTAACATTTTTCTCGATTGATCATCAAATTTGATTAACTATGATCAACTAATTCAACTCAAACTTGATGTGTGTGATGCATATGTTCAAAATGATAGGTAAAGTAATGTAAAGAACATAGACACAATGATTTATAGTGGTTTGGGTGGATGTTAACTAATCCACCTTAATCCACTCCCCGATTACACTAATCGGAATTTCTTGCTTCACTAAGCACTTTTCTTCAAACCCGGTGGAGATCCGATTTACAAGTCTTCAACTTCTTTGGTAGACAACAAACATAATCTTTCTATTCTTTTGAAAGATCAACTCCAACCTAGCCCAACTTGTCTTCAACTTGGACAAGTATTAATCTCCAAATATGATTAATCAACTTCATAAGTCCTTTTAAGGAATTAGATCACTAAGCTAGCCTATGCTTATACTAATTGAAGTTACAAGACTCATACAATTATTAATGATGATCCTAAGACAATTTCTAGGACATACATCACACTAAGTAAACTCACAAGATAAACAAATTTGATTAGTAAGTTTACAACAACCAAATTCTATATCTATAAGATCATAGAATCTTCTTTTGCTTGATCATATTTGAGTAGTAATTAAAGCCCTTGTAATCTCTGGAAATATGCATTTTGAATATGCAAGAGGGTCAGCTTCAAATGCTCTTCAATGCTTGCTATTTATAGTTAAATTCAAAAACTAGCCGTTGTCACACGGCCACTGGCAAGATCGACCATGGTTCGACCGTGCGTACCTCAGTCCAAAATATGTATCCGTTGTATAATCGTTTGACTCAGATTTGAACACCACATTTTGGAATCTCTACTTCATCTAGCACCTGCAAAAGAAACCCAATATCCTATACAAGTACTATATGCATTAAGTGTGTGAGATTTGGTCTTATTGTGTGTAAATTGTGACGACCCGGAAATTTCCGACCAAATTTAAACTTAATTTCATATGATCTCGACACGATAAACAAAGTCTGTAATGTTGAGTCTCAGAAATTTTGAACTGTTTACATGGATAACATTTACCCTTCAACTGTTCCTGACGATTCACGAACAATTGTTGTAAATGAAAATGTATAAATATATATAAATATAAATTTATATAATAATTTAATACAAATTTAATCATCAGAGTAAATATGTAACAAGATATATACTCAAGATAAAAGGTTGTTATTAAAAAGAATCTATATATAAGTATATATATGATTTCTATACATAGATATTATTATATGTATAATGTAATATATATTAAAATTGGATAAAAATTTAATACTAAAAATAAGTTATTATATATAATCATAAAATATTACATGATTAATAATATGTAATATTAATATATTAAATTTAATAACAATTTAAAATATAGTCGTTATAGTAATATTATTATTACTTTCATTTTTTTTACATTAACAATAATATCAGTATTATTAATACTATTATTTTTATTATATAATATATAGATAATAAATCTAATATGTGTAGTTTGATATATTATTATTATTATGTTATAATTATAATTATCAATATCATTACTTATTATTATTATAATAATTATTATTATTATAATTATTATTATTATTATTATTATTATTATTATTATAAATATTAACAATAATATTATTATTTATACATTTAATAATTATTAATTAATTAAAATTATTAATAACAGAAAGGATTCTGTTTCCAGTCTCCATCAGCTCGATATTTTTTTCTTTACTATCTGTTTGCTCGTGATTTTGGGTCGGCACACAATTGAAATATATAACAACCAATCGTCCTTTATTCTCTGCTATTATAATTCGATTTCCCACTATCAATTATTAATTTTAAACTGCTGCCATTATGAAGAATCAAAAACTTAAAAACTGATTCGGTGCTCTACTTACGACAGGTCTGAATCCATAGCTCAATTTCGAATCAGTTATTAAAAACTAAAATTGCTATTGTGTTAGGAATCATCTAATTGAACTATCTGCAAATTTTGTGTATCTAATTTCTCAAATTGATTTTTAATTTTGAAGTCAAAGTTTGAACTTAAAAAGCCAAAAGATATGTTCATGAAGAAATTTGAGTTCGTTTTGTAGTTTCTGAAGCAATTGTTGATTCATAAAGTTTCTATAAATGATTTGCAACATAATTCATGTTATAATTATAATCTATAACTATCAAAAATTTAAGTTTCGATTTAGAGTTTAAGTGTTCTTGACTGTGATTATGCAATAGATTGGATTTGAATGAATTTTAAAAATGTTTAAATGTGATTATATTAGGATTCACTTAATCGAACTTTCTGTAACGTATCAACCTTCAATTCTTCGAATTGAGTTGGAATTTTAGAGTCAAAGTTTATAAATCAAAAAGTCAAAAATTGTTCTATGATCAAATTTGAATTCTCTGTTGCAAGTGAAGATAAATTGATAATTTATAATGTTTATATGAAGCAATTTCAACACAATTTATGTTATAATCTTTCTCTAAAACCATCATAAATTCGAAATCAATTTTTGAATATTATTATTTTTTTATTCTCATCGAACAGCAGCCTGTTCTGTTATATTATTTTTTTAAATTCGTTTTCTGTATTTACAATCAAATGAAAAGTTATTTATAATTAAGTTGCAAGGTTAAAACAAACATCAATTTGAAATTGGATTTGGTTTCGGTCGACTTAAATTTTGAAGATGGTGAAGAAATATGGAAACAGGAATAAGAAGGTTAAATAAAATAAGTCGGGGGAATAAATCAGGAATGTGAGCAACAGCGTGATGGTCTAAGTGTGTATTCGGGAAGCGTGAGGTCTCAGGTTCGAGTCCCTGATGGAGCATTATTTTTTTTTAAAAAGCCTTTTCCTTAAGGTAGTTTCAACTTTTATTAAAATTATTATTATTATTATTATTATTATTATTATAATTTTCATTATTATTAGTATTATTGTTATTGCTATTGTTATTATTAATGATTGTTATTAATACAAGTATTATAGTTGTTATTATTATTAATACTAAAATAAGTATTAGTTATCATTTATCATTATCATAATTATAATTACAAATATGATTATTATTATTAATAGACTTAATTACAACTTTGGTCACTGTGGTTTGTCAAAAATTGCACTTTTGGTCACTGTGGTTTTTTTTTTTGCAACTTTAATCATTGTGGTTTAAAATCTTTACAAATTTAATCACTGGGACTACCAGACGTCAATTTGCACCGTTAGCCCTCATCATGTACCGAGCACGTGAGGGGTATTTTCGTCTAATAACAACAATTATATTCAGCTATATATCCCCTTTTTCCCTCTTTTCCTAACCACGACTATTCAATTTCATCCCCAATCGATTTGTAAA
This sequence comes from Rutidosis leptorrhynchoides, assembly GCF_046630445.1. NCBI lineage: Eukaryota > Viridiplantae > Streptophyta > Magnoliopsida > Asterales > Asteraceae > Rutidosis > Rutidosis leptorrhynchoides. The sequence continues at coordinate 85,377,863 of NC_092343.1, forward strand.
AACCCTAATTGTTACTACCAACCATAACTGTTACGAGCATATCAATGTCATCGTCACCCAGACGTGATAGATTATACACCATTCGAGACACTGAAGAAGATGACATTGGTTTGGTGTATGGGTCTGATTCCACGATTTTTACGATGAAGCTGCATCATGGTGGTTATTTTACGGATCCACCTGGAAGAAAATACTTAAATGGTAAATTTAATTACGTTGATTGTATTGACAGTGATACATTTTCAGTTAATGAAGTTCTTGATATGATGGAAGATGTAGGTTACCCTGGTAAGAGTATTATTATTCTTCACTTTTTAAGACCAAATACTTGTCTTGATTACGGTTTAGAGGCCTTAGGTAGTGATGAAGATGTATTGAATTTGTGCAAATACGTTAGGGAACATAAGGAAATTTGGGTTTATGCTGAACATGGAAGAACCACTTTATACAAACCTTTTAGCCCTAGAGGAGTTGTTATAGAGGAGATTGTTGAGGATGAGGTTGTTCCTGTTAAACCAATGAAGTTGAAAGTTAGAAAACCATGTGTACAAAAGAAATTACTTCTAGATTCTGTGACGATCGTTCCAAATCCATATGGACGAACACGTCATTCATTGATTTCATTGCGAGGTATTTGACCTCTATATGATACGTTTTGTAAACATTGCATTCTTTTCAAAAGGTACACAATAAATGAATATCAATTTCTAAGGTTTTCAACGTTTGATGATTTCTACATATAGACAATCACCATAAATAATAGTTTACCATAATACATCCGTTGACAATGAAGTCAAAATAAGATACACGGTGATGATTTTGTAAATGCAAAGTTTTCTTGAATAAAGCATGTATGACTCCATGCACATAGCTTGTATCACATATAAGCAAACAGCGGAAGACTTCTAGGAAACCTGAGAATAAACATACTAACAAGTGTCAACACAAAGGTTGGTGAGTTCATAGTTTTATTGTTTCGTATAATCTGTATATAAAAGTGGATTACAAGATTTCAGTTGTTTCATCCAGAAACGTTTATCAAAAGTTTGTCAATAGATTCTACGTAACAGAGCACCCTGGTAACTAAACTTAACGCTATAGTGATAATTACCCCATTAGTTTTAATACACGCAAACCAACGTGTCTTAAACTCAAATAATATACGTCCGTTAAAAGGCTAGCGCTCTAGCTCGGACGGGGATGTCAAGCCCTATGGATCCATATACAATTATTCGCGCCCACCAGTCCATATCCTATGTACTGGCAGCTACTAGTTACCAAAGCTAAGGGATTTTCGGTTCAAACTCAGTGTAGAATTAAGTATGTACTTGTATCCATTGCGTTTAAAATAAATTGCATGTATTCTCAGCCCAAAAATATATATTGCAAAAGCAATTAAAAAGGGAGCAATGAAACTCACACAAAATCAGTTTTAGTATTTGTATCCATTTAGTAAAACAGTTTATAAAACTGCGCATGTATTCTCAGCCCAAAAATATAGTTTGAAAAAGGGATCATATGAAACTCACAGTTAAATATTGATATACAATATTGTAGGAAAGCACGTAGACGCATCGGAGATGATAAACACGAGGTTTGCTTCACAAAAATACCCCCGAACATTACCCATAACCTCCTTGGTAATAACCCATATTTTCCTTAGCTCTAGCTCGCTCGGAAACTCGTTTTGAAAGTGACACGCTCAAGACCTCGTCGTAGTATTTTATGTATAATATTAATACTACTAATAATAATAATAAGATTAATAATAATCTTAATAATAATAATAATAATAATAATAATAATAATAATAATAATAATAATAATAATAATAATAATAATAATAATAATAATAATAATAATAATAATAATAATAATAATAAATACGGAGTAATATATGTGTAAAAAAAATGGAAGAATTCGACTGAATTTATAGAGGTTGCCTGCCCAGCCTTCCCATGCGATCGCATGGGTCTGAGGCACAATGGCCATGCGATCGCATGGCCTCTTTTTCCAGCTCACAATCATTTTGTATTTTAGTTTGTCGACATATTTAAATATAATATATATTATATTTAATTTATATAATTATTTATATATTATATTATATTTACGTGCATAGTTAACTTGTAACTTTTGTTCCGATAAGTCGTACGTTGTTACTTGACTTATGTCCCGGTTCCGGTTTCTCGAATGTCCTTTCGTATGCTGATAAAACTTGCATTTTACATTTCGTGACTCGTACCTTTGTTAAAATATAGCCTTAAATTATTCCTAAACTATACCACTCAAAGTATATCTTAAACTTTCGAGTATTTTGGTCATTTACTTCTATAAATCATCGTCTCACTATTTGGTAAAATACATTTTTAAAATAGTGTTTTACTGTAGCAAAGTTACTGTAGCAAAGTTACTGTAGCAATTCACTGTAGCAAAGTCAATTTTACTGTAGCAAATAGTGATTTTCGAAAACACTGTAGCATTTTGGGTACTGTAGCAATTTGAAAATACTTTATCAAATTAGTGTTTTACTGGTTCATCTTAAACGTTTTAGTTAACTTATCTAAATATCAATCAAATCAATAATCGAATGTTACTATCGTTTACTAAATAACTTGAAATCATATATATTCAATTAGATATATAAACCAATAAGTTTAATGTACGGTATTATGCAATGAAAACTTTGTTACGTTTTCAAGTTATAGTATATATATGTATCTATTTACATATAATTGTTCGCGAATCGTTGAGAAAATCGAAGGGTACTTGAATAGTTCAAAAATTTTGAGATTCAGTTTTACAGACTTTGTTTATCGTGTCGAAATCATTAATCCTTTAAAGATTAAGTTTAAATTTAGTCGCAAATTTTCAGGTCATTACAAATTGGATACAAGGTGAGGGAGAACCAAGTACAATGAATGTGCATAACACATGTACACAAGAGAGTGTTGTGATGAATGACAATGATGTACAAGCACGTGTTGAAGTTCCTGTACAAGATGAACATACAACATATGAGGGGTTTGATGAGGGGTTTAATGATGAGAGTGATGATGATGAGCAGAGTTTATGCAGTGATGATGAACAAATTATTGATGAAAACTGTAAAGTAGTTGATGTTGAAGTTGACATGAAAGGTTTTAAATTTAGTCTTGAAGATGAAATAGTGGGTAAAGGTGAAGGTAATAATGAAACTAATTTAGATGATGAAGATATTAATGTGGTTGACAATGATGATTTTTCTAGTGATGATGATTTAGGTGATGGTGTTAGGAAGAAAAAGCTTAAGGAACTTAAGAAACAACAAAATGCTATAACTGATTTGTCAAAAACACATTTCTATGTGGGTCAAAAGTTTGCTACTAGAGAAGATGTGAAAGATTATATAAGATTACATGCTATTGAGACTAGAAGGATGTTAAAGATATTGTATAATGACAATATAAGAGTGAGAGCTTGTTGTGTAGGTATGGTAAGGAATGAATTAACTGCAAGTCAAAGAAATGAAGGTGAGGTTGGTGAGAAAGTAAATAATGGGGACCTCAAACAAGACAAATCAAATGAAAAAGTTAAGAATGGGGACCACAAAAAAAGAAAGTCAAAAAACGAATCTTCAAGTGGGAAAAGAAAACAAAACACAACCCAAGAATTAAACAATGAAGACAAGCAGAACACAACCCAAGAAATAAAAAAGTGTGGTTGGAAAATACATTGTTCAAAATCTGCAAATGGTGAGACTTGGCAGGTGAAAACCCTAGAAGACAAACATTGTTGCTTCCAGTCAAGAGTGTTAAGCCAGTGTACTTCCAAGTTTATTTCTACAACAATTGTTGATCAACTAGGTTCAAACCCTACTTTACCACCCAAGGCTGTGAAAAGTGGTGATTATGTAGGCATACAGAGCTTTAAAGAAGGCACAAACTGCTATAAGTGGTGATTATGTAGCTCAGTATAAGGATTTAAGAGATTATCTTGCAGAGTTGATGAAATGCAATGATGGTACAACAGTTAGGGTTGAAACTGAAACTGAAGGTGTGGATCCAGATGCACCCACTAAGGTTTTTAAAAGAGTGTATATATGTTTAGGACCTTTGAAGAATGGGTTTAGAGCTTTAGGAAGAGATCTTATTGGTCTTGATGGAGCTTTCATGAAAGAACCATCATATGGTCAGATTCTTACAGCAGTTGGTCTTGATTCCAACAATGGGATATACCCTGTTGCTTATGCACTTGTGGAATCAGAGTGTTATGCATCATGGAGTTGGTTTCTGAATATTTTGGGTCAAGACTTGGAACTAGGAACAATGGCAAACTTTACCTTCATAAGTGATAGACAAAAGGTATAAGTGTTTAATTATTTAAGTTAATGTGAAGGCTTACTTGTATTAATATTAACAATTTAACTTATGTTTCAGGGATTGATAGAGGCAGTTTCAAGGAATTTCCCATTTGCTGAGCACAGATATTGCCTAAGACACCTGCAACAGAATATGAGGAAAAAGTGGAGTGGAACTGCATATAGGAACCATCTTTGGAACTGTGCTACTGCACTAACTGTAATGTTTGCATCTTATTTGATCTACTAATGTTTAGTTGTTACAATTTTGTAATGTTTGCATCTTATTTGTTCATGTAATGTTTAGTTGTTACAAGCAGGTTATTATTTGATCTACAAGCAGGTTATTATTTGATCTACACTTAACATGTAAATATGCAATGCCAAATAATATACTGGAAAACATGAACTCTTCATTAAAATTTATACATATCAGTACATGAATTTTTGAATTCATCTCAAACACACTATGATTTTACAATTTCATAGATTACAAATACAACCAAACTAATAATTAATAGCATCTTGTTTCTCCATTCTCTGTATTCGGCCTGAATCAATTGTTGTTCAACAGGTATCCTTTGAATTGGTGGATCCAACCAGAGAAAAAACCTGCAATCGTAATACTGAAAAAAAGAAGAAAAAAACATACCTTTATTCAGATTCATCGATCTTAAAAAATTCATATAATTCGACTTAAAAATTAGCTTTACCTGGTTTCCACATCTTAGAAAATGACAACCTGGGTTTCTTGCTGTATATGAAATTCGCATTACAGCTACCATTCCACAATGGCATTGAACCATCGGACCAATTTGAAGAAAGGGGATGAAATTAGGGTTTATAAAGAAAAAAGGGATGAAATTGAATAGTCGTGGTTAGGAAAAGAGGGGAAAAGGGGATATATAGCTGAATATAATTGGTGTTATTAGATGAAAATACCCCTCACGTGCTCGGCACATGATGAGGGTTAACGGTGCAAATTGACGTCTGGTAGTCCCAGTGATTAAATTTGTAAAGATTTTAAACCACAATGATTAAAGTTGCAAAAAAAAAAAACTACAGTGACCAAAAGTGCAATTTTTTACAAACCACAGTGACCAAAGTTGTAATTAAGTCTTATTAATATTGTTAGTATTAATATTATTATCACTATTATTATTTTAATCACTACTAATATTATTTTGGTATTATTATAATTACTATTCTAATAAACAAATGAAATATATATATATATATATATATATATATATATATATATATATATATATATAAAATATTTAATACATATAACGTAACAAAATTTATATTTTTATATATAAAAATGAATATACATTAATAACGAAATATATAAGTTACTAATATAAAATTTTTATCCTTAATAATAATATATATATGTAATTGTTCGACTACTAGGATATGTATTAATATATATACAAATAATATAGGTTCGTGAATCCGAGGCTAACCTTGCACTTGTTCAATGACATCATATGTATTTTTACTACGAAATACAGTATTGTGAGTTTCATTACTCCCTTTTTAAATGCTTTTGCAATATATATTTTTGGGACTGAGAATATATGCGCTGTTTTATAAATGCTTTACGAAATAGACACAAGAAATCGAAACTACATTCTATGGTTGGATTATCGAAATCGAATATGCCCCTTTTTAGCTTGGTAGCCTAAGAATTGGTGTTTATGATAATTGCTACCAATTGACGCGAATCCTGAAGATAGATCTATGGACCTCGACACGTCCCATTCGGGTTACGAATGCTTTAGTACTTCGATTATCATGTCTGATGAGAGTCCCGGAATGATGGGGATATTCTATATGCATCCTGTTAGTTCGGTTATCAAGCGTTCACCATATGAATGATTTTTAATTCGCGAGTTATGCGTGTTATTTTGTACTCGGGTTACGTGTACAATTAAATATCTGGAAATCTCGTGGTCTATTAAAATAATGAAAATGATTGTTTATAATAAACTAATGAACTCACTAACCTTTTAGTTGACACTTGAAAGCATGTTTATTCTCAGGTATGAAAGAAATCTTCCACTGTGCATTTGCTCATTTAGAGATATTACTTGGAGTCATTCATGGCATATTTCAAAAGAAGTTGCATTCGAGTCATTGAGTTCATCAAGAATATTATTAAGTCATTTATAGTTGGATATATTATGAAATGGTATGCATGCCGTCAAGTTTCAATGTGATGAAAGTTTGTCTTTTAAAAACAAATGCAATGTTTGTAAAATGTATCATTTAGAGGTCAAATACCTCGCAATGAAATCAACTATCGTGAATCGTTTATAATCGGTATGAACGGGTCATTTCAGTTGGTATCAGAGCGGTGGTCTTAGCGAATCATGTCTTGCATTAGTGTGTCTAACTGATAGTCGTTAGGATGCATTAGTGAGTCTGGACTTCGACCGTATCTGCATGTCAAAAGTTTTGCTTATCATTTCTTGTCGGAAATTACCTGCTTATCATTCTTAGAGAATTATCTGCTTAATAATCTTAGTCTAGACACGTTTTACTGCATCGACTGCATGAATAGTGTATAGACAAAATTCATAACTTAGCGTATCTGTTACTGTAAACTTTTCCTGACATATACCGCAAATTCCTCCGTAATCTACGAAATCTTTTGTTCTGTATATATAGATATTCTATATAATTAGAATACCATCCGATAGCCGGAAATCAATTCATATCGAAAAATTCTTTATTCAATCGTACGAAATGGAACTAGCCACTAGTTCAAGTCCCTCGAATTCCGATATGGAGTTTCACTCGAGCTCCGAAAGCAGTGTGACCGGAATGGATCAACCAATCAGCCATCATCAATTCTGAATGAATTGGGGATGGGTTCGTAGTCGACTTAATTAATGGAGATGAGAAGAAGGCGATCCTTTCCACCAACCGAATTCACCTCTTGGTGAAGAACCTGAAGCACTTACCGGCGAACATGTTCGTAATACCATTTTCACCCTCATTTCCCGAATATCTCGCCACGATTATATACTATCTCAATTCCAAAACCTTATTTATTCGCTCGTACCTACCGACAATCATCCGTAGTAATAAGTTAACAAGCTTGGCGCCTGAGTTGTAGCCTTGGAAAATATGGTGCAAAACGTACCAGCTTCATCAACATCATCGGCACCAACCGTACCACCAACATCAATACCAGTACCACCAATAACCCAAGTTTCAACATCACACGTCTCAACATCTCATTATGCACCTCGTGCATAATCATCGTTCTACGAATCGTTCTACATCATTTATCTTCATTTTGCATGACGATTAGATAATTTCTAATGTTTTAGAGCTTATGTATTCTAGTTCTAATGATAAATCAAATGAGATTAATATCATATTAACTCATTAAATCCATGATTACATCTGAAGAAAATATATATGTATATATGTTTTCATAAAGATTGTAATTAAAATTTCTTTTGTACAAACTGTTAATGGTGAAAATATTTTAACGAGTAGGTAATACCCGAGGAATATTTAGATTTCACATTAATAAGTTACATTGTACATTCTTTCAAATCTGATTCAACAGTCATTTACTATCCTACTTACATCCACTGATATACGTATCCGTACACCGCAGAATAACCATTTTCATTCAATTTCATATTTGAATGTTGACCTATCAGAATCCAACAAGTGACATAATGAAGAAAATATTTGATAAAATAAAATTTGTTAGAAACAAACAAATTAACTATGAGAAATTCTGTTAAGAATCCACGCTAACAAAATCCTAGCTAACTGTTCCTAGCTAACTATTAATTCCTTATTACATTTTATTTATTGTACTTTATTTATCGTAATTTTAATTCTCGCAATTTTATTTATCGTCATTTAATTTCTGTTATTTATTTTACGCACTTTATTTATCGTCATTTAAATACTGTTATTTACGCATTTTAAATATCGGGACACGTATACAATATTTTGACATATCATATCGACGTCATCTATATATATTATTTGGAATAACGATAGACACTCTATATGCAGTAATGCTCGAGTTAGCTATACAGGGTTGAGGTTGATTCTAAAATAATATACATACTTTGAGTTGTGATCGAGTCTGAGACATGTATATAATGGTTCACGACACGTATTAATTAATTCGAATATTATATATTAAACTATATATGAATTGTTGAACTACTAATTGTGGACTACTAACTGTGGACTAATAACATTGGACAATTAAAATGAATTAAAATATTGATTATAACATATGAAACTAAATATTTCTTCAAGTTTGCCACTTGATTTCATCTTAAATCTCATTTGTATATTAACGATTACAGTCTGCATTCAAATCTTTCATGATTCTTGAAAACACCTCAATCGAGAGGATGAACCAACCACACTTCATCTGCGGAAGAAAAGATTAATGCATATAGTTATGCACCTGAAAACACTCGGAACCGAGTAAACGATTAACTCGTATATGTGCTAGCTCTTTGGGCATTATTATTACCGAAAATAACTTTGCAATCCCTTTTCAAAATAGCCAATTTTGTCACAACTCCAGCAAATCAACTTCAATTTTTCATTCGAATAAACCTTATTATAAAGATTACTCCTTCATCATCGTTACCGGAGAACCGTTTATATTCCACCACATTAGCAGTAAACTTACCAGCAACTTCATTGATCTTTGACTTTTCAGAAAATCATTATCGTTATCGAAACCTTATCATGTGCTCATGATGAGGATCAAAGGATCCGTTGGAAGACAAACACTCTTCGCAACAAACGATTAAAACACAAACATGAATTAATCGGTAAAATTACTCACGTACAGAACCATACGTAAACAAGGAGTATCAAACTCAATATAGTTTATTGATTAAAAGATGGGTTCCCATTTACAACTATACGGACTATATATAATATAAGAAGGAAACTTAACTTGTTAGGACTCTAGGAAACGAGATAAACACACCGACTTAGACTCTTACGTAGTAATAGTAATAGGAAACAAATAATAACTAATAGGAAATAAATAAACTATAGAATTAATAAACTAAATAACTATAACTATTGCTTAGCCTCCAAGCCTCCATTGAGATTAGTTCCACATCAGTCTTCCCCACTTGAAAAGAACTCGCCCTCGAGTTCCAACTTAAAGAAAACGATATACCCGGATCAAAGATAAACCGATCAAATAAGACTCGCCCACTTGTAAAATTCCAACTCAAACAAGTCGATACGCCCGGATCAAAGGCAAACAAATCAATGACAAATTCATCATCTCCATTCCATATTAGTTTGTGACGGCCTCTTGTAAAATTCTTATGCTCTAAAACCCTTTGACCCTTCTCCCCTTCTTGAAAAGAACTCGACCTCGAGTTCTCAATTCCTGGTTTAGACACAAACAAATCTCCTTTATTAATCCTCTTGCTTGCATCCATGAAGTTATTCAAATAAAAATATGATATTTTCTCGTCTCCATTATCTTTTGAAACCGCTACAACCTCACCTTTATCAAGAATGCGTTCAGAACTCGCAGCTACTTTACATATGGATAAATTCTCCTCTTCTTTACCCAAACTTAACAAGTCAGAATTTTGTGTTGTAGATTCTTTACCTTTTTCAACACTAACAACTATATCATTCTGCATCTCCTCCAAAATAATTTCTTTTTCTGGACACGATAATATATTTTCTACCTGACTCTCTTCAACTATTTTATCACACTTCTCCATACGAGAATCAGAATCTGATTTTTTCAACTTTCCTATTAAACTTTTCATAGAATCAAAAAATTCATCTGTATCGAGATTCTCCTTAACAGGTTGAATCTGCTGGTAGAGTTGTGGCTGATAGTATGGATCATAGTAGGGTAGTGGTGGATAGTAGGGTTGATGGTAGGATTGTGGTTCATAGTAAATGGGGCTTTGGTGGTATTGAGATAATCCATATTGGTAGTATTGATGTGATTCGTTCCAAGGTCGTACATCATAAGTAGATCTTCGGGTTTCTTCTTCAAGCCATCGTTGTTTTGCACGCTCGTTGGATTTGTTAACTATATCTAGCGTGTTCTTGAGTTCTTTGAGAGCGATAGCGAGATCGCGACTTTGATTACCCTTATCGCCGGCCATTGAAACAAGAAAAGAAAAAAAAATTGTTTTTTTTTTGCGATGAACAGTAATTGCGACGGATGAACAGTAACTTCTGACGATGAACGGTACCTTCTGACGCGTTTCTGACGGTGAACAGTAGCGATGAACAGTACTTTTTTTTTAGATAGGATATCAAAATCCAAACGTGGGAGAGACCCAACTAATCGGAATTAAGATATGAGATAAACTATCAAGATCCAAACGTGGGAGAGACCCAACTAATCGGAATGATGATAGGGTGGATCGATTGCTCTGAATACCAATTGATGAGGATCAAAGGATCCGTTGGAAGACAAACGCTCTTCGCAACAAACGATTAAAACACAAACATGAATTAATCGGTAAAATTACTCACGTACAGAACCATACGTAAACAAGGAGTATCAAACTCAATATAGTTTATTGATTAAAAGATGGGTTCCCATTTACAACTATACGGACTATATATAATATAAGAAGGAAACTTAACTTGTTAGGACTCTAGGAAACGAGATAAACACACCGACTTAGACTCTTACGTAGTAATAGTAATAGGAAACAAATAATAACTAATAGGAAATAAATAAACTATAGAATTAATAAACTAAATAACTATAACTATTGCTTAGCCTCCAAGCCTCCATTGAGATTGGTTCCACATCAGCTCATCTGCATCTTGTAACAATAATTGCCATACCAACTATCGAAAATCAACAATCAGTATTTTGAATCTCGCAACGTTTCTACATCAACATTTATATGTATACATATAACATTTATCTCTTAGAATCATGATCTTCCATTCTGAAATTCTGAAAAGCACCCAGTCTACGAATCAATACTCTGAATGTTGAAAAAGCTGAATGAAGCAACAAAAAGTGTAAACGACTTTAACAGTCGGAAGTTTGATGATAAAGAATATTGTGTTGGCAAAGCTCAGAAAAAGAGAAGGTTTAGAATTGGAAAACGAATTGAGCAAACCATGAAGGAGGCTGTGGACAAATCACAAAGACTAAACCTGCCTTCAAAGAATCCAAATAATTCAGTATCTGCTGAAGTCATTAACGAATACCTTGCTCATGACTCTACACTTTTACGGACAAATATTCTTCATCATCCATCGATATTAGAAATTCTAAGATATCATCAAAACTTTCATTATAAATATCTTCGATATTTCTGAAGATATCTTCATAACTATTATGATCCGAAATTATTTACCTCTTCGCGCTATCTATGTTATATCGTAAAAGAAACTGTTTTAGTTTCAAAATTATGAAACTTTCGAGTTTAAAGTATGAATGTTTTCGAAGTAGTGTTGGGAATTGAAGCATGAGTTAGTATAATATAATGACACTTGATCAACGTGATTATATTACAGTAAGTCATGCTGAGTTTCTAATGAAACATGATGATTCACAGACCATACCGTCATCATGTGTCATGTTACACGACTCTTACATTCTACCTAATCTTCAAACATATCAAGAACATAAATTCTTGATAGTTCAATCTTACAGGTAATTTAACCAATCAAGATCGTGCTGTTACAATCTCTCTTAGAACATTAACTATGTTCATTCCGAAATTCATATCTACAAATTCTGGACTATTATTCGCTTGACTTAAAATTGGGAAGAGAAAACAAAAGTATGGAACTCCAAAATATAAAGAAAATGGAGAGGGTGGATTTATAGTGAAATATCCGACAGAACAATCAAAACAGATCATCACATTTAACAAAGAGAATTCTAATTTCCTTAGTTATCGAAGAACCAAATCTTATTACAAGGATTTTCTCTAAATCCCTTGAACTCCGGAAATCAACCATATCTACGTCAAAGGATATGACGAAACATTATTTTCTCATTTCACTCTTTTGTGATAGCTTCACTTATACTCTTCGCGTAATCGAATTGTTTTATCCATATTACTCAATGATGATAAATCTTTAATTTCTAGCTCGTATGCGTCATGAAAACATACTTATTGTCAGCCATGACCATCCCAATCAAATTCGGGACGAAATTTCTTTAATGGGTAGGTACTGTGACGACCCTGAAATTTCTGACCAAATTTAAACTTAATTTCATATGATCTCGTCACGATAAGCAAAGTCTGTAATGTTGAGTCTCAGAAATTTTAAACTGTTTACATGGATAACATTTACCCTTCGACTGTTCTCGACGGTTCACGAACAATTGTTGTAAATAAAAATATATAAATATATATAAATATAAATTTATATAATAATTTAATACAAATTTAATCATCAGAGTAAATATGTAACAAGATATATACTCAAGATAAAAGGTTGTTATTAAAAAGAATCTATATATAAGTATATATATGATTTCTATATATAAATATTATTATATGTATAATGTAATATATATTAAAATTGGATAAAAATTTAATACTCAAAATAAGTTATTATATATAATTATTAAATATTACATGATTAATAATATGTAATATTAATATATTAAATTTAATAACAAGTTAAAATATAGTCGTTATAGTAATATTATTATTACTTTCATTTTTTACATTAACAATAATATCAGTATTATTAATACTATTATTTTTAATATATAATATATAGATAATAAATCTAATATGTGTAGTTTGATATATTATTATTATTATGTTATAATTATAATTATCAATATCATTATTATTACTTATTATTATTATTATTATTAATATTATTATTATTATAAATATTAACAATAATATTATTATTTATACATTTAATAATTATTAATTAATTAAAATTATTAATAACAGATAGGAATCTGTTTCCAGTCTCCATCAGCTCGATATTTTTTTCTTTACTATCTGTTTGCTCGTGATTTTGGGTCGGCACACAATTGAAATATATAACAACCAATCGTCCTTTATTCTCTGCTATTATAATTCGATTTCCCACTATCAATTATTAATTTTAAACTGCTGCCATTATGAAGAATCAAAAACTTAAAAACTGCTTCGGTGCTCTGCTTACGACAAGTCTGAATCCATAGCTCAATTTCGAATCAGTTATTAAAAACTAAAATTGCTATTGTGTTAGAATCATCTAATTGAACTATCTGCAAATATTGTGTATCTAATTTCTCAAATTGATTTTTAATTTTGAAGTCAAAGTTTGAACTTAAAAAGTCAAAAGATATGTTCATGAAGAAATTTGAGTTCGTTTTGGAGTTTCTGAAGCAATTATTGATTCATAAAGTTTTTATAAATGATTTGCAACATAATTAATGTTATAATTATAATCTATAACTATAAAAAATTTAAGTTTCGATTTAGAGTTTAAGCGTTCTTGACTGTGATTATGCAATAGATTGGATTTGAATGAATTTTAAAAATGTTTAAATGTGATTATATTAGGATTCACTTAATCGAACTTTCTGTAACGTATCAACCTTCAATTCTTCGAATTGAGTTAAAATTTTAGAGTCAAAGTTTATAAATCAAAAAGTCAAAAATTGTTCTATGATCAAATTTGAATTCTCTGTTGCAAGTGAAGTTAAATTGATAATTTATAATGTTTATATGAAGCAATTTCAACACAATTTATGTTATAATCTTTCTCTAAAACCATCATAAATTCGCAATCACATTTTGAATATTATTTTTTTTTATTCTCATCGAACAGCAGCCTGTTCTGTTATATTTTTTTTAAATTCATTTTCTGTATATAAAATCAAATGAAAAGTTATTTATAATTAAGTTGCAAGGTTAAAACGAACATCAATTTGAAATTGGATTTGGATTTGGTTTTGGTCGACTTAAATTTTGAAGATGGTGAAGAAATATGGAAACAGGAATAAGAAGGTTAAATAAAATAAGCCGGGGGAATAAATCAGAAATGTGAGCAATAGCGTGATGGTCTAAGTGTGTGTCCGGGAAGTGTGAGGTCTCGGGTTCGAGTCCCTGATGGAGCATTATTTATTTTTTAAAAAGCCTTTTCCTTAAGGTAGTTTCAACTTTTATTAAAATTATTATTATTATTATTATTATTATTATTATTATTATTATTATTATTATTATTATTATTATTATTATTATTATTATTATTATTATTATTATTATGATTTTCATTATTATTAGTATTTTTATTGCTATTGTTATTATTAATGATTGTTATTAATACAAGTATTATAGTTGTTATTATTATTAATACTAAAATAATTATTAGTTACCATTTATCATTATCATAATTATAATTACAAATATTATTATTATTATTATTATTATTATTAATATTGTTAGTATTAATATTATTATCACTATTATTATTTTAATCACTACTAATATTATTTTGGTATTATTATAATTACTATTACTATTCTAATAAACAAATGAAATATATATATATAAAATATTTAATACATATAACGTAACAAAATTTATATTTTTATATATAAAAATGAATATACATTAATAACGAAATATATAAGTTACTAATATAAAAATTTTATCCTTAATAATAATATATATATATATGTAATTGTTCGACTACTAGGATATGTATTAATATATATACAAATAATATAGGCTCGTGAATCCGATGCCAACCTTGCACTTGTTCAATGACGTCACGTGTATTTTTACTACGAAATACAGTATTGTGAGTTTCATTACTCAATTTTTAAATGCTTTTGCAATATATATTTTTGGGACTGGGAATACATGCGCTGTTTTATAAATGCTTTACGAAATAGACACAAGAAATCGAAATTACATTCTATGGTTGGATTATCGAAATCAAATATGCCCCTTTTTAGCTTGGTAGCCTAAGAATTGGTGTTTATGATAATTGCCACCAATTGACGCGAATCCTAAAGATAGATCTATGGACCTCGACACATCCCATTCGGGTTACGAATGCTTTAGTACTTCGATTATCATGTCCGATGAGAGTCCCGGAATGATGGGGATATTCTATATGCATCCTGTTAGTTCGGTTATCAAGCGTTCACCATATGAATGATTTTTAATTCGCGGGTTACGCGTGTTATTTTGTACTCGGGTTACGTGTACAATTAAATATCTGGAAATCTTGTGGTCTATTAAAATGATAAAAATGATTGTTTATGATAAACTAATAAACTCACCGACCTTTTGGTTGACACTTGAAAGCATGTTTATTCTCAGGTATGAAAGAAATCTTCCGCTGTGCATTTGCTCATTTAGAGATATTACTTGGAGTCATTCATGGCATATTTCAAAATACGTTGCATTCGAGTCGTTGAGTTCATCAAGAATATTATTAAGTCATTTATAGTTTGATATATTATGAAATGGTATGCATGCCGTCAAGTTTCGATGTGATGAAAGTTTGTCTTTTAAAAACGAATGCAATGTTTGTAAAATGTATCATTTAGAGGTCAAATACCTCGCAATGAAATCAACTATCGTGAATCGTTTATAATCGGTATGAACGGGTCATTTCAAAAATGACATAACACTCCAAATGTGGTAAACCCAACATTCTTGGAGAAGTGTCTTGATTGTCATTTTGGGTAATCTCAGTTTGGTCAAGACTTAGTTAGGTTCATTAATGCATTTGGTTCAATCCTAAAGACTAGTCAACATGTCATTAACTTCCTAGTTTCAGTTAATCACAAATCATATTCATTTCAAGATTAAGTAAAGATTAATTGAAAGATGTCTTTCTAAGTTAAACATTAAGTGTGTAAAGACATCAATGTTAAGTTGTACATGGACATGTTACATAATGTGTTACTTAGACAAGACCAAATAGATTATTGACCATTATTGTTTGTGAACCATTTTACACTTAATTTATTGAAGTAAACTAGTTATTTGAATCCCAGTGTTGTAACTAATAACACATAGAAAGCATGTTAACAAGTTGGCAAATTAATGAGTATTAAACATATTAGCAAGTAGCAAGTAATACTCACACATAGCAAGAGATAGTTATTCTAAAATCAATCATATGGATATTTGCACAACACTATGGTTTAAGCTTTAGCAAGCTTACTTGCAATATAACATATTGCATGATTAATGTGTAAGCACACATTAATGTCCAACACATGCACAGGGGAAGAGCAATCTCTAGTTGGGACTTGGTGACCATCCTAAATGTATCTAAGTGTATTTTAGGATCATAAGTCTTTACTAGTTACACTTTAAAATGTTGTTCTTTATTTAGCCTTAGTTTGTCACTAAGTAATCTTTAAATGTAATTAGTGTTCTAGTGACATTAGCTTATGTGTGTTGGTACTTGGTGATCATCATAAGAATGTTTAGACATGTTTTAGGATCACACGTTATTGATTAACACTTATGTGTTATGCCTAATCATGGTTAAGTTGTCATTAAGATGTAATTAAGCGTAATTAACCAAGATTAGTGTTTTTATGACCAAAACTCAATTGAGTATGGAGGATGCATCTATTCTAAGCGTGCTGAGAAAGGTTTCATGAATTATAGATGTCGGTAAGTGGTCAAACTAAATTTGATCAAAAATGGTGACAGTGAATTCTGCGGTCGCACTGCGGTTGACCGTGGTGACGACCGTGCAAATTGTTTTCACAAAACTGCGTTGCAGATTCAGTCTGTGCTTCTACGGTCAAGTATACGCTCGACCGTACTTTGACCGTGTACTTTAATGATCTTTACTTTCATTCTAAGTTTTGTTTGAGTTGGTCATTTGCAAGATCAAGTATGGATTAGTGAACTTGCGTGTTTTATGTTAAGATGTCGATCATCATTTATGCATATGTATGTGTCATCACCAAAACATATTCTTTGGTTGAGCATCATACTTAACTTTGTCAGTTAGTCCATTAACTAACATCCAACCAACACAACGTAATATCAAGATACCTATATATACAAGTTTTATAGAAATATTGTAGACGTTAAATACACACACACATATGTATATATAATAAAAGTTTCATGATATTTTACTCCGTAATATACAAATGATTCCTATAAAATTATTAACTAAAGATTTATAATTTTTTAGAAAATTTATAATTATAAAATGATAATAATAAATTTAGTATTTAAAAACTAATAAAAATTACAATACTAATACAATTATAAAAGTAATATAATAATAATAATAATAATAATAATAATAATAATAATAATAATAATAATAATAATAATAATATATTTATATTAATAATAGTAATAAATCATACATGTAAGAAAAATTTTGGTTTATTTAACTTTTATGTTTTATATGCACTAATAAGAAACATATTTCTAATGCTGCGAGATTGTTGCTAGAATAAAATATTATTTCGTTTTATGTTTTAAAAAATTTAAACAGTTCGCAACAAAATATTTGTTTGCCCGCAATCATAAAAGTTAATAGGACATGCAAAGTATAAAACAAACAATACATGCCGAGACTTTTTCTTTCGTCGAGCTCCGAGCTTGTGGAATCATTCTAATCTTCCCATGATTCTAACCGGGCGCTTATAACTTTCTTAATACCAAAAGTTATACAAATACTCTTTAACCTTCTGTGCTTTCATATATTGTCACTTTTAACTTATATTTTTTTAAACATTTTCAATAAGTTATGTGATACTTGCTTGAAAATATAAATAATCAAATGCTACGGTATATACTATATACGTAGTTTTGTAGGTGAGATCCTACTAATACTCCCTATAAAATGATTGTGATTGGTAACCTAAGTGGGTTAAGACTTTGACTTTATCGATAATTATGGTTAATTAGTAAGCTACATAGTTGAAAACTGGGTTAGGTGATGTTATGACTCATGATGATAGTCATTCTTTTGGTTTTTGCTTAATATGAAATGAGATATTTTCTTGGTTGGATTGGAGAGGAAACAACAACCACATCGAGTCTTACTAGCGAGTAAAATCTTTAGGTGACGAGCCTCCCAAGCGACGATACATGTAACCTGATGAATTACGCATATTGGCGCTCCCTCCAATCAAGAGCCTATTTTAATTCGATCTTGAACGTTACCAATATTCAAATCTGGGTCTCCTACTTCACAGAAAACTCGGTGGCCACTTGGCAATGCCCAAATGGTTGGAAAAAAAATAAATTTAATTTTTTTTTTTTAAGACGTCCCAAATTATATCTCATTTATTTTTCACCCCACCAACTGAACATACTAGGATTATGTAACCCATTTACAATGTTTTGGGCTCAAACAATACACTTATACAGAAAAAGTCCAGCCCATACCCAAACCCAAATTAATTCAAATCACAACTGAGGGAAAACACTTTCTCCAATTTGACTGCCGTTAACTTTTCCAATTTCAAATTCTATACATACACACTTCTATCTCTATCTCTCCCCCAAATCACACACACCAATTTCACATTCAAAAACACACACACACACATTACTTAATCCTGCAATTCAATCAATTCACCATGGATGACAAATACGAAAAGCTCGAAAAAGTAGGTGAAGGAACATACGGTAAAGTTTACAAAGCAAAAGACAAAATCACTGGTCAACTCGTAGCCCTCAAAAAAACCCGACTCGAAATGGATGAAGAAGGAATACCTCCAACCGCGTTACGCGAAATCTCGCTGCTTCAAATGTTATCGAATTCGATATATATCGTTCGGTTGATTTGTGTTCAACATATTCATCATAATGGCAAACCCTTACTTTACCTTGTATTCGAGTATCTCGATACAGATCTGAAGAAATTTATCGATTTTCATCGTAAAGGTCCGAATCCGTCTCCGCTTCCTAGTTCGCAGATTCAGAGTTTTATGTTTCAGTTGTGTAAAGGTGTTGCTCATTGTCATGGTCATGGTGTTCTTCACAGGTCTGTATTTTGTTTGAAATTAGTTATATGTATATGTATATGTTTAATGTTTATTTATTAATTAATTTAAATTAATTGTTTTTGTGGAATAATATTGTAGAGATTTGAAGCCACAGAATTTGCTTGTTGATAAAGAAAAGGGGATACTGAAGATTGCAGATCTAGGGCTTGGAAGGGCTTTTACTGTTCCTCTAAAAAGTTATACTCATGAGGTGTTTACTGATTTTGATTATTTATGTATTATTATGAATTATTTTTCAATTGAATTTGAATTAGTTTAGTTTTGGAATTAGAAGATGATGTATTTTGTGGTATGCAGATTGTGACACTTTGGTACAGGGCACCAGAGGTTCTACTGGGATCAGCACATTATTCAACTGGTGTTGATATGTGGTCTGTTGGATGTATTTTCGGTATATATCAACAATTTTTTTTTGCTTATATTTTTTCGTATACATGTTTTCGTCATCGTTTGAAATATGTGATCAACTGATTTCATTCGGTTAGCTTTCTTTAGTCCCAATCTGTAGACGTAAATAAGGATCTTAGAACAAACGTAGACTCAATCTAGAGGCGGAAACCACTAGAACAAGCTTTAATTGAATAAACACTAACTTGCGGGATTGAAGAATCGAAACTACAAGAGATTAGAACGACACCTAGAGTTGTTATATGTGTTGGGTATGTTTTGAGACGATTACAGATGGTATACTGCTAGGGTTAGTTTTGAGTGTATAAACTAACAATGAAACCCGTAGCCCATATATATGGTATTTGCAGTTTCCACTGTCTGTTACAATCGATTAGTCAACTGATGGTCACAATTAAATATTAATAAAACACAATTAACATTCGATATTCAAAGTATGATTACAATAATGTCTAACAACCAATGACTAAATTAAACGTTACATAACCAATAGAACTAGGGATTTACTTTTATATGCACTAACACAATGCTTAGGTATTCTTATAGAATGAGAATTGGTATTTCATATATTTATTCGATTCATGCTTGGTTAGTTAACGTGCTTGAACTGTTTCTTGATATAAGGCCATTTAGTGTAACTATATTTGTTGTAATTTTGCACAGCTGAGATGTCTAGAAGACAGGCATTGTTTCCTGGCGACTCCGAGTTTCAACAACTTCTGCACATATTCAGGTCTTTTCACAACTTTAAGTAAAATGAGATAAAGTTTCTGTTGTATATAAGTAGACAACATATGGGTGGCTTTATAGGTATCTTTGCTCAGTGGCCTTTTAGTGGCTATAGGGTTTAATAACTGAAACCTTTACGTACCTTGGTTGATTCATCAAGCTTTCGAATTGCTGTTTTTGACACATCGTTGCAAAGGTTCTATGCAGTAGTGCTGGTCCGTCCGGTGTTGTCTCAAACAAGTAACGTAAAATTTGAAAGTTTTAGTTAAAAGGGCAAGTGGCAAAATGGGTAGTCAAAGCAAAGCCGCTTAGAATCTACTATTCGATACAAAACTACCTCCTATTATGTTTTTATACAATATACGATACTATTGTTTTTGTAATCACGATTAGCACGTTGATAATGATAAAAGGCCAAGATGTGTTTGTGAGGCAACCCAACCTGGCGTACTGGTCTGCCCTGTTTTGGATTTTTTACGCATTCATAAATATGAGCTGTTGCCTATTTTATGACAAGGTTGACCCAAAATAGTCAGACCATTGTGTCATTTATGCTCTAATAAAATTGAATTTCGTAGGCTGCTCGGGACTCCAACCGAAGAGCAGTGGCCAGGGGTGACCAAGCTAAAGGACTGGCATACCTACCCGAGATGGGAACCTCAGAACTTGGCACGAAATGTTCCATCATTGGGCCCCGATGGCATTGACCTTCTATCGGTATTTGTCTTGAACATAATGCCTTTAGTTATGTAAGATTGTCGATTTAACGAATTATTAATATAATTATTTGTTGTTTCAGAAAATGCTGAAATATGACCCAAGTGACAGGATCTCAGCCAAGGCTGCTATGGATCATCCTTATTTTGATAGCTTGGACAAATCCCAGTTCTGAAGCATCTTAACTTGTTTTTTATTTGAATGATGTCATCATCATCACCTTGGTGATTGTACTGTGTGATCTAGAGTTTACAGTTTCTGTGTTTTATCCAACAGTTATAATATTTCTGGTATGCGTGTGTTGTAATTTGTCATCAAACAAGAATGGAGTGGACCAATAACTAGTCTTTGAATGTGGTTGTTTCCTTGTTATTGTTTGTTGTTGTAGTAGTTTATGGCGTTTTTAACATTAATAAAAAGCTCATAAATTGATTAGGAGTGAAAATAAAACTGCTACGCACACTTGCTGTTGAGATGATGTGAATTCTTGATACATAAAGTTGAGTTCTTCTGGAAGCATAAAGTAAGTGTTTACACCTTCAAAAGTCAATAATGGTTGTTCAGTTGACTTGACAAATGTTTTATATTTCTCATATTTTGTATTCTAAATTCCTGAAATAAATGAGCTCGTCGATATAGACATATAACGCGTAATAATGCAAGTAGATATATGTCTCAATGTATGAATCTACAAACAACTCTTGACTTATATACATATACATTAATTACATAAGAGCAACGACGGAACTTAGTGATGGCAGGAAGGGCTTTGGACCCCTGGGAAAAAAAAATTGTAGCCATTTTAAATCAAATAAATCGGTGCTAGTATGATAATGATATGATGAAAACAACGATACCTCGTAGATTCGATGAGCTTTCACCATTTTAGTTACTGATATATCTTTTCCCTACAAACTTAGATTTTGTTGATTCAAAACTCAAAACGTTAGTAGCTCAAATAGCTTTTTAATCATATTCATATTTTTTTTAGAAGAAACTAATCAAATATAATAGTGAGGTTGGGCCCACGATGAACAAGTTTAACATCTAATTATATAATATTATAATATAATGATCTTGGCCCCTTTAATAAACAAGTTCAACATCTAATATAGTGATTACGGCCCCCATATTAAACAGAGGCAAACTTGTGAAGGGGTAGGGTTGTGCGCCCGCCCCCAATAGATTTGCAATTTTTAGTACAAATTTTTTCGATTGTTCAATTTTGCCCCTGGTGAATTTTTTTTTCCCAAATCCTTCATATTTTGCATCAAAACTTTCATATTTTGTCCCAAAACCTTCATATTTTGCCCAAAAACTTCCAAAATTTGCTTTAAAAACTCTATATTTTGCCTCCAAACCTCCATATTTTGCGAAAAAGATTCTCTTACGTTTTTTCTAAAAAAAAAATTTCGCTCCATTTGAAAAAATTTCATGGCTCCACCACTGTTAATAAATAAGTTCAAGTTCTGTCACTTGATAATAGAATATTGTCCCTGACGTGTACATTAAGAGCATTGGGGTTATGCAATAAAAAATAGTCCGGGTTTGAATCCATTCCCACTCAAATTGCCGCCATATCAGTTCAATCTAATTCTTATGCGTTTGGTGTGGGATTGTCTCACATGGAGCGGTTAAAATTTCCGAAACAAAACCTTTTACAATAGAATAAAATGAATGCTAAACGACCAAAATCATCTACCTAACAACATACCAATAGTCAACATATATTATTCTTACTGTTCACGCTTTTACTTGGATGTAGGTGGCTTAACTAATTTATCATGTGATCATTATCGACCCTTTTGATCAGATATGTTAGTGGATATTAAACTTGATGAGAATATCAGGACTCATCGAGTAAGTTATCTTGATGATTAACTACGTACTAATACAAAAGTGTTATTGATCACATGACCAATGTGGTTCTTTATCCAATCCAAGTCTACATAAGTTCCGGTAACAAAGAAGCCAACTCTTTTGGATCATTATATCGATCATCGTGTACGCTTTCTTTAAAAACATCAACGTCCACGTTTTAACACTTCCAAAACGTTTTACAGCCTAATTCACACTACTAAACTTCAATCTTGATTTTGAAAAAACCATGTTCTTTGGGATATTTTTGTTTTTTATTTTATTGATTCAATTTAATAATGCCAAAAAATATTTTCTTTATTGTTTTTATATTTATTTTAATGATATAATAACCAGTTTTCGAACCCTCGCTTCGCGGCGGGGTTCGATTTTTAATGTATTTTATTTTGTTTAGTTACGGAGCCTGCGAGTGAAAAATCAACATATATGAAAAGTACCCTAAATATTTAGCGTTTTTTAAAAGTGTCCGTTTTGCGTATAGTTAGTGACATTGTGTTCATAAAATTATTTCGAGTTTAAGGATGGTGTCGGAAAAATTTAACTCGTTGCGATAGAGAAGATATGACCTGTTGAATATTTGAGTGGAGTTTATTTAAGATATTTTATGAAAATTTTGATTTGACGCTTTAACCCCCTGTGTTGGGGGCCGATTTTAATTTTTGAACAAAGTGTGAGGGGCTTTTGTGGTGTTACTTGAAAGAAAGAAGGGAAAAAAGAAGGTGAAAAGACGAAAATACCCCTGGTACTATTCATAAGTTTTGTCTAGTACAGTCACTGTTGTAAACGGCGTCCGTTGCGTCCGTTGCGACGCCCGTTGCGGCGTTTTGGTGACTAAACCGTTTCGACCCCGTCCCGTTTTCTTATAAGCCAGTCAACGGTCAAAAGTCAGGTCAAATGCGGGAAAAATTGGGTCAACGCCGGTCAAAAGTCAGAAATTCTGTTAAAATCGGTCATAAGTCGGTCAAATCAATCAAAATCGACTTAGTTTAGTATTCCATTTTTTATTATATTAACGCTAATAGCAATTATAGGTATAAACTTGTCAACGAAGGTTTTTTAGCTCTAAAATATGTGTAAATATATACTTAGATATATAAAAGTCAACATTAGTCAACATCCGTTTCGACCCCGTCTCGGCCCCGTTTTTTCCGTTGCGACGCTTTGAGGTCGCTACCGTTTTGGCCCCGTCTCGCGTCTTTTTCAACCTTGTACAGTAGTTAATATGGTTATTTTATGAAAATTTTGATTTGACGCTTTAACCCCTGTGTTGGGGGCCGATTTTAATTTTTTGAACAAAGTGTGGGGGCTTTTATGGTGTTACTTGAAAGAAAGAAGGGAAAAAAAAGGTGGAAAAACGAAAATACCCCTGATACTATTCATAAGTTTTGTCTAATAGAGAGGAATATTCATTTGAGTCCATAAATTAAGTTGAGATTCAAGGGACCAATGAGAGCGCGATACGTGTCGCGAAAATCACATGTGATTGAAAAAAATTAAAAAAAAAATTTTAAAAACAAATTTTTAAATTTTTTTTTCGAAATTTAAAAAAAAAAAAAAATTTTTAATTTTTTTTTTTTTTACAATCACATGTGATTTACCTGCACAATCACATGTGATTGAATTGTACAATCACATGTGATTGAATTTGCCATGCATAATCACATGTGATTGGGTTTACAATCACATGTGATTGGGTTTACAATCACATGTGATTGACATGCATAATCACATATGATTTTTTAAAAAAAAAAAATTTCGAAAAAAAAATTTTATGAAAAAAAATTTGAAAAAAAAATTTGAAAAAAAAATTTGAAAAAAAAATTAAAAAAAAAATTTCGAATTTTTTTTTCCAATCACATGTGATTTTCGCGCCACATGTCGCCATCTCATTGGTCCATTTGTTTTCAAGCAAATTTATGGATGCAAGTGATTACAACTCAATAGTTAATATGGTAATAATGGCAAAATTTATTTTCCTTGTCTGAAATTATGTATATAAAATTATGTTTTATGGTAATTCCGTACATGCAAATAGTACCTGATTCAGTTTTAATTCGTTAAAGATTATTTGGACAGAATGTCAATAACGTTAGGTTGGTAGACGTGTGTTACTTTCACTCACTACCTTTTTATGCATTCGTAAATGCAGTAACCAAACATAAGGATCTTTACATTGCTGACTATGTCAACATTTGTAGTTTTAAACTTGATTTTACTTTTTTTTTCCTTTTAGAAAAAAATTAAAAGTAATACTCTATATAAAAAAATTTATAAAAAAATTGAAGAACCCTAATAAATTATAGTAAAATTGAAACGATTGAAGAAAAAAAAAATAGAGAATCACCTACATATGAAACCTTACAATGTCATAATAGAACCAACAAACTAGAGAATCACCTACATGTGAAACCATCGGCAAAAAATCAAAATGACCACAATAAAGATTAACGACATAAAAAATCATGTGCACCCATAAACTTGTGGTTCTTATTATAGGCAAGAAATAATCTGTGGTGAATCTAAAATCGAATCTCTATGGGGTCCTATATAACTTGAGCGATACTTTGTAAAAAGATTTTTAAAATATGACTGTTTACTTCAAAAAACCGGTTGATTTTAAAAATATATAGGGTCCTATCCTTAAATTGAGTGGTGTCATGACAAATTTTAATAGTAATATATAAAAAAAAATTAAAAAATAGAGGGGTCAAAGGACTCCACTTGCTTCAAGGTAGACTCGCCAATGGCAAGAATGAAAGTTATAAAAGCCGTTCACGATTTCTATATTGGCCGGACAGATTTTTACAGCCATGTTGGTTGCACCCTTGACTTTTCTAGCTATCTGAGCATACAACTTCTCTACAATTCTATCGACAAAAAAATCTTAACACCCACATAAAACTACTATCTCAGTTTTATTTATCTGAAGAAAACATACAAGTAATTCGTAAAGCACAATTATTAGAATTTTTCTAGTGACAACCCTTAGGGTTGTCATTAAGAAATAAATATGTTCTTTGGGTGTGTTTGGACGAAAGTAGCTGGAGCTGGAGCTTATAGCTGGAGCTTATAGCTGGAGCTGGAGCTTATGAGCAGGAGCTGGAGCTTATTTTTGAAGCTGGTAGCTGGAGCTTATTATTTTTTATAAATGTTTGGTAAACTAGCTGGAGCTTATTTTTCAGTTCATAAGCTCTACTTTTTTTCATAAGCTACTACAAGTAGCTTATTTTTTTCAGAGCTTATGATTTTCATAAGCTCTACTTTTTTTGTCTACCAAACGAAGCTTATGACTTGAAGCTTATTAAAATCATAAGCTTAAGCTCTCATAAGCTTCCATAAGCTCCAATAAGCTACGCGCCAAACACACCCTTTAACTAGTAGTACATTTGGGGTTTGTTATTTTCATGATGGTTATTAAAGTATACAAACAAAATTAGCACGTCTTAATTTTTAATGATAGCTCTTAGGGTTATGATTAGAAAATTTTCAATTATTATAATTTAACTTTTACATTTTATAAGATATGAGTTTGATTTTTAACTTTTAGCACACACTTTTCAACTAAGTTAAGTTCAGTCATTGGTTCCTCGTGTTAGGTTTTTGTAGTTGTTGTGTATTCATAGGTCTCCGGTTGTATATATCTGTCGTTCGCGTTCTGAGTGTCGAAAATTTTCACACCCACGTTGGATTATGTTTCGTTTCTTTATATATATATAATGTTTGGCTTTTCAGAAAAAAAAAAAACACACTTTCAATTTTTTATATTCATATGTGTGGGCAATATAATATAAAATATAAAATAATCTTATTAAAAGAATTCCGTTTATTATTAAAGTGAATTCAGTTGGGACGGTCTTGAAAAAATAGACTATGAATTTGAGACATAAGCATTTAAAGGCTAAAAAATGTGCCGTTTCCGATACAATTGAAAGACATTGTATTGGTTTTTGTTTATTTCTATGGCATGGGCTTAGTTTTTTTTTTTTTTTTTTTTTTTTTTTCTCATTTTTTTCTAACTTTTCTAGATTACTACAATTTATTTATATTTTTTATTACTTATCATTTAATTAAAGGTTTACACCAAATTTCGATATTCTTATTTTTGTTGGAATTAAAAGCTACCGAAACAGAGTCACTAATGTAAAAAAAAAAAAAAAAAAAAATAAATAAATAAATATAGCAACTCGAACAAAATTAATTCAATACTACTGTAATTAAATAAAACAAACACAAGACAATAACAATAATTTTATTTAATTCCATAATAAACAAACACAATTAAAAATACAAAGATCACTCTATATCTAAACAACCTCCTCAAATAATAATAATAATCAATAATCAATATAAAATAAGCGTGGTAAAATCAAAATAAATAACCCTAATTCTACAAACTATTCTTATAATGACAAGTTTGATTAGCAATTCTTCTATTCGCAATATCAATATTCACATCACACGTTGAAGTTGAAGTAACATGAATCTTCATAAACAATACACGAACTTTAGCTTTAATTTTCGTATAAGTTGAAAACAGCAAATTACCACTCAATATATCACTATATATTTGCGAATTAGAAACCAATCGATCCGCAAAAACAGTTAGGGTTAAATTCATCTGTTTCGAGTCATCGGCGCCGATACTTCCGGCCGGAATCGGAACATCTCCGACGTCGTTTCCTTTGTACCGGAGAGTAGCTGAGCTGCTCCGGTACTTCACGCCGACTTTGTTAGGGTTTGTAATTGTAATTGTAAGTGCTAATGACAGGTTTAATGAAATTCGAAGTGGTATAGGGTTGAGATTAAAATCTAGATCCTGAATTGATACTGAATCGACGGTTATTTTAGGTTTTTTGGCTTTGAATACAGTTAGTGATAATATGAGAATGATTAAAGCGATTGTGAGTATAGTTCCGATTACCGATGACCAGATGATGATGCATCGCCGGCGTTTGAGTTTGTGCGATTGATCGGAGGTTGCCGGAGGTGATCGGAGTGGTTTTTCCTCTCTTTTTTCGATGTCCATTTTGAGTTAAAGGTGAAGAATGCGTGAAGATGGAGAAAATGAAAAAGATATAGATATAGAAGTATGTATGTATAATTGTATGTACGTGTGTTTCAACTTTGGTTTGGGAGTATTTAATGAAGTATGTACGCCTAACAGTTGGGAGTTGAGTAAGCGGAGGCTTTCTTTAGCATAATTTATTGTTAATGACACCGTGCCTTTTAAATTCTCTTAATTAAAAAAACAATAATAATAAAAAATAAAATCCTCTTAATTAGGACCCGCTTCGTCCCTCGGGGAGCAACATAGTGCACTTAACACTTCGTTAACCAATATAATATGCTTACTCTACAACACAATAACCATAGTTAACCAATCGAACAAGGAACGGTGTTTAAAGACCGTCGGAGTTCATAACTACCATTAGTGCACTTAACACTTCGTACACTAACCCCACGGGTGGCATCTTAACACGTCGATACTTCACCCTGGGTGGCGTCTTAACACGTTGACACTTCACCCCGAGTGGTGTCTTAACACTTCGACACTTCACTCTTCATTTTACTTGAGGTGGCATCTTAACACATCGATACTTCACCTCGAGTGGCGCCTTAACACATCGGCACTTCACCCTTCAACTTACTCGGAGTGGCATCTTAGCACATCGATACTTCACTCCGGGTGGTGTCTTAACACGTCGACACTTCACCCCGGGTGGCGTCTTAACACTTCGACACTTCACCCGTCATATTACTTTGAGTGGTGTCTTAGCACATCGACACTTCACTCGTCACGTGAAATGTGGTGTCTTAGCACATCGACACTTCACATCTCACGCTACAACAAATAAATACATTATATACCTACGCATATAATTATTCCACTCACCTTACGCCTTCGGTGAATCGATAAACCATGCTTGAAACTTCAAGGTAACGCACCTATTACAATGTACATATAATCAATCATTCATTCAAGTTGGTCAAACTCACACACTCACCATTACTAGGTCATTTTGACCCATTTGGACACTTAACCCTAAAATTGGGTCAATTCACACCAAAACCCTAACATTAGCCAAGATAGGTTTAAAACACCCTTCAACACAAGGTTTATGCATTAATCACAAACATTAACTAACCTAGGTCCATTTTGACCCGTTTGACCAATTTAAGTTCAACACACCCATTTCGGGTCATCCACTAACCCACACAACGCCCACTTACATACATATAGGTGTGCTAGCAATTTTACTAACTAATTAAGGCTTATAAACAACAATTTATACTTGAAAAACCCTAGTTAGTCATCTTTGAGTCTACATGACCCAATTTCACCCAATTTACCCACAAATGGGTTTTAAGTTCATCATCTACCCCAAACCCTAACCATTAATCAAATTAAACAAGGAAGTTAAGATTAGAGCATACCACTACTACCAAAACGAAGCTAGAGGATAGATGGACAACTTTAAAGCTTGCACTTAGACCCGATTCAACCTTCTTCTTCCTTATTTTGAGCTCTCTCACTCTAGACAAACCCTCTCTCTCTAAAATGGAATGGATGAGGTTGATGTAGGTGGAAATGGAGTTAACGAGGCCCCAACAACTGTTTTAGGGCCTTAAAGTCGGATCCCATGTGATTTTACCAATTTACCCCCAAAATATCTAATTTAAAAAGGAGGGAATCTGTCACAGACCAGTGGCGCGGCGCGCCAAACGCCCAGACCAGTTTCTGCCTTCTTTTTAAATTATGAAACGAACACCCACACTTCAAAGATCATATTTACACATATGTACGGTGAAATATTTAGGTCTTACAAATGGAGTGTTCAACCGTCTTAATTTGCGAATCGCACATAAGACATAGGATTGGGCGAATATCAAAACTTCTTTTATCGAGTTCAAATCAAGCTGGAAGCCTCTTGCGTTTCATCTGCCAAATGAAAGTGGCTAGTTTCTGTGGGACAAAGTTATCCTCTCAATTTTTGAAGGGTGATCTTCCTTGTCGAGAGTGGAGTCATCAACCAAAGTAGCCATCTTCTTTATTGAAAATAGACCACTTGTATCCAAATTTAAAGTATACTTATATTGTGATTTCTTGTTGTACGCCATTGACTGCAACATATTAAATAATGAAATTAAACCTAGCCATCCCATGATAATGAAATTAAACGCTCCCGAGTTCTTCCAGTAGGTAGTCTAGACCAGTTGCACGAAAGCGTCAAACCCTATGTCCCTATCCATTCTACGTGTATGATGTCTAACCGGAACTTGCATTTTAGTTGAAAAGTTCCTAGCCAAAATTCATCCCAAATGCACCTATCACCAAGAGTCGTAGAGAAGAAGTTGGCAAAATCTAAATCTACTTTGCTTAGTTTGATGATGGATGACCAAGGACTGTTAATAACCAAGCTGCAATTAGACACAGAAGGTCCCAAACCCCCTAATGCCCCAAAAATACTTTTCATAACCGTTAACCATAGTGTTTTCTTTCAACCTTAAATCTCCACCACCATTTAAATAGTAGAGCAAAATTTTTAGCATTAAGTGAATTGATTATTAGCCCCCTAACCCATTTTTTTTATATAGTTGTAAAACAAAATTCCAATTTATTCACGACATTATTTATCCTCACTCGACCGCCCCAGAAGAAAAGTTTTTTCACACTCTCAAGTTTATTACAAACACATACGGGCAATCGATATAGTTCAACGACAAACAAGAAAGAACCAACTTTATGAGAGTCAAACGACTACCAAACGATATCAATCTATCTTTCCACTCCGATAATCTTTTTTTATATTTATCGAAAAGTGAATGGTAAACATTGACCCTTTTCATGTTAGACTCCACGAGAAGACTTAGATAAGTGAAAGAAAAATCACCTAACCTTACAACCAAACTTGCTTGCCATATAGTTCACTTCCTTTTTTTTGACCACATCAATACCACATAAGAAACTTTTGCTGAATAAATCCATGTGATAGTAAGTTTACTTTCATTCTGTTTCCATAATAAAAATGGTACTACAAGAGAATTGCTAAAAGTTATTGCACATAGAATGCTATATGCAGTGTAACCTACTTCAGGAAGTAATATATATATATATATATATATATATATATATATATATATATATATATATATATATATATATAGTGAAGGGATTCAGAGAGAACTAAGGGTGAAGAGAACTCATAGAACCCACAAATTGAGCTTAATCTACACAGATTGAACTATATCTGCATACTGAGTCAATCTGCACATAGATTGAGTTTAATTTGTGAGTTTACTGAGTTCTCTCCAACATCTCAACAAAGACTTGTAACATTATTTATTTTCATTTTCGGTAGGGATGGTGGGCGAGAAAAACCTGTGACCCACGAGTAATTGGTTTCGCAATGGGCGGGTAAATTCAAAACTTTTTGTAAGTAACTAGACGGGGGGTGTGAATAGTTACTTAATACGATTTTTAAAACATTTTCAATGATCAACAAGATTTGAATAATCCTTGATCACTTTAATCAACTCAAACCAATGTGTGACGTGTTTATGTTTGTAGTAATGCGGAATGTAAAGTAAAGAACATAAACACAAGTATTATAGTGGTTCGGGTGGATGTTAACTAATCCACCTTAATTCACTCCCCGATTCACTAATCGGGAGTGTTGCTTCACTAAGCACTTTTTTTAAAATCCGGTGGAGATCCGATGTACAAGCCTTTTACTTCTTCTTAGACAACAAACCTAATCCTTTTATCCCTTTGAAAGATTACCTCCAACTTAGATCAACTTGTCTTCACCTTGGACAAGTATTAATCCCCAATGGGATTAATCAACTCCCTAGTTCCCTTTACAGAAGGTGATAGCTAAAATAGCATATGTTTCTAATTACAAAGTACAAAGGCTCACCCTTTCTAGTGATGACAATCCAAAGACAATTCTAAGGATTAATACAACACTATGTAAACTCACAAATATAGTAATCTGAAAGTAAGTTTACAAAACTCCTTCTATAATCTATGAGATTATAGAACTTCTCTTGCTAATCACAAACATATGTATAAATGTTATATTCTTGTGATTCTATGATGATTTTGAGTTGTAGCATGCAAGAGGTCCAAGTCTTCAAAATTCTCAAAATCTTGCTATTTATATGGAGAGATAAAAAAGTAGCCGTTGCTGCGGCTGGGACCACGGTCGACCGTGGTTCGACCGCACGCGGTCCAGTCCAAAATACTTATCCGTTGTATAGCCGTTTGAATCAGTTTTGAACAATAATCTTTGGACTCTTTACTTCATTTAACACCTGCAAAAGATACCCAACATCCTATACAAGTACTATATGCATTAAATGTTCATTTACCTTGTATGTATTGCCTTGATAGTGACTTATTATGCTCAAAGTGGAAAGTCTAACATTCTTGGAAACAAGTCATGATAATCATTTGAGGCAATCTCAGTTTTTTCATAGTCTTTTATTTGTAATTAACACATTTGCTAAATCCCTATTGGTTGGTCAACATGTCATCGATGACAACAACCCGCTTTAATCACAAAGCATGCTAGTATTCAAATTTAAACTTGTTTGTGAATTAATCAAGTGTGTTAGTGATGTTTTAACAATTAAGAAAGTAATAACAATTAAGCATGTTGTAAGACATCAAGTTAAATCAAGTCATATTCATTCATAAACTTGATTTTAGACTCAAGCAAACGTATGTGTGTTAATGATTCATTGTCTTTTAAGATTACTAGATTATGACATATTAAGCATTATCCAAGTAGCATATATTAAAGTAGTCCAAATACAAGTTGATTGAATTCTAACTTGTAACACATAGCAAGACACGGTTCATACATATACATATTAAGTAACTACTTAGCATTTAGCATTTAGCACATAGTCAACTAATACACATGTATTAATAGCAAGTAGTTAAGTAATATTTATGTAATGACTAGCAAGAGATCACTACGTAATCTAGGATTAAACATATAGTGATAACATAGCATTGAACTAAGGCTATGTATGTTTTACTTACAAAGTGGCTTTTGCAAGATTAATGTATAAGTATACTTTAATATCCAACACATGTAAAAGAAATGAGCAACTCTTGGTTGGGACTTGGTGACCATCCTAAGTATGACTTGATACATTTTAGATGTACATGTTTTCCTATAACACTTATGTGTTCTCCTTAATCAAGGCTTAAGGTGTCATTAGGTGTCATTAGGTGTGATTAACCAAAATTAGTGTTCTAGTGACCAAAACTTCTTTGGGTATGTAGGAGGCAACTATTCTAAGCATGTTTAAACAAGTTTCATAAATTATAGATGCCCCGAAGTGGTCGAACTAAAATCGGTGGAAATTAGGACATAACCTTTTACGGTCGACCCACGGTTGACCATGGAGTCGACCGTGCATGCCTGGTTTCATAAACTAGGGTGGAAGGTTCCACGGTCTGGCCTGCGGTCGACTGTGGACCTAACCGTGTAACTTATGTTTTCCTTTCAAGCTTTATTTGGTTTTGGTCTTTCGCTAGAGTAAGTGGGGATTAGTGAACTTATTTATTTATGTCAAGATATCTACCATCACCTCATTGTAATGTGCATATGTCATCATTAATACACTTATTGTTATGTGTTAAAATTAGTATAATCATTAAACATAATCCCGAAATTAACCCACATTCTCCCCCAACACTTTTTACCCGCGGGCACATGAGGGGTATAATTTTGTACCCGTTGACTGGTAGCGGGCGGTGATGGATGTACCATATATGTTGCGGGTAAAATTTGACCCATGAATTCGTAATGGTCATTTGAACAATCCGTAGTGTACGTACCCACTAACCTTTATCAA
Source organism: Rutidosis leptorrhynchoides (assembly GCF_046630445.1). Lineage (NCBI taxonomy): Eukaryota > Viridiplantae > Streptophyta > Magnoliopsida > Asterales > Asteraceae > Rutidosis > Rutidosis leptorrhynchoides. The sequence goes on from NC_092343.1 coordinate 85,411,804, forward strand.
TGTTCTGTAAGTTTGTTTGTACTTTGGATGTACAATTTGAAGATGGGGGATGATTCTCACACACTGTTTTTTGATCCTCACACACCAATTTACTTGAACTCCTCCCTAATAATAGGGTAAAAGGGTGTGTGAGGATCAAAAAACAGTGTGTGAGAATCATCCCCCCTTTGAAGATATATGCGATCTTATAATCAAACACTTCCTTTGTCATTCTTAAACGGATACAGACTAATGCAAAATATATACTACAAACATCACTGAAGTCACTAATGTGTTCAAAAAAGGTAACATCCCATTGGTACTTTTGTGGCCTTTGATAATCAAAACTGATTAACCAAAAACAATTTACTTAACAAATAAGTGTGTTCGACTTGACTTCATGAGTTTGGGTGTTATTGTGTATGCAAAATTTATTATATAATTTTGCTCTTTTATGTGCTTTTTTTTTTAAACGGCGATATCGACATCGAATGCTCTCATTTGTCACTCACACACGCGTTAGGAGGAAACCCAATTCACGACAATGTTGGCAGTACAATCGAAGGTTGGGAAAACCCCTTAGAGACCTTCCCAAATCGCATTGATGTTGGCAGTACTATCAAAGGTTGGAAACTCTCTGTTTGGAGTGAGAATTGACCCTGGGTTGGCAATACCCCAAGTTGAATCTCACCTCAAACCACTCAAGCCAAGCTTCAGTGCTGTATATTAGTAAAAAATGTACCTACCGGAGATACATTAAATTGTAAGTTTTTTAAACCAGTGGGTCGTGGATATCTACAGTTCATGGGCAGGGGCGGAGGGAGGGGGGTCAAGTGGGGTCAGCCGCCCCTGACGATTTCGAAATTTTAGTGTAAATTTTTTCGGTTTTTCGATTTTGGCCCAGGTGGAATTTTTTTTATGCCCCAAACCCTTCATGTTTTGCCCCAAAACCTTCATATTTTGCCCTAAAACCTTCGTATTTTGCTCAAAAGCCTCTAAATTTTGCTCAAAAAACTCTATACTTTCCCCATAAACTCTATATTTTGTCCAAAAAAAATTCCTTACGTTTTAATTTTTTTTTTTTTTGCCCCCGGTGAAATTTTTTTCTGAATCCGCCACTGTTCATGGGTACAGGGTACGTGCAAAAATATTACTTCGTAATTTGTTGGCGGCTAGATAGTCCCCGATGGGTGAATAAATATCACGAAGGACGGATCGCGGATGTAAAGGATCCGTGCTCGTTGCCCGTGAGCGTCGTCCTTAATTTCCGATTAATTAAATAAGTTGAAAGAAAAGAATAAACTTTTAAATCATTGAGTCATTTAAAGTTGTTTTCATTGTCTACAAGCTTTTGGAAGGAATGTATATCATCATACTCCGTATATATAAAAAAAACATTTGTGAATTATAGGGTTTGGCTTTAAAGCTTTAAAATATCACAAAAAATACAACTGCTATTTCCGACCCTTTATCTATATATTTTTACCATGTTGACCCATCAAGATTTGAATTTATGACCTCTAATGATCACAGCTGATCCTGAATATTATAGTGTCTTGGGTTATATGATAAAAAAATGTTTCTTATTATTTGTAGACAAACAAACATAATACGTTTTTTTTTTCTTCTTCTAATTAAAGAGACGTTTTACCCTTTTTCATGCACATTTAAATTAATTAAACTATAAACTATACCAATTAGATGAGTTGAACTCTCAATAAGTAACATAGTTCACACAAAATAAAATGTACGTATAGTTTCTTGGGCTAAAAATATCACTATTTTATATACATGTGTATGTATACATTGCAAGGTGCTTCAGGGAGGTAATTTACGTTGCTAGATCTTTGCTAGAGTTTAGGCAGGGAGAGTCCTTTTGCGTGATAATTGAAACGACGATGCCCAGCATTCTTAATGGTTTTGTGGACACGTAGACATATGGATCCGGTGACTAGGCGTTGAAGGATTGGGTCGAGGAAGTGAGTGATGTTAGTCGGGTGTTCGATAGTGGCTATCCTCTCGACGCTTTGGCGAGCTCAAATAGAGTTATTATGGGGTTTCGGATAATGTTAACGACGAACATTGATTGGGAGTTTCTAGGGCTCGTGAGGATACTTTTTCAGGACAGCAGGTCGATTCTGGTTTGAGTGGTGCTTCGGGACTGGCTGAAGTTCCTGCATCATGCGTTTACGCCCAACAATTCGTGGCAATCAAAACCGCGTTGACTAGTTTGGGGGTGGAAGACATATCGATCTGTAACCAGAATGGGGAAGACTTTGTTATTAGTCTATCGGACCTTCCTCATGTTGGTGGCGTGGCTGGGATATGATCAAGGATAATGGTCCGAATTTGGGGTTGGATGTTACCAGATTAATTAGCACTACAATAAATTAACCATTTAACACATATTTTTACACACATTTTTTAAATGTGAACTTTTTATTAAATTCATCACACTTATAAATATGTGTAAGCTTGTTACATATATAAAGTGTTGAATATAATCATAGTTTTCACACAAAATTATAAGAACAAAAATATTCGCACGTATTAGCGTGTACAAAAACAAATTTAATCACATTTAAAAGTGCGAGTAAATTTATTACACCTCGTTTCCTCACACAAGGGGAATTGTGAACAAATCTAGTGTGACAAAATTAACTATATACTTTTAAGTGTGATTATATTTATGATAGTACATATCAATAAGTGTGAACTTTTTTTCCTTACAATTTTATGAGTGAAACTATAAGGATATTACACGCTTAAAAATTTAATACAATTACACACTTTTATAAGTTTGTCGAATTTAACAAAAAAGTTCACACTTTTAAAAATTGTGTAAAAATATGTGTAAATAATTAGTAAATTTGTTGTAGTGTCGGTTTGATCGATCGGTGATAATGTGAATGGTGTGTCTAATTTAAGTGTTGGTTGTGATGTTTCAAATACAAACCTTGGTGTTGGTCTTGAAAAAGACGTTTATTTGGCGATCGTTGTGTTCAAAATAAAACTTTGAGTGCGAGAAAAGATTGTTCGTGTTGCGGCTCATATAGGCGAAAGGCCCGGGCTTTCAAGGCTTGTTATTCCGAGGAGGTGGTAAGGTAGTGGGGTCCGTTTTCTGGTTCTAAATCCCAATTCTATAAAGGTATTACTAGTATTAATTACTGATTATTATTTGTTAACTTGACAATTGTTAGAAAAAGGATTACGGTTGCAAGGAAAATGACCTAGTTTGTAAAGTTTTAAGTGTGGCATGGTAGGAAGTGTAAATATGGATGGATTGATATTTTCAAATATGGCCATTTCCTTCATTTTATCTTGAGCAGAAAATTTAGAGATGGAAATAAATGTATACTCGAAGCTATCTATGTACTTGGCGATCATGGTGTTCAAAAAAAGCTTCGAGTGTTCACAAGGGCTATGCATGTCACTTTGTCAAACTCATCAAAGGATTTTACTTAAATTTCAGTTTTGATGCCGCTCTGGCTCTGATGCCTTGAGCGGTCGTTCTCCTTGTCCATCACCATAGTACACCAGCCCAAGGCTAACTCTATGCAGTACAGAGCGGGCCTATGTATGAGTAAATGTTAGTGATTGTATTCAGTTAAGCCCAACAACTGACATGGAAAAAAACTAGTACATGAATGTTAGATTATATAATATTGACGTTTTAATAACACAAATGAAGGTCACTACCCAAGGCCGCATCATGCCGTATTAACAGATATCAAAATCACCATGATTAATACTCCGTACTCGTTAACACTACCTTAAGTATAAATATATAATACTTCATCGATTGCGGCAATCCATAATTTAAAAGGCACAAAACGTTCAAACTCTAATATGAACCATATTAGCGCTAACTTAAATATACAGATATAATACTCATTGCGATTCCACGACAAATACATTTAAAACTAAATAGTTACAAAATTGAACATGAATACGAACATGGCCGACTTATCGATGGTCGAGGTGATTCCAAAAATTCGTATTGGAGGTGCTAACTTGTTTAGGAACCTAATGTTAGGCAATGGCGGATCCAGAAACTTCCTTGATGAATGCAAAATGTTAATAATTTGAGAAAAAACTAGAAACTGGGGTCAAAAATTCGTCTTTTAACATATAAATACATTAAATGTCAAACTTCAACACAAAAATACACTGATAAGAAATTGAGCCGTCGAGGGCAACTGAACCCTGTTGACCCTTAGTAGGTTTTCTTTGGTTAGGCTTTCTGTAGAACACATCATCAAGGTTAAGGTGCTGCCACCACCCTCCCAGCACGCCACTAGCGCAGCGTGCTAGGTTCATTTAGCGCCGGCGTGCTGTAAGCATTCACTATTGGAATGTGTTGGGGGGGGGGGGGGGGGCTCTTTGGCTTATAAAATTTATTTTTCAGAACCTTACTCCCTTTAACACTCTGGATGACGTAGTTGAAAGAATAGCTTAAAGGTCTTTTTCAAGTATTAGGGTCTAGATGGTGACCTTAGCTATGGTAGTAGTAGCATAGTCCACATCTAAAATAGCTTGGACTTGGGCATGCACTTGCTCTTGACACATTTAGCAGTTCGTTGAGCAGAGATGCCTTAAGAGACTAACTTTTTCTAAGTTAACCAGCTGGATTTTAACATCTGTTGTCTCAACATGTAGAGTTTGGAAAGCATAATTTTTTAGACTCGAAATTTAAATTTTTTTCTTCAAAAAATTTAATTACAACAGTTTTAAATTTTAGTTATTTATAGCTTTGTACTTGACAGCTTTTGAAAATGAGTTAGCTTAAGTGGAAGATTTCTTTGACATGCACTCAGATTCAAAGTGTCATAATTTTCCATAGTTGTAACATTCAAACTTTGGACCAACAATAGATTTGCTTGCATAACCTGTGTTGGATTTCTTGCTAAAGTTGTATGGCTTCCCCGATCGCTTATGATTAAACTTTCTAACTTTCATTTCAGGATAGCCATACCTTCAGCAAATCCTTCAAGAGCCCGCTCTTCAGCTTTTGATTCTTCTCCAGCTTTTAGATTTATGAGCTACTAGAGCTTTTGATCCTATTCCGTTGAAAACGGAAACAAGAACAACTTCATCATTTTTAGAAGTTTTAAATTTACCTAGACTTATAATTCTATTTCATATTTAACTCTATCATTGCTTCTACTTTCTTATGGTTCCATTAGGTTCTATAAAGAGCAGCAAGATCAATAATTTTAAGAGTTGAGTCGTTCCGAGAGGGTCAGTAACAGGTGTCCACTTAAGAGGTAATAAATCAATGAATTTATTGACTTCAAATTTTAAACATGTAACTTTAGCAACTTCTATATCTCTTAACAAATAAGTAAATCTGATGAAGATTTCTTTCAGAGGACTCAATTTTATAAGCCAAAAATAATTCATAGTCCCTTTTTAACGCAATGACGTTGTTTTGTCTGACCTTATCATTTCCTTCATATGAAACATCTAGATAATTATAGAAGGCTTGTTCAATAGGTTTTCTACTTACAAGCTTAAACACATGGTTAGGTGGAGCATCTTCATATCTTTTCAAGTTTGATAATCATTCTCATCAAATCTTAGTGGTCAATTAATAGAACCGATTTCAAGATAATATGTGTTCATGTATGAGGCCATTTAGTGAACATATTCAAGATATTAATTATCAAAACAGAAGCTCTGATACCGATTGTTGGTCATGTATTAACACCATGAAGTTGTAGAGGGGTGGTAAATACAATCTTTATCTTAAAATGACTGTTTAAGCGAAATAAAATAGATGGCAAGTAATTTAATAGCGGACATATGTAAGTTTGCAACTTATTCTTTTATTGATAATGTATCTCAAAGAATCACAGTTTGTTTTTAAGTAGATAGATGACCGGTTGATTAAAAATTACGACTTGAATAGCTTAGAACACACTTAAGCATAGAAAAAGATAAAAGACTATATGTAATTTACAAGCACCCACACCACTATCTAAAACATAAGGGTGGCTTTCTATTTTGTATAGTTACTTAAATCTTGTGGTTCATGTTATTAACCAAAGGTTAAGAACTTTCTCGTACTTTGATTGAATGCTTGCAAAAAAGGTTGTAGTACTCTTTAACGAGTGTAGACTTAATTCTGAAATTTTATAGCTATATTAGGTACCGTTCGGTATAGTTTATATGTAACATCGTATAGTAAAGCATTTTTTAAAACATACAACGGAAGTTATAAAATTTTAGTACAACCATCATTATTAACAAAAGCATAATTATTACATAAAAGTATGTGTTGCGTTAAAACAGTACTTAAGCTCGTCACAAACATATCAAAGTGTAGTGTCAAACATATTAGCCCATCATAATGTTCATCCTATAATCTTTCATGGAATCCTATTCACCTACAAATGAGAGAGTGTGGGGGATTAGAACGAAGCTAAGTAAATGAGAAACCCAATGAATAATATCATACATAACAAGTCCATCATACAACAGTTATACAAGCAAGCAAATTTGTCATCGCAAGAGGACTAACAACCCTGCCAGGTCTATAACCCCAACTGATCAAACTAGAGTTTACCAATAGTCCTTGTTATCAACACATAGTATAATACTCATGATGCAACACATGTGTCAATTGCACTATGTTGTCCATCACAATAGTAGTTAGACCCAACATGTTGAATAGAGGTTGACATCTTCCATCCTAACCTAGTAAAGACGTAAGAACAAACAATGCACATATACAATTCATCAAATTAATCATATCATCAATATAAATTTATGAAGCATACCAATAGATAGTAACTACACTTATAGGGATTCACACTCACCAGTTTACCAGCAAAACTTAGAGTTCTTATGTTACAGAGTCTTCTCATTTCCTTTATCACCTGAGAATGTCATATTCGAAGTTATGCATTATTCCCATCAATAACAACATTAATTAAACAGTCAAACAGTCATAAATGGCATATGGGCCAAGAATACACCTGACCCACTCACTGTCATAACACATACGCATGCAGGTTCCGCATGAGAGCACATGAATTGGTCATGCGGCGTGTCACTGTCATAACACAATCTCAATCATATTATATGTTTACATACATGCATGAGACAATATGTGCGAGCATGAGACTAGACACGCATGCGAAACACGACTCACACATGCTTTTAGGACACTCATTTGTCTGACAGGTACTCACTTGTCTCACACTAGTAGGGACAAAATCGGGTCGGGTTTAGGTAATCCCAGACCCAAACCCGATTAAAAGTTCCTCGTCCCAAACCCGGATCAAGACCCGTCGGGTCCCCATTTACTTACTATATATTGGGTGAAGGAGTTTCCCAACGGGTGTAGTGACCCGAACTTTTCCATGTTTATATATATTAATTGAGATTGATATTTACATGATTAAATGTTTCCAACATGTTAAGCAATCAAACTTTTTAAGACTTGATTAATTGAAATATGTTTCATATAGACAATTGACCACCCAAGTTGACCGGTGATTCACGAACGTTAAAACTTGTAAAAACTATATGATGACATATATATGGATATATATATATAGTTAACATGATACTATGATAAGTAAATATATCATTAAGTATATTAACAATGAACTACATATGTAAAAACAAGACTACTAACTTAATGATTTTTAAACGAGACATATATGTAACGATTATCGTTGTAAAGACATTTAATGTATATATATCATATTAAGAGATATTCATACATGATAATATCATGATAATATAATAATTTAAAATCTCATTTGATATTATAAACATTGGGTTAACAACATTTAACAAGATCGTTAACCTAAAGGTTTCAAAACAACACTTACATGTTTAAAATGTATATACATGTAGTGTTTTAATATGTATTTATAAACTTTTGAAAGACTTCAATACACTTATCAAAATACTTCTACTTAACAAAAATGCTTACAATTACATCCTCGTTCAGTTTCATCAACAATTCTACTCGTATGCACCCGTATTCGTACTCGTACAATACACAGCTTTAAGATGTATGTACTATTGGTATATACACTCCAATTATCAGCTCTTAGCAGCCCATGTGAGTCACCTAACACATGTGGGAACTATCATTTGGCAACTAGCATGAAATATCTCATAAAATTACAAAAATATGAGTAATCATTCATGACTTATTTACATGAAAACAAAATTACATATCCTTTATATCTAATCCATACACCAACGACCAAAAACACCTACAAACACTTTCATTCTTCAATTTTATTCATCTAATTGATCTCTCTCAAGTTCTATCTTCAAGTTCTAAGTGTTCTTCATAAATTCCAAAAGTTCTAGTTTCATAAAATCAAGAATACTTTCAAGTTTGCTAGCTCACTTCCAATCTTGTAAGGTGATCATCCAACCTCAAGAAATCTTTATTTCTTACAGTAGATTATCATTCTAATACAAGGTAATAATCATATTCAAACTTTGGTTCAATTTCTATAACTATAACAATCTTATTTCAAGTGATGATCTTACTTGAACTTGTTTTCGTGTCATGATTCTGCTTCAAGAACTTCGAGCCATCCAAGGATCCATTGAAGCTAGATCCATTTTTCTCTTTTCCAGTAGGTTTATCCAAGGAACTTAAGGTAGTAATGATGTTCATAACATCATTCGATTCATACATATAAAGCTATCTTATTCGAAGGTTTAAACTTGTAATCACTAGAACATAGTTTAGTTAATTCTAAACTTGTTCGCAAACAAAAGTTAATCCTTCTAACTTGACTTTTAAAATAAACTAAACACATGTTCTATATCTATATGATATGCTAACTTAATGATTTAAAACCTGGAAACACGAAAAACACCGTAAAACCGGATTTACGCCGTCGTAGTAACACCGCGGGCTGTTTTGGGTTAGTTAATTAAAAACTATGATAAACTTTGATTTAAAAGTTGTTATTCTGAGAAAATGATTTTTATTATGAACATGAAACTATATCCAAAAATTATGGTTAAACTCAAAGTGGAAGTATGTTTTCTAAAATGGTCATCTAGACGTCGTTCTTTCGACTGAAATGACTACCTTTACAAAAACGACTTGTAACTTATTTTTCCGACTATAAACCTATACTTTTTCTGTTTAGATTCATAAAATAGAGTTCAATATGAAAACATAGCAATTTGATTCACTCAAAACGGATTTAAAATGAAGAAGTTATGGGTAAAACAAGATTGGATAATTTTTCTCATTTTAGCTACGTGAAAATTGGTAACAAATCTATTCCAACCATAACTTAATCAACTTGTATTGTATATTATGTAATCTTGAGATACCATAGACACGTATACAATGTTTCGACCTATCATGTCGACACATCTATATATATTTCGGAACAACCATAGACACTCTATATGTGAATGTTGGAGTTAGCTATACAGGGTTGAGGTTGATTCCAAAATATATATAGTTTGAGTTGTGATCAATACTGAGATACGTATACACTGGGTCGTGGATTGATTCAAGATAATATTTATCGATTTATTTCTGTACATCTAACTGTGGACAACTAGTTGTAGGTTACTAACGAGGACAGCTGACTTAATAAACTTAAAACATCAAAATATATTAAAAGTGTTGTAAGTATATTTTGAACATACTTTGATATATATGTATATATTGTTATAGGTTCGTGAATCAACCAGTGGCCAAGTCTTACTTCCCGACGAAGTAAAAATCTGTGAAAGTGAGTTATAGTCCCACTTTTAAAATCTAATATTTTTGGGATGAGAATACATGCAGGTTTTATAAATGATTTACAAAATAGACACAAGTACGTGAAACTACATTCTATGGTTGAATTATCGAAATCGAATATGCCCCTTTTTATTAAGTCTGGTAATCTAAGAATTAGGGAACAGACACCCTAATTGACGCGAATCCTAAAGATAGATCTATTGGGCCTAACAAACCCCATCCAAAGTACCGGATGCTTTAGTACTTCGAAAGTTATATCATATCCGAAGGGTGTCCCGGAATGATGGGGGATATTCTTATATATGCATCTTGTTAATGTCGGTTACCAGGTGTTCACCATATGAATGATTTTTATCTCTATGTATGGGATGTGTATTGAAATATGAAATCTTGTGGTCTATTATTATGATTTGATATATATAGGTTAAACCTATAACTCACCAACATTTTTGTTGACGTTTAAAGCATTTTTATTCTCAGGTGAATATTAAGAGCTTTTGCTGTTGCATACTAAAATAAGGACAAGATTTGGAGTCCATGTTTGTATGATATTGTGTAAAAACTGCATTCAAGAAACTGATTTCGATGTAACATATTTGTATTGTAAACCATTATGTAATGGTCGTGTGTAAACAGGATATTTTAGATTATCATTATTTGATAATCTACGTAAAGCTTTTTAAACCTTTATTTATGAAATAAAGGTTATGGTTTGTTTTAAAAATGAATGCAGTCTTTGAAAAACGTCTCATATAGAGGTCAAAACCTCGCAACGAAATCAATTAATATGGAACGTTTTTAATCAATAAGAACGGGACATTTCAGTTGGTATCCGAGCGTTGGTCTTAGAGAACCAGAAAATTTGCATTAGTGTGTCTTATCGAGTTTGTTAGGATGCATTAGTGAGTCTGGACTTCGACCGTGTTTTCTTTAAAAATGATTGCTTAACAAATTTTGTTGGAAACTATATATTTTTAACATGTGAATATTATGTGATATATTAATCTCTTAACGCGTTTGATATTATGTGATAGATGTCTACCTCTAGAACAAGTTCCATTGACTCACCTAATAATAATGAAGAGTCAAATGTAAATTGGAATGATTCGTGGACTGATTCACAAGTTCCCGAAGAGGAACCGGAAGAAGAGTCGGAACCGGAAGAAGAATCGGAACCGGACGAAGAATCGGAACCGGAAGAAGAATCGGAACCGGTGGGGGAAATAATAAAACGGTTAAGTAAAAGAAAATCCTCAACCAGCCGACCAAGGTTAATTATGGTCAATGGTGTTTCCGCCAAGGAAGCAAAATATTGGGAGGAATACCAATTCTCCGATGAATCGGATTCCGACGAGAATTCCGATGATGTTATAGAAATTACCCCAACTGAATTTAAAAAGGCAAAAGAAAATAATAAGGGAAAGGGCATAAAAATAGAGAAATCTAATTCCAACCCCGATGAACTTTATATGTATCGTCATCCCCCGAAGTCCTTAAGTTGTAACAATGACCCGGGAACCTCTAAACCACCAGGTTTTTCTAAACCAATGTGGATAACGATGGCTCGTATTAGGGGAACATCATATATCCCTAGAAACTTGGCAAAACGAACCAAAATCGAAGAAGAAGAAACAAGCGAGTCGGAATAAGATAGTTGTATTCGTGTGGTGTAATATATGTAATATAGTGTGCTTATGCTTTATGATATATGTAAAAATTGCTTGTATTAATAAGTATTTTTTTCTATGAATCTAACTCTTGTCTATTTTACAGTATAAAAACATAAAATGGATAGACAACCCAATATTTTAAGAGATCTACCCGGAGACATGATTGATGAAATCTTGTCTAGAGTCGGTCAGAATTCTTCGGCACAACTATTTAAGGCGAGATCAGTTTGTAAGACATTCGAAGAGCGTTCCAAGAATGTCTTGGTTTATAAGAGACTTTCATTTGAAAGATGGGGGATATCACATTGGGAAACCCATAAGTTACGATGTGTTTACTTTGACACATATATTGCGGGGAACCCAAATGCTATTTTACGCAACGGGTTAAGAAATTATTTTGACTCAATGTATCCGAATATAGGACTTCATGATTTAGAAAAAGCGGCTAACATGCAACATAAAGAAGCATGCTATGCTTACGGGTTAGTAATGTTCGCTTCTCACCAAAGTGAGAAAAAGAACATCGGGCTACAGCTATTAAACAAAACGTTCCCACAAGTGACGGAGTCGGTAATTGGGGTAAGAAATGAGGTTTTTAGATTGTTACGGGACTGTTGGACATTACGTAACCCTCGTCCCTTTGACGACGTTACAACACGCTGTCTTATCAACGGCCATAACGGTTATGTTCCACAAGACCAAGGATGGGAAGTAATCCTAGTAAAACCAGAATGCATGACTTGTTTCTGGACGTATGAATTACGTGTCTTTATTGCCTTTGCTGAACGACTTGTGTACTAGCTAGAATTATCTTCACAACCATCTTGTATCAAATTTATTGTGTGCTATATTTCATGCTATATGTAAAATAAGCGGTATTGTAAGTTTTGTAAAATATTGTGTAAAAGTTTGAACGCGAAATATTATTATAATCAGTTTTTCATATAGAATTGTAGTAGTTGAATTGTATATTAGCTACTAAGTATGAACTTAACGGGTAGGTACTACCCGAATTTAAACTTATAAAACGCTAATATGAAGAAAAAGCTTTTATAAATGAGTTCATATTATGCTACGAAATACTATTAACTACTCTTAATATTCTGTATGATTAACTTGTTCCATTTAACTATTTTGAAGGAAATGGCACCGACTACTCGACACACCGTGAATATGAATGAAGAGGAATTCTGTACTTTTCTAGCTTCAAACATAGCCGCAGTACAGGCTGCGCTACATACCAACAATAACCTTGGATCTAGCAGTACAGGAAATCGTGTAGGATGCACCTACAAAGAATTCACTGCCTGCAAACCTTTGGAATTTGATGGAACCGAAGGACCGATCGGATTGAAACGGTGGACCGAGAAGGTTGAATCGGTGTTTGCCATAAGTAAGTGTACTGAAGAGGACAAAGTGAAGTACGCTACGCATACCTTCACAGGTTCTGCGTTAACATGGTGGAATACCTATCTAGAGCAAGTGGGACAAGATGATGCGTACGCACTACCATGGTCAGCATTCAAGCACTTGATGAACGAGAAGTACCGTCCCAGAACTGAGGTCAATAAGCTCAAGACAGAACTTAGAGGGTTACGAACCCAAGGATTTGATATTACCACGTACGAAAGACGATTCACAGAATTGTGCCTATTGTGTCCGGGAGCATTCGAAGATGAGGAAGAGAAGATCGACGCGTTTGTGAAAGGATTACCGGAAAGAATCCAAGAAGATATAAGTTCACACGAGCCCGCCTCCATACAACAGGCATGTAGAATGGCTCACAAACTAGTGAACCAGATTGAAGAAAGAATTAAAGAACAGACTGCTGAAGAGGCCAATGTGAAGCAAGTCAAAAGAAAGTGGGAGGAAAACGGTGATAAGAATCACCAATACAACAACAACAGTAATTACAACAATAATCGCAACAATTATCCCAACAATCGCAACATCAATCGCAACTACAACAAACGGCCCAACAACAACAACAACAACAACAACAACAGTAGCTACAACAATCATCCCAACAACAATAATAACCGCAGCAACAACAACAATCAGAAGCAGCTATGCCAAAGGTGTGAAAAGTATCACTCGGGGTTCTGCACCAAATTTTGCAACAAATGTAAAAGAAATGGTCATAGCGCGGCGAAGTGTGAGGTCTACGGACCAGGGGTTAATAGAACGAAAGGAACAAATGGTGTCGGAACGAGTAATGGCGGAGCAAGTAGTGTCGGAGCAAGTTATGCCAATGTAGTTTGTTATAAATGTGGAAAACCGGGCCACATTATTAGAAATTGCCCGAACCAGGAGAACACGAATGGACAAGGCCGCGGAAGAGTTTTCAATATTAATGCGGCAGAGGCACAAGAAGACCCGGAGCTTGTTACGGGTACGTTTCTTATTGACAATAAATCTGCTTACGTTTTATTTGATTCGGGTGCGGATAGAAGCTATATGAGTAGAGATTTTTGTGCTAAATTAAGTTGTCCATTGACGCCTTTGGATAGTAAATTTTTACTCGAATTAGCAAATGGTAAATTAATTTCAGCAGATAATATATGTCGGAATCGAGAAATTAAACTGGTTAGCGAAACATTTAAGATTGATTTGATACCAGTAGAGTTAGGGAGTTTTGATGTGATAATCGGTATGGACTGGTTGAAAGAAGTGAAAGCGGAGATCGTTTGTTACAAAAATTCAATTCGCATTATACGAGAAAAAGGAAAACCCTTAATGGTGTACGGAGAAAAGGGCAACACGAAGCTACATCTTATTAGTAATTTGAAGGCACAAAAACTAATAAGAAAAGGTTGCTATGCTGTTCTAGCACACGTCGAGAAAGTACAAACTGAAGAAAAGAGCATCAATGATGTTCCCATTGCAAAAGAATTTCCCGATGTATTTCCGAAAGAATTACCGGGATTACCCCCACATCGATCCGTTGAATTTCAAATAGATCTTGTACCAGGAGCTGCACCAATAGCTCGTGCTCCTTACAGACTCGCACCCAGCGAGATGAAAGAACTGCAAAGCCAATTACAAGAACTTTTAGAGCGTGGTTTCATTCGACCAAGCACATCACCGTGGGGAGCTCCTGTTTTGTTTGTCAAGAAGAAAGATGGTACATTCAGGTTGTGTATCGACTACCGAGAGTTGAACAAACTTACCATCAAGAACCGCTACCCACTACCGAGAATCGACGACTTATTTGATCAACTACAAGACTCATCTGTTTATTCAAAGATTGACCTACGTTCCTGGTATCATCAAATGCGGGTGAAAGAAGATGATATTCCAAAGACTGCTTTCAGAACACGTTACGGTCATTACGAGTTTATGGTCATGCCCTTTGGTTTAACTAATGCACCAGCTGTGTTCATGGACCTTATGAACCGAGTGTGTGGACCATACCTTGACAAGTTTGTCATTGTTTTCATTGATGACATACTTATTTACTCAAAGAATGACCAAGAACACGGTGAACATTTGAGAAAGGTGTTAGAAGTATTGAGGAAGGAAGAATTGTACGCTAAGTTTTCAAAGTGTGCATTTTGGTTGGAAGAAGTTCAATTCCTCGGTCACATAGTGAACAAAGAAGGTATTAAGGTGGATCCGGCAAAGATAGAAACTGTTGAAAAGTGGGAAACCCCGAAAACTCCGAAACACATACGCCAGTTTTTAGGACTAGCTGGTTACTACAGAAGGTTCATCCAAGACTTTTCCAGAATAGCAAAACCCTTGACTGCATTAACGAATAAAGGGAAGAAATTTGAATGGAATGATGAACAAGAGAAAGCGTTTCAGTTATTGAAGAAAAAGCTAACTACGGCACCTATATTGTCATTGCCTGAAGGGAATGATGATTTTGTGATTTATTGTGATGCATCAAAGCAAGGTCTCGGTTGTGTATTAATGCAACGAACGAAGGTGATTGCTTATGCGTCTAGACAATTGAAGATTCACGAAAAAAATTATACGACGCATGATTTGGAATTAGGCGCGGTTGTTTTTGCATTAAAGACTTGGAGGCACTACTTATATGGGGTCAAAAGTATTATATATACCGACCACAAAAGTCTTCAACACATATTTAATCAGAAACAACTGAATATGAGGCAGCGTAGGTGGATTGAATTATTGAATGATTACGACTTTGAGATTCGTTACCACCCGGGGAAGGCAAATGTGGTAGCCGATGCCTTGAGCAGGAAGGACAGAGAACCCATTCGAGTAAAATCTATGAATATAATGATTCATAATAACATTACTACTCAAATAAAGGAGGCGCAACAAGGAGTTTTAAAAGAGGGAAATTTAAAGGATGAAATACCCAAAGGATCGGAGAAGCATCTTAATATTCGGGAAGACGGAACCCGGTATAGGGCTGAAAGGATTTGGGTACCAAAATTTGGAGATATGAGAGAAATGGTACTTAGAGAAGCTCATAAAACCAGATACTCAATACATCCTGGAACGGGGAAGATGTACAAGGATCTCAAGAAACATTTTTGGTGGCCGGGTATGAAAGCCGATGTTGCTAAATACGTAGGAGAATGTTTGACGTGTTCTAAGGTCAAAGCTGAGCATCAGAAACCATCAGGTCTACTTCAACAACCCGAAATCCCGGAATGGAAATGGGAAAACATTACCATGGATTTCATCACTAAATTGCCAAGGACTGCAAGTGGTTTTGATACTATTTGGGTAATAGTTGATCGTCTCACCAAATCAGCACACTTCCTACCAATAAGAGAAGATGACAAGATGGAGAAGTTAGCACGACTGTATTTGAAGGAAGTCGTCTCCAGACATGGAATACCAATCTCTATTATCTCTGATAGGGATGGCAGATTTATTTCTAGATTCTGGCAGACATTACAGCAAGCATTAGGAACTCGTCTAGACATGAGTACTGCCTATCATCCACAAACTGATGGGCAGAGCGAAAGGACAATACAAACGCTTGAAGACATGCTACGAGCATGTGTTATTGATTTCAGAAACAGTTGGGATCGACATCTACCGTTAGCAGAATTTTCCTACAACAACAGCTACCATTCAAGCATTGAGATGGCGCCGTTTGAAGCACTTTATGGTAGAAAGTGCAGGTCTCCAATTTGTTGGAGTGAAGTGGGGGATAGACAGATTACGGGTCCGGAGATTATACAAGAAACTACCGAGAAGATCATCCAAATTCAACAACGGTTGAAAACCGCCCAAAGTCGACAAAAGAGCTACGCTGACATTAAAAGAAAAGATATAGAATTTGAAATTGGAGAGATGGTCATGCTTAAAGTTGCACCTTGGAAAGGCGTTGTTCGATTTGGTAAACGAGGGAAATTAAATCCAAGGTATATTGGACCATTCAAGATTATTGATCGTGTCGGACCAGTAGCTTACCGACTTGAGTTACCTCAACAACTCGCGGCTGTACATAACACTTTCCACGTCTCGAATTTGAAGAAATGTTTTGCTAAAGAAGATCTCACTATTCCGTTAGATGAAATCCAAATCAACGAAAAACTTCAATTCATCGAAGAACCCGTCGAAATAATGGATCGTGAGGTTAAAAGACTTAAGCAAAACAAGATACCAATTGTTAAGGTTCGATGGAATGCTCGTAGAGGACCCGAGTTCACCTGGGAGCGTGAAGATCAGATGAAGAAGAAATACCCGCATCTATTTCCAGAAGATTCGTCAACACCTTCAACAGCTTAAAATTTCGGGACGAAATTTATTTAACGGGTAGGTACTGTAGTGACCCGAACTTTTCCATGTTTATATATATTAATTGAGATTGATATTTACATGATTAAATGTTTCCAACATGTTAAGCAATCAAACTTTTTAAGACTTTATTAATTGAAATATGTTTCATATAGACAATTGACCACCCAAGTTGACCGGTGATTCACGAACGTTAAAACTTGTAAAAACTATATGATGACATATATATGGATATATATATATAGTTAACATGATACTATGATAAGTAAATATATCATTAAGTATATTAACAATGAACTACATATGTAAAAACAAGACTACTAACTTAATGATTTTTAAACGAGACATATATGTAACGATTATCGTTGTAAAGACATTTAATGTATATATATCATATTAAGAGATATTCATACATGATAATATCATGATAATATAATAATTTAAAATCTCATTTGATATTATAAACATTGGGTTAACAACATTTAACAAGATCGTTAACCTAAAGGTTTCAAAACAACACTTACATGTTTAAAATGTATATACATGTAGTGTTTTAATATGTATTTATAAACTTTTGAAAGACTTCAATACACTTATCAAAATACTTCTACTTAACAAAAATGCTTACAATTACATCCTCGTTCAGTTTCATCAACAATTCTACTCGTATGCACCCGTATTCGTACTCGTACAATACACAGCTTTAAGATGTATGTACTATTGGTATATACACTCCAATTATCAGCTCTTAGCAGCCCATGTGAGTCACCTAACACATGTGGGAACCATCATTTGGCAACTAGCATGAAATATCTCATAAAATTACAAAAATATGAGTAATCATTCATGACTTATTTACATGAAAACAAAATTACATATCCTTTATATCTAATCCATACACCAACGACCAAAAACACCTACAAACACTTTCATTCTTCAATTTTATTCATCTAATTGATCTCTCTCAAGTTCTATCTTCAAGTTCTAAGTGTTCTTCATAAATTCCAAAAGTTCTAGTTTCATAAAATCAAGAATACTTTCAAGTTTGCTAGCTCACTTCCAATCTTGTAAGGTGATCATCCAACCTCAAGAAATCTTTGTTTCTTACAGTAGATTATCATTCTAATACAAGGTAATAATCATATTCAAACTTTGGTTCAATTTCTATAACTATAACAATCTTATTTCAAGTGATGATCTTACTTGAACTTGTTTTCGTGTCATGATTCTGCTTCAAGAACTTCGAGCCATCCAAGGATCCATTGAAGCTAGATCCATTTTTCTCTTTTCCAGTAGGTTTATCCAAGGAACTTAAGGTAGTAATGATGTTCATAACATCATTCGATTCATACATATAAAGCTATCTTATTCGAAGGTTTAAACTTGTAATCACTAGAACATAGTTTAGTTAATTCTAAACTTGTTCGCAAACAAAAGTTAATCCTTCTAACTTGACTTTTAAAATAAACTAAACACATGTTCTATATCTATATGATATGCTAACTTAATGATTTAAAACCTGGAAACACGAAAAACACCGTAAAACCGGATTTACGCCGTCGTAGTAACACCGCGGGCTGTTTTGGGTTAGTTAATTAAAAACTATGATAAACTTTGATTTAAAAGTTGTTATTCTGAGAAAATGATTTTTATTATGAACATGAAACTATATCCAAAAATTATGGTTAAACTCAAAGTGGAAGTATGTTTTCTAAAATGGTCATCTAGACGTCGTTCTTTCGACTGAAATGACTACCTTTACAAAAACGACTTGTAACTTATTTTTCCGACTATAAACCTGTAGCGACCCGACCAAATCGTCATTGACGGCGCCGTCTACTTAGGTCCCGTTACGTGGTCATAAGTCTTTAAAACAACGTTTGACCAAAAGATATGTCGCCTTCATTTCAAAATAAAGATTTTTCCCAAAGTTTACAAGAATTGTTCAACCAATAGTTAAGTTACAACGTTATAATACGAATGAAATCTAGGCGACACGGTTTAAAGTAAGGTCAAAAGACGCTCCATGAAATGCACATATACTCGACATCCAATGCAAGTATCAAATAATGAGCGGAAGCATGTATCATGTATCGTTCAAGGACCTGAGAAAAACATAGAAATCTGTCAACGAAAACGTTGGTGAAATCATAGGTTTAAGTAAGTAAGTACAAGTGAACCACAAGATTTGCATCAATGAAATAATAGTAATACATTCCAAAAGTTTGTTTCACGAGCACCCAATTATCAATGCTTAACGTTTCCTTCCATTGAACCCCATCACTTAGTGCTAGAACATACACTGTTTCTCGAAAATATATTTCATTCGTAAACGGTAGCGAACCGTTTGAATGAGGGTTTGTCAAACCCATATGGATCCATACAACATAAGTTCTCGCTTACACCCGGCAAGTGTAACTAATGATAATCGAATTGAGGATTTTTGTTCTAAACTCGTATGTAGAATGTTTGTTTTCCTGTACTTGTGTTCACTTAGTTCAAAAGAATCGTTTATGTTTTCTCATCCCAAATATAAGTTCAAAAAGAGTAAAAGTGGGACTATGATCTCACCTTGAGTGCACGAGTAGTAAAGTACTTCAACAAGTAAACGTGTGCAAAGAACAATGCTAGTCTTGACCTAAACAATAGGTTGTATCAATAATGGTAAACACGATAGGTCAAAGATGTTCAATTAGTCCTATGGCTCGTTACGACTCGATTATTTAGCATGTGAAATCAAATTGCCAAGTTTCATGCAAGATACAAGTATATAAATAAGTTAGGAAGGTTGCATAATCATTTGGTTAAGTTTGACAAAAAGTCAAACTTTGGTCGGTCAAAGTCAACGAAAGTCAACACGTTCGGGTCGGGTTCCGAACTATTTTTCTAATCTTAGAAATCATATATGAGCATGTTGGCCAAGTTACATGTTAATCGGAGGTGCGTAGCATGCCAAACATTATTCAAAAATTGACCAAGTTGGACAGAATTCTGACCAGGCCATTTGGCGCGCCGCGCGGGGTAGGGGCGCGCCGCGCCACCCTCTGTGCAGGTCTGATTCTGTTTTTCCAAAGTATGCACGAGCCAAAACCTTTTCCAACCCAACTCTTGACCCGCAAACACTTATAATGCCTATTATATATCGTTGGAAAGGTATTTTGACGAGGAATACAACTAAGTATATTTCATCAATCAAACTTCCACTTACAACAACCAAAAACTGTAATTAAACATTCATAATCAAAGTTTAAGTTCCAAAAACGCATTTTATGATTCGGGAAACCAATTTACATGTACGTTATGCCGTTTCGAAGGTAATCAAACACACATTGCAACAAAACACTTAACAACAATATCTCATAGCATTTGACGCATCAAAAGTTCATGTAAAGCTCATCAAACCCTAATCCAAAATCACAAATTCAACAATCTTGCATATGAAACTAATCCATGTCAACCTACATACCAATTTGAAGCTAGTGATGTTAGGAACACAATTAAAACATGAACTTTCATCATTCAACAACATATGAACACCTAAAACTCAAGATTAAGCAAGCATTCTTTCAATATGAACTAGTTACATCAAAATATCAAAAACGAGCATACAAATCACATAAACAAACTAGACTCGAGCCATAGACACTAATTAACAACCTTATAACTTAAAAATCTCAAGAACACAAGAATTAGTGATTTTAGAAAGTTACCCAAAATTGATGAAATCGGTATGGAAACGAAGAGGAGATCACGAGGAGTTCAAATATGCAATTTGTTTTGATCGAATCCTCCTTGAACGAATTTAGATGATGATTGAAGGTTTGAGGGTTTGAGAGGAAAAGGTGAAGTATTATTTTGGGGGAGGTGATAGAATGAATGGAGAGGAAAGAGTTGACTAGTTGACCTAGTCATCTCTTTCTCCATTTGGCAACTTTAGTCCCTCAACTTAGGAACCGGGTACGGGAATTACCTAAACGAGATAATTCAAACGCGTATTAACGAGATGTGTTATGAACATATAACGGAACTTAAATAGTTAAACGGAAAAGTATATGGAAAAAGGCGGGATGTTACATTACCTACACCTTAAAAGAAATTTCGTCCCGAAATTTAAGTAGGCGTAGTAGTCGTTGTTTCTTCCTCGAGATCTTGCGTTTCCGAATTCACGAATAGATGAGGGTACTTCCTTTGCATTTGATCTTGTCTTTCCCAAGTAAACTCGGGTCCTCTTTTGGCATTCCAACGAACCTTGACAATCGGGATTCGGCTTTGTTTCAATGTCTTGACGGAGGTGTCCATAATTTCAACCGGTTCCTCCACAAAATGAAGTTTGTCATCAATAGTAAGTTCTTCGAGAGGGATGACGATATCGAGTTCGGCAAGACACTTTTTCAAGTTAGATACATGGAAGGTAGGATGAACGGAGTTCAATTGAGGCGGAAGATCTAAACGATAAGCAACGGTTCCAATACGCTCCAAGATTTCGAAAGGACCAATATACCGCGGATTTAGCTTCCCGCGTTTCCCAAAACGGATTACACCCTTCCAAGGTGCGACTTTTAACATTACTCGGTCCCCGACTTGGAATTCAAGATCGTTGCGTCGTTTGTCGGTATAGCTCTTTTGACGACTTCGGGCCGTCCTAAGCCTATCTCGGATTTGAACGATTTTCTCGGTGGTTTCGTGAATGAGTTCGGGTCCGGTGATTTGCACGTCGCCTACCTCGGCCCAACAAAGAGGTGAACGACATTTGCGGCCATATAGCGCTTCAAAGGGTGCGGCTTTAATACTCGCGTGATAACTATTGTTGTAAGAGAACTCGGCGAGAGGTAAGTGCTTGTCCCAAGCTTTTCCGAAATCAACCACGCAAGCTCGTAACATGTCCTCTAAGGTTTGAATTGTACGTTCGCTTTGTCCATCGGTTTGAGGATGATATGCGGTGCTCATGTCTAAACGTGTTCCCAACGCTTCTTGCAATGTACGCCAAAATCTAGAAACGAAACGGCCATCTCGGTCGGAGATAATCGATAAAGGTACACCGTGTCGGGCTACGATCTCCTTAATGTAAAGTTGTGCAAGTTTCTCCATTTTGTCCGTTTCTTTCATGGCAAGGAAGTGTGCGGATTTGGTGAGACGGTCAACAATAACCCAAATGGTATCATAACCGCCCGTCGTTTTTGGTAGTTTGGTGATAAAATCCATCGTTATCCCTTCCCACTTCCATTGCGGGATCTCGGGTTGTCGAAGTAGTCCGGACGGTCTTTGGTGTTCGGCTTTGACTTTGGAACATGTCAAACACTTGGAAACATAAGTAGCTACTTCCCTTTTGATATTCGGCCACCAATATAGCTGTTTAAGGTCGTGGTACATCTTATTGGCACCGGGGTGAATCGAGTATCGTGACTTATGGGCTTCATCTAAAATAAGGCTTCGTAGGTCCCCATAACTAGGCACCCAAATTCTTCCGGCGAAATATCGGAGTCCGGTTTCTTTAACTTCGAATCGAGAGGTGAGGACGTTCAAGTGTTCGAGAGAGATGTTTTCATCCTTAAGAGCCTCATCTTGGGCTACCCGAATTTGGCTATTAAGGTTGGTGTGAATGGTGATGTTTAAAGCTCGGACACGGAGAGGCACCACTCTTTCTTTTCGACTTAAGGCATCGGCTACTACATTTGCCTTCCCGGGATGGTAACGAAGCTCGCAATCGTAATCGTTCAAAGTTTCAATCCACCGTCGTTGTCTCATGTTTAGTTGCTTTTGATCGAAAATGTGTTGGAGACTTTTGTGGTCGGTAAAGATAGTACTCTTGGTTCCATAAAGATAGTGTCTCCACATTTTAAGTGCAAAGACAACGGCTCCGAGTTCGAGATCATGTGTCGTATAGTTTCGTTCATGAATTTTAAGTTGTCGAGAAGCATAAGCAATGACTTTCGTTCGTTGCATCAATACACACCCGAAACCATGTTTTGAGGCATCGCAATATACAACAAAGTCATCATTGCCTTCGGGAAGTGACAAGATAGGAGCGGTGGTTAGCTTCGTTTTCAAGATTTGGAATGCGGATTCATGTTCGGTCGCCCAAATGAATTTCTTTCCCTTGTGAGTCAAGGCGGTTAGAGGACGTGCAACCAAAGAGAAATTTTCGATGAATCTACGATAGTACCCGGCGAGACCCAAAAATTGACGAATGTGAGTAGGAGTAGTAGGAGTCTCCCATTTGCTAATGGCTTCGATTTTCGATGGATCGACTTTAATACCTTGGTCACTTACAACATGACCAAGAAATTGAACTTCCTTTAACCAAAATTCACACTTGGAGAATTTGGCATAGAGTTGTTCTTGTCTTAAAAGTTCAAGCACAAGTCGGAGATGTTGTTCGTGCTCTTCTTCATTTTTAGAATAGATCAATATGTCATCGATGAACACAATAACGAATTTATCGAGATACGGTTTGCACACGCGGTTCATAAGATCCATGAACACCGCCGGTGCGTTAGTGAGACCAAATGGCATGACAAGGAATTCATAACTACCATAACGGGTTCGGAAAGCGGTTTTGGAGACATCTTCCCCCTTAACCCTCAATTGATGATAACCCGAGCGGAGATCGATTTTCGAATATACACAAGACCCTTGTAGTTGATCAAAGAGGTCATCGATGCGAGGAAGAGGATATCGGTTCTTAACCGTCAATTTATTTAGTTCGCGATAATCAATGCACATTCGTAGGGATCCGTCTTTCTTTTTAACAAACAAAATCGGAGCGCCCCAAGGTGAATGGCTAGGTTGGATAAAACCACGATCAAGTAGTTCTTGGATTTGACTTTGCAATTCTTGCATTTCAGATGGAGCGAGTCTATATGGTGCACGCGCTACGGGTGCGGCTCCCGGAATAAGATCGATTTGGAATTCAACCGGTCGATGAGGCGGAAGACCCGGCAATTCATCGGGAAATACATCGGAATAGTCACTAACAATTGGCACATCATCGATGTGCTTCTCATCGGACTCGACTTTCTTAACGTGGGCAAGGATCGCAAAACAACCCTTACGAAGTAGTTTTCTAACTTTAAGGCACGAAACGAGGTTGAGTCTGGTGCAACTCTTATCGCCATAAACAATCAAAGGTTCACCATTCTCGATAGGAATTCGGATTGCGTTAAGATCACAAAGAATGTGAGATTTCGTTTTGACTAACCAATTCATACCGATTATTACATCAAAGCTTCCTAGTTCCATGGGTATCAAGTCAATTTCAAATTCCTTACCCAAAATGTTTAACGTACACCCCCGGTAATATGTGTCGGCACTTAATAGTTTTCCGTTAGCTACTTCAATGGTATAAGTGGTATCTAATGGAAGAGGTGGAGTGCTAAAAGAATGAGTCAAAGTCTTGGATACAAAGCATTTATCGGCACCCGAATCGAATAAGCAAGAGACATAAGAATTGTTGAGAAGAAACGTACCCGTGACTAGTTCAGTGTCATCCCGGGCTTCCTCGGTGTTGATGTTGAAAGCTCGGCCGCGCGTATTGGTGTTATCTTTCCTTTTCGGGCATGCATTTCTATAATGACCCGTTTGGCCACATTCGTAACAAGTGCCCGTCTTTGGTGCATTGGGCCACTTTCGAGCGACGGGAGTGGCACTTTTACAATCGTTGGCCTTATGACCAACTCCTTGGCACCGGTGGCAAATTATCTTACTACATTCGCCAAAGTGATGTTTGTTGCATTTGTTGCAAAGAGGTAGGTTCCCGGCATAACCTTTCTTGCCGTCGGAGGTGTAAGGCTTCTTAGCAAAGTAGTTGTTGCTTGATTGGGAGGGTTCCCACTTTCTTTTGTTGCCGCTAGATTTATCCTCGGCTTTAGGTGCCAGAACCACGATTTCGTCAACCGTTTCGATTAGTTGGCGAGCCATGTTCATAGCGGCTTGATGAGTAGTGGGTTTGGATGACATCACCCCTTGTTTGATGCTTTTTGGAAGACCGAGCATGTAGAGCTCAATCCTTTGAGATTCGGGGTTAACAAGATTAGGACACATCAAGGATAGTTCGGCGAAGCGTTGATTATAAGCTTTAAGGTCGTTTCCGACCGCTTTCAAAGCTCTTAGTTCTTCCTCAAGCTTTCGGGTTTCTTCGCGCGGAAAATATTCAACAATCATCTTTTCCTTTAGGTCGGCCCAAGAGAGGGCATGAGCTTCATCGGTACCCACCGATTGAACATAGGTGTTCCACCATGTTAGAGCAATTCCGGAGAAAGTGTGAGTGGAGTATTTGACCTTGTCTTGGTCCCGACAACCGCTTATGCTAAAGACGGCTTCCGTTTGCTCAAACCATCGGGTGAGCACGACCGGTCCCCCGGTTCCATCAAAAGTGTGAGGTTTGCACCCCATGAAAGCTTTATAGGAGCATCCCTCGTTTGAGTTTCCGGCTCCATTGTTGTTGTTGTTGTTGTTGTTGTTGTTGTGGTTGTTATTATTATTGTTGTTGGATGAGTGACCGGCCATGGCCGCATCTACGGCGGTAGCTACCATCCGTTCGAGAGCTTGTTCGGGAGTTTCATTGCGGCGTACACGACGAGGAGCCATTGTTCCTTCAAGAAAAAAGAATATCATTGATTAGTATTCTCAATAATACTAACCGTGATATAGAATAAAGATAAAGAGAAGTTTTTTTTTTTTTTTTTTTTTTTTTTTTTTTTTTTTTTTTCTCGACTCGCCTTAAATTCTTTATGTCATAATGTCGGAACGTTCATACGAGTCACCGTAATATAATCCCGGAAATTATATTACCCTAATTCATATGTGCATTCGACATCATTTCATATAGTCAAGGTGGCGTGTCAATCAAATTAAACAACGTGAGATTAAGATGAACTAAGAGTAGATATGAGTAGAAACGTTCGAGTATAAATGCACAAGTAGTCAAGTAATTCCTACTTCAAGTCTATATGCCGGTTGTAGTCTAGACTCACCAATGTACCCTATGACTCGGGGTTGACACTAATGAACTCTAAATCCCTACAACCAACGCTCTGATACCATCTGTAGCGACCCGACCAAATCGTCATTGACGGCGCCGTCTACTTAGGTCCCGTTACGTGGTCATAAGTCTTTAAAACAACGTTTGACCAAAAGATATGTCGCCTTCATTTCAAAATAAAGATTTTTCCCAAAGTTTACAAGAATTGTTCAACCAATAGTTAAGTTACAACGTTATAATACGAATGAAATCTAGGCGACACGGTTTAAAGTAAGGTCAAAAGACGCTCCATGAAATGCACATATACTCGACATCCAATGCAAGTATCAAATAATGAGCGGAAGCATGTATCATGTATCGTTCAAGGACCTGAGAAAAACATAGAAATCTGTCAACGAAAACGTTGGTGAAATCATAGGTTTAAGTAAGTAAGTACAAGTGAACCACAAGATTTGCATCAATGAAATAATAGTAATACATTCCAAAAGTTTGTTTCACGAGCACCCAATTATCAATGCTTAACGTTTCCTTCCATTGAACCCCATCACTTAGTGCTAGAACATACACTGTTTCTCGAAAATATATTTCATTCGTAAACGGTAGCGAACCGTTTGAATGAGGGTTTGTCAAACCCATATGGATCCATACAACATAAGTTCTCGCTTACACCCGGCAAGTGTAACTAATGATAATCGAATTGAGGATTTTTGTTCTAAACTCGTATGTAGAATGTTTGTTTTCCTGTACTTGTGTTCACTTAGTTCAAAAGAATCGTTTATGTTTTCTCATGCCAAATATAAGTTCAAAAAGAGTAAAAGTGGGACTATGATCTCACCTTGAGTGCACGAGTAGTAAAGTACTTCAACAAGTAAACGTGTGCAAAGAACAATGCTAGTCTTGACCTAAACAATAGGTTGTATCAATAATGGTAAACACGATAGGTCAAAGATGTTCAATTAGTCCTATGGCTCGTTACGACTCGATTATTTAGCATGTGAAATCAAATTGCCAAGTTTCATGCAAGATACAAGTATATAAATAAGTTAGGAAGGTTGCATAATCATTTGGTTAAGTTTGACAAAAAGTCAAACTTTGGTCGGTCAAAGTCAACGAAAGTCAACACGTTCGGGTCGGGTTCCGAACTATTTTTCTAATCTTAGAAATCATATATGAGCATGTTGGCCAAGTTACATGTTAATCGGAGGTGCGTAGCATGCCAAACATTATTCAAAAATTGACCAAGTTGGACAGAATTCTGACCAGGCCATTTGGCGCGCCGCGCGGGGTAGGGGCGCGCCGCGCCACCCTCTGTGCAGGTCTGATTCTGTTTTTCCAAAGTATGCACGAGCCAAAACCTTTTCCAACCCAACTCTTGACCCGCAAACACTTATAATGCCTATTATATATCGTTGGAAAGGTATTTTGACGAGGAATACAACTAAGTATATTTCATCAATCAAACTTCCACTTACAACAACCAAAAACTGTAATTAAACATTCATAATCAAAGTTTAAGTTCCAAAAACGCATTTTATGATTCGGGCAACCAATTTACATGTACGTTATGCCGTTTCGAAGGTAATCAAACACACATTGCAACAAAACACTTAACAACAATATCTCATAGCATTTGACGCATCAAAAGTTCATGTAAAGCTCATCAAACCCTAATCCAAAATCACAAATTCAACAATCTTGCATACGAAACTAATCCATGTCAACCTACATACCAATTTGAAGCTAGTGATGTTAGGAACACAATTAAAACATGAACTTTCATCATTCAACAACATATGAACACCTAAAACTCAAGATTAAGCAAGCATTCTTTCAATATGAACTAGTTACATCAAAATATCAAAAACGAGCATACAAATCACATAAACAAACTAGACTCGAGCCATAGACACTAATTAACAACCTTATAACTTAAAAATCTCAAGAACACAAGAATTAGTGATTTTAGAAAGTTACCCAAAATTGATGAAATCGGTATGGAAACGAAGAGGAGATCACGAGGAGTTCAAATATGCAATTTGTTTTGATCGAATCCTCCTTGAACGAATTTAGATGATGATTGAAGGTTTGAGGGTTTGAGAGGAAAAGGTGAAGTATTATTTTGGGGGAGGTGATAGAATGAATGGAGAGGAAAGAGTTGACTAGTTGACCTAGTCATCTCTTTCTCCATTTGGCAACTTTAGTCCCTCAACTTAGGAACCGGGTACGGGAATTACCTAAACGAGATAATTCAAACGCGTATTAACGAGATGTGTTATGAACATATAACGGAACTTAAATAGTTAAACGGAAAAGTATATGGAAAAAGGCGGGATGTTACAAAACCTATACTTTTTCTGTTTAGATTCATAAAATAGAGTTCAATATGAAAACATAGCAATTTGATTCACTCAAAACGGATTTAAAATGAAGAAGTTATGGGTAAAACAAGATTGGATAATTTTTCTCATTTTAGCTACGTGAAAATTGGTAACAAATCTATTCCAACCATAACTTAATCAACTTGTATTGTATATTATGTAATCTTGAGATACCATAGACACGTATACAATGTTTCGACCTATCATGTCGACACATCTATATATATTTCGGAACAACCATAGACACTCTATATGTGAATGTTGGAGTTAGCTATACAGGGTTGAGGTTGATTCCAAAATATATATAGTTTGAGTTGTGATCAATACTGAGATACGTATACACTGGGTCGTGGATTGATTCAAGATAATATTTATCGATTTATTTCTGTACATCTAACTGTGGACAACTAGTTGTAGGTTACTAATGAGGACAGCTGACTTAATAAACTTAAAACATCAAAATATATTAAAAGTGTTGTAAGTATATTTTGAACATACTTTGATATATATGTATATATTGTTATAGGTTCGTGAATCAACCAGTGGCCAAGTCTTACTTCCCGACGAAGTAAAAATCTGTGAAAGTGAGTTATAGTCCCACTTTTAAAATCTAATATTTTTGGGATGAGAATACATGCAGGTTTTATAAATGATTTACAAAATAGACACAAGTAAGTGAAACTACATTCTATGGTTGAATTATCGAAATCGAATATGCCCCTTTTTATTAAGTCTGGTAATCTAAGAATTAGGGAACAGACACCCTAATTGACGCGAATCCTAAAGATAGATCTATTGGGCCTAACAAACCCCATCCAAAGTACCGGATGCTTTAGTACTTCGAAAGTTATATCATATCCGAAGGGTGTCCCGGAATGATGGGGGATATTCTTATATATGCATCTTGTTAATGTCGGTTACCAGGTGTTCACGATATGAATGATTTTTATCTCTATGTATGGGATGTGTATTGAAATATGAAATCTTGTGGTCTATTATTATGATTTGATATATATAGGTTAAACCTATAACTCACCAACATTTTTGTTGACGTTTAAAGCATGTTTATTCTCAGGTGAATATTAAGAGCTTCCGCTGTTGCATACTAAAATAAGGACAAGATTTGGAGTCCATGTTTGTATGATATTGTGTAAAAACTGCATTCAAGAAACTGATTTCGATGTAACATATTTGTATTGTAAACCATTATGTAATGGTCGTGTGTAAACAGGATATTTTAGATTATCATTATTTGATAATCTACGTAAAGCTTTTTAAACCTTTATTTATGAAATAAAGGTTATGGTTTGTTTTAAAAATGAATGCAGTCTTTGAAAAACGTCTCATATAGAGGTCAAAACCTCGCAACGAAATCAATTAATATGGAACGTTTTTAATCAATAAGAACGGGACATTTCAACGGGTATGCAGGTCCCAATTTACTTACGAATTATCGGGTAAATGAGTTTTCTCATGATATTCAAGTTTTTTCAGGTATACGTGTTGGGAAATCGAGTATACGAGTAGGGTAATCAAGTATACGGTTCAGGTAATCGAGTAAACAAGCCGAGTAATGGGGTTTACAAGATCAGTTATCGGGTTTACGGGCTAGGTACATGGACTCTGTTTTTTTTTTGGGGTATACGAGCCGGGTAATCAGGTTTGTGTCTTAAACCATCCCCGGACCTGCGAGAAAATCAAATATCATTCCCATACCTGGCCCTAGACCCATTTACCCAGCCCAAAAATATCAATTTTCAAATTTTTTTATCAGGTACGATTTTTTTTTTGCAATCCTTATTTGACAAGGTACTAATGTGCGAATGTACGATACTCATGCACAGATGTACATCACTCACTTGAGAATGAAAGGCTCTCACGCGTGTTGGACACTCATGCATGGATCAGGACACGCACACACAAATGTAGGTCACTCACGCGCGGATGTACCACACTCACTTGTCTGAGCTAATAAGCAGCAGCAACGGCTACTGTTACGGGTTTTAAGAACTCAAATAATTATTTAGGAATTTTTTGGCCATCGAACCAAATCAGAGACCTCATACAAATGATATCTAAGTTATATAAAACATCAATCTCGTACAACAAATGTCCACAAGTAAGAATCAAGCATATATTCATATTTTTATCTAAACCCACCAAATTTAAGTAAGAATCGAGAATAAGAATACCTGATCTCAGTTCGTGAATCACAAGATCAAATCACGCATAATTTTAGTTTGTGAAACCAGGGTTTTAAAGATCTTGATTTTATGTTTTGAGATTAAAAGGTGTGTTAGGCTTCCCTACTTTCTAAAATTAGAAATGAAGATAAGGCATGAAGATCACTCGAGGCACCTGCTTAAGTACACAAACACATAAGTATTATACCCGTTATCTAAACCATATTGCTCATGTTAGGCCACCCTAACGGAGGCCAATTCAGTTTCGTGACTATCATCACAGAACGAATTCGTCTAAACAAATAATAGTTCATTGTCACAAAACTTATTTAAACACATTTTCCAGCAAATACACATCATTAGATATCATATTTTTATTATAACAATAAATGAATTGACTTTTTTGTTCCATTGGTCCCTATATTATGCCCATATTGCTAACAGCCTCCCTTAAGTTTTTTTATGCCTTTATAATCCTTTATTTTTGAAAAATTTTCAATCAGTATCCCTCCCTCAACCTGTCTAAAAAAACTCTGTTAACCCATGATATATGCATTGTATGTGAAGGTAAATTCGTCATTTACTCTTTATCTTCATCTTCTTCACTTAAAAACATGGACAAAAAAATTATAATTTTTATATTTTCAATTTACAAAAATAAAAGTAAAAATATTAAATACTAGAGCAAAATGGTGAAAAATCTTATATATATATATATATATATATATATATATATATATATATATATATATATATATATATATATATATATATATATATATATATATATATATATATAAGCATTATCCAAGCTTAAAAAAAATTCAAAAATAAAAGAAAATTTTCTAAACATATAATGATGATGTTATTAAAATAATTAATTATTTTTAATAAAAATACTAACATGTTAATTATATAATATATAAAGCATTATGTACAACCTTATGATAAAATACCCCCATGACCATGTATGTATAATCTTATGGTAAAAACCCCCATGACCATATTTACAATATTTGAAACATTATGTACAACCTTATCAT
Organism: Rutidosis leptorrhynchoides; assembly: GCF_046630445.1. NCBI lineage: Eukaryota > Viridiplantae > Streptophyta > Magnoliopsida > Asterales > Asteraceae > Rutidosis > Rutidosis leptorrhynchoides. Next base: position 85,443,515 of record NC_092343.1, read on the forward strand.
AAAACACCTCATGACCATATGTACAAACTTTAAAACAAATTGTACAATCTATTACAAAACACCCCAAGAACACATGTACAAACTTTGAAGCATATTGTACAACTTTCATATAATCATTGTATTTTAGTTGTTTAAAAAAAAGTTAAAGAGACATTTGTTATTACTAATAATTATTATTAAAAATATATATACTCAATTTTAGAGAAAACTTTATTTATTATTATAATATTATTTTTCAAATATGGATTCTCTTTACGAGATTAATTACGTTACATATGCATGCGAAATACATATCTCAATAAAATGTTGTAATTTTATGAAAACAAAAATAATAATTGTGATGAAAACTGGAAGAAAGTAGTAGGAGAATAAATGTAGTTCATTTATTCTGACCAAGTTAAGTATATCAATATATTTGTAAACAACAATAAGTTTCTTAGTCGGAATCTGTGGTTCCACGGGTCATTAAACTAAATGACTTTTATATTTACATTCACTTAATACCTACAAATCATATCGTTATATTGTTTCATTTAATCCGTGGTTCCACGAGTCATTTCACTAGTGTGTGTATATATATATATATATATATATATATATATATATATATATATGGCGAGGATCCATAGAGAACTAAAGGTGGTATATATATATATATATATATATATATATATATATATATATATATATATATATATATATATATATATATGGTGAGGATCCATAGAGAACTAAAGGTGGTAGAGAACCAAGAGAACCAGCAGACTACCTTCAATCTGTATGCAGACTCGCCTTCAATCTGCGTGCAGATTGAGCTTATTTTGTGCAGAATGATCGCACAGATGGAAATCAATTTGTGATATTTTTTTTTTGTGTTTTATTTAATTAACATGGTTGAAGGCTGGATCATAATATGTTTCTGATATCTCTTAACAAGTTATGAAATTCTTTGGTTTTGTGGTCAAGCTGTTACAACAGGCTCTGTTTTCTGTACGCTTATATGACAGATGCATATGATAGATTCATCTCTCAAAATCAAACCTATAGCAAAAATTAAAAATGCAGATTTATTAGGTTTCATCTCGTGAATCTAGCTACAAAGTTTCAGAATCTGACTATTAAATTCGAGCTCGAATTTGTGAGTAAAAGATTTGGAGAAAAAAAGTCAATAATTCTTCATGATTCAAATTCATAATCTATATGATGTTTCGGCTTAAATTAACGATTGATGAGCGTTAGATGCAACATTTAAGAAAATTTCATGTTGCAATCATCATCTAAAACGCCTTCGATTGATGTTACGAATTCATGTACGTCGTTCATCATAGCGGGTTTATGTTTTTGCTTGGTTCGTTGAGTTCGCTGGTACCCATGGTTCGCTCAGGAACCCTTCATTATATATATATATATATAAAAGTAACTAGAGGGGGGGGGGGTGTGAATAGTTACTTAATGGTTTCTTAAAACTTTTTCAAAATATTTGAAAATCAAATCATAAGTTTCAAGTGTAGAAGCGTTTGTGTTTGTTAATGCAAGTATGTAAAGAATGTAAAGCGCACATACACAAGGATTTATAGTGGTTCGGGTGGATGTTAACTAATCCACCTTAATCGACTCCACGATTCACTAATCGGGAGTTAGCTTCACTAAGCATTTCTCCAAACCCGATGGATATCCGTTTACACCAAATGATCTTCAATAAGTCACACCAACACTTCTCCTAGATCACACTCATCTTCACCTTGGACAAACATCAATTTCCCAATTGAAATATGAACAACTTCCTAGTTCCCTTTAATTAAGAAAGATCACAAGATAAGATGATGTTCTTATCATAATTCTACTAACTCAATCTCTCATAGTTCTTCAATAGGCCACACCAACCTTACTTAGATCAAACTTGTGTTCACCTTAGACGAGTATTAATTTCCAATGGAATTAATCAACTTCCTAGATTCCTTTAAGGAAGTTAAACCACTAAATTAGATAGTGTTTCCTATCACAAGAGATATTTAACTTCCTTGACCCCCCTAAGGAAGTATCCCACCAAGTAAACTTAAAGATACAAATGATAAGCATAAATTTTACAATGTAATTCTACTTAGTGTAAATAGAATCTCTCTTTCTCTCTTATAATCTCTCCATTGATATGTGCTTGAGGCTTGGGAGATTAGTTGATATGACTTTGAAAGAATGTTGGAAAGAGGTACCCTTCTAGTTTGGAAAAGTGGTGTATTTATATTCTGAGAAAATCCTAATAGACCAAACTGCGGTCGATCCACGGTCGACCTTGGAGTCAACCGCGGAGCCTACTGTCAGCTTTTCAATATATCCGTTGGAGCTCCTTTTTCTTTGAATTTTTGGCTTCTTTACCCAATATAGAGCCTTCAAAATATGCTTAATACACCTGGAAGTCCTTGACCTTCATCTTATACTTTGGATGCATTCATTGAAGTGCAAATGAGCTTACAAATGAGGAGATCATCTTCTCTTGAGACTTTTGTCATTGATTCCAAAAAGAGATAAGTGCTGTTTTTTGCTCCATGACAATCCACAACAAGCCAAACCCCAAATCCCATGTCTTCATACAATTTGTCTATACTTGGATGGAAGCATCTAACCTCATTGGTTACTTGCAACAAGCTAAAGGTGACTATTTTTACTCTTATGAAGAATCTTTGGGAGTTACACTAATCATAAAGAGATAAACCATTACATTCCGAACCTCATATCCCATGTTTTCACCAACTTGTCTTTTCTTTGATGGAAGTTCCTAACCTCATTGGTTACTTGCAACCAGCCAAATAAGACCCATTTGTTTTCACATGAAGACTTTTGGGAGTTTACACTAAACTCTTATTAAGCATGTAAGTAATGCTTAATGGTTAATCAAGTGGAGAGAATTTCTTTAGTTGGGACTTTAATAACCATCCTAATCATTCAATTAAGATTTAAAGAAGATGACAATCACAAGCTGAAAGTGTCATTAAGACATCATAAGTGTAATTAACCAAGATTAGTATTTTAGTAACCAAAACTCATTCAGATATGAAGGAGGCAACTATTCTAAGCATGTTCAGATAAGTTTAGTAAATTATAGATGCTCCAAAGTAGTCAAACATTTTTTGATCAAAAATGAGGACAGAGAAAACTGTGGTCGACCCACAGCCGTCCGTAGAGTCGACCGTGCATCGTGTTTCGAAGAACCAAGGTACAGGGTATCCCACGGTCTGAACTGCGATCGACCGTGGACTCATCCGTGCTCTTCCAGTGTTTTTCAATTGACTCTTTTAACTTGACTATTTTGTATATTGGTCATTTGCTAGAGATTGTGTAGGCTTGTGAACTTGTGATGTTCTATACGTTATTTAAGTACATAAGACTTGGTGTCATTATTAAAACAAAGTGTTTAACATTTAAATATTATCATTGGATCACTAACCAACATTCTCCCCCTTTTTGATGATAACAAACCTATGTAAGTGTGCTTAAGCGTACAATACAACACATGTGTTAACATCATTTACCATACACTTTCTCTCCCTTTTGCCGAAGCAAAAAGGTTAGCTCCCCCTGGATCTAAGCGAACCTAGAGTAATGCTCCCCCTTGAATCGTACATAGAAGAAGAGAGTATGGCTCCCCCTTGAAACATACACAGTCATAGGATCAAGTAAGGAGTGATATGAACTCAACAAGTTAGATAAAACTTCAATCAAGGGTTAGTGCACACACATAATAATATATGTACCAACATTATTCTACTAGTTTTACCAATTTCATGCATGTATAAGCAAGTAGGTTTAAACAAGTACGTAGAATCATATAGCATAGCATGGTATACATATTGCACATAACACAATGTGAAAACATAAGTGAGAGTAGCATGCAAAAGCTAATATACATGAGATCAATTGTCAAGAAAATAATCATGCATAACAATCATATTTATAGGCACCCTAAAAGAGAAAAAGGAGCAAGACTCCCTAAAGGTGACTTGCATTCGAGGTCGTCTAGATGACGAAAATGATGATGTACTCACTATGTTATTTTTAAATATTTTGAATTTCTATCATATTAATATTTTTGTTAAAGAATGACTTAGCATGATATAAATAGTTTTAAGGCCTATTATATCACTCACATTGTTATTATGTATAAAGCATATAAATTCGAAACTAATATCACTTCACTAAATACATATTTTAACGCATTAATATGCGGTGCCAAATGCAGTGACATTTGTTGACGCATAATTTTCGATTTCGGATTGTGCTGAAATTCTTAAGATCACCCTAAAAGAGAACAAGGAGCAAGACTTCCTGAAAGTGTCTTGCCATTCAAGGTCGTCTAGATGATGAAAATGATATTTTACTCATTTTAATGTTCTTTTTAAACATTTTGAATTCTATCATATAATTATTTTTGTTTAAGAATGAGTTATCATGGTATAAATAGTTTTAAGCCTATTATTTCTCTCACATTATAATTATGTATAACGTATATAAATTTGAAACTAACATCACTTCACTAAATACATATTTTAACTCATTAATATGCGTTGCCATATTGAGTAACATTTGGTAGCGTATAATATTCGGATTCTGATTGTGTTGAAATTCCTAAGATCACCCTAAAAGAGAACAAGGAGCAAGACTCCCTGAAAGTGTCATGCATTCGAGGTTGTCTAGATGATGAAAATGATATTTTACTCATTTTTATGTTCTTTTTCAACGTTTTGAATTTCTATCATACTAATATTTTTGTTTAGAAATGACTTAGCATGGTATAAATAGTTTTAAGGCCTATTATTTCACTCACATTGTTATTATGTATAAAGTATATATTTTTGAAACTAATATCACTTCACTAAATAAATATTTTAACTCATTAATATGCACCGCCTAATAGAGTAACATTTGGCGGCGCATAATTTTTGATTTCAGGTTGTCCTAAAATTTCTAAGATCACCCTAAAGAGAACAAGGTGCAAGAATCCCTGAAAGTGTCTTGTCATTTGAGGTCGTCTAGATGATGAAAAGGATATTTTACTCATTTTAATGTTCTTTTAAACGTTTTGAATTTTATCATATTATTATTTTTGTTTAAGAATGACATAACATGATATAAATAGTTTTAGGGCATATTATTCCACTCACATTGTAGTTATGTATAACGCATATAATCTTGAAATTAATATCACTTCACTAAATACAATTTTTGAACTCATTAATATGCGCCATCAAATGGAGTAACAATTGGTTGAGCATAATTTTCGGTGTCAGATTGCGCTGATATTCTTAAGATCACCCTAAATGAGAACAAGGAGCAAGACTCCTTAAAGGTGTCTTTCCATTCGCGGTCGTCTAGATGATGAAATCGTTTTTTACTCATTTTAATGTTGTTTTTGAACGTTTTGAATTTTTATCATATTATTATTTTTATTTAACAATGACTTAGCATGGTATAAATAGTTGTAAGGCCTATTATTTCACTCAAATTGTAATTATGTATAACGTATATACTTTTTAACCACTAAATACAAATTTAAAATCTTTATTATGTGCCGCTAAATGGAGTATCATTTGGCGGCGCATAATTTTTGATTTTAGATTTTGCTGAAGTTCTTAAGATGCCCTTAAAAGAGAACAAGGAGCAAGACTCCCTAAAGGTGTCTTGCCTTCGAGGTCGTCTAGATGATGTAAATGGTATTTTACTAATTTTAATGTTAGTTTTACACGTTTTGAATTTCTATCATATTATTATTTTTGTTAAAGCATAACTTAGCATGGTATAAATAGTTTTAAGGCCTATTATTTCTCTCCATTGTAATTATGTATAAAGCAAATAAATTTGAAACTAATATCACTTCACCAAATACATATTTTAAATCATTAATATGCGCCGCCAAATAGAGTAACATTTGGCGGCGCATCATTTTCGGTTTCAGATTGGGTTGAGATTCCTAAGATCACACTAAAAGAGAACAAGGAGCAAGGCTCTCTGAAGGTGATTTGCATTCGAGGTCATCTAGATGACGAAAATGATATTTTACTCATTTTAAGTTCTTTTTAAACGTTTTCAATTTCTATCATATTAATATTTTTGTTTAAGGATGACTTAGCATGGTATAAATAGTTTTAAGGCCTATTATTTCACTCACATTGTAATTATGTATAAAGCATATAATTTTGAAACTAATATCACTCCACTAATTACATATTTTAATTCATTAATATGCGCCACCAAATGGAGTAACATTTGGTGGCGCATAATTATCGGTTTTAGATATAGGTAATATTCCTAAGATCACCGTAAAAGAGAACAAGGAGCAAGAATCCATTAAGGTGTCTTGCCATTCAAGGTCGTCTAGATGACAAAAATGGTATTTTACTCATTTTAATGTTATTTTTAAACGTTTTAAACTTCTATCATTTTATTATTTTTGTTTAATCATGACTTAGCATGCTATAAATAGTTTTAAGGACTATTATTTCGTTCATATTATAATTATGTATAACGCATATAATCTTGAAGCTAATATCATTTCACTAAATACAAATTTTGAACTAATTAATATGAACCACCAAATGGAGTAACATTTGGCAGTGCATAATTTTTGGTGTCAGATTGTGCTAAAATTCTTAAGATCACCCTAAAAGAGAACAAAGAGTAAGACTCACTGAAGGTGTCTTGCATTTGAGGTTGACTAGATGACGAAAATGATTTTTTTACTCATTTTTATGTTCTTTTTAAACGTTTTGAATTTCTATCATATTAATATTTTTGTTTAAGAATGCCTTAGCATGGTATAAATAGTTTTAAGGCCTATTATTTCACTTACATTGTTATTATGTATAAAGCAAATAATTTTGAAACTAATATCACTTCACAAAATACATATTTTAACTCATTAATATGCGCCGCCAAATGGAGTAACATTTGACGGCGCATAATTTTTGGCTTCAGATTGTGCTGAAATTCCTAAGATCACCCTAAAATAGAACAAGGAGCAAGACATCCTGAAAGTGTCAAGCCATCGAGGTCGTCTACATGATGAAAATGATATTTTACTCATATTAATGTCCTTTTTAAATGTTTTGAATTCTATCATATTATTATTTTTGTTTAAGAATGACATAGCATGGTATAAATAGTTTGAAGGCCTATTATTTCACTCACATTGTGATTATGTATAATGCATATAAGTTTAAAAATAACATCACTTCACTAAATACAAATTTTAACTAATTAATATGCGCCACCAAATTGAGTAACATTTGGCGGCGCATAATTTTCGGTTTCCAATATTTCTTAAATTCCTAAGATCACCTTAAAAGAGAACAAGGTGCAAGAATCTCTGAAGGTGTCTTGCCATTCGAGGTCATCAAGATGAAGAAAATAGTATTTTACTCATTTTAATGTTCTTGTTAAACGTTTTAACTTTTTGTCATTTTATAATTTTTGCTTAAGCATGACTTAGCATGGTATAGTTAGTTTTTAAGGGCTAGTATTTCACTCATATTATAATTATGTATAATGCATATAATTTTGAAACTAATATCACTTCACTAAATACAAATTTTGAACTCATTAATATGCGCCGCCAAATGGAGTTACATTGGGCGGCGCATAAATTTTGGTTTCAGATTGTGCCGAAATTCTTAAGATCACCCTAAAAGAGAATAAGGAGCAAGACTCCATGAAGGTGTCTTTCCATTCGAGATCGTCTAGATGATGAAAATGATATTTCTATGATATTATTATTTTTGTTAAACAATGACTTAGCATGGTATAAATAGTTTTAAGGCCAATTATTTCACTCACATTGTAATTATCTATAAAGTATATATTCTTGAAACTAATACCACTTTACTAAATACATATTTTAACTCATTAATATGAGCCGCCAAATGGAGTAACATTTGGCGGTGCATAATTTTCAGTTTCAGATTTTGCTAAAATTCCTAAGATCACCTTAAAAGAGAACAAGGAGCAAGACTCACTGAAAGCATCTTGCCATTCGAGGTCGTCTAGATGATGAAAATGATATTTTACTCATTGTTCTTTTTAAACGTATTGAGTTCTAATATATTATAATATTTGTTTAAGAATAACATAGCATGGTATAAATAGTTTTAAGACCTATTATTCCACTCACATTTTAATTATGTATAAAGCATATAATTTTAAAACTTATATCACTTCACTAAATACATATTTTAACTCATTAATATGTGCTGCCAAATTGATTAATATTTGGGCGGCGCATAATTTTGGTATCAGATTGTGTTAAAATTCCTAAGATCACCCAAAAAGAGTACAAGGAGCAAGACTCCTTGAAGGTGACTTGCATTCGAGGTCATCTAGATGATGAAAATGATATTTTACTCATTTTTATGTTCTTTCTAAACGTTTTGAATTTCTATCTTATTAATATTTTTGTTTAAGAATGACTTAGCATGGTATAAATAGTTTTAAGGCATATTATTTCATTCACATAATAATTTTGTATAAAACATACAATTTTGAAACTAATATCACTTCACTAAATACATATTTCAACTCATTAATATGCGCCGCCAAATGGAATAACATTTGGCGGCGCATAATTTTCGGTTTCAGATTGTGCAAAAATTCCTAAGATCACCCTAAAAGAGAACAATGTGGAAGACCTACTGAAAGTGTCTTGCCATTCGAGGTCGTCTAGATGATGAAAATTGCACTTTACTAAATTTAATTTTCTTTTTAAACGTTTTAAATTTTTATCATATTATTATTTTTGTTAAAGCATGACTTAGCATGGTATAAATAGTTTTGAGGCCTATTATTTTCCTCACATTGTAATTATGTATAATGCATATGAATTTGAAACTAACATCACTTTACTAAATACATATTTTAACTTATTAATATGCGCCGCCAAATGGAGTAACATTCACATAATATGATAGAAATTTTTTGGAATAATTTTTAAAATTTATTTAAGAATAAAATTTGGTTACCTATAGAAATCAATGCTAGATTATCACTCAAAGGTGTAGGTGTAACTCTAAAGGTAGGTGCGTCTCTAGGTCATTCTTTAGAAATCAAAACCTTACAAGGTCTAAATAGACATCCTAGAAGGCTAAAGGAATAATCAAACATAACACATGAAAAGTCCAAAACAATGTGATTAATAGTTAAGAATGTCCTTTAATTTCAAACTAGAACTAAACCTTTTCAATTATCTAGTTTAACAAAAGCTAATCACATTAAAAAGAAAAGAGAAGATGTTGAAACTAATCATAATCAAAGAACCTCAAGAATGTAAGATATCATCTTATGAGTGATCTTAACGTAAGAATAACTAGATCTTAAGCTCTTAATGAAAATTCACATTATGCATTCATATTTACACTTGAATCCAACACGGTTAAACATGTTTCACTTAATGAAAATTGGGCAATAACCAAACAATAAGAATTATATTAATTCTTAAGAAATAATGTACATGATCTAGTGTTTATGTATAAGGGGGCATATAAAATAAGAATAAAATGATTTTTTATAAAGATGATAATCTAGGATTTTGTCTGCATAAAGAAAGGAAATTTTGAAATAATGTTCGCTCTAGTTGTTAGATTAGAACCAACGAAGATTTTAATTGATTATGTGTGTGAAAGTCAAGAATGCATATATACATGAAAATGCCTATTCTCTACTACCACTGCATCTTGAAAGTTTTGATAGACTTAGGGCATTCTTATCTGGTCATACATGAGAAATGGTAAAAAGTTTACAATACACTATTTGCTAAGAAGTATTAGAATGAAATCTTAATTTTGCAAATAGATGTTCATGACTTGATCATTGATCCAATTAACCATTTTTCTTATGACAAGTTCTTTGAAGTCATGGATGATAAGTTTGAAATATACTTGATAGAGAAACTTGAATGCTTTATTGTATGCTCTACATTGTAGACTTAACTCTAGGCTTCCGCTCACTAAGTGTAAACTGCATAATCTTTCTCTTTATCTCTCACATATGCCATATATGTGTTCATTGCTTGTATAAGTGTGTGTGCAACATCTACTTACCATATTTGTATTCTTATATGTTTTTATATGTGTAAATCTACTTGTCATACTCATATGCTCATATGATCTTCATGCTTGACAACTTGAGTTATCTCTTTGGAACCTATGTTGCTTTAAATCACCTTGAAAAGTGTTACCCTACACACCTAAGGATCATTAACTTAGGGCATTATGCTTAATATTTCCTACATCCAACATGCCATACATTTTTAATCATGCTTATGTGCTTACACGCTTATGATTTATTAACATGTTGAAATGTTTTTGTGCTCATGATCTAATAGAACACTCCAAATTGTTAACTATGATACATGAAAAATGTTAACTAGTTAACATTATTCATAGTCAAGTTAACATATGTTGACATGGTGATGATTGTCTTAGATCATAATTATTGAGTGTCTGATAAGTAATTTGATATTAGCTTGCTTGCCATAAGTTCTGTGATTGCTTTGTTAAGTTATATCATTTAAGTGCACTCTGGGCTATATTTAAAAAGATAACTAAATAAGTAGTGATTTAACGTATATTTTGATATTAATTTGCGAGTTAAATGTCGACATGATCTAGTTATTTAGTTTATGTATATGCTCATCAATATTCATGCTATTGAACATACCTTTATTCGATTATAATGATTACTTACTTGCTATGTGCGACGAGCCAGAAATCTCCAACCAAATTTAAACTTAAAATTTATATATTTCGACACGATAAGCAAAGTCTGTAATGTTGAGTCTCAAAAATTTTGAACTGTTTCATATATTCATTTGACCTTCGACTGTTCTCGACGATTCACGAACAACTATTTGTAAATAGATAAATATATATTTCAATATATATGGATAGGTATATATTTGAAGACTAAATTTAAAATATTATATGCTTTAGTTAACTATGTAAAATAAAAATATAATATAATATTATTACTAAAATAAATACATATATATATATATATATATATATATATATATATATATATATATATATATATATATATATAAAGTATATTAAAAATAAATATTAAATGATTGTAATACTCGTTGGACATTTCGTTTATTATTTAGAGAAGTTTAATTCGAACTTAGATGATTTTAAAATAAACGGTGATTCGAAAATGAGTTCTATAAATTTTAGACTTATTAAAAATGTATCTAGGAACTATTTGTTAAGTTTTAACACTTTTTATATTTTACCCAGAAATGAGAGGGACAGATGATGTAATTTTTATTAAACAAATTAAGGATCGAATTTTATACCATAATGACCAAAATAAATACATAAGGTTAATTTAAAATTTTGGGATTTTTCCGAAGACTTTTATCCGCCCCTAATTTCAAATAGTGCACGATACCCGGTCCGTGAAGAAGTGTCGGCAGAGGAAAAATCCATGTACATCACTGGTTACTGTTCCAATCATTCACTTATTAATTAATATAATTATTATTAATATTAAATATTATAAATATTACATAATAAATATCTATATATCTTTACGTATGTGTATCAAAGGGAGGGGAGGAGAAAACCATCTTCCTCACCGAGAGCACCACGAAGCCACCATCACAACAAACCATCATGAACATCACTATGTTTCTATTTTCATTTCGTGACCCATCAATACAACACCACCATCACCTTCTAATCAACACCGTAGTACACCACTACCCTACAACCTTCCACTACCATCAAACACCACAGCCACCAAACAACCACCATGGACAACTTCTACCTTTTGTTTCCTAAGAACACCACTCAAACCCACTAAACCTCCTACGGTATTATATTTTTTTTCTCTTCTTTCTTGTAATGAACACAAATAAACCGTCACTGTCCTTGGCCACCACTTCGACACCCTACTTCATCAATAGTCCACATCAAATACCAACCATGAGCTTCCTTCCTGTTTTCTTTTTCCCTATTTCTTTTCATATTTGAACATAGCCCATCCTAAAACCTATTTTTTAGTTCCTGCAAGTGATCGAATTTTCGCTATTTTTCTATTTCAGTTTGATACAAACCAGGAACCACAATCGTTTATGTTTTTCCATTGTGAGTTTCTTCACCAGGTCACACCATAAAACCACCCCCACCCTTGTCGATATTATTTTTTTTCTGTTTCTTCTCTAACCCAATCACTGTTACAGTTGCAAACCACCATCGAAAAACGCCACCTACAAATCTCTTTGTTGCTACTGTTATCTCGCCGTTGCTACTGTTTGAGTGCAGTGATGACGATGGAGAAGACGCGAAACAGAAAGAGATGATGATGAGTTAAAGGAGACGATGAATAGTAATAGGATGGAAAATCGAAATTAATGAAGATGAAGGATAACGGTTGGTATAATGACGGTTTGCGGATGAAAAGAAGATGATTAATATTGTGAACGGTCCCTGCTATTCACTTTTCTATTTCCTATTTTTTTCTGTCGAAGTTACCACAACAACTGGAACCCCATGTTTTTATTTTTGGAACCGTGGGCTTAATCGATTGTTGGCCACCAGTTCTTATTAGAATTAAATCAAAAAGAGGATTGGGCTGGTATAGATTGGGTATAGGTTATTGTTGTTGGGCCGACAGAGGAAAACGGGAAGAGACGGGTTAAATCGATTTTAGTTATGGTTTAAAACAGAAACACGAGTTTGGCAGAGTGGTTCGTGTGTTAGCGGTTTAGAGAGAGGTCACGGGTTCGATCCCTGCTTGAGGCATTTTATTTTTAGGAAAGCTTTAAAGGTAGTTTTTATTATTATTATTATTATTATTATTATTATTATTATTATTATTATTATTATTATTATTATTATTATTATTATTGTTATTATTATTATTATTATTATTATTATTATTATTATTATTATTATTATTATTATTATTATTATTATTATTATTATCGTTATTGTTATTGTTATTGTTATTAGTATTAGTATTATAACTATTACTATTATTATTACTAATACATGTATCAAGTATCATTTATTATTATTATTATGATTATGGTTACAATTATGATTATTATTAGTAATATTATTAAGTATCAAGTATTATTATCTTTATTATCATTACAATTATTATTTCAAGTATTATTATTATTATTAGTAAACATTATTATTATCATTATTAGTATTGTTATTATTAAAAATTATTATTTTTACAACTATAATATTATTAATATCATTTTTACAACAAGTATCATTATTATTATTATTACAACGATATCATTATAAAAAGAATCATTTTTTTTGTAAAATATCATTAAAATTATCAAATTAAAAACTAATATTTTTATTATTACTATTATTACTACCATTATTATTATTATTATTATATTACAACAAATAAAGATTTTGTACATAAAATATACTTATTATATATACTATAATTTTATTAATATTTTATATAACTATATATCAAATATATTAACATTTATATATAAATGCATACATATAACAAACTATTTATTCTTAAATCTAATACTAATCATATAATATCTATATAGATATATTAATATAACTAAATGTATAAATATTAATTATTTTAAATATATATACAAAATAAATATATATAACATATAATTTAAGGTATAATATATATAACTAAAGAACGTGTTTTAAAAAGAATGTAGTATAAAACTTCATATAACTACAAACACATAAATACTATATAATTAATAAATGAAATTATGTGATTTCCATTATATGTTTTAATAGATATATAATTGAATATAGGTTCGTGAATCCGAGGCCAACCCTACACTTGTTCAATGTCGTCATATGTATTTTTACTACAAAATACAATATAGTGAGTTCATTTGATTCCCTTTTACTCTTTACATTTTTGGGACTGAGAATACATGCGCTGCTTTATAACTGATTTACAACTGTTTTATTCAATGCTTTTACAATCTAAATTTTTGGAATACATGAGATGCTTTTATAAATGTTTGATGAGATAAACACAAGCAAAACATTCCTCGAATGAATTATTATGCAGACAGAAGTTCTGTGGATTATTATTGAATTAGTTGGACGTGATAATTGCCACTAATTGTTGTGAATATTTCCCCTGATTATTATTGCTTGGTAACCTAAGAATTAGAAACAGGTATGGCCCTAATTCACCCGAATCTTAAAGGTAGCTACCAGGTTTAACACCCCCACCCAGAATGTTCACTAGACGAAAGAGCTAGTGGGAGTGGTGTTTAGTACTTCGAAGTTTATATATTATACAGACGAGATGTTCTGTTTTTGGGGATATTATTGATTTGCATTATATGTTAAGGTCGGTTACCAAGCCAAGTTATGAAAGTATAGTGAATGTTATGTATCGAGAGAATGATTTTATACACAAGTTATGTGTATTATATTTTTGTGTACGAGATATGTGTACGGTTATTAAAAATCGCGAGGCAACCTACGGGGGAGAAAAGGATACGAACCTACTCTGCTAAGCATTTTGAAAAATGGTTTTGTACACGAGATAGGTGTACTGTATTTAAATCTTGTGGTCTATCAAAATGATTTTATTGCTTATGATAAACCTATGAACTCACCAACATTTTGGTTGACATTTTAAAGCATGTTTATTCTCAGGTATGAAAGAAATCTTCCGCTGTGCATTTGCTCATTTTAGAGATATTACTTGAAGTCATTCATGATATATTTCAAAAGACGTTGCATTCGAGTCGTTGAGTTCAATACGATTATTATTAAGTCATTGATAGTTTGGATATATTATGAAATGGTATGCATGGCTGTCAACTCTCGATGTAAAAAAAGTTTGTCTTTTAAAAACGAATGCAATGTTTGTAAAATGTATCATATAGAGGTCAGAACCTCGCGATGTAATCAACTATTGTGAATCGTTTATAATGTATATGAACGGGTCCTTTCAGTTGGTATCAGAGCGGTGGTCTTAGCGAACCAGGTCTTGCATTAGTGTGTCTAACTAGTAGTTGTTAGGGTTCATTAATGAGTCTGGACTTCGACCGTGTCTGCATGTCAAAAGTTTTACTTATCATTTAGTGTCGAAAATTATTTGCTTATCATCCTTAAAGTCTAGACACGTCTTACTGCCTCTATTGCATAGACAGTGTATAGATAAATTCATATCTTAGCGTATCTGTTACTGTTACCTTTGCCTGACAGCTTCCATAGATTCCTCCGTAACTTATGGGATTTTAGTATTATATATGCATATATAAATTATGTATTGCAGGGTACTAATCTACATCCTATAATCTATTTCTTATCGAAAATCCTTCATCTGATCGTACGAGTTGAATCCCTCAACCAGTTCGAGTCTCTCAGATTCCGATAGCTATTCCGACATGGATATTCACCTAAGCTCCGAAGGCAGTGTAAATGAAATGGATCAACCAAACTAGTCATCTTCAATTCTGGATGAATTGGGGATGGGTTCATAGTCGACTTAACCAATGGAGTAGAGAAGAAGGCGATCCTTTCCACCAACAAAATTCTCCTCTTGGCGAAGAACCTGAAACACTTAACGGCGAATCAGTCCGAAACACCATTTTCACCCTTATTTCCAGGATATCTCGTCACAATTATATTCTATCTGAAATTCTAAACCTTATTCATCCACTCTTTCCTACCGACAATCATCCCGGAGTAATCGAAGAAGTCAACGAGCTTCGCTCTCAAGTTATCAATTTGGAAAGCATGGTGCAAAACTGAAAGGACCCGTTCATATACATTATAAAAGATTCACAATAGTAGATTACGTCGCGAGGCATTTGACCTCTATATGATACATTTTACAAACATTGCATTAATTTTTAAAAGACAAACTTTCTTTACAACGAAAGTTGACGGCATGCACACCTTTTCATAATACATCCAACTATAATTGGCTTAATAATAATCTTGATGAACTTAATGACTCGAATGCAACGTCTTTCAAAATATGCCAAGAATGACTCCAAGTAATATCCTTAAAATGAGCTAATACACAGCGGAAGATTTCTTTAATACCTGAGAATAAACATGCTTTAAAGTGTCAACCGAAAGGTTGGTGAGTTCATAGGTTTATCATAACAATCATTTCAATATATTAATAGACCACAAGATTTCCGTTTATAAATATATGTACACTCACAAGTGTATAAAAGTATTCTATAAGTTGTAGGCACCCGGTAACAAGCCTTAACGTTCATGTTTTACCCTCTGAAGTACACCAGATCAGGTGTGTTTAAAATAACCTCGAAGTACTAAAGCATCCCATAGTCAGGATGAGGTTTGTTAGGCCCAATAGATCTATCTTTAGAATTTGCGCCTACCGTACATAGACAAGTAGTTTAATGTTACCAAGCTAAGGGTATATTTCTGGTTTAAACCCACATAGAATTAGTTTTAGTACTTGTGCCTATTTCGTAAAACATTTATAAAACAGCGCATGTATTCTCAGCCCAAAAATATATATAAAAAGGGAGTAATGAAACTCACAATACTGTATTTCGTAGTAAAAATACATATAACGTCATTTAACAAGTGCAAGGTTGGCCTCGGATTCACGAACGTATCAATATTGAGATTCAATATTGCAGGAAAGTACGTAGATGCAACGGAGATGATAAACACTAGATTGACCTCACGAGCATACCCATGAACCATACCCATCACCTCCATAGCTATAACCCATAATTTCCTTAGCTTCGACTCATTCAAAAAAACTATTTTGAAATCACTCGGACAGCACTCCGTCGTAATATTTTATGTATACTAATAATATCTTGAAATAATACAGAGCAAATATATATATATATATATATATATATATATATATATATATATATATATATATATATATATATATATCGATTGAGAGAGTTTAGAGAAATATATTTTCAAGTTTCTATGAAATAATGAAACCTATTGAATTCTATTTATAATAGATTTTTGAATTATTAAAGTGAATTATTAAAGTATGAATTATTAAAGTGAATTATTAAAGTATGAATTATTAAAGTGAATTATTAAAGTATGAATTATTAAAGTGAATTATTAAAGTATGAATTATTAAAGTAAATTATTAAAGTGAATTATTAAAGTTAAAGTAAAGTAAAAGTAACGTAAAGGTAAAGTTAAAGTATAGTAAAAATATAAAAACTATGTATGTATAATACGCGTATAAATATATATAATATTAATTTAAATCGTTATATATATTTAATGAAATAAAATATAAATATCGTTATATTTATTATACTGGTTAAGTAATGAGTTGTCAAAAGTGATTCTAGATATTTATAAAAGTTATATACGTTTTAATAATAAAGTTCTTTTTAAACTGAAAACGTCTTTGTACGTTTGAAAATAGATTAATAGAATATTATGGAAACCAATTTTCCACTAACTTTTGTCTAACTTTCGTAAATGACACTTTTTGTTTTTATTTATAAATAGCTTTATAAATTATTTTGAATATCGTTAAGAGGAATAGATTTTCTCAAATCATACTGGACCTCTCAACAGAGACTTGTAATCATAATTCAATGTTTCTGATAATTCAATCATTTAATATATTTTTTTTAATTTCGTCGAAAATCATATTGAAACAAATACGTTCGTGTAAAGTATTACACGTTTAATACTTTATTAATATTCTCAAGTTATAATATATATATACATATACATTTCTATTTATATATAACGGTTCGTGAATTGTCGGAATTTGGTTGAGGTTATAATGAATGTATGAACACAGTTTAAAATTCTTGAGATTTAACTTAACAAACTTTGCTTATCGTGTCGGAATAATATAAAGATTAAAGTTTAAATTTGGTCGGAAATTTCCGGGTCGTCACAGTACCTACCCGTTAAAGAAATTTCGTCCCCGAAATTTTATAGAGGTCGTCATGACTAACAATGAGAATGTTATTATAACGATTATAGATTTTTATCATGTTCAAGAAGAATGGATAAAATTGAAAGGACCCGTTCATATACATTATAAACGATTTACAATACTTGATTACATCGCGAGGTATTTGACCTCTATATGATACATTTTACAAACATTGCATTCGTTTTTAAAAGACAAACTTTCTTTACAACGAAATTTGACGGCATGCACACCATTTCATAATACATCCAACTATAATTGGCTTAATAATAATCTTGATGAACTCAATAACTCGAATGCAACGTCTTTCAAAATATGCCATGAATGACTCCAAGTAATATCCTTAAAATGAGCTAATGCACAGCGGAAGATTTCTTTAATACCTGAGAATAAACATACTTTAAAGTGTCAACCAAAAGGTTGGTGATTTCATAGGTTTATCATAACAATCATTTCAATATATTAATAGACCACAAGATTTTCGTTTATAAATATATGTACACTCGCAAGTGTATAAAAGTATTCTACTAGTTGTAGGCACCCGGTAACAAGCCTTAACGTTCATGTTTTACCCTCTGAAGTACACCAGATCAGGTGTGTTTAAAATAACCTCGAAGTACTAAAGCATCCCATAGTAAGGATGGGGTTTGTCAGGCCCAATAGATCTATCTTTAGGATTCGCGCCTACCTTACATAGACAAGTAGTTTAATGTTACCAAGCTAAGGGTATATTTCTGGTTTAAACCCACGTAGAATTAGTTTTAGTACTTGTGCCTATTTCGTAAAACATTTATAAATACAGCGCATGTATTCTCAGTCCCAAAAATATATATAAAAGGGAGCAAATGAAACTCATAATACTGTATTTCGTAGTAAAAATACATATAACGTCATTTAACAAGTGCAAGGTTGGCCTCGGATTCACGAACGTATCAATATTGAGATTCAATATTGCAGGAAAGTACGTAGACGCAACGGAGATGATAAACACTAGATTGACCTCACGAGCATACCCATGAACCATACCCATCACCTCCATAGCTATAACCCATAATTTCCTTAGCTTCGACTCATTCAAAAAAACTATTTTGAAATCACTCGGACAGTACTCCGTCGTAATATTTTATGTATACTAATAATATCTTGAAATAATACAGAACAAATATATATATATATATATATCGATTGAGAGAGTTTAGAGAAATATATTTTCAAGTTTCTATGAAATAATGAAACCTATTGAATTCTATTTATAATAGATTTTTGAATTATTAAAGTAAATTATTAAAGTGAATTATTAAAGTGAATTATTAAAGTATGAATTATTAAAGTGAATTATTAAAGTATGAATTATTAAAGTGAATTATTAAAGTATGAATTATTAAAGTGAATTATTAAAGTATGAATTATTAAAGTGAATTATTAAAGTTAAAGTAAAGTAAAAGTAAAAGTAAAGTAAAGGTATAGTTAAAGTATAGTAAAAGTATAAAAACTATGTATGTATAATACGCGTATAAATATATATAATATTAATTTAAATCGTTATATATATTTAATGAAATAAAATATAAATATCGTTATATTTATTATACTGGTTAAGTAATGAGTTGTCAAAAGTGATTCTAGATATTTATAAAAGTTATATACGTTTTAATAATAAAGTTCTTTTTAAACTGAAAACGTCTTTGTACGTTTGAAAATAGATTAATAGAATATTATGGAAACCAATTCTCCACTAACTTTTGTCTAACTTTCGTAAATGACACTTTTTGTTTTTATTTATAAATAGCTTTACAAATTATTCTGAATATTGTTAAGAGGAATAGATTTTCTCAAATCATAGTGGACCTTTCAACAGAGACTTGTAATCATAATTCAAAGTTTCTGATAATTCAATCATTTAATATATATATTTTTTTAATTTCGTGGAAAACCATATTGAAACAAATACGTTCGTGTAAAGTATTATACGTTTAATACTTTATTAATATTCTCAAGTTATAATATATATATACATAACATATCTATTTATATATAACGGTTCGTGAATCGTCGGAATTTGGTCGAGGTTATAATGAATGTATGAACACAGTTTAAAATTCTTGAGATTTAACTTAACAAACTTTGCTTATCGTGTCGGAATAATATAAAGATTAAATTTTAAATTTGGTCGGAAATTTCCGAGTCGTCACAGTACCTACCCGTTAAAGAAATTCCGTCCCCGAAATTTGATAGAGGTCGTCATGACTAACAATGAGAATGTTATTATAACGATTATAGAGTTTTATCATGTTCAAGAAGAATGGATAAAATAATTCGATTACTCGAAGCGTGTGAGTGAAGTTATCGTAAATGAATGAAATAAGATAATAGTGATTCGTTGTATCTTTTAACGTCATCACGATTGATCTCCGAAAAGAAAATCTTTGTAATCTATATTGGATTTGATTATTCGGCGATTAAGGAAATTATGATCCTCTTCGAATTAATGCGATAATCTATTTTGATTTCTCTGTCGGATATTTCACTATAAATCCACCTCATTTGTTTTCTTACAACTCACACCTTCTCAACTCATATTTTAAAGTATTTGTCAATATGCTTCATCCAGTGCTGATTCTTGATATACTCCTCACTTTCATATCTGTCGCTCTTCTTTTTCATCTGCCTCCGGAAGAATCTATTTATTTCTACTATACTCTTGGTTTTATAGTGTTTTTAGTTCTCCCGTGTCTTTATATTGCTATATGCATTGATATATACGGTTTGTGATTTCTGGGTTGTTGTTGGGTTTTATATCTTCCCTTATATTTCAAAGTCCTTACTTCTTCTATAATCATTGTCATCCACAGTTAATGCTCTCTTCTATTTGCTATGATTTATACTCCCATTTCTAGTTCGGAGCTTTGTCCTTTCGTTTCTTCTTCTTGCGATTAAGCACCACTTGTAATGGTCCAGAATTCGCAGATATAAATTTCGGAATGAACATTGTTAATGTTCTAGGAAGGAAATTGTAATGACACGATCTTGACTTGTCAAATTACCAGAATACCTCGGAAAAGGCCGAATCATCAAGAAATATTTTCTTGATATTTAGAGATCAAAGAGAATACAAGAGTCGTGTAACATAGCACATGATGACGTTATGATCTGTGAATCATCATGTTCCATTTAGAAACTCAGCATGAATTACTGTAATATAATCACGTTGATCAAGTGTCATTATATTATACTAACTCATGCTTCAGTTCCCAACACTTCTTCAAGAATATTCCTATTTTAAACTCGAATGTTTTAGAATTTAGAAACTAAAATAGTTTCTTTTATGATATAATACAGATAGCGCGAAGAGGTAAATGATTTCAGATAAGAATAATTATAAAAATATCTTCAGAAGTATGGATGATATTTATAATGAAAGATACGATGATATCTTAGAATGTCTAATATCAGAGGATGATGAAGGATATTATCCGCAGGGATTTAGAGTCAGGAGCAAGGTATTCGTTAATGACTTCAGCAAGTACTGAATCATTTGGATTCTTTGAAGGCAGGTTCAGCCTTTGTGATTTGTCCACAGCCTCCTTCATACTTTGCTCAATCCGTTTTCCAGTTCCAAAGCTTCTCTTTTTCCGAGCTTTGCCAATATACTACCCTTTATCATCCAACTTTTTACTGTTAAGGTCGTTTACAGTTTTTGCTGATTCATCAGCATTTTTCAAAATTTCGAGAACTGGTTCGCAGTTTAGGGTGTTTTTCAGAAATTTCTCATTCAAAGAATGTAAGTCTTGGAGGTAGACGTTGTGTGTATATGTAATTGTTGATGTAGACATGCTGCGTGGTTTCAAAATACTGATTGCTGATTCTCAATAATTGGTATGGCAATTCTTGTTATAAGGTACGAATGAGTATATGATAGGGTTTCGATAATTATAATGATTTTTTTTTTTGAAAGTCAAAGATCAGTGAAGTTGTTGGTAAGTTTATTGCTAATGTGGTGAATATAAACGATTCCCCGGTAACGTTGGCGAAAGGGCAACGTATCTATTGAGGTTATAATAAGACTGTTTTGATTGAGAAGTCGAAGTTGACTTGCTGGAGATGTGACAAAACTGTCTATTTTGAAACGAAATTGAAAAGTTATTTTAGCTAGTAAATGCCAAAGGGTCTAACACGGATACGTGTCGAACTATGACTTGGGTTTTGAGAGTTTTTCAGGTGTATAACTGTGGGTAACATGTGGTTGGATCATCATCTCGATTGTTCCTTAGTTGAAGTGTCTTCAGGAATTTCGAAGGGTTTGAGCACATATTGTAATCGTTAATACATATGATGTTCTAACACAGTTTTGAAGTCAAACTATAGCTTTGAAAGATATAAGAATCTAAGAGTGATGATACTGGTTATATTTTGAATTGAATTATGTGATTTCAAAATCAGAATATGTAATTGAATTTGAATGAGTATGATTGTTTTGATTTATATGAAAGAATGGATATTGTTGTGAAAGTAGGGAGTATAGTTGATGATTGCTGAATCAGTTTCAAAAAATGTAATATATTAATTGTGAATTTATATATCTCTCGGGTATTACCTACCCGTTAAAATTTTTTCACAATTAATATTTTGTACAAAAGAAGTTTATTACAGTCTTTATGAAAATATATGTGTATATTTTCTTTAGATGTAATATAGATTTAATGAGTTAATATTAAATTAAACTCATTTGTTTTATGGTTGGAACTAGAATTGAGTAATCCCTAAAACTTTATAAATTGCATACGTATTTCTTCAATAATATTGAAATTACGAATCATTACTTTGTTATTTGTTGGTTTTCGTGAAATTCTTGTGAACTTCACAAGGTACGAATGATGTTATTTGAAAAGTTTCGAGTACATCGATGATGAAAGTGTAAAATCAAACATATATTCGAATAATACACTTGATTTATTATGAATTGTATTTTTATTGAATTGAGACAGAGATTGTAATTAACGATGGTTAAGTTGCGAACGAAGGACGTACATCATTTCATATTTGTAATATGAATTAACTGAGTAGTTAAGATTCACACATAATAGCTTAGTACGGGAAGATTTATTATGGTTTAAAAATTTATACATATAAAATATACATATAAATCTTTCGATTGGAAATGAGTTAATACTTCATAACTCGTTGATACAATATATTTGTTGTTGATTCGTAATGATGTCCACAATGATTCTTGAACTGACAGAGTTTGTGATGTTACAGGTGCTGTTGATTCTGACGATACTGACGGCACTGACTGTGTTGATGATGCTACGGTCCTGTTGATGCTGTTGGTAAAACAAATCTAGCTTGTAAATCGTACACCATTTTCGATCAAAGTTTCTACTCTACCATCTCCGTTCACTCATCCGATTTACGGTCAGAATTAAATAATCTCTAAGATTTTGGAGATTACATAACTGCCGCAGAGATATCTCTTCAATGAAGTTTATGAATTAATACTTCATCGTTTGTTGTTGTTGATATTCCTGGATATTTACAGGGGGTATGACGTTGATGTTTGAGATACAGATTGTGATGTTGCGGTGTAGGATGTGGATGTTGTTATTGGTGGTGGTGATGGTACTGTTGGTGTTGCTGATGGTGGTACTGTTTATGCTGCTGGTGCTGCTGCTGGTGTTTGTAACCTTTGCACCATATTCTCCAAAGCCACTACCCGAGCGCGAAGCTCGTTCACTTCTTCTATTACACCGGGGTGATTGTCGGTTCGGACGAGCGGATAAATAAAATCTAGAATTTGGTGTAGTATGTAATCGTGAAGAGATACTCTAGAAATAAGAGAGAAAATGGTGTTTCGGATAGGTTCCCCGGTAAGTGCTTCAGGTTCTTCGCCAAGAGGGCAATGTGGTGGATGAAAGGGATCACCTTCTTCTTGTCTCCAATGATTAAGGAGGTTACGAACCCATCCTCAATTCATCCAGAATAGATGATGACTAATTGGTTGATCCATTCCGGTCACACTGCTTTCGGAACTTAAGTGGGATTCCATTTCGGAATCCAAGGGACTTGAACTAATGACGAATTCCATTTCGTACGATTGAATAAAGAATTTTTCGATATGAAATTATTTTCCGGCGATCGGGTGGTATTCTAATTATATAGAGCAAAAGGTTTCGTAGATTACGGAGGAATTTACGGAATATGTCAGGCAAAGTTTACAGTAACAGATACGCTAAGATATGAATTAGCAGATACGCTAAGATATGAATTTTGTCTATACACTATTCATGCAATCAATGCAATAAGATGTGTCTAGACTAAGAATGATAAGCAGGTAATTTTCGACAAGAATGATGAGCAAAACTTTTGAAATGCAGACATGGTCGAAGTCCAGACTCACTAATGCATCCTAACAACTATCAGTTAAACACACTAATGCAGACCTGGTTCGCTAAGACCACCGCTCTAATACCAACTGAAAGGACCCGTTCATATACATTATAAACGATTCACAATAGTTGATTACATCGCGAGGTATTTGACCTCTATATGATACATTTTACAAACATTGCATTCGTTTTTAAAAGACAAACTTTCTTTACAACGAAAGTTGACGGCATGCACACCATTTCATAATACATCCAACTATAATTGGCTTAATAATAATCTTGATGAACTCAATAACTCGAATGCAACGTCTTTCAAAATATGCCATGAATGACTCCAAGTAATATCCTTAAAATGAGCTAATACACAGCGAAAGATTTCTTTAATACCTGAGAATAAACATACTTTAAAGTGTCAACCAAAAGGTTGGTGAGTTCATAGGTTTATCATAACAATCATTTCAATATATTAATAGACCACAAGATTTTTGTTTATAAATATATGTACACTCGCAAGTGAATAAAAGTATTCTATAAGTTGTAGGTACCCGGTAACAAGCCTTAACGTTCATGTTTTACCCTCTGAAGTACACCAGATCAGGTGTGTTTAAAATAACCTCGAAGTACTAAAGCATCCCATAGTCAGGATGAGGTTTGTCAGGCCCAATAGATCTATCTTTAGGATTCGCGCCTACCGTACATACACAAGTAGTTTAATGTTACCAAGCTAAGGGTATATTTCTGGTTTAAACCCACGTAGAATTAGTTTTAGTACTTGTGCCTATTTCGTAAAACATTTATAAATACAGCGCATGTATTCTCAGTCCCAAAAATATATATAAAAGGGAGCAAATGAAACTCACAATACTGTATTTCGTAGTAAAAATACATATAACGTCATTTAACAAGTGCAAGGTTGGCCTCAGATTCACGAACGTATCAATATTGAGATTCAATATTGCAGGAAAGTACGTACACGCAACGAAGATGATAAACACTAGATTGACCTCACGAGCATACCCATGAACCATACCCATCACCTCCATAGCTATAACCCATAATTTCCTTAGCTTCGACTCATTCAAAAAAAAACTATTTTGAAATCACTCGGACAGTACTCCGTCGTAATATTTTATGTATACTAATAATATCTTGAAATAATACAGAGCAAATATATATATATATATATATATATATATATATATATATATATATATATATATATATAATCGATTGAGAGAGTTTAGAGAAATATATTTTCAAGTTTCTATGAAATAATGAAACCTATTGAATTCTATTTATAATAGATTTTTGAATTATTAAAGTGAATTATTAAAGTGAATTATTAAAGTATGAATTATTAAAGTGAATTATTAAAGTATGAATTATTAAAGTGAATTATTAAAGTGAATTATTAAAGTATGAATTATTAAAGTAAATTATTAAAGTATGAATTATTAAAGTGAATTATTAAAGTTAAAGTAAAGTAAAAGTAAAAGTAAAGTAAATGTATAGTTAAAGTATAGTAAAAGTATAAAAACTATGTATGTATAATACGCGTATAAATATATATAATATTAATTTAAATCGTTATATATATTTAATGAAATAAAATATAAATATCGTTATATTTATTATACTGGTTAAGTAATGAGTTGTCAAAAGTGATTCTAGATATTTATAAAAGTTATATACGTTTTAATAATAAAGTTCTTTTTAAACTGAAAACGTCTTTGTACGTTTGAAAATAGATTAATAGAATATTATGGAAACCAATTCTCCACTAACTTTTGTCTAACTTTCGTAAATGACACTTTTTATTTTTATTTATAAATAGCTTTACAAATTATTCTGAATATCGTTAAGAGGAATAGATTTTCTCAAATCATAGTGGACCTTTCAACAGAGACTTGTAATCATAATTCAATGTTTCTGATAATTCAATCATTTAATATATATTTTTTTTAATTTCGTGGAAAATCATATTGAAACAAATACGTTCGTGTAAAGTATTATACGTTTAATACTTTATTAATATTCTCAAGTTATAATATATATATACATAACATATCTATTTATATATAATGGTTCGTGAATCGTCGGAATTTGGTCGAGGTTATAATGAATGTATGAACACAGTTTAAAATTCTTGAGATTTAACTTAACAAACTTTGCTTATCGTGTCGGAATAATATAAAGATTAAAGTTTAAATTTGGTCGAAAATTTCCGGGTCGTCACAAAAATAATTCGATTACTCGAAGCGTATGAGTGAAGTTATCGTAAATGAATGAAATAAGATAATAGTGATTCGTCGTATCTTTTGACGTCATCACGATTGATCTCCGAAAAGAAAATCTTTGTAATCTATATTGGATTTGATTATTCGGCGATTAAGGAAATTATGATCCTCTTTGAATTAATGCGATAATCCATTTTGATTTCTCTGTCGGATATTTCACTATAAATCCACCTCATTTGTTTTCTTACAACTCACACCTTCTCAACTCATATTTTAAAGTATTTGTCAATATGCTTCATCAAGTGCTGATTCTTGATATACTCCTCACTTTCATATCTGTCGCTCTTCTTTTTCATCTGCCTCCAGAAGAATCTATTTACTTCTACTATACTCTTAGTTTTATAGTGTTTTTAGTTCTCCCGTGTCTTTATATTGCTATATGCATTGATATATACGGTTTGTGATTTCTGGGTTGTTGTTGGGTTTTATATCTTCCCTTATATTTCAAAGTCCTTGCTTCTTCTATAATCATTGTCATCCATAGTTAATGTTCTCTTCTATTTGCTATGATTTATACTCCCATTTCTAGTTCGGAGCTTTGTCTTTTCGTTTCTTCTTCTTGCCATTAAGCACCGCTTGTAATGGTCCAGAATTCGCAGATATAAATTTCGGAATGAACATTGTTAATGTTCTAGGAAGGAAATTGTAATGGCACGATCTTGACTTATCAAATTACCGGAATACCTCGAAAAAGGCCGAATCATCAAGAAATATGTTCTTGATATTTAGAGATCAAAGAGAATACAAGAGTCGTGTAACATAGCACATGATGACGTTATGATCTGTGAATCATCATGTTCCATTTAGAAACTCAGCATGAATTACTGTAATATAATCACGTTGATCAAGTGTCGTTATATTATACTAACTCATGCTTCAGCTCCCAACACTTCTTCAAGAATATTCCTATTTTAAACTCGAATGTTTCAGAATTTAGAAACTAAAATAGTTTCTTTTATGATATAATACAGATAGTGCGAAGTGGTAAATGATTTCAGATAAGAATAATTATAAAAATATCTTCAGAAGTATGGATGATATTTATAATGAAAGATACGATGATATCTTAGAATGTCTAATATCATAGGATGATGAAGGATGTTGTCCGCATGGGTTTAGAGTCAGGAGCAAGGTATTCGTTAATGACTTCAGCAAGAACTGAATCATTTAGATTCTCTGAAGGCAGGTTCAGCCTTTGTGATTTGTTCACAGCCTCCTTCATACTTTGCTCAATCCTTTTTCCAGTTCCAAAGCTTCTCTTTTTCTGAGCTTTGCCAATATACTATCCTCTATCATCCAACTTTTTACTGTTAAGGTCGTTTACAGTTTTTGCTGCTTCATCAGCATTTTTCAAAATTTCGAGAAGTGGTTCGCAGTTTAGGGTGTTTTTCAGAAGTTTCTCATTCAAAGAATGTAAGTATTGGAGGTAGACGTTGTGTGTATATGTAATTGTTGATGTAGACATGCTACGAGGTTTCAAAATACTGATTGCTGATTCTCAATAATTGGTATGGCAATTCTTGTTATAAGGTACGAATGAGTATATGATAGGGTTTCGATAATTATAATGATTTTTTTTTTGGAAAGTCAAAGATCAGTGAAGTTGTTGGTAAGTTTATTGCTAATGTGGTGAATATAAACGATTCCCCGGTAATGTTGGCGAAAGGGCAACGTATCTATCGGGGTTATAATAAGACAGTTTTGATTGAGAAGTCGAAGTTGACTTGCTGGAGCTGTGACAAAACTGTCTATTTTGAAACAGAATTAAAAAGTTATTTTAGCTGGTAAATGCCAAAGGGTCTAACACGGATACGTGTCGAACTATGACTTGGGTTTTGAGAGTTTTTCAGGTGTATAACTGTGGGTAACATGTGGTTGGATCATCATCTCGATTGTTCTTTAGTTGAAGTGTCTTCAGGAATTTCGAAGGGTTTGAGCACGTATTGTAATCGTTAATACATATGATGTTCTAACACAGTTTTGAAGTCAAAGTATAGCTTTGAAAGATATAGGAATCTAAGAGTGATGATACTGGTTATATTTCGAATTGAATTATACGATTTCAAAATCAGAATATGTAATTGAATTTGAATGAGTATGATTATTTTGATTTATATGAAAGAATGGATATTGTTGTGAAAGTAGGGAGTATAGTTGATGATTGCTGAATCAGTTTCGAAAAATGTAATATATTAATTGTGAATTTATATATCTCTCGGGTATTACCTACCCGTTAAAAAAATTTTCACAATTAATATTTTGTACAAAAGAAGTTTATTACAGTCTTTATGAAAATATATGTGTATATTTTCTTTAGATGTAATATAGATTTAATTAGTTAATATTAAATTAAACTCATTTGTTTTATGGTTGGAACTAGAATTGAGTAATCTCTAAAACTTTATAAATTGCATAAGTATTTCTTCAATAATATTGAAATTATGAATCATTACTTTGTTATTTGTTGGTTTTCGTGAAATTCTTGTGAACTTCGCAAGGTACGAATGATGTTATTTGAAAAGTTTCGAGTACATCGATGATGAAAGTGTAAAATCAAACATATATTCGAATAATACACTTAATTTATTATGAATTGGATTTTTATTGAATTGAGACAGAGATTGTAATTAACGATGGTTAAGTTACGGATGAAGGACGTACATCATTGCATATTTGTAATATGAACTAACTGAGTAGTTAAGATTCACACATAATAGCTTAGTACGGGAAAATTAATTATGGTTTTAAAATTTATACATATAAAATATACATATAAATCTTTCGATTGGAAATGAGTTAATACTTCATAACTCGTTGATGCAATATATTTATTGTTGATTCGTAATGATGTCCACAATGATTCTTGAACTGACAGAGTTTGTGATGTTACAGGTGCTGTTGATTCTGACGATACTGACGGCACTGACCGTGTTGATGATGCAACGGTCCTGTTGATGCTGTTGGTAAAACAATTCTAGCTTGTAAATCGTACACCATTTTCGATCAAAGTTTCTACTCTACCATCTCCGTTCACTCATCCAATTTACGGTCAGATTTAAATAATCTCTAAGATTTTGGAGATTACATAACTGCCGCAGTGATATCTCTTCAATGAAGTTTATGAATTAATACTTCATCGTTTGTTGTTGTTGATACTCCTGGATATTTACAGGGCGTATGACGTTGATGTTTGAGATACAGATTGTGATGTTGCGGTGTGGGATGTGGATGTTGTTGTTGGTGGTGATGGTACTGTTGGTGTTGCTGATGGTGGTACTGTTTTTGCTGCTGGTGCTGCTGTTGGTTTTTGTAACCTTTGCACCATATTCTCCAAAGCCACTACCCGAGCGCGAAGCTCGTTGACTTCTTCTATTACACCGGGGTGATTGTCGGTTCGGACGAGCGGATAAATAAAATCTAGAATTTGGTGTAGTATATAATCATGACGAGGTACTCTAGAAATAAGAGAGAAAATGGTGTTTCGAATAGGTTCGCCGGTAAGTGCTTCAGGTTCTTCGCCAAGAGGGCAATGTGGTGGATGGAAGGGATTACCTTCTTCTTGTCTCCAATGATTAAGGAAACTACGAACCCATCCCCAATTCATCCAGAATAGATGATGACTAATTGGTTGATCCATTCCGGTCATACTGCTTTCGAAACTTGAGTGGGATTCCATTTCGGAATCCGAGGGACTTGAACTAATGACGAATTCCATTTCGTACGATTGAATAAAGAATTTTTCGATATGAAATGATTTTTTAGCTATCGGGTGGTATTCTAATTATATAGAGCAAAAGGTTTCGTAGATTACGGAGGAATTTACGGAATATGTCAGGCAAAGTTTACAGTAACAGATACGCTAAGATATGAATTAACATATACGCTAAGATATGAATTTTGTCTATACACTATTCATGCAATCAATGCAATAAGATGTATCTAGACTAAGAATGATAAGCAGGTAATTTTCGACAAAAATGATGAGCAAAACTTTTGACATGCAGACACGGTCGAAGTCCAGACTCACTAATGCATCCTAACGACTATCAGTTAGACACACTAATGTAGACCTGGTTCGCTAAGACCACCTCTCTGATACCAACTGAAAGGACCCGTTCATATACATTATAAACGATTCACAATAGTTGATTACATCGCGAGGTATTTGACCTCTATATGATACATTTTACAAACATTGCATTCGTTTTTAAAAGACAAACTTTCTTTAAAACGAAAGTTGATGACATGCACACCATTTCATAATACATCCAACTATAATTGGCTTAATAATAATCTTGATGAACTCAATGACTCGAATGCAACGTCTTTCAAAATATGCCATGAATGACTCCAAGTAATATCCTTAAAATGAGCTAATGCACAGCGGAAGATTTCTTTAATACCTGAGAATAAACATGCTTTAAAGTGTCAACCAAAAGGTTGGTGAGTTGATAGGTTTATCATAACAATCATTTCAATATATTAATAGACCACAAGATTTCCGTTTATAAATATATGTACACTCGCAAGTGTATAAAAGTATTCTATAAGTTGTAGGCACCCGGTAACAAGCCTTACCGTTCATGTTTTACCCTCTGAAGTACACCAGATCAGGTGTGTTTAAAATAACCTCGAAGTACTAAAGCATCCCATAGTCAGGATGAGGTTTGTCAGGCCCAATAGATCTATCTTTAGGATTCGCGCCTACCGTACATAGACAAGTAGTTTAATGTTACCAAGCTAAGGGTATATTTCTGGTTTAAACCCACATAGAATTAGTTTTAGTACTTGTGCCTATTTTGTAAAACAGATATAAAACAGCGCATGTATTCTCAGCCCAAAAATATACATAAAAAGGGAGTAATGAAACTCACAATACTGTATTTCGTAGTAAAAATACATATAACGTCATTTAACAAGTGCAAGGTTGGCCTCGGATTCACGAACGTATCAATATTGAGATTCAATATTGCAGGAAAGTACGTAGACGCAACGGAGATGATAAACACTAGATTGACCTCACGAGCATACCCATGAACCATACCCATCACCTCCATAGCTATAACCTATAGTTTCCTTAGCTTCGACTCATTCAAAAAACTATTTTGAAATCACTCGGACAGCACTCCGTCATAATATTTCATGTATACTAATAATATCTTGAAATAATACAGAGCAAATATATATATATATATATATATATATATATATATATATATATATATATATATATATATATATATATATATATATATATATATATATATATATATCGATTGAGGGAGTTTAGAGAAATATATTTTCAAGTTTCTATGAAATAATGAAACCTATTGAATTCTATTTATAATAGATTTTTGAATTATTAAAGTATGAATTATTAAAGTGAATTATTAAAGTATGAATTATTAAAGTGAATTATTAAAGTATGAATTATTAAAGTGAATTATTAAAGTATGAATTATTAAAGTGAATTATTAAAGTTAAAGTAAAGTAAAAGTAAAGTAAAGGTAAAGTTAAAATATAGTAAAAGTATAAAAACTATGTATGTATAATACGCGTATAAATATATATAATATTAATTTAAATCGTTATATATATTTAATGAAATAAAATATAAATATCGTTATATTTATTATACTGGTTAAGTAATGAGTTGTCAAAAGTGATTCTAGATATTTATAAAAGTTATATACATTTTAATAATAAAGTTCTTTTTAAACTGAAAACGTCTTTGTACGTTTGAAAATAGATTAATATAATATTATGGAAACCAATTCTCCACTAACTTTTGTCTAACTTTCGTAAATGACACTTTTTGTTTTTATTTATTAATAGCTTTACAAATTATTCTGAATATCGTTAAGAGGAATAGATTTTCTCAAATCATGTGGACCTTTCAACAGAGACTTGTAATCATAATTCAATGTTTCTGATAATTCAATCATTTAATATATATATTTTTTTAATTTCCTGGAAAATCATATTGAAAAAAATACGTTCGTGTAAAGTATTATACGTTTAATACTTTATTAATATTCTCAAGTTATAATATATATATATATATATACATATACATATCTATTTATATATAACGGTTCGTGAATTGTCGGAATTTGGTCGAGGTTATAATGAATATATGAACACAGTTTAAAATTCTTGAGATTTAACTTAACAAACTTTGCTTATCGTGTCGGAATAATATAAAGATTAAAGTTTAAATTTGGTCGGAAATTTCTAGGTCATCACAAAAACCTACCAGCTTCAGCAACAGCACCGGCAACACCAGTACCACCAATAACATAAGCCTCAACATCACACGCCTCAACATCACAATCTTTACCTCTAGCATAATCTTCGTTCTACATCTTGTTCTACATCGGTTATCTTCGTTCTTTATGATGATTATGTAATCTCTAATGTTTTAAAGATTATGTATTCTAGTTCTAACGGTAAATCAAATGAGTTAATATTATATCTACTCATTAAATCCATGATTACATCTGAAGAAAATATATATGTATATATATTTTCATAAAGATTGTAATTAAAAATTCTTTTGTACAAACTGTTAATGGTGAAAATATTTTAACGGGTAGGTAATACCCGAGGAATATTTAAATTTCACGTTAATAAGTTACACTGTACATTTTTTCAAATCAGATTCAACAGTCATTTATTATCCTACTTACAACCACCGATATACGTATTCGTTCACCGCAGAATAACCATTTTCATTCAATTTCATATTTAGATTTTGACCTATCAGAATCTAACAAGTGGCATAATGAAGAAAACATGTGACAAAATAAAATTTGTTAGAAACAAACGAATTAACTATGAGAAAAATTTTGTTAAGAATCCACGCTAACTGTTTCCAGCTAACTGTTCCTAGCTAACTGATTACATTTTATTTATCGCAGTTTAATTATCGCAATTTAATTATCGCAATTTTATTTATCGTCATTTAATTTCTGTTATTTACTTTACGCACTTTATTTATCGTCATTTAATTTCTGTTATTTATTTTACGCACTTTAAATATCGAGACACGTATACAAAGTTTTGACATATCATATCGACGCATCTATATATATTATTTGGAATAACCATAGACACTCTATATGCAGTAATGCTTGAGTTAGCTATACAGGGTTGAGGTTGATTCTACAATAATATATATACTTTGAGTTGTGATCGAGTCTGAGACATGTACACGGGTCACGATACGTATTAATTAATTCAAATATTATATATTAAGCTATATATGAATTATTGGACTGTTAACTGTGGACTATTAACTGTGGACTACTAACATTGGACAATTAAAATGAATTAAAATACTGATTATAACATATGAAACTAAACAATTCTTCAAGCTTGCCACTTGATTTCATCTTAAACCTCATTTGTATCTTGACGATTACAATCTGCGTTCAAACCTTTCATGATTCTTGAAAACACCTCAATCGAGATGATGAACCAACCGCACTTCATCTACGAATGAAAAGATTGATGAATATAGTTATGCACATGAAAAACTCTCGGAAATTGAGAAAACATTTAACACAAAGCTGTGCTAATTCCTTTAGCGTTATTATTACCAAAAATAACTTTGCAACTTCTGTTCGAGATAGCCATATTTGTCACAGCTCCAGCAAATCAACTTCGACTTTTCGTTCGAAACAACCTTATTATAACTTTGATATATATGCATGCTCTTTATTGTTACCGGGGAACCTTTTATATTTCACCATGTTACCATCAGCGTTTAATCATCTAAAAACACAATTCTCCTGAAACCACCTCGGATTGATAACCAATGATTCAGATATCGTAGCATTAAATGCAGAGGAAACAAAAAAATTGTAGATGGTTTAAACGGCCAAAAGTTTGATGATAAAGAAGGGAGTATTAGGAACGCTCGATAGAAAATTTGGTACTAAAAAAAACAAATTGAGCAAACCATGAAGGAGACCAAGGCCAAATACAAGGACCATACCATATATTCAAAGAATCCAGATAATTCTGGATCCGATGAAACCTTCAACGAATATCTTGCTCCGTACTCATGTTAAAATCTTGCATAAAATCTTTCTTCATCAACCATCGAACTTAGAAATTCCGAAATATCATCATAAATATCTTCGATATTTCTGAAGATATTTTCATAAATATTCTCGTCCGAAATTATTTATCTTTTCGTGCTATCTATATTACATCATAAAGGAAACTACTTTAGTTTCTAAATTTCTTTAAAAATTTGAGTTTGAATTATGAATGATTTTGAAGTAGTGTTGGAAATTGATGCATGAGTTAGTATAATATAATGACACTTGATCAACATGATTATATTACAGTAAGTCATGCTGAGTTTCTAATGAAACGTGATGATTCACAGATCCTACCGTCATCATGTGCCATATTACACGACTCTTACATTTTATCTAATCTATAAACACATCAAGAACATATTTTCTTGATAGTTCTATCTTTTCTCTTAAATTCTGGTAATTTGACCAATCAAGATCGTGCTATTACAATCCCTCTTTTAGAACATTAGTCATGTTCATTCAAAACTCCATACTTACGAATTCTGGACCATTATTCGCTTGACTTAAAGTCGGAAAGAGAAAATAAAAGGATGGAAGTCCAAAATATAAAGGAAACGAAGGGAGTGGATTATAGTGAAATATCAGATAGAGCAATCAAGACAGATCATCGCATTTAACCAAAGAAGATCCTAGTTTCCTTAATTACCGAAGAAACAAATCTTATTACGAAGATTTTCTTTAAATCCCTTGAATCCCGGAATTCAAACCATGACTACGTCAAAAGTTATGACGAAACTTATTTTTCTTATTCCACTATTTTATGATAGCTTCACTCGTACTCTTCACATAAACGATTTATTTTATCCATATCACTCACTGATGATAAAACTCTAAAATTCCAGCTCGTATGCGTCATGAAACCATACTTATTGTCAGCCATGACCATTCCAATCAAATTTTGAGACGAAATTTCTTTAACGGGTAGGTACTGTGACGACCCGGAAATCTCCAACCAAATTTAAACTTAAACTTTATATGATTTCGACACGATAAGCAAAGTCTGTAATGTTGAGTCTCAAAAATTTTGAACTGTTTCATATATTCATTTGACCTTCGACTGTTCTCGACGATTCACGAACAACTATTTGTAAATAGATAAATATATATTTCAATATATATGGATAGGTATATATTTGAAGACTAAATTTAAAATATTATATGCTTTAGTTAACTATGTAAAATAAAAATATAATATAATATTATTACTAAAATAAATACACACACACACACACACATATATATATATATATATAAAGTATATTAAAAATAAATATTAAATGATTGTAATACTCGTTGGACGTTTCGTTTATTATTTAGAGAAGTTTAATTCGAACTTAGATGATTTTAAAATAAACGGTGATTCGAAAATGAGTTCTATAAATTTTAGACTTATTAAAAATGTATCTAGGAACTATTTGTTAAGTTTTAACACTTTTTATATTTTACCCAGAAATGAGAGGGAGAGATGATGTAATTTTTATTAAACAAATTAAGGATCGAATTTTATACCATAATGACCAAAATAAATAAATAAGGTTAATTTAAAATTTTGGGATTTTTCCAAAGACTTTTATCCGCCCCTAATTTCAAATAGTGCACGATACCCGGTCCGTGAAGAAGTTTCGGCAGAGGAAAAATCCATGTACATCGCTGGTTACTGTTCCAATCATTCACTTATTAATTAATATAATTATTATTAATATTAAATATTATAAATATTACATAATAAATATCTATATATCTTTACGTATGTGTATCAAAGGGAGGGGAGGAGAAAACCATCTTCCTCACCGAGAGCACCACGAAGCCACCATCATAACAAACCATCATGAACATCACTATGTTTCTATTTTCGTTTCGTGACCCATCAATACAACACCACCATCACCTTCTAATCACCACCGTAATACACCACTACCCTACAACCTTCCACTACCATCAAACACCACAGCCACCAAACAACCACCATGGACAACTTCTACTTTTTGTTTCCTAAGAACACCACTCAAACCCACTAAACCTCCTACGGTATTATATTTTTTTTTCTCTTCTTTCTTGTAATGAACACAAATAAACCGTCACCGTCCTTGGCCACCACTTCGACACCCTACATCATCAACCGTCCACATCAAATACCAACCATGAGCTTCCTTCCTGTTTTCTTTTTCCCTATTTCTTTTCATATTTGAACATAGCCCATCCTAAAACCTATTTTTTTAGTTCCTGCAAGTGATCGAATTTTCGCTATTTTTCTATTTCAGTTTGATACAAACCAGGAACCACAATCATTTATGTTTTTCCATTGTGAGTTTCTTCACCAGGTCACCACCACAAAACCACCCCCACCCTTGTCGATATTATTTTTTTCTGTTTCTTCTCTAACCCAATCACTGTTAGAGTTGCAAACCACTATCGAAAAACGCCACCTGCAAATCTCTTTGTTGCTACTGTTATCTCGCCATTGCTACTGTTCGAGTGCAGTGAGGACGATGGAGAAGACGCGAAACAGAAAGAGATGATGATGAGTTAAAGGAGACGATGAATAGTAATAGGATAGGAAATCGAAATTGATGAAGATGAAGGATAACGATTGGTATAATGACGGTTTACAGATGAAAAGAAGATGATTAATATTGTGAACGGTCCCTGCTATTCACTTTTCTATTTCCTATTTTTTTCTGTCGAAGTTACCACAACAACTGGAACCCCATGTTTTTATTTTTGGAACCGTGGGCTTAATCGATTGTTGGCCACCAGTTCTTATTAGAATTAAATCAAAAAGAGGATTAGGCTAGCATATATTGGGTATAGGTTATTGTTGTTGGTCCGACAGAGGAAAACGGGAAGAGACAGGTTAAATCGATTTTAGTTATGGTTTAAAACAGAAACACGAGTTTGGCAGAGTGGTTCGTGTGTTAGCGATTTAGCGAGAGGTCACGGGTTCGAGCCCTGCTTGAGGCATTTTATTTTTAGGAAAGCTTTAAAGGTAGTTATTATTATTATTATTATTATTATTATTATTATTATTATTATTATTATTATTATTATTATTATTATTATTATTATTATTATTATTATTATTATTATTATTATTATTATTGTTATTGTTATTGTTATTGTTATTGTTATTGTTATTAGTATTATAACTATTACTATTATTATTACTAATACATGTATCAAGTATCATTTATTATTATTATTATGATTATGGTTACAATTATGATTATTATTAGTAATAATATTAAGTACCAAGTATTATTATATTTATTATCATTACAATTATTATTTCAAGTATTATTATTATTAGTAAACATTATTATTATCATTATTAGTATTTTTATTATTAAAAATTATTATTTTTACAACTATAATATTATTAATATCATTTTTACAACAAGTATCATCATTATTATTATTACAACGATATCATTATAAAAATAATCAATTTTTTGTAAAATATCATTAAAATTATCATATTAAAAACTAATATTTTTATTATTACTATTATTACTACCATTATTATTATTATTATTATTATTATTATTATTATTATTATTATTATTATTATTATTATTATTATTATTATTATTATATTACAACAAATAAAGATTTTGTACATAAAATATACTTATTATATGTACTATAATTTTATTAATATTTTATATAACTATATATCAAATATATTAACATTTATATATAAATGCATACATATAACAAACTATTTATTCTTAAATCTAATACTAATCATATAATATATATATATAGATATATTAATATAACTAAATGTATAAATATTAATTATTTTAAATATATATACAAAATAAATATATATAACATATAATTTAAGGTATAATATATATATATATAACTAAAGAACGTGTTTTAAAAAGAATGTAGTATAAAACTTCATATAACTACAAACACATAAATACTATATAATTAATAAATGAAATTATGTGATTTTCATTATATGTTTTAATAGATATATAATTGAATATAAGTTCGTGAATTCGAGGCCAACCCTACACTTGTTCAATGTCGTCATATGTATTTTTACTACAAAATACAATATAGTGAATTCATTTGATTCCCTTTTACTCTTTACATTTTTGGGACTGAGAATACATGCGCTACTTTATAACCGATTTACAACTGTTTTATTCAATACTTTTACAATCTATATTTTTGGAATACATGAGATGCTTTTATAAATGTTTGACGAGATAGACACAAGCAAAACATTCCTCGAATGAATTATTATGCAGACAGAAGTTCTGTGGATTATTATTGAATTAGTTGGACGTGATAATTGCCACTAATTGTTGTGAATATTTCCCCTGATTATTATTGCTTGGTAACCTAAGAATTAGAAACATGTATGGCCCTAATTCACGCGAATCCTAAAGGTAGCTACTGTAGTGACCCGAACTTTTCCATGTTTATATATATATTAAATGAAATTGTTATTTACATGATTAAGTGTTTCCAACATGTTAAGCAATCAAACTTGTTAAGACTTGATTAATTGAAATAGGTTTCATATAGACAATTGACCACCCAAGTTGACCGGTGATTCACGAACGTTAAAACTTGTAAAAACTATACGATGACATATATATGGTTATATATATAGTTAACATGATTTTATTATAAGTATGTATCTCATTAGGTATTTTAACAATGAGTTATATACATAAAAATGAGACTATTAATTTAAGAAACTCGAAAACGATATATATAACGATTATCGTTATAACAACGTCTTACTAGGTACATATTAATCATATTAAGATATTGATACACTTGGTTAATTATGTTAAATGATAAGTAAATATATTATTAAGTGTATTAACAATGAAATACATAGGTAAAAATAAGACTACTAACTTAATGATTTCGAAACGAGACATATATGTAACGATTATCGTTGTAACGACATTTAACTGTATATATATCATACTAAGATATATTATATATCATAATATCATGATAATATAACAATTTAACATCTCATTTGTTATAATAAACAATGGGTTAACAACATTCAACAAGATCGTTAACCTAAAGGTTTCAAAACAACATTTACATGTAACGACTAACGATGGCTTAACGACTCAGTTAAAATGTATATACATGTAGTGTTTTAATATGTATTCATATACTTTTGAAAGACTTCAAGACACTTATCAAAATACTTCTACTTAACAAAAATGCTTACAATTACATCCTCGTTCAGTTTCATCAACAATTCTACTCGTATGCACCCGTATTCGTACTCGTACAATACACAGCTTTTAGATGTATGTACTATTGGTATATACACTCCAATGATCAGCTCTTAGCAGCCCATATGAGTCACCAAACACATGTGGGAACCATCATTTGGCAACTAGCATGAAATATCTCATAAAATTACAAAAATATGAGTAATCATTCATGACTTATTTACATGAAAACAAAATTACATATCCTTTATATCTAATCCATACACCAACGACCAAAAACACCTACAAACACTTTCATTATTCAATTTTCTTCATCTAATTGATCTCTCTCAAGTTCTATCTTCAAGTTCTAAGTGTTCTTCATAAATTCCAAAAGTTCTAGTTTCATAAAATCAAGAATACTTCCAAGATTGCACGTTTACTTCCAAGTTTTCTAAATCCATTCCAAGTAATCATCCAAGATCAAGAAACCTTTGTTACTTACAGTAGGTTATCTTTCTAATACAAGGTAATAATCATATTCAAACTTTAATTCAATTTCTATAACTATAACAATCTTATTTCGAGTGGAAATCTTACTTGAAATTGTTTTCGTGTCATGATTCTGCTTCAAGAACTTTCAAGCCATCCAAGGATCCTTTGAAGCTAGATCTATTTTTCTCATTTCCAGTAGGTTTATCCAAGGAACTTGAGGTAGTAATGATGTTCATAACATCATTCGATTCAAACATATAAAGCTATCTTATTCGAAGGTTTAAACTTGTAATCACTAGAACATAGTTTAGTTAATTCTAAACTTGTTCGCAAATAAAAGTTAATCCTTCTAACTTGACTTTTAAAATCAACTAAACACATGTTCTATATCTATATGATATGCTAACTTAATGATTTAAAACCTGGAAACACGAAAGACACTGTAAAACTGGATTTACGCCGTAGTAGTAACACCGCGGGCTGTTTTGGGTTAGTTAATTAAAAACTATGATAAACTTTGATTTAAAAGTTGTTATTCTGGGAAAATGATTTTTATTATGAACATGAAACTATATCCAAAAATTATGGTTAAACTCAAAGTGGAAGTATGTTTTCTAAAATGGTCATCTAGGCGTCGTTCTTTCGACTGAAATGACTACCTTTACAAAAACGACTTGTAACTTATTTTTCCGACTATAAAACTATACTTTTTCTGTTTAGATTCATAAAATATAGTTCAATATGAAACGATAGCAATTTGATTCACTCAAAACGGATTTAAAATGAAGAAGTTATGGGTAAAACAAGATTGGATAATTTTTCTCATTTTAGCTACGTGAAAATTGGTAACAAATCTATTCCAACCATAACTTAATCAACTTGTATTGTATATTATGTAATCTTGAGATACCATAGACACGTATACAATGTTTCGACCTATCATGTCGACACATCTATATATATTTCGGAACAACCATAGACACTCTATATGTGAATGTTGGAGTTAGCTATACAGGGTTGAGGTTGATTCCAAAATATATATAGTTTGAGTTGTGATAAATACTGAGATACGTATACACTGGGTCGTGGATTGATTCAAGATAATATTTACTAACGAGGACAGCTGACTTAATAAACTTAAAACATCAAAATATATTAAAAGTGTTGTAAATATATTTTGAACATACTTTGATATATATGTATATATTATTATAGTTCGTGAATCAATCAGTGGCCAAGTCTTACTTCCCGACGAAGTAAAAATCTCACTTTTAAAATCTAATATTTTTGGGATGAGAATACATGCAGGTTTTATAAATGATTTACAAAATAGACACAAGTACATGAAACTACATTCTATGGTTGAATTATCGAAATCGAATATGCCCCTTTTTATTAAGTCTGGTAATCTAAGAATTAGGGAACAGACACCCTAATTGACGCGAATCCTAAAGATAGATCTATTGGGCCTAACAAACCCCATCCAAAGTACCGGATGCTTTAGTACTTCGAAATTTATATCATATCCGAAGGGTGTCCCGGAATGATGGGGATATTCTTATATATGCATCTTGTTAATGTCGGTTACCAGGTGTTCACCATATGAATGATTTTTATCTCTATGTATGGGATGTGTATTGAAATATGAAATCTTGTGGTCTATTGTTACGATTTGATATATATAGGTTAAACCTATAACTCACCAACATTTTTGTTGACGTTTAAAGCATGTTTATTCTCAGGTGAATACTAAGAGCTTCCGCTGTTGCATACTAAAATAAGGACAAGATTTGGAGTCCATGTTTGTATGATATTGTGTAAAAACTGCATTCAAGAAACTGATTTCGATGTAACATATTTGTATTGTAAACCATTATGTAATGGTCGTGTGTAAACAGGATATTTTAGATTATAATTATTTGATAATCTACGTAAAGCTTTTTAAACCTTTATTTATGAAATAAAGGTTATGGTTTGTTTTAAAAATGAATGCAGTCTTTGAAAAATGTCTCATATAGAGGTCAAAACCTCGCAATGAAATCAATTAATATGGAACGTCTTTAATCAATAAGAACGGGACATTTCAGTTGGTATCCGAGCGTTGGTCTTAGAGAACCAGAAAATTTGCATTAGTGTGTCTTATCGAGTTTGTTAGGATGCATTAGTGAGTCTGGACTTCAACCGTGTTTTCTTTAAAAATGATTGCTTAACATTTTTGTTGGAAACTATATATTATTAACATGTATATATTATGTGATATATTAATCTCTTAACATGTTTGATATTGT
Source organism: Rutidosis leptorrhynchoides (assembly GCF_046630445.1). Lineage (NCBI taxonomy): Eukaryota > Viridiplantae > Streptophyta > Magnoliopsida > Asterales > Asteraceae > Rutidosis > Rutidosis leptorrhynchoides. Next base: position 85,486,236 of record NC_092343.1, read on the forward strand.
GTGATAGATGTCTACCTCTAGCACAAATCCCATTGACTCACCTAATAATAACGAAGAGTCGAATATGTATTGGACTGATTCAGAAGTTCCCGAAGAAGAACCGGAAGAAGAATCAGAACCGGAAGAAGAATCAGAACCGGAAGAGGAGGAACCGGAGGAGGAAATAGAACCGGTGGGGGAAATAATAAAACGGTTAAATAAAAGAAAATCCTCAACCAACCAACCAAGGTTAATTATGGTCAATGGTGTTTCCGCCAAGGAAGCAAAATATTGGGAGGATTACCAATTCTCCGATGAATCGGATTCCGACGAGAATTCCGATGATGTTATAGAAATTACCCCAACTGAATTTAAAAAGGCAAAAGAAAATAATAAGGGAAAGGGCATAAAAATAGAGAAATCTAATTCCAACCCCGATTAACTTTATATGTATCGTCAACCCCCGAAGCCCTTAAGTTGTAACAATGACCCGGGAACCTCTAAACCACCAGGTTTTTCTAAACCGTTGTGGAAAACGACAGCTCGTATTAGGGGAACATCATATATCCCTAGAAACTTGGCAAAACGAACCAAAACCGAAGAAGAAGAAACGAGCGAGTTGGAATAAGATAGTTGTATTCGTGTGGTGTAATATATGTAATATAGTGTGCTTATGCTTTATGATATATGTAAAAATTGCTTGTATTAATAAGTATTTTTTTTATGAATCTAACTCTTGTCTATTTTACAGTATAAAAACACAAAATAGATAGACAACCCAATATTTTAAGAGACCTACCCGGAGACATGATTGATGAAATCTTGTCTAGAGTCGGTCAGAATTCTTCGGCACAACTATTTACGGCGAAATCAGTTTGTAAGACATTCGAAGAACGTTCCAAGAATGTCTTGGTTTATAAGAGACTTTCGTTTGAAAGATGGGGGATATCACATTGGGAAACCCATAAGTTACGATGTGTTTACTTTGACGCATATATTGCGGGGAACCCAAATGCTATTTTACGCAACGGGTTAAGAAATTATTTTGACTCAATGTATCCGAATATAGGACTTCATGATTTAGAAAAAGCGGCTAACATGCAACATAAAGAAGCATGCTATGTTTACGGGTTAGTAATGTTCGCTTCTTACCAAAGTGAGAAAAAGAACATCGGGCTACAACTATTAAACAAAACGTTCCCACAAGTGACGGAGTCGGTAATTGGGGTAAGAAATGAGGTTTTTACGTTATTACGAGACTGTTGGTCATTACGTAACCCTCGTCCCTTTGACGAAGTTACAACACGCTGTCTTATCAACGGCCATAACGGTTATGTTCTACAAGACCAAGGATGGGAAGTAGTCCTAGTAAAACCAGAATGCATGACTTGTTTCTGGACGTTTGAATTACGTGTCTTTATTGCCTTTGCTGAATGACTTGTGTACTAGCTAGAATTATCTTCACAACTATCTTGTATCAAAGTTATTGTGTGCTATATTTCATGCTTTATGTTAAATAAGCGGTATTGTAAGTTTGTAAAATATTGTATAAAAGTTTGAACGCGAAATATTATTATAATCTGTTTTTCATATAGAATTGTAGTAGTTGAATTGTATATTAGCTACTAAGTATGAACTTAACGGGTAGGTACTACCCGAATTTAAACTTATAAAACGCGAATATGAAGAAAAAGCTTTTATAAATGAGTTCATATTATGCTACGAAATACTATTAACTACTATTAATATTCTGTATGATTAACTTGTTCCATTTGACTATTTTGAAGGAAATGGCACCGAATACTCGACACACCGTGAATATGAATGAAGAGGAATTCCGTACTTTTCTAGCTTCAAACATAGCCGCAGTACAGGCTGCGCTACATACCAACAATAACCTTGGATCTAGCAGTACAGGAAATCGTGTAGGATGCACCTACAAAGAATTCACTGCCTGCAAACCTTTGGAATTTGATGGAACCGAAGGACCGATCGGATTGAAACGGTGGACTGAGAAGGTCGAATCGGTTTTTGCCATAAGTAAGTGTACTGAAGAGGACAAAGTGAAGTACGCTACGCATACCTTCACAGGTTCTGCGTTAACATGGTGGAATACCTATCTAGAGCAAGTGAGACAAGATGATGCGTACGCACTACCGTGGTCAGCATTCAAGCACTTGATGAACGAGAAGTACCGTCCCAGAACCGAGGTCAATAAGCTCAAGACAGAACTTAGAGGGTTACGAACCCAAGGATTTGATATTACCACGTACGAAAGACGATTCACAGAATTGTGCCTATTGTGTCTGGGAGCGTTCGAAGATGAGGAAGAGAAGATCGACGCGTTTGTGAAAGGATTACCGGAAAGAATCCAAGAAGATATAAGTTCACATGAGCCCGCCTCCATACAACAGGCATGTAGAATGGCTCACAAACTAGTGAACCAGATTGAGGAAAGAATTAAAGAACAGACGGCTGAAGAGGCCAATGTGAAGCAAGTCAAAAGAAAGTGGGAGGAAAATGGTGATAAGAATCACCAATACAACAACAGCAGCAATTACAATAATAATCGCAACAATTATCCCAACAATCGCAACATCAATCGCAACTACAACAAACTTCCCAACAACAACAACAACAACGACAACAACAACAACAACAACAACTACAACAATCATCCCAACAACAATAACAACCGCAACAACAACAATAATCAGAAGCAGCTATGCCAAAGGTGCGAAAAGTATCACTTGGGGTTCTGCACCAAATTTTGCAACAAGTGTAAAAGAAATGGTCATAGCGCAGCGAAGTGTGAGGTCTACGGACAAGGGGTTAACAGAACGAAAGGAACAAATGGTGTCGGAACAAGTAATGGCGGAGCAAGTAGTGTCGGAGCAAGTTATGCCAATGTAGTTTGTTATAAATGTGGAAAACCAGGCCACATTATTAGAAATTGCCCGAACCAGGAGAAAACGAATGGACAAGGCCGCGGAAGAGTTTTCAATATTAATGCGGCAGAGGCACAGGAAGACCCGAAGCTTGTTACGGGTACGTTTCTTATTGACAATAAATCTGCTTACGTTTTATTTGATTCGGGTGCAGATAGAAGCTATATGAGTAGAGATTTTTGTGCTAAATTAAGTTGTCCATTGACGCCGTTGGATAGTAAATTTTTACTCGAATTAGCAAACGGTAAAATAATTTCAGCAGATAATATATGCCGGAATCGAGAAATTAAACTGGGTAGCGAAATATTTAAGATTAATTTGATACCAGTAGAGTTAGGGAGTTTTGATGTAATAGTTGGCATGGACTGGCTGAAGAAGGTGAAAGCAGAGATCGTATTTTATAAAAATGCAATTCGCATTGTACGAGAAGAAGGAGAACCCTTAATGGTGTACGGAGAAAAGGGCAACATGAAGCTACATCTTATTAATAATTTTAAGGCACAAAAACTAATAAGAAAAGGTTGCTATGCTGTTCTAGCACACGTCAAGAAAGTACAAACTGAAGAAAAGAGCATCAATGATGTTCCCGTCGCAAAAGAATTTCCCGATGTATTTCCGAAAGAATTACCGGGACTACCTCCACATCGATCTGTTGAATTTCAAATAGATCTTGTACCAGGAGCTGCACCAATAGCTCGTGCTCCTTATAGACTCGCACCCAGCGAGATGAAAGAACTGCAAAGCTAACTGCAAGAACTATTAGAACGTGGTTTCATTCGATCAAGCACATCACCATGGGGAGCTCCTGTTTTGTTTGTCAAGAAGAAGGATGGTACATTTAGGTTGTGTATTGACTACAGAGAGTTGAACAAACTTACCATCAAAAACCGTTATCCACTGCCAAGAATTGACGACTTATTTGATCAACTACAAGGCTCGTCGGTTTATTCGAAGATCGATTTACGTTCTGGATATCATCAAATGCGAGTAAAGGAGGATGATATTCCAAAAACTGCTTTTAGGACGCGTTATGGTCATTACGAGTTTATGGTTATGCCGTTTGGATTGACTAACGCACCAGCTATGTTCATGGACCTTATGAACCGAGTGTGTGGGCCATATCTTGACAAGTTTGTCATTGTTTTCATCGATGACATACTTATTTACTCAAAGAATGATCAAGAGCACGAAGAACATTTGAGAAAAGTGCTAGAAGTATTGAGGAAAGAAAAACTGTACGCTAAGTTTTCAAAGTGTGCATTTTGGTTGGAAGAAGTTCAATTCCTCGGTCACATAGTGAACAAAGAAGGTATCCAGGTGGACCCGGCAAAGATCGAAACCGTTGAAAAGTGGGAAACCCCAAAAACTCCGAAGCATATACGTCAATTTTTAGGATTGGCTGGTGACTACAGAAGATTCATCCAAGATTTCTCCAAAATAGCAAAACCCTTGACTGCATTAACGCATAGAGGGAAGAAATTTGAATGGAAGGATGAACAAGAGAAGGCGTTTCAATTATTGAAGAAAAAGCTAACTACGGAACCTATATTGTCATTGCCTGAAGGGAATGATGATTTTGTGATTTATTGTGACGCATCAAAGCAAGGTCTCGGTTGTGTATTAATGCAACAGACGAAGGTGATTTATTATGCGTCTAGACAATTGAAGATTCACGAGCAAAATTATACGACGCATGATTTGGAATTAGGCGCGGTTGTTTTTGCATTAAAGACTTGGAGGCACTACTTATATGGGGTAAAAAGTATTATATATACCGACCACAAAAGTCTTCAACACATATTTAATCAGAAACAACTGAATATGAGGCAGCGTAGGTGGATTGAATTGTTGAATGATTACGACTTTGAGATTCGTTACCACCCGGGGAAGGCAAATTTGGTAGCCGACGCTTTGAGCAGAAAGGACAGAGAACCCATTCGAGTAAAATCTATGAATATAATGATTCACACTAACCTTACTACTCAAATAAAGGAGGCGAAACAAGGAGTTTTAAAAGAGGGAAATTTAAAGGATGAAATACCTAAAGGATCGGAGAAGCATCTTAATATTTGGGAAGACGGAACCCGGTATAGGACTGAAAGAATTTGGGTACCAAAATTTAGAGATATGAGAGAAATGGTACTTAGAGAAGCTCATAAAACCAGATACTCAATACATCCTGGAACGGGGAAGATGTACAAGGATCTTAAGAAACATTTTTGGTGGCCAGGTATGAAAGCCGATATTGCTAAATATGTAGGAGAATGTTTGACGTGTTCTAAGGTCAAAGCTGAACATCAGAAACCATCAGGTCTACTACAACAACCTGAAATCCCGGAATGGAAATGGGAAAATATTACCATAGATTTCATTACTAAATTGCCAAGGACTGCAAGTGGTTATGATACTATTTGGGTAATAGTTGATCGTCTCACCAAGTCAGCACACTTCCTGCCAATAAGAGAAGATGACAAGATGGAGAAGTTAGCACGACTGTATTTGAAGGAAGTCATCTCCAGACATGGAATACCAATCTCTATTATCTCTGATAGGGATGGCAGATTTATTTCAAGATTCTGACAGACATTACAGCAAGCATTGGGAACTCGTCTAGACATGAGTACTGCCTATCATCCACAAACTGATGGGTAGAGCTAAAGGACGATACAAACGCTTGAAGATATGCTACGAGCTTGTGTTATTGATTTCAGAAACAGTTGGGATCGACATCTACCGTTAGCAGAATTTTCCTACAACAACAACTACCATTCAAGCATTGAGATGGCGCCGTTTGAAGCACTTTATGGTAGAAAGTGCAGGTCTCCGATTTGTTGGAGTTAAGTGGGGGATAGACAGATTACGGGTCCAGAGATAATACAAGAAACTACCGAGAAAATCATCCAAATTCAACAAAGATTGAAAACCATCCAGAGTCGACAAAAGAGCTACGCGGACAGTAAAAGAAAAGATATAGAGTTTGAAATTGGAGAAATGGTCATGCTTAAGGTTTCACCTTGGAAAGGCGTTGTTCGATTTGGTAAACGGGGGAAACTAAATCCAAGGTACATTGGACCATTCAAGATTATAGATCGTGTCGGACCAGTAGCTTACCAACTGGAGCTACCTCAACAACTCGCGGCTGTACATAACACTTTCCACGTCTCAAATTTGAAGAAATGTTTTGCTAAAGAAGATCTCACTATTCCGTTGGACGAAATCCAAATCAATGAAAAACTTCAATTCATTGAAGAACCCGTCGAAATAATGGATCGTGAGGTTAAGAGACTTAAACAAAACAAGATGTGATGACCCGAAAAATTTTGACTTATTTAAACCAATTCTCTATATGATTTAATATTTTCGACATGATAAGCAATGAATTTTGACAAGTTTTAAAACTTTTGAAAATGATTTTTTATATAACGGTTGACCACCCTGTTTGTCCAACGATTCACGAACGTCATAACATGTATTATATACATATTTTAATAAATATAAGAGTTTTCGATATATACGAATCATGCGAATAATATTTATATACGAAATGATTAAAAATTTACTATTAAACGATGCTATTTCAAATTAAAAATTTTACGTGTTAAGTCATTTTATTTTTATGATATAATTTTTGTATTTTTTTTAAGAAACGAAGTTAAAATTAATAATGTACAATTTGTAAAGCACAACGTACAACGTGTAGCTTAAATAGTTGAATTTAAATTAATTCATTTACTATTCACATAAAAACGACATGATAGAAATTATTAATTATAAGTTACATAGAATACCCCTGAAGTATTTAATAAATACGACTTTTAAAATTTTAAATTTGATTTACGTATTATATTATAACATGTCGAAGAGAATAAAAACAAGCATATAAGAGCTGTGAAAAGGGGCCATGCGATCGCATGGTTTCCCCTCACATTCCCCATGCGATCGCATGGAGCTCAGAGGCTGGCCACACTATAAAACGAGCGAAAATGATTCAATTTGTGCACTCCTTTCTTCTCTTCTTTCTCTTCTGTAAATTTTATTAATTATATTATTATTATTATTATTATTATTATTATTATTATTATTATTATTATTATTATTATTATTATTAATCTTATTATTATTATTAGTATTTTTAGATATCATTATTATTAGTATTATACATAAAATACTACGACGAGGTTATGAACGTGTCACTTTCAAAATGGGTTTCGAGCGGGATAGAGCTAAGGAAATTATGGGTTATAGCTATGGAGGTTATGGGTAATATTCGTGGGTAATATTCGCAAGTCAAACCTAGTGTTTATCATCTCCGTTACGTCAACGTACTTTCCTACAATATTGAATCTCAATATTGATACGTTGAGATCTACGATTAATTGGTAATCCGAGTTTCGGTCACATTTTGGTGAACAACTTTATATGCTGCTAAGGTGAGTTTCATAAGATCCCTTTTACTCTCTACATTTTTGGGCTGAGAATACATGCAAATGCTTTATTAACCGATATACAATATTTATATGTGTGAGTTTCATATGATCCCTTTTACTCAATATATTTTTGGGCTGAGAATACATGCGACTGTTTATAAATACTGAAAATACTAGATTTATATGCGTGAGTTTCATTTGCTCCCTTTTTAATTGCTTTTGCAATCTATATTTTTGGGCTGAGAATACATGCACTTTATTTTAAAAATGGATACAAGTACACACTAAATTCTACATCGAGTTTGAACCGAAAATCCCTTAGCTTTGGTAACTAGTAACTGCCGGTTATAAGAACTGGTGGGCGCGAGTAGTAGTATATGGATCCATAGGGCTTGATATCCCCGTCCGAGCTAGAGCACTAGCCTTTTAACGGACGTATGCTATTTGAGAAGCGTACACGTTGGTTTGCGTGTATTATTAAGATGATTTTACAAAGGGTATAAATTATATATACGTTAAGTTTAGTTACCAGGGTGCTCAATCTTGTAGAATATCTTGATAAACGTTTCTGGATGAAACAACTGAAATCTTGTGATCCACTTTTATATACAGATTATACGAAACACTAAACTATGAACTCACCAACCTTTGTGTTGACACTTATTAGCATGTTTATTCTCAGGTTTCCTAGAAGTCTTCCGCTGTTTGCTTATATGTTAGACAAGCTATGTGCATGGAGTCGTACATGGCATATTTTTCAAGGAAACGTTGCATTCACCAAATCATCACCATGTATCTTATTTTGACTGCATTGTCAAAGGAAGTACTATTGTAAACTATTATTTACGGTGATTGTCTATATGTAGAAATCATCAGATGTCGAAAAATTTTGATTTAAATAATCATTTATGGTGTGCCTTTTCAAAAGAATGCAATGTTTACAAAACGTATCATATAGAGGTCAAATACCTCGCAATGAAATTGATGAATGACGTGTTTGTCCATATGGATTTGGAACGATCGTCACAGTTGGTATCAGAGCATTGGTCCTAGCGAACCAGGTCTTGCATGAGTGTGTCTAACTGATAGTTGTTAGGATACATTAGTAAGTCTGGACTTCGACCGTGTCTGCATGTCAAAAGTTTTGCTTATCATTTTTTGTCAGAAATTACCTGCTTATCATTCCTAGTCTAGACACGTTTTACTGCATTGATTGCATGAATAGTGTATAGACAAAATTCATATCTTAGCGTACCTGTTACTGTAAACTTTTCCTGACCTCTTCCGAAAATTTCTCCGTGATTTATGGAATTTGGTATTATATATACATATGTAAATTATGTATTGAAGAATACCAAACTAAATTCTATAATCTAATTCATATCAAAAATCATCTCCCTAATTATACAAGATGGATCCCGTATCTAGTTCAAATTCCTTAAACTCTGACAGTTATTCCGATATGGATATTCACCTGAATTCCGAAGACAGTGTAACCGGAATGGATCAACCAATTAGCCATCATCTATTCTGGATGAATTGGAGATGGGTTCGTAGCCTACTTAATTATTGGAGACAAGAAGAAGGCGATCCCTTCCATCCACCACATTGCCCTCTTGGTGAAGAACCTGAAGCACTTACCGGCGAACCTGTTCGAGACACCATTTTCTCTCTCATTTCCAGAGTATCTCGTCACGATAATATACTATCTCAAATTCTGGATCTTATTCATCCGCTCGTCCGAACCACCAATCATCCCGGTGTAGTAGAAGAAGTCAATGAGCTTCGTGCTCGGGTAGTGGCTTTGGAGAATATGGTGCAAAGGTTACAAACACCAGCAGCATCACCGACATCAACAGTACCATTGACAACAACACCAACAGTACCATTACCACCACCAACAATATTCGCATCGCAAACCTTAACTTCACAATCTGTTCCACGAGCATCAACGTCATACGCACCGTAGTTACCATGAAATACCAGCAACAATAACCGATGAAGTATTAACTCATTTCCCCTAAAGAAAATTTATGTATATTTAATATATATGAATTTTGAAATCAAAACAAATATTTTCGTACTAAGCTATTACGTGTGAATCTTAACTGGTAGGTACTACTCGGTTAGTTCATATTACTAATATGCAATGATGTACATCCTTCCTTAACAACTTAACCATTGTTAACTACAATCTCTGTTTCAACTTAATGAATTCCACTTCATAATAAACCAAGTGTAGTATTCAATTACATAATTGATTTTACATTTTCATTTTCGATATACTCGAAACTTTCCAGAAAACATCATTTTTACCTTGCGAAGTTAGCAAGAGTTCCATAAGCACCAACATGATTCACTGAAGAAATATCAATAAAACTGAATAACGAAGTATTGATTACATTAGTAAAATACTCCACGAAGATTATGAAATCTTTAATGTTTTAGAGATTATTCATTTCTAATCCAGCCAAAAATTAAATGAGCTTAATATGATATTAACTCATTAAATCTTTGTTACATCTGAAGAAAATATACATACATATATTTTCATAAAGACGGTAATAAAAATTCTTTTGTGCAAAGTATTAATTGTGAAATCTTTAACGTGTAGGTAATACCCAGAAAATATATAAGTTCGCAATTAATATGTTACACTGTACATTCTTCAACTTTGATTCAAAAATTATTAACAATGCTCACAGCGATATACAATCGTTTCCATACAAATTCAATTACATATTCTGATATTGACAGAGCAGAATCCAAGTCAAGATTTAACAAGTGACATCATTCTTAGATCTCTACATCTTTCAAAGCTATACTTTGACTTCAAAACGGTGAAAGATCCTTTAGCATTGTTATTACCGAAAATAATCTTGCAATTTCTTTTCAAAGTATCCAGTTTTATCACACTTCCAACCAGTCAACTTCAACTTTTCAGATTAAGCCTTATTGTAACCTTGATATACACGTTTTGTTACTGGGAAACCTTTCATGTTCCACCACATTAGCAGTAAATTTACCAACAACTTCATTGATCTTTGACCTTCCAAAAAAATCCTTATACTCATTGAAACCGTACCATGTACTCATCCACATCTTGTAACGGCAATTGCCATACCAACTATCGGGAATTAGCAATCAGTATTTTGAAATCTTGTAGCACGTCTACGCCAACAGTTATATGTGTACATATAACAACTACCTCCTGGACTTACATACTTCGAATGTGAAGTTTCCGAAAAACACCCCAAACTACGAAACTAGTTCTCCGAATTTTGGAAAAATGTTGATGAAGCAGCAAAAACTGTAAACGACCTTAACAGTCAAAAGTTTGATGATAAAGAATAGTATGGTGGTAAAGCTGAGAAAAAGAGAAAGTTTGGAACTGGAAAACGGATTGAGCAAAGTATGAAAGAGGCTATGGATAAATCACAAGGATGAAACCTGTCTTCAAAGAATCCAAATGATTCAGTATCTGCTGAAGCCATTAATGAATACCTTGCTTCCGAATCTAAACCCTTGCGGACAATATTCTTCATCATCCTCTGATATTAGAAATTCTAAGATATCATCGTATCTTTCATTATAAATATCCTCCATATTTCTGGAGATAATTTCATAATCATTCTTATCGAAAATCAATTTTCTCTTTACAATATCTGTGTTACACCAAAAAGAAACTATTTTAGTTTCTAAATTCTGAAACTTTCAAGTTTAAAATATAAATGTTTTGAAGTAATGTTGGGAATTGAAGCATGAGTTAATATAATATAATGACACTTGATCAACGTGATTATATTACAGTAAGTCATGCTGAGTTTCTAATGGAACGTGATAAAGGTTCACATATCATACCCTCATCATGAACCATGTTACATAACTCTTTCATTCTATATAATCTCTAAAAATATCAAGAAAATATTTTCTTAATGATTCGGTCTTTTTCGAGGTATTCTGGTAATTTGACAAGTCAGATTGTACTATTACCATTTCTTTCTTAGAACATTAGTTATGTTCATCTGAAACTTCATACCTACGAATTCTGGACCATTATCCGCTTGACTTAAGGTCAGGAAGAGAAAACGAAAGCATGAAGCTCCGAAATATAATGGAGAATATAAAGCCCGATAACAACCCCGAAATTACAAACCGTGTATATCAATGCGTATAGCAATATAAAGACACGGGAGAATAAAAAACACCATAACCCCAAGGTAATAGTAGAAGAAAATAACTTCCTCTGGTGGCAGATGAAAAAGAAGAATGAAGGATACGATAGCCAGGAAAATATCAAGAATCGGAACTGGATTAAGCATTTTCACAATCTATTGGGATTTATGAAATAAGAAAGAAGATTATAGGAGTGTTGAAAATAAATGAAACGGAAGAGGTTAATTTATAGCAAAATATCAGACATAGCAATCGAGGCAGATTACGCATTTAATCAAAGAAAATCATAATTTCCGCAAATTCTGAAGAATCAAATCTTATTTAGATTATGAAGATTTTCTATTCCAGAAATCAATCGTTACTACGTCAAGAGATAAGACGCATCTCTATTCTTCATTTCACTCTTTTACGATAACTTCCCTCATACGCTTCGAGTAATTGAATTGTTTTATCCATATTATTTAATGCTGATAAAAATTCTATTTATCAACTCATATTCGTCATAAAAACATTTTTATTGTTAACCATGATGAACTCACTCAAATTTCGGGACCAAATTTCTTTAACGGGGAGGTGCTGTGATGACCCGAAAATTTTTGACTTATTTAAACCAATTCTCTATATGATTTAATATTTTCGACATGATAAGCAATGAATTTTGACAAGTTTTAAAACTTTTGAAAATGATTTTTTATATAACGGTTGACCACCCTGTTTGTCCAACGATTCACGAACGTCATAACATGTATTATATACATATTTTAATAAATATAAGAGTTTTCGATATATACGGAATCATGCGAATAATATTTATATACGAAATGATTAAAAATTTACTATTAAACGATGCTATTTCAAATTAAAAATTTTACGTGTTAAGTCATTTTATTTTTATGATATAATTTTTGTATTTTTTTTAAGAAACGAAGTTAAAATTAATAATGTACAATTTGTAAAGCACAACGTACAACGTGTAGCTTAAATAGTTGAATTTAAATTAATTCATTTACTATTCACATGAAAACGACATGATAGAAATTATTAATTATAAGTTACATAGAATACCCCTGAAGTATTTAATAAATACGACTTTTAAAATTTTAAATTTGATTTACGTATTATATTATAACATGTCGACGAGAATAAAAACAAGCATATAAGAGCTGTGAAAAGGGGCCATGCGATCGCATGGTTTCCCCTCACATTCCCCATGCGATCGCATGGAGCTCAGAGGCTGGCCACACTATAAAACGAGCGAAAATGATTCAATTTGTGCACTCCTTTCTTCTCTTCTTTCTCTTCTGTAAATTTTATTAATTATATTATTATTATTATTATTATTATTATTATTATTATTATTATTATTATTATTATTATTATTATTATTATTATTATTATTATTATTAGTATTTTTAGATATCGTTATTATTAGTATTATACATAAAATACTACGACGAGGTTATGAACGTGTCACTTTCAAAATGGGTTTCGAGCGGGATAGAGCTAAGGAAATTATGGGTTATAGCTATGGAGGTTATGGGTAATATTCGTGGGTAATATTCGCAAGTCAAACCTAGTGTTTATCATCTCCGTTACGTCAACGTACTTTCCTACAATATTGAATCTCAATATTGATACGTTGAGATCTACGATTAATTGGTAATCCGAGTTTCGGTCACATTTTGGTGAACAACTTTATATGCTGCTAAGATGAGTTTCATAAGATCCCTTTTACTCTCTACATTTTTGGGCTGAGAATACATGCAAATGCTTTATTAACCGATATACAATATTTATATGTGTGAGTTTCATATGATCCCTTTTACTCAATATATTTTTGGGCTGAGAATACATGCGACTGTTTATAAATACTGAAAATACTAGATTTATATGCGTGAGTTTCATTTGCTCCCTTTTTAATTGCTTTTGCAATCTATATTTTTGGGCTGAGAATACATGACTTTATTTTAAAAATGGATACAAGTACACACTAAATTCTACATCGAGTTTGAACCGAAAATCCCTTAGCTTTGGTAACTAGTAACTGCCGGTTATAAGAACTGGTGGGCGCGAGTAGTAGTATATGGATCCATAGGGCTTGATATCCCCGTCCGAGCTAGAGCACTAGCCTTTTAACGGACGTATGCTATTTGAGAAGCGTACACGTTGGTTTGCGTGTATTATTAAGATGATTATACAAAGGGTATAAATTATATATACGTTAAGTTTAGTTACCAGGGTGCTCAATCTTATAGAATATCTTGATAAACGTTTCTGGATGAAACAACTGAAATCTTGTGATCCACTTTTATATACAGATTATACGAAACACTAAACTATGAACTCACCAACCTTTGTGTTGACACTTGTTAGCATGTTTATTCTCAGGTTTCCTAGAAGTCTTCCGCTGTTTGCTTATATGTTAGACAAGCTATGTGCATGGAGTCGTACATGGCATATTTTTCAAGGAAACGTTGCATTCACCAAATCATCACCATGTATCTTATTTTGACTGCATTGTCAAAGGAAGTACTATTGTAAACTATTATTTACGGTGATTGTCTATATGCAGAAATCATCAGATGTCGAAAACTTTTGATTTAAATAATCATTTATGGTGTGCCTTTTCAAAAGAATGCAATGTTTACAAAACGTATCATATAGAGGTCAAATACCTCGCAATGAAATCGATGAATGACGTGTTTGTCCATATAGATTTGGAACGATCGTCACACAAGATACCGATTGTTAAGGTTCGATGGAATGCTCGTAGAGGACCCGAGTTCACCTGGGAGCATGAAGATCAGATGAAGAAGAAATACCCGCATTTATTTCCAGAAGATACGTCAACACCTCCAACTGCTTAAAATTTCGGGACGAAATTTATTTAACGGGTAGGTACTGTAGTGACCCGAACTTTTCCATGTTTATATATATATATATATTAAATGAAATTGTTATTTACATGATTAAGTGTTTCCAACATGTTAAGCAATCAAACTTATTAAGACTTGATTAATTGAAATAGGTTTCATATAGACAATTGACCACCCAAGTTGACCGGTGATTCACGAACGTTAAAACTTGTAAAAACTATACGATGACATATATATGGTTATATATATAGTTAACATGATTTTATTATAAGTATGTATCTCATTAGGTATTTTAACAATGAGTTATATACATAAAAATGAGACTATTAATTTAAGAAACTCGAAAGCGATATATATAACGATTATCGTTATAACAACGTCTTACTAGGTACATATGAATCATATTAAGATATTGATACACTTGGTTAATTATGTTAAATGATAAGTAAATATATTATTAAGTGTATTAACAATGAAATACATATGTAAAAATAAGACTACTAACTTAATGATTTCGAAACGAGACATATATGTAACGATTATCGTTGTAACGAAATTTAACTGTATATATATATATATATATATCATACTAAGATATATTATATATCATAATATAATGATAATATAACAATTTAACATCTCATTTGTTATAATAAACAATGGGTTAACAACATTCAACAAGATCGTTAACCTAAAGGTTTCAAAACAACATTTACATGTAACGACTAACGATGACTTAACGACTCAGTTAAAATGTATAAACATGTAGTGTTTTAATATGTATTCATACAATTTTGAAAGACTTCAAGACACTTATCAAAATACTTCTACTTAACAAAAATGCTTACAATTACATCCTCGTTCAGTTTCATCAACAATTCTACTCGTATGCACCCGTATTCGTACTCGTACAATACACAGCTTTTAGATGTATGTACTATTGGTATATACACTCCAATGATCAGCTCTTAGCAGCCCATGTGAGTCACCTAACACATGTGGGAACCATCATTTGGCAACTAGCATGAAATATCTCATAAAATTACAAAAATATGAGTAATCATTCATGACTTATTTACATGAAAATAAAATTACATATCCTTTATATCTAATCCATACACCAACGACCAAAAACACCTACAAACACTTTCATTCTTCAATTTTCTTCATCTAATTGATCTCTCTCAAGTTCTATCTTCAAGTTCTAAGTGTTCTTCATAAATTTTAAAAGTTCTAGTTTCATAAAATCAAGAATACTTCCAAGATTGCAAGTTTACTTCCAAGTTTTCTAAATCCATTCCAAGTAATCATCCAAGATCAAGAAACCTTTGTTACTTACAGTAGGTTATCTTTCTAATACAAGGTAATAATCATATTCAAACTTTAATTCAATTTCTATAACTATAATAATCTTATTTCGAGTGGAAATCTTACTTGAAATTGTTTTCGTGTCATGATTCTGCTTCAAGAACTTTCAAGCCATCCAAGGATCCTTTGAAGCTAGATCTATTTTTCTCATTTCCAGTAGGTTTATCCAAGGAACTTGAGGTAGTAATGATATTCATAACATCATTCGATTCATATATATAAATCTATCTTATTCGAAGGTTTAAACTTGTAATCACTAGAACATAGTTTAGTTAATTCTAAACTTGTTCGCAAATAAAAGTTAATCCTTCTAACTTGACTTTTAAAATCAACTAAACACATGTTCTATATCTATATGATATGCTAACTTAATGATTTAAAACCTGAAAACACGAAAAACACTGTAAAACCGGATTTACGCCGTCGTAGTAACACCGCGGGCTGTTTTGGGTTAGTTAATTAAAAACTATGATAAACTTTGATTTAAAAGTTGTTATTCTGGGAAAATAATTTTTATTATGAACATGAAACTATATCCAAAAATTATGGTTAAACTCAAAGTGGAAGTATGTTTTCTAAAATGGTCATCTAGACGTCGTTCTTTCGACTGAAATGACTACCTTTACAAAAACGACTTGTAACTTATTTTTCCGACTATAAACCAATACTTTTTCTGTTTAGATTCATAAAATAGAGTTCAATATGAAACCATAGCAATTTGATTCACTCAAAACGGATTTAAAATGAAGAAGTTATGGGTAAAACAAGATTGGATAATTTTTCTCATTTTAGCTACGTGAAAATTGGTAACAAATCTATTCCAACCATAACTTAATCAACTTGTATTGTATATTATGTAATCTTGAGATACCATAGACACGTATACAATGTTTTGACCTATCATGTCGACACATCTATATATATTTCGGAACAACCATAGACACTCTATATGTGAATGTTGGAGTTAGCTATACAGGGTTGAGGTTGATTCCAAAATATATATAGTTTGAGTTGTGATCAATACTGAGATACGTATACACTGGGTTGTGGATTGATTCAAGATAATATTTATCGATTTATTTCTGTACATCTAACTGTGGACAACTAGTTGTATGTTACTAACGAGGACAGCTGACTTAATAAACTTAAAACATCAAAATATATTAAAAGTGTTGTAAATATATTTTGAACATACTTTGATATATATGTATATATTGTTATAGGTTCGTGAATCAACCAGTGGCCAAGTCTTACTTCCCGACGAAGTAAAAATCTGTGAAAGTGAGTTATAGTCCCACTTTTAAAATCTAATATTTTTGGGATGAGAATACATGCAGGTTTTATAAATGATTTACAAAATAGACACAAGTACGTGAAACTACATTCTATGGTTGAATTATCGAAATCGAATGTGCCCCTTTTTATTAAGTCTGGTAATCTAAGAATTAGGGAACAGACACCCTAATTGACGCGAATCCTAAAGATAGATCTATTGAGCCTAACAAACCCCATCCAAAGTACCGGATGCTTTAGTACTTCGAAATTTATATCATATCCGAAGGGTGTCCAGGAATGATGGGGATATTCTTATATATGCATCTTGTTAATGTCGGTTACCAGGTGTTCACCATATGAATGATTTTTATCTCTATGTATGGGATGTGTATTGAAATATGAAATCTTGTGGTCTATTGTTACGATTTGATATATATAGGTTAAACCTATAACTCACCAACATTTTTGTTGACGTTTAAAGCATGTTTATTCTCAGGTGAATACTAAGAGCTTCCGCTGTTGCATACTAAAATAAGGACAAGATTTGGAGTCCATGTTTGTATGATATTGTGTGAAAACTGCATTCAAGAAACTGATTTCGATGTAACATATTTGTATTGTAAACCATTATGTAATGGTCATGTGTAAACAGGATATTTTAGATTATCATTATTTAATAATCTACGTAAAGCTTTTTAAACCTTTATTTATGAAATAAAGGTTATGGTTTGTTTTAAAAATGAATGCAGTCTTTGAAAAATGTCTCATATAGAGGTCAAAACCTCGCAACGAAATCAATTAATATGGAACGTTTTTAATCAATAAGAACGGGACATTTCAGCTACTGGGTTTAACACCCCCACCCAGAATGTTCACTAAACGGAAGAGCTAGTGGGCATGGTGTTTAGTACTTCGAAGTTTATATATTATAAAGACAAGATGTTCTGTTTTTGGGGATATTATTGATGCGCATTATATGTTAAGGTCGGTTACCAAGCCAAGTTATGAAAGTAAAGTGAATGTTATGTATCGAGAGAATGATTTTATACACAGGTTATGTGTATGATATTTTTGTGCACGAGATATGTGTACGGTTATTAAAAATCGCGAGGCAACCTACGGGGGAGAAAAGGATACGAACCTACTCTGCTAAGCATTTTAAAAAATGGTTTTGTACACGAGATAGGTGTACTGTATTTAAATCTTGTGATCTATCAAAATGATGAATTTTATTGCTTGTGATAAACCTATGAACTCACCAACCTTTTGGTTGACATTTTAAAGCATATTTATTCTTAGGTAGGAAAGAAATCTTTCGCTGTGCATTTGCTCATTTTAGAGATATTACTTGGAGTCATTCATGATATATTTCAAAAGACGTTGCATTCGAGTCGTTGAGTTCAAAAAGATTATTATTAAGTCAGTGATAGTTTGGATATATTATGAAATGGTATGCATGCCTGTCAACTCTCGATGTAAAGAAAGTTTGTCTTTTAAAAACGAATGCAATGTTTGTAAAATGTATCATATAGAGGTCAGAACCTCGCGATGTAATCAACTATTGTGAATCGTTTATAATGTATATGAACGGGTCTTTTCACTATGCATGATTGTTACTTGTAGTGTGAATTCTAATTGAGCTTATTATGCATGATTGCTTATTTTGATGTGATATATGCTTACTATAATTATTTTTGAGTTCTATGTATGCATATATTTCTAACAATGTATGTGAGACTTCAAACATACTGTAATGCTCATCACCTATGCAAAGGAAAGTCCCAATATGTCACACTTTCGAGCCATTAAAAAGATCTTTAGAAAAATCTAAAGGGCTCTATGCATCATGAATATCATGTGCCTTGGAGATTCAGATCATGGTGGATCGCTAATGTTTAGAAGAGTGGTGTATGTACATTAGTTGATTTATGCATAACCTCTTGGCTCTCAAAGGAACAAACTCCTGTAGCTCTCTCTACTACTAAAGTCGAGTATGTAGCGATTGGAATATCATGTGCTCACAGCTTATAGAAGAAACAAACTTTCCTCGATTACAGTACCATTTCTTCCAAAACTCATATATGTGTGCGCATTCTCGTGCTAAAATTGGACTAGTCAACCTAATGAGTGATTATTTGAACACCAATTTAGCTTTGATCATTATGTGATAAGAGAGAAATTAACATGTTCTATATGTTTAGCTTATACATATGTTCATCACTAAGTATACAAAGAGATATGCTCTTAGTTGAATAACCTGAAACTTGGTGCATGATTTTTCAATGATAACTTATCATATGGATAACGTTTCGACTTATCATATCTTCCCTATTGATCACTATTACTTTACATGCTTCGACTAGTATGCTCATAATGTTGAATAGATGTGCCTCATGCATATTTTAAGCTTATATATAAATTAGATCGTTATGCATGATTACATATATTAGCTTCAGCATGCTACTCTTACTTGTGTTCTTACAATATGTATTTGACATGCTATGCTTATGATATGTGCCATATGTATGCCATGCTTGTGTCCTTACATGATTGTTTGAAACTACTATGATAGTATCTATAGTGTTGCATGATATGATTCCGTGTGCTACTCTCACTTTTTTGCCATGCTATGTTATGCTTGTGTTTTAACATGCTTGCTTGAACCTACTTTCTTTCATACATATTTCAACACAATCTGAAACCGAAAATTATGCGTCGACAAATGTTACTCCATTTGGTGGTGCATATTAATGAGTTAAAATATGTATTTAGTGAAGTGATATTAGATTCAAATTTATATTTGTTATACATAATTAAAATTGAGAGAAATAATAGGCCTTAAAACTATTTATACCATGCTAAGTCATGCTTTAACAAAAATAATAATATGATAGAAATTCAAAACGTTTAAAAAGAAGTTAGTAAAATACCATTTTCATCATCTAGACGACCTCGAATGGAAAGACACCTTCTGGGAGTCTTGCTTCTTGTTCACTTTTAGGGTGATCTTAAGAATTTCAGCAAAATCTGAAACTGAAAATTATGCGCCGCCAAATGATTCTTCATTTGGTGGCGCATATTAATGAGTTAAAATTTATATTTAGTGATGTAATATTAGTTTTAAAGTTATATACGTTATACATAAATACAATGTGAGTGAAATACTAGGTCTTAAAACTATTTATACAATACTAAGTCATTGTTAAACAAAAATAATAATATGATAGAAATTCAAAACGTTCAAAAAGAACATTAAAAGGAGTAAAATACGATTTCGTCATCTAGACGACCTTGAATGGAAAGACACCTTCAGTGAGTCTTGCTCCTTGTTCTCTTTTAGGGTGATCTTAGGAATTTCAAAAATATTTGAAACCGAAAATTATGCGCTTCCAAATGTTACTCTATTTGGCGGCACATATTAATGAGTTAAAATTTGTAATTAGTTAAGTGATATAACTTTCAAAATTATATACATTATACATAATTACAATATGAGTGGAATAATAGGCCTTAAAACTATTTATACCATGCTATGTCTTTTTTAAACAAAAATAATAAAATGATAGAATTCAAAACGTTTAAAAAGAACATTAAAATGAGCAAAATATCATTTTCATTATCAAGACGACCTCGAATGGCAAGACACTTTCACGTTATCTTGCTAATTGTTCTTTGTTAGGGTGATCTTAGGTATTTCAGCACAATCCGAAACCGAAAATTATGCGCCGACAAATGTAACTCCATTTGGCAGTGCATATTAATGAGTTGAAATATGTATTTAGTGAAGTGATATTAGTTTCAAACTTATATGCTTTATACATAATTATAATGTGATTGAAATAATAGGCCTTAAAACTATTTATACCATGCTAAGTCATTCTTAAACAAAAATATTAATATGATAGAAAATTAAAACGTTTAAAACGAACATAAAAATGAGTAAAATATCATTTTCGTCATCTAGACGACTTCGAATGCAAGTCACCTTCAGGGAGTCTTGCTCCTTGTTCTCTTTTAGGATGATCTTAAGAATTTTAACACAATATGAAACCAAAAATTATGTGCCGCCAAATGTTATTCCATTTGGCGGCGCATATTAATGAGTTAAATTATGTATTTAGTGAAGTGATATTAGTTTCAAATTTATATCTGTAATACATAATTGCAATGTGAGAGAAATAATAAGCCTTAAAACTATTTATACCATGCTAAGTCATGCTTAAACAAAAATAATAAAATGATATAAAATCAAAAAGTTTAAAAAGAACACTAAAATTAGTAAAATACCATTTTCATATTTTAGACGACCTCGAATGGAAATACACCTTCAGGGAGTCTTGCTCCTTATTCTCTTTTAGGGTGATCTTAAGAATTTCATCAAAATGAAACCAAAAATTATGCGCCACCAAATGTTACTCCATTTGGCGGCGCATATTAAGGAGTATAAAATTTGTATATTTAGTGAAATGATATTAGTTTCAAAATTATAAGCGTTAAACATAATTATAATGTGAGTGGAATAATAGGCCTCAAAAGTATTTATACTATGCTATGTCATTCTTAAACAAAAATAATAAAATGACAGAAATTTAAAATTTTTAAAAAGTGCATTAAAATAAGTAAAATACCATATTCGTCATTAAGATGACATCGAATGGAAAGGTGTAATGGAAAGACACCTTCAGGGAGTGTTGCTTCTTCTTCTCTTTTAAGGTGATTTTAGGAATTTCAGAAATATCTGAAACCGAAAATTATGCACTGCCAAATGTTACTCCATTTGGAAGCGCATATTATTGAGTCAAAATATGTATTTAGTGAAGTGATATTAGTTTTAAAATTATATGCATTATACATAATTACAATGTGAGTGGAATAATAAGCCTTAAAACTATTTATACTATGCTATGTCATTCTTAAACAAAAATAATAATATGATAGAATTCATAACGTTTAAAAGATTATTAAAATGAGTAAAATATTATTTTCATCATCTAGACGACCTTGAATGGCAAGACACTTTCAGGGAGTCTTGCTCCTTGTACTCTTTTAGGGTGATCTTAGGAATTTGAAAACAATCTGAAACCGAAAATTATGCGCCGCTAAATGTTACTCCATCGGGCGGCGCATATTAATGAGTTAAAATATGTATATAGTGAAGTGATATTAGTTTCAAAATTATCGAATTTATACACAATAACAATGTAAGTGAAATAATAGGTCTTAAAACTATTTATACCATTCTAGGTCATTCTTAAACAAAAATATTAATATAATAGAAATTCAAAACGTTTAAAAAGAACATAAAAATGAGTAAAATATTATTTTATTCATCTAAACGACCTCGAAAGCAAGACACCTTCACGGAGTCTTGCTCCTTGTTCTCTTTTAAGGTGATCTTAGGAATTTTAATACAATCTGAAACCAAATATTCTGCGTCGCCAAATGTTACTCCATTTGGCGGCGCATATTAATGAGTTAAAATATGTATTTATTGAAATGATATTTGTTTCAAATCTATACGCGTTATGCATAATTATAATATGAGAGAAATAATAGGCTTTAAGACTATTTATACCATTCTAAGTCATGCTTTGACAAAAATAATAATATGATACAAATTCAAAATGTTTAAAAAGAACATTAATATTAGAAAAAAAAAATGCCATTTTCATCATCTAGACGACCTCGAATGGCAAGACACCCTCAGGGAGTCTTGCTCTTTGTTTTTCTTTTAGGGTGATCTTAGGAATTTCAAAATATCTTAAGTAAAAAATTATGCGCCGCCAAATGTTACTCCATTTGGAGGCGCATATTAATGAGGTAAAATTTTTATTTAGTGAAGTGATATAAGTTTCAGAATTATATGCATTATACACAACTACAATGTGAGTGAAATAATAGGCTTTAAAACTATTAATATCATCCTAAGTCATTCTTAAACAAAAATATTAATATGATAGAAATTTAAAACGTTTTAAAAAAACATAAAAATGAGTAAAATATCATTTTCGTCATCTAGACGACATCGAATGCAAGACACCTTCAGGGAGTCTTTCTCCTTGTTCTCTTTTAGGGTGATCTTAGGAATTTCAGCACAATCTGAAACCGAAAATTATGCGCCGCCAAAAGTTACTCTATTTGGCTCCGCATAGTAATGAGTTAAAATTTGTATTTAGTTAAGTGATATTAGTTTCAAATTTATATGTGTTATACATAATTACAATGTGAGATAAATAATAAGTCTTAAAACTATTTATACCATGCTAAGTAATGCTTTAACAAAAATAAAAATATGATAGAAATTCAAAAGTTTTAAAAAGAACATTAAAATTAGTAAAATACAATTTTCATCTTCTAGATGACCTCGAATGGCAAGACACCTTCAGGGAGTCTTGCTCCTTGTTCTTTTTAGTGTGATATTAAGAATTTCGGCACAATCTGAAACCAAAATTTATGCGCCGCCTAATGTTATTCCATTTGGCGGCGCATATTAATGAGTACAAAATTTGTATTTAGTGAAGTGATATTAGTTTCAAAATTGTATGCGTTATACATAATATAATATGAGTGAAATAATAGCCCTTAAAACTATTTATACCATGCTAAGTCATGGTTAAACAAAAATAATAAAATGATGGAAATTCAAAACGTTTAAAAAGAACATTAAAATGAGAGAAATACCATTTTCATTATATAGACGACATCGAATGTCAAGACACCTTCAGAGAGTCTTGCTCCTTGTTCTCTTTTAGGGTGATCTGAGGAATTTCAGAAATATCCGAAACCGAAAATTATGCACCGCCAAATGTTACTCTATTTGGCGGCGCATATTAATGGGTTAATATTTTGTATTTAGTGAAGTGATATATGCTTCAAAATTATATGCATTATACATAATTACAACATGACTGGAATAATAGGCCTTACAACTATTTATATCTCAAGATAACTAGAAAACGGTGCTACGAGCAAGACTTCCTTAAGGCTTTCTCCCGTGCGAAGCAGTTTAAATGCCGAAAATGACATTTTACTATTTTTAAAGGTGAATTTTGCACTTTTAGTTCTTACGATAAGTCATACCTTCACATGTGAATGGTTGTGCCTCTTTAAATACCACTATGATACTTGTTTTTATTAAATATATTGTATTTAGATACATCGAGAATCATTTTGGGGCTACTATATCACCACTAGCTACAAAACGTTGCTGCTTTTATAACGTCTTGGTTTTATTATTCGAGTATTTTTAGCCATTTTTTTTATTTCCCTAGATTCATAACCTTATTTTTGTTTTTGTTTCCAAATTTCATATTGAATGCGAATATATGAGAGTGTAGTTTCGTTTTGATGATAATTAATGGCCGCAAAACACAAATTTGAAGTCACTACATTCCCCACAAAATCGGGCAAAATTTTGTGGAGAATTTTTCGAAATATTTTCAATTGCAGATTAGGCATATATTCTCAAGATAACTAAAAAATGGCGCTACTAATGCCGAAAATGACATTTTACTATTTTTAAAGGTGAATTTTGCACTTTTAGATCTTACGAGAAGTAATACCTTCACATGTGAATTGTTGTGCCTGTTTAAATACCACTATGATATTTGTTTTTATTTAATATTGTATTTTGGTACATCGAGCATCACTTTGGGGCTACTATATCACCACTAGCCACAAAACGTTTTTGCTTTTATAACGTCTTGGTTTAATTGTTCGGGTATTTTTAGCCGCTTTTTTATTTCTCTAGATTCATAACCTTATTTTTGTTTTTTTTCTAAATTTCATATTAAATGCTAATATATGAGAGTGTAGTTTCGTTTTGATGATAATCAATGGCCGCAAAACACATATTCGAAGTCATTACATTACCCACAAAATTGGGCAACATTTTGTGGAGAATTTTCCGAAATATTTTCAATTGCAGATTAGGCCCATATTCTCAAGATAACTAGAAAACAGAGCTACGAGCAAGACTTCCTTAAGGCTTTTCCCCGTTCGAAGCAGTTTAGATGCCGAAAATGACATTTTACTATTTTTAAAGGTGAATTTTGCACTTTTAGATCTTACGATAAGTAATACCTTCACATGTGAATTGTTGTGCCTGTTTAAATATTACTATGATGCTTGTTTTTATTTAATATTGTATTTTGGTACATCGAGAATCATTTTGGGGCTGCTATATCACCACTAGCTACAAAACGTTGCTGCTTTTATAACGTCTTGGTTTTATTGTTTGAGTATTTTTAGGCGTTTTTTTATTTCTCTAGTTTCATAACCTTATTTTTGTTTTTGTGTCCAAATTTCATATTGAATGCAAATATATGAGAGTGTAGTTTCGTTTTGATGATAATTAATGGCCGCAAAACACATATTTGAAGTCACTACATTCCCCACAAAATTGGGCAAAATTTTGTGGAGAATTTTCTGAAATATTTTCAATTGCATATTACGCATATATTCTCAAGATAACTAAAAAATGGCACTACTAGTGCCGAAAATGAAATTTTACTATCTTTAAAGGTGAATTTTGCACTTTTAGATCTTACGATAAGTAATACCTTCACATGTGAATTGTTGTGCCTGTTTAAATACCACTATGATACTTGTTTTTGTTTAATATTGTATATAGGTAAATCGATAATCATTTTGGGGCTACTATCTCACCACTAGCTGTAAAACGTTGTTGCTTTTATAACGTCTTGGTTTATTGTTAGAGTATTTTTAGCCGCTTTTTTATTTCTCTAGATTCATAAAATTATTTTTATTTTTGTTTCTAAATTTCATATTAAATGCTAATATATGAGAGTGTTGTTTCGTTTTGATGATAATTAATGGCCGCAAAACACATATTTGAAGTCATTATATTACCCACAAAATTGGGCAAAATTTTGTGGAGAATTTTCCGAAATATTTTCAATTGCAGATTAGCACCATATTCTCAAGATAACTAGAAAACGGCGCTACGAGCAAGACTTCCTAAAGGTTTTCCCCCGTTCGAAGCAGTTTAGTTGCCGAAAATGGCATTTTACTATTTTTAAAGGTGAATTTTGCACTTTTGGATCTTACGATAAGTAATACCTTCACATGTAAATTGTTGTGCCTGTTTAAATACCACTATGATACTTGTTTTTATTTAATATTGTATTTAGGTACATCGAGAATCATTTTGGGGCTACTATATCACCACTGGCTACAAAACGTTGCTGCTTTTATAACGTCTTGGTTTTATTGTTCGAGTATTTTTAGGCGTTTTTTTATTTCTCTAGTTTCATAACCTTATTTTTGTTTTTGTTTCCAAATTTCATATTGAATACGAATATATGAGACTGTAGTTTCGTTTTAATGATAATTAATGGCCGCAAAACACATATTTGAACTCACTACATTCCCCACAAAATCGGGCAAAATTTTGTGGAGAATTTTTCGAAATATTTTCAATAACAGATTAGGCCTATATTCTCAAGATAACTAGAAAATGGCACTACTAGTGCCGAAAATGAAATTTTACTATTTTTAAAGGTGAATTTTGCTCTTTTAGATCTTACGATAAGTAATACCTTCACATTTGAATTGTTGTGCCTGTTTAAATACCACAATGATACTTGTTTTTATT
This sequence comes from Rutidosis leptorrhynchoides, assembly GCF_046630445.1. Classification (NCBI taxonomy): domain Eukaryota; kingdom Viridiplantae; phylum Streptophyta; class Magnoliopsida; order Asterales; family Asteraceae; genus Rutidosis; species Rutidosis leptorrhynchoides. The sequence continues at coordinate 85,512,901 of NC_092343.1, forward strand.
TAATATTGTATTTAGGTACGTCGATAATCATTTTGGGGCTACTATCTCACCACTAGCTACAAAACGTTGTTGCTTTTATAACGTCTTGGTTTTATTGTTCGAGTATTTTTAGCCTTTTTTTTTTATTTCTCGAGATTCATAACCTTATTTATGTTTTTGCTTCTTAATTTCATATTGAATGCGAATATATGAGAGTGTAGTTTCATTTTGAAGATAATTAATGGCCGCAAAACACATATTTGAAGTCACTACATTCCCCACAAAATTGGGAAAAATTTTGTGGATAATTTTCCGAAATATTTTCAATTGCATATTAGGCCCATATTCTCAAGATAACTAGAAAACGGCGCTACGAGCAAGACTTCTTTAAGGCTTTCTCCCGTGCGAAGCAGTTTAAATGTCGAAAATGATATTTTACTATTTTTAAAGGTGAATTTTGCACTTTTAGTTCTTACGATAAGTAATATCTTCACATGTGAATTGTTGTGCCCTTTACCACTATAATATTTGTTTTTATTTAATATTGTATTTAGATACATCGAGAATCATTTTGGGGCTACTATATCACCACTAGCTAAAAAACGTTGCTGCTTTTATAACGTCTTGGTTTTATTGTTCGAGTATTTTTAGCCGCTTTTTTATTTCTCTAGATTCATAACCTTATGTTTGTTTTTGTTTCCAAATTTCATATTGAATGCTATTATATGAGAGTGTAGTTTTGTTTTTATGATAATTAATGGCCGCAAAACACATATTTGAAGTCATTATATTACCCACAAAATTGGGCAAAATTTTGTGATGAATTTTCCGAAATATTTTCAATTACAGATTAGGCCCATATTCTCAAGATAACTAGAAAACATCGCTACGAGCAAGACTTTCTTAAGGCTTTCCCCCGTTCGAAGCAGTTTAGATGCCAAAAATGATATTTTACTATTTTTAAAGGTGAATTTTGCACTTTTAGATCTTACGATAAGTAATACCTTCACATGTGAATTTTTGTGCCTGTTTAAATACCACTATGTAAGTAACTAGAGGGGGGTGAATAGTTACTTGATACGTTTTTAACACTTTTTCGATTGATCACCAAATTCGATTTAACTTTGATCAACCAACTCAACTAAAACTTGATGTGTGTAGTGTATATGTTCAAAATGATAAATGAAGTAATGTAAAGAACATAGACACAAGGATTTATAGTGGTTCAGGTGGATGTTAAGTAATCCACCTTAATCCACTCCCCGATTACACTAATCGGGATTTGTTGCTTCACTAAGCACTCTTCTCCAAATCCGGTGGAGATTCGATTTACAAGTCTTCAACTTCTTTGGTAGACAACAAACCTAATCTTTCTATCCCTTTGAAAGATCAACTCCAACCTAGATCAACTTGTCTTCACCTTGGACAAGTATTAATCTCAAAATAAGACTAATCAACTTCCTAAGTCCCTTTAAGAAAGTAGATCACTAAGCTAGCCTATGCTTCTACTAATTGAAATTACAAGACTTATACACTTTGCAATGATGATCCTAAGACAATACTAGGACATACATTACATTAAGTAAACTCACAAAATAAATGATTTTGATTAGTAAGTTTACAACAACCCAATTCTATATCTATAAGATCATAGAATTTTCTCTTGCTTGATCACATTTGAGTAGTAATTGATGCACTTGTGATCATTGGAAATAAGCCTTTGAAATATGCAAGTGGGTCAGCTTCAAATGCTCTTAAATGTTTGCCTTTTATAGTGGGATTCAAAAAGTAGCCGTTGACACACGGTTGTCATCACGGTTGACCGTGGTGCAACCGTGCGTGCTCCAGCCCAAAATTAGTATCCGTTGTATAGCCGTTTGACTAAAATTTTGTAATACCCCGTCAGAATCCACTAACGGTGTATTAACTCCTGGTCCCACAGTTTAGCGGTCACGCCCTCTAGATGAGACGTTTACGAAAAGTATTCGCATTAATCATTAAAACAAAGTCATTTACTAAAGAGAATGTAACTGGAAACATTTAACGTCAATGACAAACGAAAATGATCCCAAACATCTTTAAAGAAAACCGTTTAAATGCGAATATTTGTTCTTGAAATGAAAATGATAAACATGCTGGACGCCGTCCAGTTCTAGCAGCAAACATCATATAACTTCAATTAAGCGGAAGCACTAGCTCTATGTACCTGAGATGAAACATGCAAAATGTCAACGAAAAACGTTGAGTGAATCTACAGGTTTAGTAAATCATTTCTTAAGTTAGGCCACAAGATTTTTCTTAGAAAACATCGTAGGAAAAGTATATATTATCATGAGCACTTGATTATAAAGCTTTAACCTTTGCGTGAGCTGAGAACACGTCTTAGTTTACCCTATCCTGGCGATACACCGATCAAGTGTACGAGTAACAACTACATAAGCACATGTTTATGTTGCGGTGAGGTTTGTCAAACCTAACGGTACCGTCCCTATAAGTCGAGCTTACAAAGTAACTAATATAATCAAGCTAAGGAATTTTTGATCTGAACTCATATGTATATTCTTAGTAAGTTACTTGTGCCAAACACATAAAACATTTGTAGAAAGCATGCATCTCATCCCTGTAAAAACATAGTAGGGACTGCAGACTCACCTTAGCAAAAGCACTCGTAAAGATCTTAGCAAATCGTACTGTTGTCGAAACTCTCGACTGAACAACGCAACCTAATCAAGTAAATCATCTTAAGTATACACTAATAGGTCAAACTTCGTCAACCCATAGTGTACACAAAGTACTAGTGCTCAGACTGACTCAACGAACAAGTAAAAGTCAACTAATCCAAGCAAGTCAACCAAAGTCAAACCAAAAGTCAACTAGGTCAAAGTGGTCAACTAAAGTCAAACATTTCAGTAGGTCATGCAAACATGGTCAACAAGTCAAACCTAGGTCATACAACATGTTATAGGTCGTAGTTTAGCAAATCGCATTTTCCGCTTCTTAGAGCATACCTTAGAAATTCATACGTCGTAAAGAGATACATCTATAGCACATAGTACAAAATTCATAAAATTATGACCAACTCCAGATCATAACTATACTTAAAATAGATTCCAAAAAGTCCTGCCAAAGCCTCATACGATAATTAAAAGTCAGAAGTCAGAAGGGATCAATTCTGAGTTCATTACAGAAATTGTTGCTCGCGCGTCAGTTTTTAAACATTTTAAAAAAAAATATAGAAAATAGATTTTAATGAACGGAAAATAGGTGTCATCTTGAAACATCTCAAAGTTTTAGTGATAAAATAATCAGAAGCATTGCTTTAGCCAATTTGTACAGTTTCTCAAAATATTACAGACTCATCAGTTTTTGACCATCAAACATATATATCATTTAGACGAGCATATATCTCATGGCAAATCACGTTCTCGCAAGTTCGCATACAAATGAATCATGTCAAGAAACATATAAACTAAAATATTTCAGAAGATAAAAGTCTAAATCAATTCCTAGTTCATTCTAGAAATTTTTTATGTGAACTTAAAAACTAATTCAGCATACTTTACAAATCAAATCTTTGTTTTATCATATCGGGAGCGTTACATAACCTTTCGATGCAAATATTTAGTCCAAATTGCATAAATTTTCACAAGGAATATAGTAGCATACTTTTCATTAGCTAAAACACAAAGCATGCAACTCAGAAAATTCGGATATCATGTGAAACCCTAACAAAACTTCGATTAATCATATCTTGAGCATACGATAACGAAATCAAGCAAAATCGGAGTCTAAAATTAATAACTTTTTGATATATTTCTATTTAAACACATTACAAGATCAGATCTCATAATAATTTAATTAGATCAACAAGAAACAAATTCGTTTTTCGAACATACAACATTAATTACGCAATCAATCAACAATTAACAACATCAATCACCATTAATTGAGCACTAGACTTGATTACACTATGTAATTGAACAAAAAACTGAATTAATGAAATTAGGGTTACTAGTTATACCTCAATCGATTAAATTGAGCACACTAACGCGTAGAGAACGACACAAGGAACAACGTTCGTGTACAAACCTTCTTCAAATTTTGAGTTTTGAATGTGTGTGTGTGTGTGGTGATTGACGGCCAAAGAGAGGGAGAGGGGAGGGAGATGTCGACTTAACAAGGGAAAAGAATGAGGGTTTCTAATTCTATTTTTCCTTTTATAGTTCCCTTAGGCCCTAATCTCACCACTAATGACCCAATTAGCAACTTAAGGTCCAACAAGGGGTCCCATGGGGGGTTCGGCTGATGACCCTTCTAGGGGGTCATTGGGATCGTTTTGCTTCATTACTCGTACGCGCGTGGTCCGTTTCGAGTTCCGTTAACCGTACTGAGTCTCCGGAATGTTAACTAGTCGTTGAAACGTAATCACCGAGTTTAATTCATTAAATAAATAATAAATTAAAAATAATTTTCTTAAAGTCAATAATTATCGAAAATAATTATTGTGTCGTTTTTCTGAGTTTCGTAAACTGAAAATCTTTCTAGACGATAAACTTAATCGTAACGTTTTCTAGTTATTTCACTAACCGAAATAAGTTAGTAAATTAATATAGCATATTAATTCCAACATTTCTCTAATAAGTATGTATTTAATTCTATTAAACACACAAATCTAAGTAACCACCGTTAAATACTTAACAGACAATTAACGATAGTAAACGAAAAAAGTCGGGTTGTTACATTACCCACCTGTTATGAAAAATTTCGTCCCGAAATTTTAGTGGTCATCCGCCGTAGTTGTCTCCTAGGAAAATAGTTGCGGATACTTAAGTCTCATCTGATCTTCACACTCCCACGTGAATTCTGGTCCTCTACGGGCATTCCATCTAACCTTAACCAGTAGAATTCTGCTTTGCTTTAGTTGCTTAACTTCATGACCCATAATCTCAGCAGGCTCTTCAATGAAATTAAGCTTAGGATCAACTTGCACTTCGTCTAAATGAATCACCAAACTTTCATCTGATAAGCACCTCTTCAAATTGGAAACATGAAAAGTATCGTGAATCTCGCTAAGTTCCTGTGGTAGTTTCAATCTATACGCTACCGGTCCAATTCGTTCGGTAATCTCAAACGGTCCAATATACCTCGGACTTAACTTTTCTCTCTTACCAAAGCGCACTACACCCTTCCAGGGTGACACTTTGAGCATAACCTTGTCTCTAACCTGAAATTCCAAATCTTTCCTTTTAAGATCTGCATAGCTCTTTTGACGATCTCGTGCTATTTTCATTCTTTCTCGAATCTGCACGATTTTCTCAGTCATTTCATGTACAATCTCAGGACCAGTTAACTGACTATCTCCTAACTCAGTCCAACATACAGGTGATCTGCACTTTCTGCCATACAGTGCTTCAAAAGGAGCTGCCTTTATACTCGCGTGATAACTATTGTTATTGAAAAACTCTACTAACGGTAGATGTCTATCCCATCCAATTCCAAAATCATTCACACACACTCTTAACATGTCTTCTAGTGTTGAATCGTCCTCTCACTTTGCCCATCAGTCTGCGGATGGTAGGCTGTACTCATGTCTAAACGAGTTCCCATAGCATCTTGCAAAGCTTGCCAAAATCTAGATGTAAATCTACTATCTCTGTCGGAAATAATGGATAGCGGCACTCCATGACGTGAAACTACTTCCTTTATGTAGATCTGTACCAACCTCTCCATCTTATCCGTTTCCTTAATCGGTGGAAAATGAGTAGACTTCGTAAGACGATCAACGATAACCCAAATCGTATCATAACCTCCTACCATTTTAGGCAACTTAGTGATAAAATCTATCATAATATTCTCCCACTTCCATTGGGGAATCTCTGGTTGTGTCAACAAACCTGACGGTTTATGATGCTCTGCCTTAACTTTAGCACAAGTCAAGCACTTACCAACATAGGTAGCGGTTTCGGCTTTCATATTAGGCCACCAATACAGTGCCTTAAGATCTTGGTACATCTTGTCGGATCAAGGGTGAATAGAATATCTTGTCTTGTGTGCCTCTTCTAGCACTAGTTCCCTTAATCCGCCAAACTTCGGTACCCATATTCTGTCGATAAAATATCGGGTTCCATCGTCTCGAGTAACAAACTTCTTATCAATTCCTCGAAGTGATTCGGTAGCAACGTTCTCTTCTTTCAACGCCTCTAGTTGTGTGTCACGTATCTGAGAAGTAAGGTTCCTTCGAATAGTCAAGTTCAATGCTCTAACTCAAATAGGCTTAACTCTCTCCTTCGTACTCAAAGCATCTGCCACTACATTAGCCTTACCAGGATGATAGCTAATATCGCAATCGTAATCGTTCAACAATTCGATCCAGCGTCTCTGTCTCATGTTAAGCTGTTTCTGATTGAAAATATGCTGCAGACTCTTGTGATCAGTGAATACAGTGAACTTAGTACCATACAAATAGTGTCTCCACATCTTCAGTGCAAAAACTACAGCACCAAGTTCTAGATCGTGAGTCGTATAGTTCAACTCATATATCTTCAATTGTCGGGATGCATATGCAATCACTTTCTTACGTTGCATCAACACGAAACCAAAACCTTGCCGTGAAGCATCGCAGTAAACTACAAATTCCTCGGCTCCTTCGGGTAAAGAAAAAATTGGTGCAGTCCTTAACTTCTCTTTTAACAACTGAAATGCAGCTTCGTGCAACACTGTACATTCATACTTCTTACCCTTGTGAGTCAATGATGTTAACGGTCGGGCAATAGTAGAAAATCCCTCAATGAATCTTCTATAGTAACCAGCAAGAGCTAAAAATTGTCGTATCAGCGTTGGCGACTTGGGAGTCTCTCATTTCTTTACTGTCTCTATCTTTGTAGGATCAACTTGGATACCATTGACTCCTACGATATGACCCAAAAATTGCACTTCTCCCAACCAAAAGTCACATTTCGAAAATTTCGCGTACAACTGCTCCTTCCTGAGCATCTCTAGTAACAAACAGAGATGTTGCTCATGTTCTTTCTCATTTTTAGAATATACCAATATATGATCGATAAATACTATAACAAACTTGTCCAGATATGGCTTACGCACAAGGTTTATGAGATCCATGAACACAGCCGGTGCGTTCGTCAATCCAAACGGCATTACGGTAAATTCATGATGACCAGAGCGTGTCCTAAACGTTGTCTTCGGTATATCTGTCTCCTTCACTCGCATCCGATGATAACCTGATCTCAGATCGATCTTAGAATAACATGTTGATCCTTGCAATTGATCAAACAGGTCATCAATCTTCGGCAACGGATATCTATTCTTGATAGTCAACTTATTCAACACCCTATAATTAATACAGAGTCTCATAGATCCATCCTTCTTCTTCATAAATAGTACTAGAGCTCCCCATGGTGACGAGCTCGGTCGAATGAATCCTTTATCTAAAAGCTCTTCCAGTTGACTAGATAACTCTTGCAATTCTGGTGGTGCAAGTCTATACGGTGCACGCGCTATTGGTGCCGCTCCAGGAACTAAATCAATCTGGAACTCTACATCTCTAGGCGGAGGTAATCCAGGTAACTCATCTGGAAACACATCGGGAAATTCTCTAACAACGGGCACATCTTCGAGTTTCTTGCCTTCAGATTCAGTTTTGCTTACGTGAACCAACATAACAAGACAACCCTTTCTCATGTGTTTTTGCACCTTCAAATAGTTGATGAAATGTAACGGCGTATTGCTTCACTCTCCATACACCATTAAAGGTTCACCTTCAATAACAGGAATACGAATCGCTTTCTGATGACAAACAATGTCGGCTCTATTCTCGGCTAACCAGTCCATTCCAACCACAAGGTCAAAACTTCCTAGTTTAATCGGTATCACATCTATCTTAAACGACATTCCAGCCAAAGTCAAAGTACAATCACGGTAAACCTTATCAGCACTCATTAGATTACCATTTCCTAGCTCTATAGAATATAAGTTTTCTAATGACGATACAACATTCTTAAGATTATGGAAAAAATCTCTAGACACAAAGCTTCTATCAGCTCCGAAATCGAAAAGTACATAAACATGTTGATTATCGAGAAGAAACGTACCCGTGACTAGCTTAGGATCATCACGAGCTTCACTAGAGTTAATGTTGAAAGCCCTTCCTCTTGCAGGTTCATTAGTCTTACTAGCAGTTGGGCAATCCTTCCAGAAATGACCTTCTTTTCCGCATCCATAGCACACATTCGTACCAGCTTTACACTCGGCAGCCAAATGTCCACTCTTCTTGCACTTATCACACCTTTTTCAAACAATCCCCCGGATGATGCCTATTACACTTAGCACATAACGGGAACTTTCCCTTATAACCAGAATTAGCATTTGGGGTTGCAGCATTACTTTTAGCAGTATCTTGTTTCTTAAAGGGCTGCTGACTGTAATTCTTCCCTGAGTTATTGTTATTGTTCCATTTCCTCTTATTATCATGAGTTTTTGACTCAGTTGAGGCAGGAGCTTTTCCTCGCTGTTCAACTTGATCGATCAGCTCACTAGCCATCTCGACAGCTTCTGTGATGACCCGGAAATTTCTGACCAAATTTAAACTTAATCTTTGTATGATTAACATTTCTGACACGATAAGCAAAGTCTGTAAAACTAAATCTCAAAATTTTTAAACTACTTTCATATATTCAAATACCTTTCGATTGTTCTTGACGATTCGCGAACAGTTATATGTATATAGATACATATATATATATACTATAACTTGAAAACATAACAATGTATTAATTGTTTGATACCGTACATTAAACTTATTGGTTTAAATATTTATTTGAATATATATGATAAGTTGGAATATTAATTATATGAATAACTTGCGACATATATTTAAAACGTGTTTATGAATGTTGAATATATATTAACTTGGTCATAAAACGATTTGTTATTATATATATATTAACAAATAGCGAGACAATAATTTATAGAAGTAAATGACCAAAACACTCGAAAGTTTAAGATACACTTTGAATGATATAGTTTATTGATAATTTAAGACTATATTTTGACAAAGGTACGAGGCACAAAATGTAAATTGCGAGTTTTCTAAACGTACAAAAATGCGTTCGAGAAATCGGAACCGGGACATAAGTCGGGTGACAACGTACGAGTCATCGGAACGAAAATTACAAGTCAACTATGCACGAGAATATAATATAATATATAATTAATTAATATAAATTATATATTAATAAATAAATATGTCGACAAACAAGAAAACAAAAGTTTGTGAGCTGGATCAGAGGGCCATGCGATCACATGGCCTTGAAGCACAAATCCCATGCGATCGCATGGGGTGCTTTTTCAGAAAAGGTTCTATAAATTGCACGATTTCAGTTCAATTACACACATATATTTATCTATACTTCATTTATAATTATTATTTATATTATTATTATTATTATTATTATTATTATTATTATTATAATTATAATTATTAAGATTAATATTATTATTATTAATCTTATTATTTTTATTAGCAGTATTATACATAAAATACTACGATGAGGTTATGAGTTTGTCACTTTCAAAATGGTTTTCAAGCGGGATAGAGCTAAGGAAATTATGGGTTTTGCCAAGGAGGTTATGGGTAATGTTCGGGGGTATATTTTTAAATCAAACCTAGTGTTTATCATCTCCGTTGTGTCTACGTACTTCCCTACAATATTGAATCTCAATATTGATACGTAAGCACTCATATTTTATCTTTTATATATTAATTGTGTATCCATGTCTAGTGCTCGAGTATATATATTTATACATGCTTTTATGCTAAATTTCGTGGTTTTAACAGTTTATGATGAATCACGAATTACATACATATATTACTGGTAAAAGGTATATGATATGCATGTTTTTGGAAAGGTGGCGAAAAATCAATGACTTTTCATTTAGATATCGAATAGTTTCGATGAACGGATTAAAAGATATGATCAACTGAATTATGATTAACGTTAATTGAAATTGCTTTTGAATCTACAATTAAGATTTAAACAACTTGTTTACGAGATTGATAAAATGGATTTTTGAATATATTACCAACCGAGTAAATAACTCCTTATATAAGGTATGTCTCGTTTTGTTGAACTATTGTCAAAATTGACTTTTTGAAACGACTTTGGATAACTTTTGTATGTCAATCTCGAGCATTAGAATTGTGATACACTATGACCAGACCTAGCTTGATAGACATTTATTGACCAACATATGTTCTCTAGGTTGAGATCTACGGTTATTTGGTAATCCGAGTTTCAGTCACATTTTGGTGAACGACTTTATATGCTGCTAAGGTGATTTTCATTGCTCCCTTTTTAATTGCTTTTTGCAATATATTTTTGGGATGAGAGTACATGCAATTTATTTTAAACGCAATGGATACAAGTACATACTTAATTCTACGCTAAATTTAAACCGAAAATCCCTTAGCTTTGGTAACTAGTAACTGCCAGTACATAGGATATGGACTGGTGGGCGCGAATAACAGTATATGGATCCATAGGGCTTGACATCCCCGTCCGAGCTAGAACGCTAGCCTTTTAACGGACGTGTGTTATATAAGTTTAGGACACGTTGGTTTGCGTGTATTAAAACGAATGGGGTATTTATCATTATAACGTTAAAGCTTAGTTACCAGGGTGCTCTGTTATGTAGAATCTATTGATAAACGTTTCTGGATGAAACAACTGAAATCTTGTGATCCACTTTTATATACAGACTATACGAAACATTAAAACTATGAACTCGCCAACCTTTGTGTTGACACTTTTTAGCATGTAGAAATCATCAGATGTCGAAAACCTCTTATTTAAATATTCATTTATGGTGTGTCTTTTCAAAAGAATGCAATGTTTATAAAACGTATCATATAGAGGTCAAATACCTCGCAATGAAATCGATGAATGACGTGTTCGTCCATATGGATTTGGAGCGATCGTCACAGTTGGTGTCAGAGCATTGGTCCTAGCGAACCAGGTCTTGCATGAGTGTATCTAACTGATAGTTGTTAGGATGCATTAGTAAGTCTGGACTTCGACCGTGTCTGCATGTCAAAAGTTTTGCTTATCATTTTTATCGGAAATTACCTGCTTATCATTCCTAGTCTAGACACATTTTACTGCATTGATTGCATGAATAGTGTATAGACAAAATTCATATCTTAGCATATCTGTTACTCTAAACTTTTCCTGACATCTTCCGAAAATTTCTCCGTGATTTATGGAATTTGGTATTATATATACATATGTAAATTATGTATTGAAGAATACCAAACTAAATTCTATAATCTAATTCATATCAAAAATCATCTCCCTAATTATACAAGATGGATTCCGTATCTAGTTCAAATTCCTTAAACTCTGACAGCTATTTCGATATGGATATTCACCTGAATTTCGAAGACAGTGTAACCGGAATGGATCAACCAATTAGCCATCATCTATTCTGGATGAATTGGGGATGGGTTCGTAGCCTACTTAATTATTGGAGACAAGAAGAAGGCGATCCCTTCCATCCACCACATTGCCCTATTGGCGAAGAACCTGAAGCACTTACCGGCGAACCTGTTCGTAATACCATTTTCTCTCTCATCTCCAGAATATCTCGTCATGATCATATACTCTCTCAAATTCTGGTTCTTATTCATCCGCTCGTCCGAACCGCCAATCATCCCGGTGTAGTAGAAGAAGTCAACGAGCTTCGCGCTCGGGTAGTGGCTTTGGAGAATATGGTGCAAAGGTTACAAGCACCAGCAGAATCACCGGCATCAACAGTACCACCGACAACAACACCAATAGTACCATTACCACAACCAACAACATCCGCACCGCAAGCCTCAACATCACAACATGTACCTCGAACATCAATGTCATACGCACTATAGATACCAAGGAGTACCAACAACAATAACCGATGAAGTATTGATTCATAACTTCATTGGAGAAATATTCTGCGGTGATTATGTAATCTCTAAAGTCTTAGAGATAATCTATTCCAGCCGTAACCGTAAATCAGATGAGTGGACCGAAATGATAGAAGGAAGAGTAGAAACCCTGACCAGAATGGTGCACAATTTACAAGCTAGACTTGTTTTACCAGCAGCATCAACAGTATCGTCAGTATCACCAACACCGGCAAAACCTGTAGCACTACAAGTTCCGCCAATTTCATAATCACCAGCATCATCACAAATCAACAACGCGTATATTATATCAACGAGTTATGAAGTATTAACTCATTTTCCCTGAAGAAATTATATGTATATTATATATATATATATATATATATATATATATATATATATATATATATATATATATATATATATATATATATATATATATATATATATATATATATAGATATATATATATGGTAGGTACTACTCGATTAGTTCATGTTACTAATATGCTATACATCCTTCGTTAATGACTTAACAATCGTTAACTACAATCTCTGTTTCAACTCAATGAATTCCATTTCCTAATAAACCAAGTGTATTATTCAATTACATAATTGATTTTACATTTTTCATTTTCGATGTACTCGAAACTTTCTAGAAAACATCATCTGTGCCTTGTAAGGTTCACAAAAATTCCACGAGCATCAACATCCTTCACCGAGGAATATCAATAAAAATAAATAATGAAGAATTGATTTCATTAGTGAAATACTCCGCGAAGATTAGGTAATCTCTAATGTTTTGGAGATTATTCATTTCTAATTCAAGCCAAAAATCAAATGAGCTTAATATGATATTAACTCATTAAATCTGTATTACATCTGAAGAAAATATACATACAGATATTTTCATAAAGACTGTAACGAAAATTCTTTGTACAAAGTATTAATTGTGAATTTTTTTTTAACGGGTAGGTAATACCCGGGAAATATTTAAGTTTGCAATTAATATGTTACACTGTACATTCTTCAACTTTGATTCAAAAATTATTAACAATACTCACAACGATATACAATCATTTTCATACAAATTCAATTACATATTCTGATATTGACGGATCAGAATCCAAGTCATAACTCTGGACCGGTGACATCATTCTTAGATCTCTACATCTTTCAAAGCTATACTGGACCCACTAGCTTCAAGTTTTAGAGTTCTCGCTCCATCTTAACAGTTTCAGTGTAGGGACAATACTCTTCGATCATCCGTCGTTTCAAATCCTCCCATGGAGTCTCAAATGCCTGGTCCATACCTACGGAATTTGCATAAGTATTACACCATGTCAAAGCACCATCAGATAACTTACAAGATGCAAAATTCGTTCTATCCGCATCTCTACAACCACTGATACGAAAAACTGACTCAAGCTTCTTAAACCAACGAGTCAAACCAACTGGACCTTCGGTGCCATTAAACGATTGTGGTTCACAACTCAAAAAAGTCTTATACGTACACCCTACTTGTCCATTGTTTTGAGTATTCGTCGCATCTTGGTTTCGCTGATTCGTAGCGTTCACATTGTTACTATTGGTTCCATTTCGGAGTTCTGCCACAGTCTCGGTTAATCCTTCAGAAATCCACCGACGAACATCAGCTTGGGAAACTGGCTTGGGCGGCATTATCTTTCTGGTCAAGATAACACATTCGGTTAGTGTCAATGAAATCGCATATAAAATATACTAGCAAAGGAACGATGCATAGTAACTAATATTAAATCATAGCGATTTTAGTAGCACTAGTGATATGTAATAGCGATACATAGCGTTTAGTAGTAGCAGTAGTAAGAACAATGTACACTAGTAACATTATCACTAATTACCAATAGTAGTAGCAACACTAAACATAAATTTTCATTAATAAACCAACACTTAAAGAAATAAACTTTTCGTTCAATAGTCATGCATAACCAACGAAAGTAACATATTCCTCATGTCATAAGTAAAACCACATAAGTAAAGCCACATCTAACAATGTATGTGCGAATATCATATAATAAACAATAATAATGAAATAATGTTTAATAGCGTGGAACAAGTCTAATCGAGCGATCTCTATTTGCGTTTCTGGAGTTCCTTCAACAAGTACTCGACCATCTTCTCCAAATTTCCGACTCGCAACGTGAGGTCACTAGGGTTGTTTTCATTAGCAGCAGCAGTGGAGGTACTAGGTTTAGAGGTAGATGTAGAAGCGTCATATGGATGATAACGGCGACACATCTCAAGTGACTGGTTATCATAGCGAAAACTCTTACAAAAGGGGTTATTGAGTCGAGCAGGTCCTTTCGGTATCCTACGGTGGCCTCTCGGTCTGTAGGGGTTAACATAATCTGGTTTAACAAAAGGCGATTGGGGTGAATCAGGTACATCAGGTTCGGATTCGGATTTGAGTTCTGATTCTTCCTCGGAATCCTCTGCCGATTCCTTTCCTTTAGGCTCATTCTCATGCTCAGTTTCCATCTCGGGTTCTGATTTGGTATCATCCACAAACTCGAGTATCATATTTCCTTGCGCTTGCACGATTTTCTCGGATTCCATGTCGGAGTCGGTAAGAATGATAGGATTAGAAGAAGTCATCTAGCACTCAAAGAAAACACAAAGTTAGTCACTTAAGAATCATGCCATAATAGATACCAAGTAACATCGTAATTTATTTAACTAGGGTTCATGTAACTTAACAAGTATAAGGTTACAGTCTAGATGCACTAGTTGTCCTAACGTTCGACTCTAATGCAGCCTAGTCCTAGGTAACCGATCTGCTCTGATACCAAATGTAATACCCCGTCAGAATCCACTAGCAGTGTATTAACTCCTGGTCCCACAATTTAGCGATCACGCCCTCTACATGAGATGTTTCCGAAAAGTATTCGCATTATTCATTAAAACAAGTCATTTATTGAAGAAAATGTAACTGGAAACATTTGACGTCAATGACTAATGAAAATGAACCCAAACATCTTTAAAGAAAACCGTTTAAATGCGAATATTTGTTTTTGAAATGAAAATGATAAACATGTTGGACGCCGTCCAGTTCTAGCAGCAAACAGCATATAACTTCAATTAAGCGGAAGCACTAGCTCTATGTACCTGAGATGGAACATGCAAAACGTCAACGAAAAACGTTGAGTGAATCTACATGTTTAGTAAATCATTTCTTAAGTTAGGCCACAAGATTTTTCTTAGAAAACATCGTAGGAAAAGTATACATTATCATGAGCACTTGATTATAAAGCTTTAACCTTTGCGTGAGCCGAGCACACATCTTAGTTTACCCTATCCTGGCGATACACCGATCAAGTGTACGAGTAACAACTACATAAGCACCTGTTTATGTTGCGGTGAGGTTTGTCAAACCTAACGGTACCGTCCCTATAAGTCGAGGTTACAAAGTAACTAATATAATCAAGCTAAAGGATTTTTGATCTGAACTCAGATGTATATTCTTAGTAAGTTACTTGTGCCAAACACTTAAAACATTCGAAAAAAGCATGCATCTCATCCCTGTTGTCAAAACTCTCGACTGAACAACGCAACCTAATCAAGTAAATCATCTTAAGTATACACTAATAGGTCAAACTTCATCAACCCATAGTGTACGCAAAGTACTAGTGCTCAGACTGACTCAACGAACAAGTAAAAGTCAACTAATCCAAGCAAGTCAACCAAAGTCAAACCAAAAGTCAACTCAGTCAAAGTGGTAAACTAAAGTCAAACATTTCAGTAGGTCATGCAAACATGGTCAACAAGTCAAACCTAGGTCGTAAAGAGATACATCTATAGCACATAGCACAAAATTCATAAAATTATGACCAACTCCAGATCATAACTATACTTAAAATCGATTCCAAAAAGTCTGGCCAAAGCCTCATAAGATAATTAAAAGTCAGAAGTCAGAAGGGATCAAATCTGAGTTCATTACAGAAATTTATGCTCGTGCGTCAGTTGTTAAACATTTTTCAAAAAATATAGAAAATAGATTTTAATGAACGGCCAATTGGTGTCATCTCAAAACATCTCAAAGTTTTAGTAATAAAATAATCAGAAGCATTGCTTTAGTAAATTTGTACAGTTTCGCAAAACATTACAGACTCGTCCGTTTTTTACCATCAAACATACATATCATCTAGACGAGCGTATATCTCATAGAAAATCAAGTTCTCGCAAGTTCGCATACAAATGAAACATGTCAAGAAACATATAAACTAACATATTCCAGAAGATCAAAGTCTAAATAAATTCCTAGTTCATTCTAGAAATTTTTATGTGAACTTAAAAACTAATTCAGCATACTTTACAAATCAAATCTTCGTTTTATCATATCGGGAGCATGACATAACCTTTCGATCCAAATCTTTAGTCCAAATTGCATAAATTCTCACAAGGAATACAGTAGCTTACTTTTCATAAGCTAAAACACAAAGCATGTAACTCATAAAATTCGGATATCATGTGAAACCCTAACGAAACTTTGAGTAATCATATCTTGAGCATACGATAACGAAATCAAGCAAAATCGGAGTCTAAAATTAATAACTTTTCGATATCTTTCTATTTAAACACATTAAAAGGTCAGATCCCATACCAATTTAATCAGATCAACAAGAAACAAATTCGTTTTTCGAACATACAACGTTAATTACGCAATCAATCAACAATTAACAACATCAATCACCATTAATTGAGCACTAGAATTGATTACACTATGTTATTGAACAAAAAACTGAATTAATGAAATTAGGGTTACTATTTATACCTCAAACGATTAAATTGAGCACATTAACGCGTATAGAACGACTCAAGGGCCAACGTTCGTGTACAAACCTTCTTCAAATTTTGAGTTTTGAATGTGTGTGTGTGTGGTGATCGACGGCAAAAGAGAGGGGGAGGGGAGGGAGATGTCGACTAAACAAGGGAAAAGAATGAGGGTTTCTAATTCTATTTTTCCTTTTATAGTTCCCTTAGGCCCTAATCTCACCACTAATGACCCAATTAGCAACTTAAGGTCCAACAAGGGGTCCCATGGGGGGGGGGGGTTCAGCCGATGGACCTTCTAGGGGGTCATTTGGCTCGTTTTGCTTCATTACTCGTACGCGCGTGGTCCGTTTCGAGTGCCGTTAACCGTACCGAGTCTCCGAAACGTTAACTAGTCGTTGAAACGTAATCACTGAGTTTAATTCATTAAATAAATAATAAATTAAAAATAATTTTCTTAAAGTCAATAATTATCGAAAATAATTATTGTGTCATTTTTCTGAGTTCGGTAAACTGAAAAGCTTTCTAGACGATAAACTTAATCGTAATGTTTTCTAGTTATTTCGCTAACCGAAATAAGTTCGTAAATTAATATAGCATATTAATTCCAACATTTCTCTAATAAGTATGTATTTAATTCTATTAAACACACAAATCAAAGTAACCACCGTTAAATACTTAACGGAAAAAGTCGGGTTGTTACAAATTTGAACACCACATTTTGTCACCTTTACTCCTTCTAGCACTTGCAAAAGAAATCAAATATCCTATACAAGTACTATATGCATTATGTGTGTGAGATTTGGTCTTAATGCATGAAAGTGACTAATCATTCCAAAAGTAGCAAACCCAACATTCTTAGAGAAGTGTCTTGATTGATATTTTGGGAAATATCAGTTTGGTCAAGACTTAGTTAGTCACTTTAATGCTCTTGGTTCAATTCTAAAGACTAGTCACTATCTCATTAACTTCCTAGTTTCAATTAATCACAAGTCATGTTCTTTTTGAGTTTAGTTTAGAGATTAATTGAATAATGCCTCTATAAGATAATCATGAAGTATGTAGAGACATCAAGGTTAAGTCATAAACAATCACCCTTAGTTACTTAGACTAGACCAAATAGATAATTGACTATACTTTCATTGTGAACCATTTTACACTTAATCTATTGGAGTAGGTTAGTTACTTGAATCCTAACTAGTGAGCACATAGCAAACATATTAATCAAGTTGACAAGTTTATGAGTATTAAAAATATTGGCAAGTAGCAAGTAATACTCACATAACAAGAGATATTTATTCTAGGATCAATCATATAGATACTTGCACAACTTATAATTCAAGCTTTAACAAGTTTAAGTGCAATATAACATATTGCTTGATTAATGTGTAAGCACACATTAATGTCCAACACATGCACAAGGGAAGAACAATCTCTAGTTGGGACTTGGTGACCATCCTAAATATATATATCTAAGTGTATTTTAGGATTACAAGTCATTACTAGTTAACCTTGAGATCATTGTTCCTCATTTAGCCTTAATTAATCACTAAGTCATTTCTAATAGCAATTATTATTCTAGTGACATTGGCTTAAGTGTGTTGGTACTTGATGATCATACTAAGAATATCTAGATAAGAATTAAGATCACAAGTTGTTGATTAACACTTATGTGTTATGCCTAATCTTGGTTAATTTGTCATTAAAGTGTCATTAGGCGTAATTAATCACAATTAGTGTTTTTATGACCAAAATTCAATTGAGTATGGAGAAGGCATCTATTCTAAGCATGTTGAGAAAGGTTTCATGAATTATAGATATCGGGAACTAGTCAAACTTTATTTGGTCGAAAATGGTAACAGAGAAAACTGCGGTCGCACCGCGGTTGACCGTGGTGGCGACCGTGCAACTTATTTTCACAAAACTACGTTGCAATTCAGTTTGGGGTTTCACGGTTGACTATGCGGTCGACCGTACCTCGACCGTGTGTTTAGCTGAATTTTTAATTTCATTCTTTAACCTATGTTTGACTTGGTCATTTGCAAGATAAAGTATGGATTAGTGAACTTGCGTGTTTTATGTTAAGATGTCAGTCATCACTTATGCATATGTGTGTGTCATCATCAAAACATATTCTTTGGTTAATCATACTTTAAGTTTATCGTTTAGTGCATTAACCAACATTCAACCAACATTCTCCCCCTTTTGATGATGACAAACATACAAGTGATGCGGGACATTTTGCTATAAATACGCAAGTGTTAACAATCACTTTTATCCATCTTTCTCCCCCTTTGGTTGAAGCAAAAAGGTTAGCTCCCCCTAGAACTAAGCTCGGCCTGAGAGCAAAACTCCCCCTTAAATTGTGCACATTGTAAAAACATATATGAAAACATAACAAGCACACAGTTTATTCAAATCAAGCATGAAACATAGTAATGCATATATGAAAATATGCATGGAAGACATATAAATTAGATGTATAGGTAGGCATTCTTCAAATTGCCTTGGCCAATTTCTTGAGGTGAACGTAGTGATGAGTGTCTCTTATAATTCCTTCTAGTTTGTTTAGATGTCGTCCGATTTTTAGAACATTCTCGTGAATGACACTGCTTTGTCCTGCGGTTAAAAGGAGGTTAAAGTTTGGAGGGTTATCAAGAAAAGGCTCAACAAATGGTCTAGTTGAAGCTCTGCATATCGGTGATGTTATGCGAGGTGTATATGAAATAGCTTATATTTTACTAGGAAATACTATTAAATACGATACAATTTTACACAAGATATTTATTTATTTAGAGAATGGATATACTTAAACCTTGCTACAACACTTATAGGCAGTGTACCTAATCGTACAGTAGTGTAGTTTTTAGTAAGTCCGGTTCGTTCCACAGGGAATCTTTTAATCAAAGCTTAACGCTATATTAGTTTAATTTATAAAAATACAAATATATATTTAAGTAATATTATTATTATAAAGGGGGGTTTTTACCGTTTAATGACCGGTTTGTCGATTTTAAAACTTTAGTTGCAGTTAAAACAAAATGTAAAAATATTAAATAAATAAAAGACTTAATTTAAAGCGTAAAGTAAATAACGATAATGAAATTGCGATAAATAAAAGTGCAATAAAATAAACTTGCGATAATTAAAAAGTACGATAATTAAAAGTGCAATTAAATACAATAACAATAAATAAAAGTGCGATAATTAGAAGTGCAATTAAATATAAAATAAAGGAAATTAAATATGAAATAAGATAATTATACTTATTTAAACTTCCGTAATCATGATGTTTGACGTGTTGATTTTAGCTTTATGCCCATGGGTTAATTGTCCTTTATCCTGGATTATTTAATATGTCCGTCTGGTTTTTGTCCATGACAGTCCATCAGTCATAAATATAAAGTGCGAGTGTCCTCGTCAAATTATCCTTATACCTGAAGTTAAATATTCCAACTAATTGGGGACTTAAACTGTAACAAGATTTTAATACTTTGTTTAATAATTACACCAGGTTATCGACTGCGTGTAACCCAAGGTTTTAATACTTTGTTAACAATTATGCCAAGTGTCCTTGTACATAATTTCACCCCTGTTTTAATAATTCCATAGACTATTAATCCATTCCCGTGTCCGGTTAAATGAACGATTATTCGTACATATAAATACCCCGCCCATCGTGTCCGATCGAGTGTATATGGTTATTTATAGGGACGTCCAATTGTAAATCTTTATATTAAAATTAACAAATTATCATTTAGTTAAACAAATATAAAGCCCATTAATAGCCCATAGTCTAATTTCCACAAGTGTCGTTCTTTTGTCCAAACCCCAATTATGGTACAAAGCCCAATTACCCAATTTTAGTAATTAGCCCAACATCATGATTACTTCGTTTTAAATAAGCATGATTAAAAATAGCATAGCGTTACACGGACAGAATTTCGACTTACACCAATCTCTCTTACAAAGCCCAATTACCCAATCTCTCTTACAATGATTAAAAATAGTGTAGCGTTACACGGACAGAATTTCGACTTACACCCTTACAACATTCGCTAACATACCTTATTATTAGAATTATAATTAAAATTAAAATTAAAATTAAAATTAAAATATATATATATATATATTACGTTTACATATAGAGAAAGAGAGATTTTATGGATATTTTTACGATCAGAATTCGCTGGCTTTTACAGGAATTTTCGTCCAGGGGGACTCCGCGACTCGCGCCCTTTTTGCTCTTCAAACTCCGCGAGTCGCGGAGTTTGTAATTACAGCTCACCCAGCTTTGGCTCTTTGTTTACCAACAGTTTATTATATTATATTATATTTATGTGCATAGTTGACTTGTAATTTTTAGTCCATTGCGTCGAGCGTTGAGAGTTGACTCTGGTCCCGGTTCTGGATTTTTGAACGTCCTTGCGTACAATTTAATATCTTGTACTTTGCATTTTGAATCTTGTACTCTTGTAATTTTGAGACGTTTCTTATCAATAATTGGAACCTCTTTGATTGTATTTTGTACTTTTGAGCTTTTTGGTCGTTTGCGTCTTCAATTCGTCGAATCTGTCTTTTGTCTTCACCTTTTATTATTTAAACGAATATTACTTGTAAATAGAACAATTGCAACTAAAAGCTTGTCTTTCTTGAGGAATAATGCTATGAAATATATGTTCGTTTTTAGCATTATCAAATATTCCCACACTTGAGCGTTGCTTGTCCTCAAGCAATATAGTCTTGAAATACAAGAATTACTTCTTTATTCTTCACACTTTGTACATCAGTGATTTCTTTACGGCGGTATAAACAATGGTAGTAACGATATGGTTTACAGTCCCACATGACTATAAAAATTTAGATCCATTAAGGAAATTGGATCTTTATGAAAACATTTGATCTTTTAAAAATTAAATCTAGCTTTTACCCTAGATAAGTTTTCCAGAATAACCCTTCACCGGTGTTTGCAAATTATTTTTGTGGGTTTGGTGGGTTTCATATTTGAAAATTTTAGCTCAAAACTTGCGGTTTTGTGTCACCCACTTGCTAACCTTGTATTAGGAACGCAACACGTCTAGTATACTTGCTCCGAATATTACCTTTCGGTAAACTACCGTCCGGTTGTAAAGGAAAGCGTTGAACAAGCAACTGTTAAGGCAATGTCCCCTGACATGCTTTTAATTATGGTCTATAACGTGTCGGACGCAATTACTATCCTTTGTAGGAGCAATAGTAAAGCTCACCCTTATAATTTGTCGGTCTGGCACAAGGTCCTGTCTTTGACCATGCTATGCAACCACCGTTTTTACGGTTGACACCCGATTTAGTTCAGGTGACCTAATGATTTCCGGGTGAATTCCTAGAATTTTACGTTCAATGGTAATGAGCGCATTGAAAATAGGTTTTCAGAAAACAAATCGGTTTGTAATTTTGATCAAAATATTTTCTCGTTCAAGCTCGAGTTTAGATATCATTGAATTCCATGAGTTTGTAATTCTCAATCTTTAAGGTCAATCTCTAGGATTGAGTAATATCAGGCTTAAAAGCTGATTTTTGATCTTTTAAGGAGATTATCCTTTCTGGGGGTCTGATTCATTAGTCTTATCAAACTAATTTGCACGGTGCCCCCCCATTGTACGAGATAAATCCTTCTCATGGTTAGGATAAATCTGACCACTTAGCGACCCTATTTTATGCTGAGGTCCGTGGATTTCCTGCTGATTTTAGTGATGACTTTTCTAGGTTTTTCGTCAACCTACAGCTGGTCTGAACGACAACTTCATGACCTAAATCAAGAAGCGCGTGTCTTTTTCGGAAGACTTTACTTCCTTTTAATGATGGAATTGATTCATCGTGTAGATCCATCTTTTCTTTTCTTTCATCGGGTAAAACAGTTTAGTTTAGTCCAAAGCAAAAGTATCTTCAATTATTTGTTACAGAAATATGTGACATATGTTTAAGATAACTTGGTAATTTTTCCCACACTTGGCTTTTATTTTCCTTTTTATTGTCCTCTATTCCATTTTAAATGAATTTTAACATTTTGGTTTGTTTCATAATTTATGTCCTTTCCGAGGTAACAATAATTTCGGTGTTAACACCTAGTTTTATCGTTCATAAATATGTATAAACATGATTTTGAGTTCATTTAATTGAAAATTTTGAAAATTTTTACTAGAATTGGGTAGTCAGTATATAAGACTAGAGCTGTTCTTTATTATCAGAGAGCACTAGATTCTAATACAACTACTACTTTACTAGTATTTCTAATGGTAACCAAGTGTATAAAGTAAAAATTTTAAAATCTGAAAGAATTTAACCCCTTCCCACACTTAAGATCTTGCAATGCCCTCATTTGCAAGAAATCAGTAACAATTTAAATTATTAAGGGTGATTAGCGTAGAAATGATTAAATTTTACCAAAGTTTCCAAACATATTGTTGTTTATGTTGAATGATAAATGGTGCACATCATTTGTTCATTCCGTCTTGTTGTTATTTCACATATATTTTGCATCTTGTCGTCAAAATTAGTTGCTTTTGCTGAACTTAATGCCAGTCTTTGAAAATGCGTTGTTTTACCCTATTGTGTACATAAGATAAACTGCAAACATATATACATATTTTTGAAGTTTGGTATATTACCCCACATTCAAAAATTATTAAAATCTAATAATAAAAGTTAGAAAATTATAAAAACTATTACAATATTAACATAAGTATTAAATGTATCAACATTACAAATTATAAAATAAATAAAACTAAGTAAACTAGGGATGATACTGATACCAGTAGGGGTTCCATGCATAATCATATGTGTTATAAAATGCTTCGGCAGGGTTATACGTAGGATACGGTGGTTGGATCTCTATAGACCAGGGAGGAAATACGGGCAATGGAGTAGGAATATAGTTTCTACCTACATGTTGGCAATGAGCTATGATTTGGTTTTGATGAACTTGCCAATCTTCAAATGCTCTATGTCTAGCATTTTCATACTCTTTTGAAGCTATAAACCTTTGCATTTCTGTCATTTCATTTCCCCCTCCCACATTACCTGGCTGTTGGTTTCTCTCAACCTGTGGATGTCTACCATTATATCGTACTGCGGCGTTATTTCGCCTCTTCAAAATTTTAGCACCATGGTATACATTTAAACCAATTGTATCGTGGGGTTTTGGTTCTTCGATTAATAATCCCCCCGACTTATATCCACACCGAGATATTCAGTAATCAAAGTAATAAATATACCACCTCCTATTATACTGTGCGGTCTCATGCCCCTAACCATAGCTGATAAATAATAACCCACACAATAGGGTATACTTACAGCGCTTTATGGGTCTCGAATACACATGTGGTAAAACAAATCCTGTTCATTTACCTTTTCCTTATTCTTACCTCGTTGTGTAATCGAATTAGCTAAAAACCTATGAATTACTCTTAACTCTGCTCTATCTATATCCAAATAAGAGTAATTTCCCCCTTTAAATCGGTGATGGCTAGTCATTTAACTCCATACACCATGCGTATCAAAATTTTCATCAATTTTCCTACCGTTCAATATCAACCCTCTACAATCGGCAGATGCTAACTCCTCAGGCGTATATATACGTAAGGCTTGAGCCATGTCTAGTAAAGACATGTGGCGCTTCGAACCTCCTAACAAAAATCTAATAAAAGATCGATCGGTTAAACTAACTACCCGATCATTTATTTCTATACTACACAATAATTCTTTACACCATACTTTATATACAGGTCTACGTATGCTGAATAATCGTACCCAATCGTTAAAAGTAGAATTACCATACCTATGTGTAAGTAATTCTCTAATTGGCCCGGCCAATTCTACAGCTTCTAATGGTGCCCATTCTATTACCCTAGGTACTTCAACAGCTTTAGAATGAAGAGTATGCAAACCCCTTTGGTATTTTGGATAATCTATCCAACGTCTGTCAAATCTCAAGTTCGGGTGCAAATCTTCCAAGTGCATATCTGAAAATGTCATGACTGGATGAGGTATATCTTGTTTGTAGTAGTTATCCACCTCCTGTTGTTCCGTATTCTCAGCAGGAGCATTGCGAGCTTGGGATGAAGATTCACCCCTTTCAGTCTGCAAAACACATCAAACACATTTTTTGTGCATCCAAATATGCATTATTGTCAGCAAAATCATCAATCAAAATAATTACAATGACATGTTCAATTTATATCAAACTTAAGCTCATTTTCATATTTTTATCAAATCTACACTTTTTCAAATAAGCATATACGAAAATGTTCGCCAAGTTCATAAGCATTCAACTCAAATAACATGTCAAAATAATCATTACTAGCATTTAAACAAGTTTCAAATGGCATTATTTCTCAAAAATCAAGTTCATGAATTTTAGACTTGAAAAAGTCCACTTTAATTCTCAAAATCATGTTTAGGCTCAAAGTTTGGATCATTTAACTACCTAAACATGTTACACTACTTAATTTAGCAACAATTCATGACAAAAATCGGCCATAACCTGTTTATATCAAAAAGCCCCAAATTGCTCAGGAACACAAACCCTAGATTACTTAAAATTTGAAGTTTAAGGCTTCTAATCATGTTAAATAGCATCAATCTAGGTTATACAAGCATAATACACAAGTAATTTAAGCATAATTACACTAAAAAGCATTAAAATCGAATTGGGGAAAAAAATTGCTCAAGAACACTTTCTCAACATTAAAATCGAATTGGTGTTTAGGTGTAGAAATTTACCGTTTTTCTTGAGTAATTCCTTGATAGCATCCTTCTCAACATGATTTTAGTAAAAGATTTGATGATTTTCGGTGAAAAAATTCGATTTTGGGAGTATTTTTTCGGTATTTTTCGCAGTTTATGTGGGTGTGGGTGAGCAACTGATCTGTTTCTGGCCGTTTTATTTTTTCTGGGTTTTTGGTCCTCCGCGAGTCGCGGCGTTTGGCAGTTTCAAATACCGCGAGTCGCGGTGTTTGTTTTTTTTTAAATAAAATCTTTAACTTATAAAACAAATATAAAATAAATTTAAAATTTTGTTTTCCTTTGTTTTAGGACGAGGTCGTTTCGGAACGATGTCTTAGTCCGTCCTTCAACAAAATTTTAAAATTTGTCTATTTGTAGTGATTGTTTTAAAAGCTAAGATTTTTGGGTTTTTTAATGTTTTTTGCATACTTTAATTCAATAAGATTAAAAATAATGATAATAAAAGTTCTCGTCCCTCCCTCGGGTAAAGCAATTTCGGTTCAAAGACCTAGTCTTCAACTTACGACGAATTTTAAAAATCATATTTTTAACTTAGCGAAATAAAGTAAATTTTTGTTTTTAAATTCACACCAAACTTAAATTAAAAATGTATAAAATTAAAAATTCATATTTTAAAAATTAAAAATTCACACCAAACTTAATTTAAAAATTCATATTATAAATTCACACCAAACTTAAATTAAAAATTCATAAAATTAAAAATTCATATTTTAAAAATTAAAAATTCACACCAAACTTAATTTAAAAATTCATATTATAAATTCACACCAAACTTAAATTAAAAATGCATAAAATTAAAAATTCATATTTTAAAAATTAAAAATTCACACCAAACTTAATTTAAAAATTCATATTATAAATTCACACCAAACTTAAATTAAAAATGCATAAAATTAAAAATTCATATTTTAAAAATTAAAAATTCACACCAAACTTAATTTAAAAAATCATATTATAAATTCACACCAAACTTAAATTAAAAATTCATATTATAAATTCACACCAAACTTATATTATATTTTTGTTGTTATACATACAAATTTAAAAATATTAATTTTTCAAATATTTACAATTTTAAATATATTGATTTAAAAAGTTTACAATATTAAATTAATAACTATATATTAATTTTAAAAAAAACATGGTAAAAATAAAATTAAAAATCTTTTTGGCTTTTATCCCACTTTAATCATTCAAATATTATCAAAAACATACGCCCCTCTTTTTGGTAAAGTAATTTCGGTTCCATGACCTAATTTAACTCATGACGAATTTTTGAAATATTTTGGGTTGATTGATGAAAGATATTTATACCTTAAGAATAAACGTTAAATTTCGCCGTGATGTAATAAATTTTTGAATGATATCAATAATTTCGGTCGCCAAACCTAATTTTATTCAATACCAATTTAATACTTTATCGCGAACAAATTAGCGTTTATTATCAAAAGGTTAAAAATAAAAATAAAAAAAAAAATAAAAACTGTACAGACTTACCTGTGAGATAGTATTCGTAGTGATACGATCTATCCCACTCATAAGATAGTCGGTTTAATTGGTTTTCCATAGCTACATAGGCGTAACCTCGAGCATTCAGTGTTTTTTCTTCTAAACATATGAACGGTCCGTCTCTGCATAAAGTAACAAATTCGGTGTTTGAATAGGTTTGATTATTTGAACATTTACCTCCATGTGACCATTTTTCGCATTTGTGACATCTTTCTAGGTGTCGTGCTCTTCTTTTCGCTGCGGATTTTAATTTTCCTTTACCAAATTGTAACTTATTATCTTCGCATC
Organism: Rutidosis leptorrhynchoides; assembly: GCF_046630445.1. Classification (NCBI taxonomy): domain Eukaryota; kingdom Viridiplantae; phylum Streptophyta; class Magnoliopsida; order Asterales; family Asteraceae; genus Rutidosis; species Rutidosis leptorrhynchoides. The sequence goes on from NC_092343.1 coordinate 85,540,225, forward strand.
TGGATTCTTTTCTTTCTCCGTCTAATCTTTCTCTGATTACTGATACTATTTCACTCAAAAGTGTGTTATTATTAGGTTTAGTGATCAAAGCGTGTAGCAATAGACCATGGTTTAGTTTACAGGAAGTCTTCATTTCGTAAAAACCTAAAAAAATAAAAATTCAGAATGGGGGGAGAAGACTAGTTCTTTAGGGTCTGCTAGGGAAAGACCATTCGGGTTCCATTTTCGAGAACTACACGAAAACAGAAAATCTAACTCTAACAGAAATACATATTATCCTTTAAAAGACTTGATTCTCCCCACACTTAGTTAGCTGTGGTATCGAAATTGTGATTAACTTCATTGTCAACTTCCATTGGACTATCTATGTAATGTTTAACTCTGTGACCATTAACCTTAAATTCAATCCCATTTGAATTTATTAATTCTATCGTTCCGTATGGGAAAACTCTTTTGACTATGAATGGTCCAGACCATCTTGATTTCAATTTTCCAGGAAATAGCTTGAATCGTGAATTGAAAAGAAGAACTCTGTCTCCTTCTTTGAATTCTTTTTAACTTCTGATTCTTTTATCATGCCATTTCTTCGTTCTTTCCTTATAGATTAACAAATTTTCGTATGCTTCATGTCTTAATTCTTCTAATTCATTTAGTTGACTTAACCGTAGACGTCCAGCTTCATGTAAATCAAGATTACATGTCTTCAAAGCCGAAAATGCTTTGTGTTCAATTTCTACTGGAAGATGACATGCTTTTCCATAAACAAGTCTAAAAGGTGTGGTTCCAATTGGAGTTTTGTAGGCTGTTCTAAAAGCCCAGAGTGCATCCTCCAATTTAATGGACCATTCCTTCGGATTTGATCCTACGGTTTTCTCTAGAATACGTTTTAAAGCTCGGTTGGTATTTTCAACTTGTCCACTTGTTTGTGGATGATATGCGGTGGAGATTTTATGAGTTACTCCATATCTTTTGAGAACTTTCTCAAGTTGATTGTTACAGAAATGAGTTCCCCGATCACTTATTAAAGCTTTCGGTGTTCCAAACCTTGCAAAAAGATGTTTTAAAAAGTTGACTACAACTCGTGCATCGTTAGTTGGGAGAGCTTGTGCTTCCGCCCATTTAGATACATAATCAATGGCTACGAGAATATAGAGATTATTATGAGATTTTGGAAATGGACTGTAACGACCCGGAAATTTCCGACCAAATTTAAACTCTAATCTCTATATGGTTCCGACACGATAAGCAAAAACCCTAAAGTTGACCCGCACTTTTTCGATCATTCTATACTTATAAGATTAATATTTACATAAATTAAACCTTACCAACATGATAAGCAATCCAAATTGTTGAGATTTATGTTTCCGAAAAGAGTTTTACACAACGTTTGACCGTCTAGTTTGACCGATGATATCACGAACTATACAATATATGATAATTATACGTTTGTGTATATATATGTATATATACATATTTAACATGATTAATGAATGTTTTAATATCTCATTTTGTATTAATAACAATAAGTTATAAGTATATTTTGAAACTACTAACTTAAGTTTTCAAAACGATAACTATACGTAACGTTATTTGACATAAATACTTAAGACTTATAATGTTTATACATATATCGTATAAGTAATGTATTTAATCACTTTTAAAGACTTAAATACATAAAATCATATAAGTGCATTCACAAAAGATAGCTATATTTGAATCCTCATTCCATTTTTCACAAAATTTCTATACGTATATCTAGAGTATTTGTACTCGTATCATACCTAGCTTCTATACGTATTTACTATTGGTATATACACATCAAATCACCACCTAACCAGCCCTTGTTCATGCCTTATGTATAAGGTAATTACTTTTGAATGATTGTAAGACTAATTACAAAAATACAAACTAAAAATTTGTCCATGTCTACTACATAAACATTTTTTTAGGAGTATATATGTATCCTCATTTTGTTTCATTTTTACTTCCATTCTCTAGCTAAAAACACCCACACTCTCAAGAACATTAAACTCCCTAAACATTCAGCAAATTTCCATGAAGATCTAGCTTCAAAAACCTTACTTAAACACCATAAGAAAACCATACAAAAACACTTCAAGAAATCCTTCCAAGAACACAAACTTACTTCCAATCTTTCATCCACTTCCATCACCCTTTTGATTCTAGCTTCTTACTCCTCTTTTACAGAAACCTTGTCCAAGGAACTTGAGGTAGTATCTATGTTCATAACCTTATTCGATTCATATATATATAGCTATCTTATTTTGTGGTATAAAAGTTTAACAACAAGAACATAGTTTGAATGTTTTCAAACTTGTTTGCAAACTAAAGAGATCCTTCTAACTTAACTTTTAAAATACTTCAAGACCTGTAATATAACTTAAATATATGCTAATTTAACAAGGTATAATTTGGTTTTTCAAAGAATATCTTAAAAACTGTTTTTACGACGTCGGAGTGCCACCGGGGACTGTTTTGGGTTGGATAATTAAAAACTATCTTAAACTTTGAGTTGGAGGTTTATGTTCTGGAAAAATGATTTTTACTATGAATATGATAACACATAAAAATTTCATGATTTAATTCAAAGTATAAGTATTTTTAGAAAAATAATCATTTAAGGTTGTTTAAATAAAGGAAAATGTTTAACTTCATAAGTTTCACTAAAGTTTCACCTATGCCGTGTGATTTTGAATACAAACCAAGGTATTTTCAGTTCATAGTCTTTAAGAGGGACTCGATCCAAGGAGATGGCAAGTTGAATTAACGAAAACGGATTTGTAACGAAGAAACTATGACCGAAACAAAATTGGTTATCCAAGACTTGTTTAACTTCGGGATTAATTGGGAAAAATTAAATAAAATCACATCTTTCTAAAATAACATGATATTTTATATATGTACTCATAATTCAATTTTATATGGTTCAGAATCACCCGTAAACAATACGAGAAGATTAATCATAAGATCCCATGATTGTACGCAACACGTCATTTGACAACACCGGTACTTTATGTACGCAACACGTCATTTGACAACACCGGTACCGTGGGTCAAGATTAATCTCGACCAATACATATACGATGAGGGTTTTATTTATTTCATTGGGGGTTTATTAAACATCTAAATATGAACCATTAAAATTGAATTACTAACAACGAACTGCTAACTACGGACTAAGGAATTATTCAAAGTATTAAAAGTATAACAAGTATATATATGTGACGTTTGTTTAAAAAAGAAAAGGTATTGATATATTATATATGGATAGGTTCGTGATATCAACCGGAGACCAAGTCAAATTATATATATATCTTCAAGACGAAAGTGAGTATATAGTCCCACTTTTAAACTCTAAATATTTCGGGATGAGAATACATGTATTTTATGTTTTACATTATGGACACAAGTAACTGAAAAATATATTCTACGTTGAGTTGTACCACTGGCATACTTCCCTGTAGCTTGGTAACTAATATTTACAGCGGTATTGTAAACGCGAATCCTGTTGATAGATCTATCGGGCCTGACAACCCCAACCGGACTGGACGACCAGTATTCAACGGTTGCACAGTACTTCGTTTCGTGACTACACTTGGTACAGTGTAGTAAGATTTCATATTAAAGGGAATATGCGACGTGATTAATTGTTAAGTATGGTTACCAAGTGCTCAACCACTTAGAATATTTTTATTAAAATGTTTATATATGAAATCTTGTGGTCCATCGTTATATCGCTGCTAGCATCAAACCTATATATCTCACCAACTTTATGTTGACGTTTTAAAGCATGTTATTCTCAGGTATGAATTAAGACTTCCGCTGTGCGTTAGCTCATATTAAGGATACTAGTTGGGACCATTTAAGCCATGATACAAGAACGTTGCATTCGAGTCATTGAAGATCATTAAAGACATTTATTAAGTAAATGACAGTTTAGGTCATTTGGATATCGAGAAATGTTTGACGAGTTTATTAATTTTTTTATGTAAAGATAGATTGCCTTTTAAGAATAAATGCAACGTTTGTAAAATGTATCATATAGAGGTCAAGTACCTCGCGATGTTATCAACTGTTGTAATTCGTTTGTAATCAATATGGACATCGTCCGGATGATTAGTTTCGGATCCTTTCAGTTGGTATCAGAGCGTTGGTCTTAGCGAATCAGGCCTTGCATTAGTGTGTCTAACTGGTAGTTGTTAGGATACATTAGTGAGTCTGGACTTTGACCGTATCTACCTGCTAAAAAGTTTTGCTTATCATTTCTAGTCGGAAACCATCTGCTTATCATCCTTAGGGAGTTGCCTGCTAATCATTCTTTAGTCTAGACACGTCTTACTGCATCTAGTGCATCGATAGTGTATAGACAAAATTCATATCCTAGCGTATCTATTACTATAAACATTGCCCGACGAATTTCAAAGATTCTCCGTAATTCACGGGATTTCGGTATTATATATACATATGAAAATTATGTATTGAAGAGTACCAAACCCAACTCCTATAATCTATTCCAAACCAAAAAAATTCATTTCTCCAACTATACAAGATGAATTCTTCATCCAGTTCGAATTCCTCCGACTTCGATAGCTACGCCGACATGGATTTCCATTCGAGCTCCGAGAACAGCGTCACCGGAATGGATCAACCAATTTCCCATCATCTATTCTGGATGAACTGGGGATGGGTTCGTAATATACTAAATTTCTGGAGGCAAGAAGAAGGTGATCCATTTCATCCACCAAATTGCCCTCTTAACGATGAACCTGAAGCACTTACCGGCGAACCCATTCGAAACACCATTTTCTCGCTCATTTCTAGAGTATCTCGTCATGATTACATACTATCCCATATTTCAAATCTTGTTCATTCGCTCGTTCCAACCGTCAATCATCCCGGTATAATAGAAGAAGTCAACGAACTCCGTGCTCGGGTAGTGGTTTTGGAGAATATGGTGCGAAGGTTACAAACACCAACAGCAGCACCAGCAGCATAATCCGTACTACCATCGTTAACGCCGACAGTACCTTTATCACCCCAATCACAATCTCAACATCACAATCTGTATCTCGAATATCAACATCACACGACTCAATATCTGTACTTCAAGTATGATCTTCGTTCTATATATCGTTCTACATCGATTATCTTCGCTTTACGTATCGTATGACGATTATGTAATTTCTAAAGTCTTAGAGATTATGTAATCTAGAATTAACGATAAATCAAATGAGTTTAATATCTTATTGACTCATTAAATCTATGATTATCTCTGAAGAAAATATATATGCAAGTATATTTTCATAAAGATAGTAATTAAAAATTCCTTCGTACAAACTATTAATGATGAAAATATTTTAACGGGTGGGTAGTACCCGAGGAATATTTAGAATTCACATTAATAAGTTATATTGTACATTCTTGAATCTGATTCAACGGTTATCTATTATCTTACTTACAACCACCGATATTCGTATCCGCTCACCCCAGAATAACCATTTTCAATCAAATTTCATATTCGGATTTTGACCTACCAGAATCCAACAAGTGGCATAAAGAAGAAAACATTGGACAATTAAAATGAATTAAAATGTTGATTGTAACATATGAAACTAAACAATTCTTCAAGTTTGCCACTTGATTTTATCTTAAACCTCATTCGTAACTTGACGATTACAATTCGCATTCAAATCCTTTCATGATTTCTGAAAACACCCTGAACTATGAAGTAGCTCTTGAAATGCTGATGAAGCAGCAAAAACTGTAAACGACTTTAACAATCAAAAGATTGATGATAAAGAATGGTATGGTGGTAAAGCTGAGAAAAAGAGAAGGTTTGGAACTGGAAAACGGATTGAGCAAAGTATGAAGGAGGCCGTGAACAAATCATGAAAACAGAACCTGCCTTCAAAGGATCCAAATGATCCAGTGCCTACTGAAACCGTTAGTAAGAACACTGCTCCTTATTCTAAACTTTTCAAGATGATATTCTTCACCATCATTTTATCTTAGATATTATAAGATATCTTCATTCGTTATACATATTTTTCATATTTCTGGAGATATTTTTACAACTATTCCTATCTGCGATCATTTAACTCTCCGTAACATCTGCGCTACAATATAAAAGAAACTGTGTTAGTTTCTAAATTCTGAAATCTCTAAGTTTAAAAATATGAATGTTTTGAAGTAGTGTTGGGAACTGATACATGAATTAGTATAATATAATGAAACTTGATCAACTTCATTATATTACAGTAAGTCATGTTAAGTTTCTAATGGAATGTGATGATTCACAGTACCGTCATCATGTGCCATGTTACACGGCTCTTACATTCTATCAAGTCTTCAAACATATTAGAACGTATCACCTTGATAGTTCTATTTTTTTTTCCGGAATATTCGAGTAATTTAACGAATCAAGATCGTGCCATTACAATTTCATTCTAAAACCAATAGCAAGGTTCATTCCAAATTTCCTACTTACGAATTTCGGACCATTGTTCGCTTGGCTCGAGGACGGGAAGAAGAAATGAAGGGACAAAACTTCAGAATAGAAATAGGAACATAAACCACAGCAAATAAGAGAGAGCATTAACTGTGGATGACAATGATTTTAAGGGACGGGAGTAGGAACATCGAAATATAAGGGAAGGTATAAAACCTAACAACAACCCCGAAACTACAAACCGTGCATATCAATACGTATTGCAACGTAAAGGCACGGGAGAATTAAAAACATTATAATTCCAAGGAAAGGATAAAAGAGAATAGATTCTTCTGGTGATAGATGAAAAAGAAGAATGAAAGATATGAAAGTTAGAAATATAACAAGGGTTAGAATGGGATGGAGCATATTAGCGAATGTCTTAAAGTAGGAACTAAAGAGAAAGAATAGAAGATGTGGGAAGAAAGAAAGGGAAGGAGGTAAATTTATAGTGAAATATTCGACAAAGAAATCAAAACAGATTGCCGCGTTAAATCAAAGAAGATCCTGATCGCCGCAAAACTAAATCTTATTACATAAGATTTTCTTTAAAACCCTTAAATCCCGGAAATCGATCATAATCACGTCATCGGTTACAACAATTCTATATTTACTCATTTCACTCTTTTGTGATAGCTTCGCTCGTGCGTCTCACATAACCAAATCGTTTTATCTAAATCTTTCAATAATGATAAAATTTCATTATTACCTCATATTCGTCATGAAAACATTCCTATTGTTGTTTATGACAACCTCTACCAAATTTCGAGGACGAAATTTCTTTAACGGATGGGTACTGTAACGACCCGGAAATTTCTGACCAAATTTAAACTCTAATCTCTATATGGTTCCGACACGATAAGCAAAAACCCTAAAGTTGACCCGCACTTTTTCGATCATTCTATACTTATAAGATTAATATTTACATAAATTAAACCTTACCAACATGATAAGCAATCCAAATTGTTGAGATTTATGTTTCCGAAAAGAGTTTTACACAACGTTTGACCGTCTAGTTTGACCGATGATATCACGAACTATACAATATATGATAATTATACGTTTGTGTATATATATGTATATATACATATTTAACATGATTAATGAATGTTTTAATATCTCATTTTGTATTAATAACAATAAGTTATAAGTATATTTTGAAACTACTAACTTAAGTTTTCAAAACGATAACTATACGTAACGTTATTTGACATAAATACTTAAGACTTATAATGTTTATACATATATCGTATAAGTAATATATTTAATCACTTTTAAAGACTTAAATACATAAAATCATATAAGTGCATTCACAAAAGATAGCTATATTTGAATCCTCATTCCATTTTTCACAAAATTTCTATACGTATATCTAGAGTATTTGTACTCGTATCATACCTAGCTTCTATACGTATTTACTATTGGTATATACACATCAAATCACCACCTAACCAGCCCTTGTTCATGCCTTATGTATAAGGTAATTACTTTTGAATGATTGTAAGACTAATTACAAAAATACAAACTAAAAATTTGTCCATGTCTACTACATAAACATTTTTTTAGGAGTATATATGTATCCTCATTTTGTTTCATTTTTACTTCCATTCTCTAGCTAAAAACACCCACACTCTCAAGAACATTAAACTCCCTAAACATTCAGCAAATTTCCATGAAGATCTAGCTTCAAAAACCTTACTTAAACACCATAAGAAAACCATACAAAAACACTTCAAGAAATCCTTCCAAGAACACAAACTTACTTCCAATCTTTCATCCACTTCCATCACCCTTTTGATTCTAGCTTCTTACTCCTCTTTTACAGCAACCTTGTCCAAGGAACTTGAGGTAGTATCTATGTTCATAACCTTATTCGATTCATATATATATAGCTATCTTATTTTGTGGTATAAAAGTTTAACAACAAGAACATAGTTTGAATGTTTTCAAACTTGTTTGCAAACTAAAGAGATCCTTCTAACTTAACTTTTAAAATACTTCAAGACCTGTAATATAACTTAAATATATGCTAATTTAACAAGGTATAATTTGGTTTTTCAAAGAATATCTTAAAAACTGTTTTTACGACGTCGGAGTGCCACCGGGGACTGTTTTGGGTTGGATAATTAAAAACTATCTTAAACTTTGAGTTGGAGGTTTATGTTCTGGAAAAATGATTTTTACTATGAATATGATAACACATAAAAATTTCATGATTTAATTCAAAGTATAAGTATTTTTAGAAAAATAATCATTTAAGGTTGTTTAAATAAAGGAAAATGTTTAACTTCATAAGTTTCACTAAAGTTTCACCTATGCCGTGTGATTTTGAATACAAACCAAGGTATTTTCAGTTCATAGTCTTAAAGAGGGACTCGATCCAAGGAGATGGCAAGTTGAATCAACGAAAACGGATTTGTAACGAAGAAACTATGACCGAAACAAAATTGGTTATCCAAGACTTGTTTAACTTCGGGATTAATTGGGAAAAATTAAATAAAATCACATCTTTCTAAAATAACATGATATTTTATATATGTACTCATAATTCAATTTTATATGGTTCAGAATCACCCGTAAACAATACGAGAAGATTAATCATAAGATCCCATGATTGTACGCAACACGTCATTTGACAACACCGGTACTTTATGTACGCAACACGTCATTTGACAACACCGGTACCGTGGGTCAAGATTAATCTCGACCAATACATATACGATGAGGGTTTTATTTATTTCATTGGGGGTTTATTAAACATCTAAATATGAACCATTAAAATTGAATTACTAACAACGAACTGCTAACTACGGACTAAGGAATTATTCAAAGTATTAAAAGTATAACAAGTATATATATGTGACGTTTGTTTAAAAAAGAAAAGGTATTGATATATTATATATGGATAGGTTCGTGATATCAACCGGAGACCAAGTCAAATTATATATATATCTTCAAGACGAAAGTGAGTATATAGTCCCACTTTTAAACTCTAAATATTTCGGGATGAGAATACATGTATTTTATGTTTTACATTATGGACACAAGTAACTGAAAAATATATTCTACGTTGAGTTGTACCACTGGCATACTTCCCTGTAGCTTGGTAACTAATATTTACAGCGGTATTGTAAACGCGAATCCTGTTGATAGATCTATCGGGCCTGACAACCCCAACCGGACTGGACGACCAGTATTCAACGGTTGCACAGTACTTCGTTTCGTGACTACACTTGGTACAGTGTAGTAAGATTTCATATTAAAGGGAATATGCGACGTGATTAATTGTTAAGTATGGTTACCAAGTGCTCAACCACTTAGAATATTTTTATTAAAATGTTTATATATGAAATCTTGTGGTCCATCGTTATATCGCTGCTAGCATCAAACCTATATATCTCACCAACTTTATGTTGACGTTTTAAAGCATGTTATTCTCAGGTATGAATTAAGACTTCCGCTGTGCGTTAGCTCATATTAAGGATACTAGTTGGGACCATTTAAGCCATGATACAAGAACGTTGCATTCGAGTCATTGAAGATCATTAAAGACATTTATTAAGTAAATGACAGTTTAGGTCATTTGGATATCGAGAAATGTTTGACGAGTTTATTAATTTTTTTATGTAAAGATAGATTGCCTTTTAAGAATAAATGCAACGTTTGTAAAATGTATCATATAGAGGTCAAGTACCTCGCGATGTTATCAACTGTTGTAATTCGTTTGTAATCAATATGGACATCGTCCGGATGATTAGTTTCGGATCCTTTCATGGACCCATAAAGTCAATACCCCAAATGTCAAATACTTCACATACTTGAATGACATTTTGTGGCATTTCATCACGTTGACTTATTTTTTCGGCCCTTTGACAAGCATCACAGGATTTGCAAAGAAGGTGTGCATCTTCGAAATTGTAGGCCAATAGAATCCAGCATCATAAACTTTTCTTGCTGTTAGTTGAGGACCATAATGCCCTCCTGTTGGTCCTGTGTGACAATGGTTTAAAATTTTACTAGCTTCATCTCCGAATACACATCGGCGTATTATTCCATCTGGACAACTTTTAAACAAATGTGGATCTTTCCAGAAATAGTGTTTTATATCACTGAAGAATTTCTTTCGTTTTTGGTACGACAATCCTTTTTCAAGGTATCCACATACTAAGTAGTTTGCATAGTCTGCAAACTATGGAATTTCATTATAATCTATCTTCAATAGATATTCATCAGGAAAGTTATCTTGTATGGCCGATTCATTTAGAACTTCTAATTCGGGATTTTCAAGACGAGAAAGATGATCAGCGGCGAGATTTTCTGCTCCTCTTTTATCTCGGATTTCAATATCGAACTCTTGTAAGAGTAAGATCCAATGAATTAATCTTGGTTTGGCATCTTGTTTTGAAAATAGGTATCTAAGAGCAGAATGGTCGGTATAGACCACCGTTTTTACTAGAACGAGATATGAACGAAATTTGTCAAAAGCAAAGACAATAGCAAGGAGTTCTTTTTTAGTAGTTGTGTAATTTGTTTGTGCTCCTTGTAACGTCTTACTAGCACAATATATAGGTTGAAATCTTTTTTCAATCCTTTGTCCTAAAACGGCTCCCATTGCAAAATCACTTGCATCACACATTAGTTCAAACGGTAGATTCCAATTTGGTGTTATCATGATCGGTGCATTAGTGAGTTTCTCTTTAAGAATATTAAAAGATTTAATGCATTCATCGGAAAAGATGAACGGAGCATCCTTTTCTAGGAGTTTATTCATAGGAGTGGCAATTTTAGAAAAATCTTTTATGAAACGTCGGTAAAAACCGGCATGCCCTAGAAAACTCTTAACTCCTCTAACATTGGTGGGATGTGGAAGTTTAGCAATTACATCTACTTTAGCTCTATCCACTTCAATTCCTTCTTTTGAAATTTTATGACCAAGAACGATGCCTTCTTTAACCATGAAATGGCATTTCTCCCAATTAAGTACTAGATTTGATTGTTCGCATCTAATAAGCATTCGTTCCAGATTAGCTAGACATGTTTCAAAAGTATCACCGAAGATTGAAAAGTCATCCATGAAAACTTCCATGCATTCTTCTATCATGTCATGAAAAATCGCCATCATGCACCTTTGAAAGGTTGCAGGGGCGTTGCAAAGTCCAAATGGCATGCGTTTGTAAGCAAAAGTACCATAAGGGCATGTGAATGTGGTTTTCTCTTGGTCTTCGGGTGCTATTAGAATTTGAAAATATCCGGAAAAACCATCAAGAAAACAATAGTAACTGTTTCCGGCTAATCTTTCCAACATTTGATCAATAAAAGGTAAGGGGAAGTGATCTTTTCTGGTGGCGTCATTTAATTTTCTATAATCAATACATACACGCCATCCAGTTACAGTCCTAGTAGGAATAAGCTCATTTTTCTCATTTGTAATGACAGTCATGCCACCCTTCTTAGGCACGCATTGAACTGGGCTTACCCATGGACTATCAGAAATTGGATAAATTAAACATGCGTCTAGCAGTTTAATAATTTCTTTTTTAACTACATCTTGCATATTAGGATTTAGTCTTCGTTGGCGTTGCACATACGTTTTATGACCTTCTTCCATAAGGATTTTATGTGTGCAATACGAAGGACTTATTCCTTTTATATCACGAATCTTCCATGCAATAGCTGGTTTATGAGCTTTCAACACAGAAATAAGTTGTGATTTCTCATTTTCAGTAAGAGAAGACGATATTATTACAGGTAATTCAGATTCACCATGTAAATAAGCGTATTCCAAATGGTTTGGAAGTGGCTTTAACTCTAGTGTTGGAGGTTCTTCTATCGATGATTTATATCGATATCTGTCTTCTTCTTTTAGCATTTGAATTTCTTCTGTTGTTGGTTCATATCCATTAGCTATTAGTGTAGCTAACATTTCAGCTTCATCAATTGGTTCAGTTCCTTCTCCTAAAGAACATTCTCCTGTTCCTTGTAATTCTGGAAATTCTTCTAACAATTCTGCATGTGAATCTATAGTTTGAATATAATAACATGTATCATCTGCAGATTGCAGTTGTTGCATTGCTCTATCAACTGAAAAGGTAACACTCTCATCCTCTATACTTAGGGTCAGGTTCTTACCAAACACGTCTATCATTGCTTTAGCCGTGTTTAAGAATGATCTTCCTAATATGAGAGGAACTTGAGAATCTTCTTCCATGTCCAGAACAACAAAATCTACTGGAAATACTAAAGTACCAACTTTAACTAGCATGTTCTCCATTATCCCTCTAAAATATTTTATTGATCTATCGGCTAGTTGTATGCTTATTCTTGTTGGTTTCAATTCTCCAAGGTCTAGTTTAGCATATAGTGAATACGGCATTAAATTTATACTAGCACCTAAGTCTGCCAATGCTTCTATTGAACTAAGACTACCCAGAAAACATGGAATTGTGAAACTTCCTGGATCAGATAATTTTTCTGGTATCTTATTCAACAGCACTGCTGAACAATTAGCATTCATAGTAACGGCCGAGAGTTCTTCCATTTTCTTTCTATTTGTGATTAGATCTTTCAAGAATTTAGCATATCTAGGCATTCCTGAAATCACATCAATGAAAGGAAGATTTACATTTATCTGTTTAAACATATCCAAGAATTTGGATTGCTCGGCTTCAAATCTTTCTTTTTTCATTTTACTCGGGTAAGGAAGTGGTGGTTGGTATGGTTTAACATAAGGTTTAGCCTTAACTGTGTTATCTTCATTAACCTTTTCAACTACCGGTTCTTTTTCCTTATCTTGTTCAGATTGTGGTTCTTGTGGAGTAGGAATAGCTTCATCAGAAATTACAGGTATTTCAGGTGGTTTAAGTGTTGTAGCACTTCTTGTGGTAATGGCTTTAGCTGTTTTATTTCGGGGGTTTGCATTTGTATCACTAGGTAAACTTCCCGGTTTTCTTTCACCTATTAACCTTGCTGGGTTACTTACTTCTTGTTCCAAATTTTGAATAGAAGCTTGTTGATTTCTAAATGCTTGAGCATTTTGTTCATTCGTTTGTTTCTGAGATGTGAAAAACTGCGTTTGAGTTTCAACTAGCTTCGTCATCATATCTTCTAAATTCGGCTTTTTATCATCGGGTTGTGGTTTGTTTTGAAAATTAAGTCTTTGCTGGTTGTAAGTATTGTTGGATACTTGTTGATTGCTAGGACCTTGTTGGTTGTTGTATGGAATATTTCGGTTATAGTTCTGATTTTGATTGTAAATAGGTCTTGGCGGTTGATAATTATTCTGATAATTATTTCCAGGCCTTTGGTTTAGATATGAAACATTCTCTCTTTGTTCCATTGTTAGTTCAATACTGAGACAATCTTTTGTCAAATGTGGTCCTCCACACTGTTCACAACTAATTCATATTGAGTGGATATCTTTAGTCATCTTTTCCATTCGTCTCTCGACAGCATCTATCTTTGCAGAAATGGAATCTAAGTCATGCCTAGAATCGGCTTTAGCTGCTTTAGATGATCGAACGATATCTTTTTCTTGGTGCCACTCATGTGAGTGGGAAGCAGTGTTATCAATAATTTTGTAAGCATCAGTTTCGGTTTTCTTCATAATAGAACCACCAGCTGCTATATCGATGTCTTTCCTTGTAGTGATGTCGCATCCTTGGTAGAATATTTGTACTATTTGACAGGTGTCTAAACCATGTTGCGGACATCCTCTTAATAACTTTCCAAATCTTGTCCACGCCTCATATAGAGTTTCATTTGGTTTCTGTGTAAACGTAACAATTTCTCCTTGAAGTCTTACGGCTTTAGATGCCGGAAAGAATTGTTTAAGAAATTTTTTAACTAAAACGTCCCATGTATCAATCGCCCCTTCAGGTAACGATTCCAACCAATCTTTGGCTTCTCCCTTTAAAGTCCAGGGAAATAACATGAGATATATCTGTTCATCTTCCACTTCTCGGATTTTAAATAGTGTGCAGATCCTATTAAAGGTACGAAGATGTTCATTTGGATATTCCTTCGGCGCACCACTAAATTGGCATTGATTAGTCACCATATGTAGAATTTGTCCTTTGATTTCATAATCTGGCGCATTAATTTCTGGATGAGTAATTGCGTGACCTTGGCCAGTGCGTTTAGCTCTCATTTGGTCTTCCATACTTAAAGGTTCCAGATTCTCCATAATTGAATTTGTTGAATCGGAATCACTAGAGGATTCTGATTTAATGGTTTGTTCCTCAACAATCTCTGTTTGAATGATTGGTGGTTCCGGAGGAAAAATTAATGGTTCAGGATCTACGAATCGTCCCTGAATATTCTCCGGATTCTCAATTGTGAGGTCGGGTTCAAAAAATGGATTATCGGAAATTTGAACTGAAGTACTTGGTTGACTGGATGACGATTCTAAAGAAAAATCAACGGCGGTAATATTAGCTAGATGTCTTGATCTAGTTACAGGTGGTGAACGTACAAAAGGTGGTGAACGTCTTGCTCGGTGCATTCACTGAATATCCTATTAGTTTTTAAAAGGAAAGAAAAATTATATAAGTTATCCAATCAATAGACTTTCTGATTTTGCCCACGTTTCGAATAGCCAAAAGATGCAGCAGAGGGGCAGGATTCGTTTGGTCTCAATATAATTGAGGACTGTTTGGCTCCAATAACCCGGTCCACGTACAAATCCAACTATTACTACGAACCAGAAAATTTTGATGTCTATCAATTTAACCACTTAAAATAAATTTTCGTAATTTTAAGAAATTTAGATAAGAAGTAAAATAAAAATCTATGTCTTAAAAACTAGAATGGCGAGAAATAAGAAAGAAAAAGAAAGTGCGTCGAAAAAGGTCGAAAAAAAAGAAAGAGAAAGAAAAAAAAATGACTTATAGAACTTAAAAACACTCGATTAACCCAACCTTATTACTACCACTAACTTAAAATTATAATCGCAAATTGAGATTACTAATTGGAATGATAATTGATACATAGTAAAAGGCGTCTAAATATATTAAAGCTTACAAGTAAAACTATATCCCAAATGACAATATCTTAAAAAGGTATTAAAACTTAAAAAGGCGTCGCAAAATTCTAAAGCACCTAAATCTTAGTCTAAAGAAAAGGCACTTAAGGGATTTTACGGCAAAGCCTAAAAATCTAGAAGTAAAAATAACTATGGCAAAAACTATGTTTAAAACTAAATATGAGCAAAACACACAAATATTACGCTAAAACAATTAAAAAGGGACAAAATATAAAAATATACTAAAAGTTGTAAAAATTACAATTTTTATAAAAATATTATTTTTATATTATTTATTTTATAAAACTATTAATTTTAAATTTTAATTAAACTAATTTAACTAAAAATACAAAATAATAAATAAACTAAACTAAATTAATTAAAATAATTAAACCTACTTAGGGTTAAATTTAAATAATAAAAATAAAAACCCGTAATTAATGCCTGATTAGGGTATCGTGTACCAGTGCCAGGGTTCCTCCGCGAGTCGCGGTTCCACCTGGCACAAATCTCCGCGAGTCCGGGGTTCGAGATTCCAGATGACAGGCTGTTTCAAATTCGACGCGTTTTTACGTAATTATATTTTTTTTAAATTATATTTTCTGTTTTAATAATTAAATAAAATATTTATAAAAACTAAATAAAAACTTATGTTTTAAAAACTAAAAAAAATAGAAATACTCTATAATTTTATAAAAATCTTAAAAATAGATTTATATATATATATATATTTTTTTTCTTTGATTTTATGTTTTAAATAAAAACAAAATATTTAAATAAAACTTATATTTTTATAAAATAAAAATAAAGAAACTTTATAAAACTTAAATATTTAACAAACTCTTAAAAATATTTATATTTTTGTTTTCTTTTTGTGTTTTCGAATATTTAAAACGTATTTTTACAAAAGCGTATTTTTTATATTAGTAAACTAAAAAAAATCTTTTTTATATATATATTTATTAGCGTTGCGCTTCCGGCTTTTAAGCTAGATTGTCCCCGGCAGCGGCGCCAAAAATACTTGATGTTATGCGAGGTGTATATGAAATAGCTTATATTTTACTAGGAAATACTATTAAATACGATACAATTTTACACAAGATATTTATTTATTTAGAGAATGGATATACTTAAACCTTGCTACAACACTTATAGGCAGTGTACCTAATCGTACAGTAGTGTAGTTTTTAGTAAGTCCGGTTCGTTCCACATGGAATCTTTTAATCAAAGCTTAACGCTATATTAGTTTAATTTATAAAAATACAAATATATATAAGTAATATTATTATTATAAAGGGGGGTTTTTACCATTTAATGACCGGTTTGTCGATTTTAAAACTTTAGTTGCAGTTAAAACAAAATGTAAAAATATTAAATAAATAAAAGACTTAATTTAAAGCCTAAAGTAAATAACGATAATGAAATTGCGATAAATAAAAGTGCAATAAAATAAACTTGCGATAATTAAAAAGTACGATAATTAAAAGTGCAATTAAATACAATAACAATAAATAAAAGTGCGATAATTAGAAGTGCAATTAAATATAAAATAAAGGAAATTAAATATGAAATAAGATAATTATGCTTATTTAAACTTCCGTAATCATGATGTTTGACGTGTTGATTTTAGCTTTATGCCCATGGGTTAATTGTCCTTTGTCCTGGATTATTTAATATGTCCGTCTGGTTTTTGTCCATAACAGTCCATCAGTCATAAATATAAAGTGCGAGTGTCCTCGTTAAATTATCCTTATACCCGAAGTTAAATATTCCAACTAATTGGGGACTTAAACTGTAACAAGATTTTAATACTTTGTTTAATAATTACACCAGGTTATCGACTGCGTGTAACCCAAGGTTTTAATATTTTGTTAACAATTATGCCAAGTGTCCTTGTACATAATTTCACCCCTGTTTTAATAATTCCATAGACTATTAATCCATTCCCGTGTCCGGTTAAATGAACGATTATTCGTACATATAAATACCCCGCCCATCGTGTCCGATCGAGTGTATATGGTTATTTATAGGGACGTCTAATTGTAAATCTTTATATTAAAATTAACAAATTATCATTTAGTTAAACAAATATAAAGCCCATTAATAGCCCATAGTCTAATTTCCACAAGTGTCGTTCTTTTGTCCGAACCCCAATTATCGTACAAAGCCCAATTACCCAATTTTAGTAATTAGCCTAACATCATGATTACTTCGTTTTAAATAAGCATAATAATAACTTAGCTACGAGACATTAAATTAAAAAGGTTGAACATAACTTACAATGATTAAAAATAGCGTAGCGTTACACGGACAGAATTTTGACTTACACCCTTACAACATTCGCTAACATACCCTTATTATTAGAATTATAATTAAAATTAAAATTAAAATTAAATATATATATATATATATATATATATATATATATATATATATATATATATATATATATATATATATATATATATATATATATATATATATATATATATATATTACGTTTACATATAGAGAAAGAGAGATTTTATGGATATTTTTACAATCAGAATTCGCTGGCTTTTATAGGAATTTTCGTCCAGGGGGACTCCGCGACTCGCACCCTTTTTGCTCTTCAAACTCCGCGAGTCGCGGAGTTTGTAATTATAGCTCACCCAGCTTTGGCTCTTTGTTTACCGACGGTTTATTATATTATATAATATATAAATAATTATAAGAATTATTTAAATATTATTTTATATTTATGTGCATAGTTGACTTGTAATTTTTAGTCCATTGCGTCGAGCGTTGAGAGTTGACTCTGGTCCCGGTTCTGGATTTTCGAACGTCCTTGCGTACAATTTAATATCTTGTACTTTGCATTTTGAATCTTGTACTCTTGTAATTTTGAGACGTTTCTTATCAATAATTGGAACCTCTTTGATTGTATTTTGTACTTTTAAGCTTTTTGGTCGTTTGCGTCTTCAATTCGTCGAATCTATCTTTTGTCTTCACCTTTTATTATGTAAACGAATATTACTTTTAAATAGAACAATTGCAACTAAAAGCTTGTCTTTCTTGAGGAATAATGCTATGAAATATATGTTCGTTTTTAGCATTATCAATCGGGTATGACGAAACTTGCGCAGCGTAGTGATAAGAAGTCGTCAATTTGAGATGAGCAAAGATTTTAGTTAAGTGAAGGCCGTAAGGTAGTTTCAAGAAGGGTTCTTGAGCTGCCTGTTGTATTCTAGATGCCATCAGAAATGCAATGTTTACCTTAAGTGAGTGTTTGAGACACCACAAAAGAGTAACCTCATTTGCATTCATTCTCCAAAGTATTTCACCTTTTCCATATACGTTTATGGAGATGACCTGTTGCCATAGATCATATGTTGAAGCAAGGTGATGCACTAAGAAACCCTCTTTATTGAAGGACTCAAATTTGAGTGGTCCTTCACTCAGTGTTTCAAGAACACATTCTTTTTCTAACCATTCCAGAAACTAATCAAATGAGTTTCGGTTAAGAAAGAATTTGATTCCGTTACTTGGAACATCCATGAGTGAATGATATCTTCATATCATCATGGAATTGGAAGTTTACATAGAATTCATTCACATAAAGAGGATATAGAGGTTCTCGAAGATTGAGAAAGACATTCCAATTCACACTAGAGAAGTTTGCCAGCGAATAAGTTGAGAGTTGATGAGTTGACACTTCTCTTCCTTCTACAATTTGTCTCATGATTTGATTGTGGGTTTTTAGGGATTGTGATGGTGAGTATGGTTGAATGTACTAGTTTTTATAGAGACCTACTAGGAATCACTTTACTTTTTTACAAGAGAGGTAGGTTAAATGAGTAAAGTCTTTTGGTTGACAAGTCAATTTTTACTTGAGAAAAGTAATTGAGCATAATAGGACAAAATGGTTCGTCAGTTTATGCAAGGCTTATTCTGCGTTTGAGCTGCGATCGTCCGTGATGTAAGCCGTAGATTAACCATTTTGGAAAAACTTTAACTCTTTGGTATAGGACATATACGGTTAGGTTCACAGTCGACCATAGTTCAGACGTATATAAATCTGACATGCTTGGACTTTTTAAAAACAATATGTAGTAAGCACACACGAATACTTTATTAAACATACATATTTAAAGTTCTCAAATATTATTGTCTTAAACATTCAACCATTCAACCATAGAAAGTTTTTATGAGAGTTTGTTAGAATTCTTCAATCGAATCATCATCTTCCTCATATCCTGACCTACAGGTCAAGCTTCTGATCACTCCTTTCAGTAATTTCTTCACCTTTGATTTTTTTTTAGACTTTTGATTTGAGCCTGATAGATCTTATCCATCTTGGAATTGACCCCAAGATCCCTTACCGATTAATTTTCTTCTTCATTTTCACCGTCTGATATCTCAATAGCTCCTCTGCTCGTTCCTGCCTCATTGGTAGTTCTCCTTCGTTTGGAGGTTGATCCTCCTGTTGATTTTGGTGGTAGGATTGGTTGATGAGTGAGTGGAAGAGAGTCATCACTTGTGATTTTGAGGTGCCCAAATAGTTTGTTTAGTTGCATTCCGTAAGGCAATCCTCGAGTTATTTCGGTGATGAGTCCACTCATCCTGGTTGCCATCAGATAGGCAATGTTTACTTTGATTCCTCTTTCCAAGCACCACAAGAGAGTGAATTGAGTAGCATGAATGTTTAAGTGATTTCCTGATCTGCAGTAGATGTTGTAGTCAACGACTTTGTTCCAAACTTCATACTCAGAAGAGATATGTCTACTCAGTACTCCAGATCTCTCAATTTCAGCACGAGGAGCACTGTCTTTACACAGTGTATCTATTAATGCCATTTTGTTAGAGATAAAACTCAGAAGATATGCCAGTCCATGATGCGAACTGAAGAATTCTTCACCATCTGTTGCAACTTGGAGAATGCGCCCGAAATCCACAAGTGAGTAGTGGTAATTGGTGCCTTGAAGACTGAAGAAGATTTCATTGTTCATGAAATTTGCATAAAATTCGCGGATGAGAGATGGATAAATGGGACCATCAAGAGTAAGAAATGCTTCCCATTGAAGAGTTTTGAATTGTCTCACAAGCTCTGGCATTTGATCGTGGGCAACTTTTCTTCCTTGAGTAATAGGACGTCTAGAGAGAAACCAAGTGTTGTACTTAATTCTCTCTGTAGGATCTGACGGTGGATCATATGATTCATTTCTTCTTGGTTCACTGCTCTTTCCCTTTCCTCTTGCCATTTTCTACACGATGATACTTCAGATTAATTCAAAGTGTATAATTCAGTTGTAGGCAACAAGTTTTGCAAACTTTAATTATCATCAATACTTAGATATTTTGATGTTAATATTCTTCACATTTTCACTCTCCATTAGTGTCAATGAGTTTGCAACTAGATTAAGATTTTCACAAAGTTCATATGTGTTCTAGACTTTTGAGATCATCATCAACACATATTTTGACATTCAACATTATTATACTCAATTAGCAACAATGTCATTCATATCATGTGAACAATGCTTCTATGAAAATATAACCTAGATGTATAATGAACTCTAGAATCATTCAATGTTAAATTAAAGCATAGATAGGCACTACTACAATCATTTTCAGGTTGTTCTTCAAGAACAATTTCGATTGTTTGCATCAATTTAGGTTTTGATTCATTCTAGTTAGGGTTTCTTCATAACCCTAATTCATCATACAAACATAATTGAATGCTAGAAAATCAAGGATTAATCATACCGAAAGTAGGAATTGAAATTGAAGGAATGAGTGTTCTTCTTCATGCGGTCGATCTCCTCAGCCGTGTATAAGTGTGTGTGTTTTGAATTGGGTTGAAAAGAAATAAAAGTGAGGGCTTAATTTAATTTAAAACAGAATCAGACCACGCACGGTTGAAGCACGGTCGACCGTGGTGTTAGCCGTGCATGAATTTGTACACGTACAGGACAGGAATCTGCGGTCGAGTATACGGTCAGCCGTGGTGCTACCGTGGATCCTTCTGATCACTTATTTCTTCACTTCTTCTTTCTTCGAGCCCGTTTTGACGATTCTTAGGTTCTATAGAATACTTGAGGACAAGTTTTCTTTACCTAACATTGAATGATTACATCCTCCCGATGTTTAATCATCAATGACACGTAATATACTATATCTATATGTATATATATATACTCATATTCAATCATTCACATAGTATACACAAAACACATCAATATAGTATTTAGCATGCAATACATATTTTCACATAAACACACAATCATAAGGCAAGTAAGCTTCTTACACTAATCTTTTAAAATCACTTTTCAAAAACAATTTTGCATTTGTAAGAAAAACCTTTCATTAATACAAAGTCTTTTTGAGAAGGTTATTCTCATTAGCATTTTGATCATTGATTTTGATTGATTTTATGATTACCCAATCTTTGACTTATCCCTACCATGGAATTGCTAGCTTGGTCCATTTTTCCCATATTTTCAATTTTCCTAATAATAGACAATGGACTTTGATTACAAGATTTGTGTTTGCTAGAGTCGTGACATACATTCATTTCATGTTTACCTCTTGATGAATCACAAATAGTTATCCTTTCAAGTTTTCTTTTCAAGGTGTTATTTCCATCAATTAAAACTTTGTTAAGTTGTCTAACTTTGTGTAATTCTTTCTCCAAAAGTTTTACTTTGTCACGACTACTATCATACACAAATGTAATAGTCTTGTAATCATCTAACAATTCTTCATAATTAGAAGGATAGAATACATGTACCTCATTGCAATCCATGCTTGAGACATCATCTTTTTTGAATGGAGATTCAACCTCTTCTTCACTTTGACCATCTAGATCCAAATCATTCCAAGAACTCATGAAGCAAAAGTCTTCATTTCCATTCAACCCTTTTGCTTGAGAATTACCAACCTTTTCCAAATCCTTCTCTATTCCTTTACCCTTTAAACTCCTAGAGTTTAAATCTTCTTGAGAACATTGTGAATCCCAATATCCTTTTGCACTTTCACATGAGATTATCTTTAATCTTTTTTCACTAGGAAGAATTCCATGAAGTAGTGAAATTGCATCAAATTGTTTCAAAACATCATTGTTTTGAAATGTTGACTTTACTTGTCTTTAACTAGCTTGTGGTACAAAGTCTCCTACTTTTATTATTCTCCACAAGTAGTAATCCTTGGATTTGAGATAAGACTCAAATCTTAAATTCCACACATCAATATTCATCTTGTCAAAGATTGGTGCTTCTTTCACCAATTCTTCCAAATATCCCATAGTTTGAGTTGATCCGAGAATCGTTGACTCAAGTTTTTGCACAAAAGGAATTTTGATTCTTTCGCAATCATTTATAGCGCAATGATTTGAGCAACCGCTCTGATACCAATTGTAAGTGACTAGAGGGGGGGGGGGTAAATAGTTACTTGATACATTTTTAACACTTTTTTGATTGATCACCAAATTCGATTTAACTTTGATCAACCAACACAACTCAAACTTGATGTGTGTAGTGTATATGTTCAAAATGATAAATGAAGTAATGTAAAGAACATAGATACAAGGATTTATAGTGGTTCGGGTGGATGTTAACTAATCCACCTTAATCCACTCCCCGATTACACTAATCGGGATTTGTGGCTTCACTAAGCACTTTTCTCCAAACTCGGTGGAGATCCGATTTACAAGTCTTCATCTTCTTTGGTAGACAACAAACCTAATCTTTCTATCCCTTTAAAAGATCAACTCCAACCTAGATCAACTTGTCTTCACCTTATACAAGCATTAATCTTCAAATAAGATTAATCAACTTCCTAAATCTCTTTAAGGAAGTAGATCACTAAGCTAGCCTATGCTTCTACTAATTGAAGTTACAAGACTTATACACTTTTCAATGATGATCCTAAGACAATAATAGGACATACATTACATTAAGTAAACTCACAAGATAAATGATTTTGATTAGTAAGTTTACAACAACCCAATTATATATCTATAAGATCATAGAATCTTCTCTTGCTTAATCACATTTGAGTAGTAATTTATGCACTTGTTGTGACAATCGCTCCAAATCCATATGGACAATACGTCATTCATTGATTTCATTGCGAGGTATTTGACCTCTATATGATACGTTTTGTAAACATTGCATTCTTTTGAAAAGGCACACCATAAATGAATATTTAAATCAAAGGTTTTCAACATCTGATGATTTCTACATATAGACAATCACTGTAAATAATAGTTTACAATAGTACTTCCGTTGACAGTACAGTCAAAATAAGATACATGGTGATGATTTGGTGAATGCAACGTTTCCTTGAAAAATATGCCATGTATGACTCCATGCACATAGCTTGTCTAACATATAAGCAAACAGCGGAAGACTTCTAGGAAACCTGAGAATAAACATGCTTCAAGTGTCAACACAAAGGTTGGTGAGTTCATAGTTTTAATATTACACATAATCCGTATATCAATGTGGATTACAAAAGTTCAGTTGTTTTATTCAAAACGTTTATCAATAGGTTTTACATAAAAGGGGGATCACAAGATTTCAGTTGTTTCATCCGAAACGTTTATCAATCGGTTCTACAAAGTTGAGCACCCTGGTAACTAAACTTTAACGTATTTATAATTTGTACCCTTTGTATAATCATCTTAATAATACACGCAAACCAACGTGTACGCTTATCAAATAGCATACGTCCGTTAAAAGGCTAGCGCTCTAGCTCGGACGGGGATGTCAAGCCCTATGGATCCATATACTACTACTCGCGCCCACCAGTTCTTATAACTGGCAGTTAACAGTTACCAAAGCTAAGGGATTTTCGGTTCAAACTCAGTGTAGAATTTAGTATGTACTTGTATCCATTGAGTTTAAAATAAAGTGCATGTATTCTCAGCCCAAAAATATATATTGTAAAAGCAACTAAAAAGGGATCAATGAAACTCACACATATAAATATTGTATATCGGTTAATAAAGCATTTGCATGTATTCTCAGCCCAAAAATATGTATAAAAAGGGATCAATTGAACTCACACAAAATCAGTTTTAGTATTTGTATCCATTTAGTAAAACAGTTTATAAAACTGCGCATGTATTCTCAGCCCGAAAATATATGTAAAAAGGGATCAAATGAACTCACACAAAATCAGTTTTAGTATTTGTATCCATTTAGTAAAACAGTTTATAAAAGTGCGCATGTATTCTCAGCCCAAAAATATATGTAAAAAGGGATCAAATGAAACTCACGCATATAAATCTAGTATTTTTAGTATTTATAAACAGTCGCATGTATTCTCAGTCCAAAAATATATTGAGTAAAAGGGATCATATGAAACTCACAGTTTAATATTGATATACAATATTGCAGGAAAGCACGTAGACGCATTGGAGATAATAAGCACGAGGTTTGATTCACAAAAATACCCCCGAATATTACCCATAACCTCCTTGGCAATAACCCATATTTTCCTTAGCTCTAGCTTTCTCGGAAACTCGTTTTGAAAAATTACTTGGACAGCACTCCGTCGTAATATTTTATGTACATTATTATTTTTGTATCGCAAAAATAATAACACTAATAATAAAAATAATAAGATTAATAATAATCTTATTAATAATAATAATAATAATAATAATAATAATAATAATAATAATAAAATAAATAAATACGGAGTAAAAATAATATATATGTGTGTGTGATTTATCTGGCCAAAACTCGAGAATTTATAGCACTTGGCCTGAAATTTTGCCTCATGCGATCGCATGGATTTTGGGCATGATGGCCATGCGATCGCATGGCCTCAATTTCCAGCTCAGAATCATTTGTCCATTTGTTTGTCGACATGATAAAATATTAATATAATATATATAATTTAAATAATTAATTATATATTATATTAAATTCACGTGCATAGTTGACTTGTAATTTTTGTTCCGATAAGTCGTACGTCATCACTCGACTTATGTCCCGGTTCCAGTTTTTCGAATGTCCTTTCGTACCTTTAGAAAACTTGCATTTTACGTTTCGTGTCACGTACCTTTGTCAAAATATAGTCTTAAATTATCCATAAACTATACCACTCATAGTATATCTTAAACTTTCAAATGTTTTGGTCATTTACTTCTATAAATCATCGTCTCGCTATTTGTTAATATATATATAATATATACATTTTCATTTTGAAATAGTGTTACTGTAGCAAAGTTACTGTAGCAAAGTTATTTTTTACTGTAGCAATTCACTGTAACAAAGTCAATTTCACTGTAGCAAATAGTGATTTTTGAAAACACTGTAGCATTTTGGGTACTGTAGCAATTTGAAAATACTGTAGCAAATTAGTATTTTACTTGTTAATCTTAAACGTTTTAGTTATCTTATCTAAATATCAATCGAATCAATAATCGAATGTTACTATCGTTTACTAAATAACTTGAAATCATATATATTCAAATAGATATATAAACCAATAAGTTTAATGTACGGTATCATGCAATTAAAACTTTGTTACGTTTTCAAGTTATAGTATATATATGTATCTGTTTACATATAATGGTTCGCGAATCGTTGAGAACAACCAAAGGGTAATTGAATAGTTCAAAATTTTGAGATTCAACATCATAGGCTTTGCTTATCGTGTCGAAGTCATTAATCATTTAAGATTAAGTTTAAATTTAGTCGAAATTTCCGGGTCATCACAGTACCTACCCGTTAAAGAAATTTCGTCCCGAAATTTGAGTGAGGTCGTCATGGCTAACAATAAAAATGTTTTCATGACGAATATGTGTTGATAAATAGAATTTTTATCACCGTTGAATAATATGGATAAAACAATCCAATTACTCGAAGCGTATGAGAGAAGTTATCGTAATAGAGTGAAATGGAGAATAGAGATTCGTCTTATCTCTTGACGTAGTAACGTTTGATTTCCGAAATTCAAGGAAATTAAAAGAAAATCTTTGAAATATATACAGGATTTGATTCACCGGGATTTAAGGAAATTAGGATCCACTTTAATTAAATGTGGTAACCTGCCCTGGCTACTTTGTCCGGTATTTCCATTATAAATTGACTTCTTCCGTTTCATAATATTCACCACCCTTAAAACTTTCTTCCCCAATTAATACATTAAAAAAAATTGTGAAAATGCTCAATCCAGTTCTGGTTCTTGACCTAATATTGACGTTTGCCACAATCATGCTTCTTTTCCAGCTCCCACCAGAAGAATCTGTTTATTTCTATTATGCTCTAGGGATTGTTGTATTTATCATTCTCCCGTGTCTTTATATTGCTATACGCATTGATATACACGGTTTGTAATTTCAGGTTTGTTATCGGGCTTTATATCTCCCCTTATATTTTAATGTCCCTACTCCTGTCTTCTATAATCATTGTCATTCACAGTTAATACTCCCTCCTATTTGCTGCGATTTATACTCCAATTTCTATTTCGGAGCTTTGTCCCTTCGTTTCTTCTTCTTGCGATTAGGCATCTCTTGTAATGGTCCAGAATTCGTAGGTATAGAGTTTTGGATGAACATAGTTATTGTTCTGAGAAGGTAATCGTAATGGCATGATCTTGATTTGTCAAATTACCAAATTATTCGGAAAAGACCGAATCATCAAGAAAAATATTTTCTTGATATGTTTAGAGGTTAAAAGAGTTATGTAACATGGTTCATGATGAGGGTGGGATCTGTGAACCTTTATCACGTTCCATTAGAAACTCAGCATGACTTACTGTAATATAATCACGTTGATCAAGTGTCATTATATTATATTAACTCATGCTTCAGTTCCCAACACTACTTCAAAACATCCAATTTTTTTTTTTTTTGAATTTTTCAGATTTTTGAAACTAAAATAGTTTCTTTTATGATGTAACACAGATAGCGTGAAGAGATAAATAATTTCGGATGATAATAGTTATGAAGATATCTTCAGAAATATCGAAGATATTTATAATGAAAGATATGATAATATCTTAGAATTTCTAATATCGAAGGATGATGAAGAATATGTTTCGCAAGAATTTGAAATAAGTAAGGAGCAAGATATTCGCTAAATATTTCATCAAAACAGAATCATCTAGATTCTTTATGTATAAGTTTAGTCCCTGTGACTTGTCCACAGTCTCCTTTATGGTTTGCTCAATCCGTTTTTCAATTCCAAACCTTCTCTTTTTCTCAGCTTTACCACCATACTATTCTTTATCATCAAACTTTTGACTGTTAAAGTCGTTTACCGTTTTTGCTGCTTTATCAGCATTTTTCCAAAATTAGGAGGACTAGTTTCACAGTTTGGGGTGTTTTTCAGAAACTTCACATTCGAAGTATCTAAGTCTAGAAGATAGATGTTATATGTTTATATATAACTGTTGTCGTAGAAAATGCTGCGAGATTCAAAATACTGATTGTTAATTCCCGGTGGTTGGTATGGCAATTACCGTTACAAGATGTGGATGAGTACATGATCAGATTTCAAGGTATATATAGTGATTTCCGGAGAGATTTAAATAGCAGAGTGACGGAGTCGCTGGTACATTTACTGCTAATATGATGGGATATAAAAGGTTCCCCGGTAACAACAATAGAAAGGGTAATCCTATATGTCAAGGTTTAATTAAGGCTTATCCAAATGAAGTTGACTTGCTGAAGTTGTGACAAAACTGGATACTTGAAAAGGAATTGTAAGATTATTTTCAGTAATAATAATGCCGAAGGATTTATCACAGATACGTGTTAAAGTTTTACTTAGGTTTCGAGAGCTTTCCAGATGTATGATTATAAGTACAAATCTTTCTTCTCGTAGATATCGTGTAGTTGGTTTGTCTTCTCGTTTGTTCATTAGTTGAAGTGTTTCCAATAATTTTGATGGGTTTGAACGCAAAATGTAATCATATGATGTTCTAGTACTGTTCTGAATTCAAAGCATGGTTTTCGAAGCATGGTTTTGAAAGATGTAGGAATCTAAGAGTGATGTTTTTCGTTTAATCTTGACTTGGATTCTGATCTATCGAAATCAGAATATGAAATTGAATGAAAATGGTTATTCTGCGATGAACAGATACGTATATCTATAGGTTTGAGCAGTATAGTTAATGATTGTTGAATCAGAATTGAAGAATGTATAGTGTAACATATTAATGTGGAATTTATATATTTCTAGGGTATTACCTACCCGTTAAAATATTCTCATCATTAACAGTTTGTACAAAAGGATTTTCAATTACAATCTTTATGAAAATATATGTATGTATATTTCCTTCGGATGTAATATAGATTTAATGAGTTATTAAACTCATTTGATTTTCGGTTGGAACTAGAAACGAATAATCTCTTCTATATTAAAGATTACATAATCGTCGCAGGATATTTCTCCAATGAAGTTATGAATTAATACTTCATCGTTTATGGTTATTAGTATTCTTCGGTGTCTACGGTGCGTATGAGGTTGATACTCGTGGGACAGATTGTGAGGTTAAGGTTTACGTTGCGGATGTTGTTGTTGTCGGTACTGGTACCGTTGTTGGTTGTGCTGCTGGTTCTGGTGGTGCTACCAGTGCTGCCTGTGATGCCTGCAAATTGTGCATCATATTCTCCAAAGCCACAACTCGAGCGCGAAGCTCGTTAACTTCTTCTATTATTTCGGGATGATTGGCGGTTGGTACGAGAGGATGAATAAAGTTTAAAATTCTAGTTATCATATAATCGTTGCGAAATATCCTGGAAATGAGGGTAAAGATAGTGTTTCGAACGGGTTCGCCGGTAAGTGCCTCAGGTTCCTCACTAAGAGGTGAATTCGGTTGGTGGAAAGGATCGCCTTCCTCTTGTCTCCATTGATTAAGTTGATTACGAACCCATCCCCAATTCATCCAGAATTGGTGATGACTGATTGGTTGGTTCATTCCGGTTACACTGCTTTCGGAACTCAGGTGGAAATTCATATCGGAATCCGAAGAACTCGAATTACTTGCAGAATTCATCTTACACGGTTAGATAAATAATTTTCGATGTGAAATGATTTTCGGATATCGGATGATATTCTAATTACATAGAATACCTTTATATAGTACAAAGGATCCGCGAATTACGGAGAAACTTTCGGAAACTGTCAAGTAAAGGTAACAGTAACAGATACGCTAAGATATTCATTTTGTCTATACACTAGTCATGCAATCCATGCAATAAGGTGTGTCTAGACTACAAATGATAAGCAGGTAATTTTCCACACAAGGAATGATAAGCAGGTAATTTCTAACAAAAAAATTATAAGCAACAACTTTTATCATGCAGACATGGTCGAAGTCCAGACTCACTAATGTATCCTAACAATAACCAGTTAGACACACTAATGCAAATTCTGGTTCGCTAAGACCAACGCTCTGATACCAACTGTGACAATCGCTCCAAATCCATATGGACAATACGTCATTCATTGATTTCATTGCGAGGTATTTGACCTCTATATGATACGTTTTGTAAACATTGCATTCTTTTGAAAAGGCACACCATAAATGAATATTTAAATCAAAGGTTTTCAACATCTGATGATTTCTACATATAGACAATCACTGTAAATAATAGTTTACAATAGTACTTCCGTTGACAGTACAGTCAAAATAAGATACATGGTGATGATTTGGTGAATGCAACGTTTCCTTGAAAAATATGCCATGTATGACTCCATGCACATAGCTTGTCTAACATATAAGCAAACAGCGGAAGACTTCTAGGAAACCTGAGAATAAACATGCTTCAAGTGTCAACACAAAGGTTGGTGAGTTCATAGTTTTAATATTACACATAATCCGTATATCAATGTGGATTACAAAAGTTCAGTTGTTTTATTCAAAACGTTTATCAATAGGTTTTACATAAAAGGGGGATCACAAGATTTCAGTTGTTTCATCCGAAACGTTTATCAATCGGTTCTACAAAGTTGAGCACCCTAGTAACTAAACTTTAACGTATTTATAATTTGTACCCTTTGTATAATCATCTTAATAATACACGCAAACCAACGTGTACGCTTATCAAATAGCATACGTCCGTTAAAAGGCTAGCGCTCTAGCTCGGACGGGGATGTCAAGCCCTATGGATCCATATACTACTACTCGCGCCCACCAGTTCTTATAACTGGCAGTTAACAGTTACCAAAGCTAAGGGATTTTCGGTTCAAACTCAGTGTAGAATTTAGTATGTACTTGTATCCATTGAGTTTAAAATAAAGTGCATGTATTCTCAGCCCAAAAATATATATTGTAAAAGCAACTAAAAAGGGATCAATGAAACTCACACATATAAATATTGTATATCGGTTAATAAAGCATTTGCATGTATTCTCAGCCCAAAAATATGTATAAAAAGGGATCAATTGAACTCACACAAAATCAGTTTTAGTATTTGTATCCATTTAGTAAAACAGTTTATAAAACTGCGCATGTATTCTCAGCCCGAAAATATATGTAAAAAGGGATCAAATGAACTCACACAAAATCAGTTTTAGTATTTGTATCCATTTAGTAAAACAGTTTATAAAAGTGCGCATGTATTCTCAGCCCAAAAATATATGTAAAAAGGGATCAAATGAAACTCACGCATATAAATCTAGTATTTTTAGTATTTATAAACAGTCGCATGTATTCTCAGTCCAAAAATATATTGAGTAAAAGGGATCATATGAAACTCACAGTTTAATATTGATATACAATATTGCAGGAAAGCACGTAGACGCATTGGAGATAATAAGCACGAGGTTTGATTCACAAAAATACCCCCGAATATTACCCATAACCTCCTTGGCAATAACCCATATTTTCCTTAGCTCTAGCTTTCTCGGAAACTCGTTTTGAAAAATTACTTGGACAGCACTCCGTCGTAATATTTTATGTACATTATTATTTTTGTATCGCAAAAATAATAACACTAATAATAAAAATAATAAGATTAATAATAATCTTATTAATAATAATAATAATAATAATAATAATAATAATAATAATAAAATAAATAAATACGGAGTAAAAATAATATATATGTGTGTGTGATTTATCTGGCCAAAACTCGAGAATTTATAGCACTTGGCCTGAAATTTTGCCTCATGCGATCGCATGGATTTTGGGCATGATGGCCATGCGATCGCATGGCCTCAATTTCCAGCTCAGAATCATTTGTCCATTTGTTTGTCGACATGATAAAATATTAATATAATATATATAATTTAAATAATTAATTATATATTATATTAAATTCACGTGCATAGTTGACTTGTAATTTTTGTTCCGATAAGTCGTACGTCATCACTCGACTTATGTCCCGGTTCCAGTTTTTCGAATGTCCTTTCGTACCTTTAGAAAACTTGCATTTTACGTTTCGTGTCACGTACCTTTGTCAAAATATAGTCTTAAATTATCCATAAACTATACCACTCATAGTATATCTTAAACTTTCAAATGTTTTGGTCATTTACTTCTATAAATCATCGTCTCGCTATTTGTTAATATATATATAATATATACATTTTCATTTTGAAATAGTGTTACTGTAGCAAAGTTACTGTAGCAAAGTTATTTTTTACTGTAGCAATTCACTGTAGCAAAGTCAATTTCACTGTAGCAAATAGTGATTTTTGAAAACACTGTAGCATTTTGGGTACTGTAGCAATTTGAAAATACTGTAGCAAATTAGTATTTTACTTGTTAATCTTAAACGTTTTAGTTATCTTATCTAAATATCAATCGAATCAATAATCGAATGTTACTATCGTTTACTAAATAACTTGAAATCATATATATTCAAATAGATATATAAACCAATAAGTTTAATGTACGGTATCATGCAATTAAAACTTTGTTACGTTTTCAAGTTATAGTATATATATGTATCTGTTTACATATAATGGTTCGCGAATCGTTGAGAACAACCAAAGGGTAATTGAATAGTTCAAAATTTTGAGATTCAACATCATAGGCTTTGCTTATCGTGTCGAAGTCATTAATCATTTAAGATTAAGTTTAAATTTAGTCGAAATTTCCGGGTCATCACACTTGTGATCACTGAAAATAAGCCTTTGAAATATGCAAGAGGGTCAGCTTCAAATGCTCTTAAATGTTTGCCTTTTATAGTGGGATTCAAAAAGTAGCCGTTGACACACGGTTGTCATCACGGTCGACCGTGGTGCGACCGTGCGTGCTCCAGTCCAAAATTGGTATCCGTTGTATAGCCATTTGACTCAAATTTGAACACCACATTTTGGCACATTTACTCCTTCTAGCACCTGCAAAAGAAACCAAACATCCTATACAAGTACTATATGCATTAAGTGTGTGAGATTTTGTCTTAATGCATGAAAGTGACTAATCATTCCAAAAGTGGCAAACCTAACATTCTTGGAGAAGTGTCTTGATTAATATTTTGGGAAATCTCACTTTGGTCAAGACTTAGTTAGTCACTTTAATGCTCTTGGTTCAATTCTAAAGACTAGTCACTATGTCATTAACTTCCTAGTTTCAATTAATCACAAGTCATGTTCTTTTTAGTTTAGTTTAGAGATTAATTGAATAATGTCTCTATAAGATAATCATGAAGTATGTAGAGACATCAAGGTTAAGTCATAAGCAATCACCATTAGTTACTTAGACTAGACCAAATAGACAATTGACTATACTTTCATTGTGAACCATTTTACACTTAATCTATTGGAGTAGGTTAGTTACTTGAATTCTAACTAGTGAGCACATAGCAAACATATTAATCAAGTTGACAAGTTTATGAGTATTAATCATATTGGCAAGTAGCAAGTAATACTCACATAGCAAGAGATAGTTATTCTAGGATCAATTATATAGATACTTGTACAACTTATAATTCAAGCTTTAACAAGTTTAAGTGCAATATAACATATTGCTTGATTAATGTGTAAGCATAAATTAATGTCCAACACATTCACAAGGGAAGAGCAATCTCTATTTGGGACTTGGTGACCATCCGAAATATATCTAAGTGTGTTTTAGGATTACAAGTCATTACTAGTTAACCTTGAGAGCATTGTTCCTCATTTAGCCTTAATTAATCACTAAGTCATTTCTAATAGCAATTATTGTTGTAGTGACATTGGCTTAAGTGTGTTGGTACTTGATGATCATACTAAGAATATCTAGATAAGAATTAAGATCACAAGTTGTTGATTAACACTTATGTGTTATGCCTAATCTTGGTTAATTTGTCATTAAAGTGTCATTAGGCGTAATTAATCACAATTAGTGTTTTTATGACCAAAACTCAATTAAGTATGAAGAAGGCATCTATTCTAATCATGTTGAGAAATGTTTCATGAATTATAGTTGTCGGGAACTAGTCAAACTTTATTTGGTCGAAAATGGTAACAGATAAAACTGCGGTCGCACTGCGGTTGATCGTGGTGGCGACCGTGCAACTTGTTTTCACAAAACTGCGTTGCAATTCAGTTTGGGGTTTCACGGTTGACTATGTGGTCGACTGTACCTCGACCATGTGTTTAGTTGAACTTTTAATTTCATTCTTTAACCTATGTTTGACTTGGTCGTTTGCAAGATAAAGTATGGATTAGTGACCTTGCGTGTTTTATGTTAAGATGTCAGTCATCACTTATGCATATGTGTGTGTCATCATCAAAACATATTCTTTGGTTAATCATACTTTAAGTTTATCATTTAGTGCATTAACCAACATTCAACCAACATTCTCGCCCTTTTTGATGATGACAAACATACAAGTGATGAGGGACATTTTGCTATAAATACACAAGTGTTAACAATCACTTGTATCTATCTTTCTCCCCCTTTTGTCGAAGCAAAAAGGTTAGCTCCCCCTAGAACTAAGCTCGCCCTGAGAGCAAAACTCCCCCTTAAATTGTGCACATTGGAAAAACATATATGAAAATATAACAAGCACACAGTTTATTCAAATCAAGCATGAAACATAGTAATGCATATATGAAAATATGCATGGAAGGCATATAAATTAGATGTATAGGTAGGCATTCTTCAAATTGCCTTGGCCTATTTCTTGAGGTGAACGTAGTGATGAGTGTCTCTTATAATTCCTTCTAGTTTGTTTAGATGTCGTTCAATTTTTAGAACATTCTCGTGAATGACACTGCATTGTCCTGCGGTCGAAAGGAGGTTAAAGTTTGGAGGGTTATCAAGAAAAAGCTCAACAAATGGTCTAGTTGAAGCTCTGTATATCGGGTATGACGAAACTTAAGCAGCATAGTGATAAGAAGTCGTCAATTTGAGATGAGCAAAGAGTTTAGTTAATTGAAAGCCATAAGGTAGTTTCAAGAAGGGTTCTTGAGCTGCCTGTTGCATTCTAGATGCCATCAGAAATGCAATGTTTACCTTAAGTGAGTGTTTGAGACACCACAAAAGAGTAACCTCATTTGCATTCATTCTCCAAAGTATTTCACCTTTTCCATATATGTTTATGGAGATGATCTGTTGCCATAGATCATATGTTGAAGCAAGGTGATGCACTAAGAAACCCTCTTTGTTGACGGACTCAAATTTGAGTGGTCCTTCACTCAGTGTTTCAAGAACACATTCTTTTTCTAACCATTCCGAAAAATCATCAAATGAGTTTCGGTAAAGAAAGAATTTGATTCCGTTACTTGGAACATCCATGATGTTTCCAAATTCTTCAAGTGTCAAGGAATAGCTTTTGCCATAGAGAGTGAATGATATCTTCATATCATTATGGAATTGGAAGTTTACATAGAATTCATTCACATGACGAGGATATAGAGGTCCTCGAAGATTGAGAAAGACATTTCAATTCACACTATAGAAGTTTGCCAGCGAATAAGTTGAGAGTTGATGAGTTGACACTTCTCTTCCTTCTGCAATTTGTCTCATGATTTGATTGTGGGTTTTTAGGGATTGTGATGGTGAGTATAGTTGAATGTACTAGTTTTTATAGAGACCTACTAGGAATCACTTTACTTTTTCGCAAGAGAGGTAGGTTAAATGAGTAAAGTCTTTTAGTTGACAAGTCAATTTTCACTTGAGAAAAGTTATTGAGCATAATAGGACAAAATGGTTCGTCAGTTTATGCAAGGCTTATTATGCGTTTGAGCTGTGATCGTCCGTGATGTAAGCCGTGGATTAACCATTTGGGAAAAACTTAAACTCTTTGGTATAGGACATGAAGGTATTTCGTATGCCCGAGAGACATATTAAATTAATGTGGCTAATATGTTTTGATCCAAGTCGGGTCATACCCAATAACAAGCTTACCGACACCTTATTCGTATTTGTTCTTAACGATTGGATCATTGATTAAATACGCGATACTTGAATTTTAAAGAAAAGGTTTCTTAAATAATATTACTTGATATGTTTATATAAGTTATGGAACAACTTATATAACAAAGATTTAATTATTTATAGGTTAAATAATTAATTAAGTTATGATACATTTTATAAAATTGGTTTTATAAAATATACATAACAAATAATATATATACAAGTTTATAAAATGTATTTTATGAAATCAAGTTTTATAAAAACTGATTTTGTAAAATCAGTTTTTTTTATAAAAGTATATTATATTATGGCAATGTGAGTGGCATGGGAGTTAGAATAAGCATGCATTTGTTTAATACTTGCTACCCATGCTTAACTAAGACCAAGGGGACTTAGTATCACACACACATGCATTCAAACATATCAAAAGAGCTTGAAAACTGCACAAAAATTCTGCTGTAGCTGTGCTGAAGGCCGTGGCCTTTTATTGATAAAAGGGAAGTCTTAATTTGGTTTTTACAAGCTCATAACTTGTGTCATTCAAATCCTAACTAATTACAAAGGTGTTGGGGTTATTGCTTGTGGGTATTACTTGCTTGAGGCTTCAAGTTAGAAGCTCTATTGTTCATCATCTTCATCATCATCTTGCAACTTTGAAAACAACCCTCAAATAGCTTGAGGAGGTATATATATCTTCTCATCTTGTTCTTATATGTAAGTATGTATTCTAGACTTGATATTAACATGGAATTTAACTTAATGATTAAACAAATTAACATGAACTTATATTCATGCTTCCGCTTTCTTTAAATCATAAAAATGGTTTTATGAACATGTATATTTTAAGAACATGTTGTTTATTAAAGTTGTTAAATTCCATCAATGATATCTAGAGCCGAAGTCTATGGATTATACTTCTTATATGGCCTTTAAACCCACTATATTTGCATTCTAAGTACATGCATGAATATGGAATGCAAAAACTTTCGGGTTTGGGAGGGTTGGTATAGTTGGCCAATTTTAGGAAGAGTTCCAAATGGGTTTGGAACTTGCAAATTGGTCAAATTTGTTGTATGTTGAAGTTCACAATCAAGCCTTGACCTTTTGTTTGAATGGTTGCATGTTTGGATGATTATTAATAATTCATTTGGTATGTAATATTAATTCATTCATGTGGTTGTAATATTCATTCAAGTTGGTTTGTAATATTGTTATTTTGGTTATGTAATTTATTTTATATTTGGTATGTAAAATAGATTAGGTTGTATTTTCATTTTCTAGAAAAATGTATTAGGATATGTTTTTTGTAAAAATGAAGATACAAGATGAAGACTTGGAAGATGCATTTGGATGCAAGATTAAGTGGGAGATTTTGAAATCTCCTACTTAGTGTTATAACCCTTAACCGGTGACATTTGTTTTCGGCTAAACAAATGTCTACCAAATTGGCTTGATTGTTAACACATTTGTTTGCATGCGTGGTTGTTATATTTCTTGTATGATTGTGGATTGTGTATGTTACTACAACAAGTTATCACTCAAGTTAACAACAAGCATAACTACAATTTACTTGGTTAAATTATTAACGACATGCAAAACGTCAATTTAAATGGCTAAATTAAAAAACGGCTAAAAGGATATTAATAAACGGTTATTAAGAACATGAAAAGGATCATATATATAAAATGGTTTATATCAAGTAATTGGCTAAAATTACAAGACTTGAAAATGGATTTCAAATGAACCATACACTAAATGCATGTTGGTGTATGGCATAAATGTTTTCTTAAACTAGAATTAACGAAAACTTAAAATCCCTTAATCGACAAGGTAAACAAGTTTAACGCCATCCTTTTGTGGGACACTTAAACATAGTAGGGAACTCATAATGGGATAAAGGTCACCTAACCATTATGAGCTAACTAATATGGTTAAGGTAAAATTCGCATGCTTGTGGGATAAAGGTCACCTAACCACTTGTATGTTAATTTTACATGTTTACACAAGTAGGACGACTTGATTTTGGAATCATGAACTTAGGGTCACCGAAGCATGAGGAACAAATAGGAGTTGATGGGATAAATATGCCATGCAAAAGGATTGCATGATCCCATAATTTAGAAGTTGCAAAAGGATTACAATTGTCATATAAATGACTACCTAGCTAAATCAAATAACGAGATAAAGGTCACCTAACCGAAATTTGATTTACCGTTGGATTCTAATATTTAATAAGTCAATTAAAATTTAAAAGGGTATTGTTTATTAAATTTAAAATCGATACTTAAATAAACTTTGTTAAATTTTGTAGATGGCCGCCAATAACAACATCATGCAAAACGCACCTATTAACTTGAACAACCTATCGTTAAGGTCTCTCCTCGAGAAAGACAAACTCAACCATATGAACTTTATGGATTGGTTCCGCAATCTTAGGATTGTCCTCAAACTTGAGGATAAGGCGTATGTGTTGGAAGACCCCATTCACGATCAACCCGACGAGGATGATACGGAAGGCATGGCTTATTGGGATAAGTATTGCGTCGATTCGGTGCAAGTCGCTTGCCTAATGCTTGGGACTATGATACCGAACTCTAAAAGGATTTCGAGCATCATACTGCATACGACATGATCACACAATTAAAGGAGATGTTCCTTCAACAAGCACGTGTCGAGGGCTTCGAGACCGTTCGAGCGCTTCATGCATGTCGTATGGGCGACTCCCAATCCATTTCATCTTATGTCCTTAAGATGAAAAGCCTCATTGATCGCGTAAACTGTCTTAATCTCAACATATCTAATGAGCTAACCACGGATCTTATCCTAAACTCCTTGTTAAAGAGGTTTGACCAATTTGTAATTAATTACAATATGAATGGGATGGATAAGACCATTGGCGAACTTCATGGCATGCTTAGGACGGCGGAAACTAGCATGGGTAAGAGGGCTTCACCCGTGCTAATGATCAATGATGGTGGGTCCAAAGGTAACAACACCTCTAAGCCAAAGGCGGCTAAGAGGAAAGGACCCGCCCATCAAGGCAAGGGGAAGGGGAGGATGGTTACCCCAACCAAAAACAAGAACAAGAAGCAAAAGGTTGCCGGACAAACAAACCCCAAGGAAGACCCGTGCTTCGGTTGCGGTGAAATGGGTCACTGGAAACGCAACTGTCCGGTCTACCTTAAGGAGTTGAAGGAAAAGAGGGATGCGGGGCAAACCTCAGGTAATATATATATTGTATATATAGAGCTTAGTATTACTTCTTCTAATACATGGGTATTAGACACTGGATGTGGAACTCACATTTGCAATTCTTTGCAGGGGTTCAAAAGAAGTAGCAAGAAAACGGGAACATCAAGTCTCTTTATGGGTAATGGAGCTAAAGTACAAGTGAAGGCTCAAGGAGACTTTGTATTAAAGCTTCCAAGTGGTTTGGAACTTATTTTGAACAATGTTTTGTATGCACCGGATTTATGTCGAAACATTATTTCAGTTTCCCTTTTAAAACAATGTGGTTTTTATCTTAATTTTGTTAATGATGATATCCACGTTTATTTAGATAATGTATTCTATTTTAAGGCTTCGCCTTCAAATGAAATTTATGAATTGGTTAATGATGACACATCATCTAGTAGCTCAATATACCATACTAGCACCAAGAAACTCAAAAGGGATTTGAGTGATTC
Source organism: Rutidosis leptorrhynchoides (assembly GCF_046630445.1). Classification (NCBI taxonomy): domain Eukaryota; kingdom Viridiplantae; phylum Streptophyta; class Magnoliopsida; order Asterales; family Asteraceae; genus Rutidosis; species Rutidosis leptorrhynchoides. The sequence goes on from NC_092343.1 coordinate 85,579,730, forward strand.
CTACTTATGGCATTGTCGCCTTGGTCACATAAACAAGAATCGAATGCATACACTTCAAAAGAATGGCCTTTTGAAATCAAATGAACTAGACTCGTTTGATGTATGTGAATCTTGTTTACAAGGCAAAATGACTAAAACACCTTTCAAAGGGACCTACGAAAGGGCTAAGGACTTATTGGGATTAATACATTCGGATGTATGTGGACCCTTTAAGCCCATAACTCGGAATGGTGAAAGATACTTTGTTACTTTCATTGATGACTTCAGTCGTTTCGGATATGTCTACTTGTTAAGACATAAGGACGAAACTTTTGAAGCATTCAAAGAGTATCAAAATGAAGTACAAAATCAACTCAATAAGACAATCAAGGTACTTCATACCAATAGAGGAGGTGAATACCTAAGCGATGCTTTCCAAGATCATCTTAAAAGTTGTGGGATTATCTCGCAGCTCATTCCTCCTGGAACACCCCAACTAAATGGAGTTTCCGAAAGGAGGAACCGAACCCTAATGGATATGGTTCGATCTATGATGGCTAGAAGCTCGTTACCTCTATCATTTCGGGGTTATTGTCTATGCTCCGCGGCTCGTATTTTAAATATGGCCCCAACCAAGAAAGTGGAACGAACTCCTCATGAGATGTGGTTTGGAAAACCTCCATCTCTATCATACTTAAAGGTATGGGGATGTGAAGCTTATCCTAAGCGTTACGTCCCTAATAAGTTGGATGCTCGATCCACGAAGTGTATCTTCATAGGATATCCCAAGGATGATATGAGATATTATTTCTATGATCCTTCCGAGCAGAATGTATTTGTTGCTCGAAAGGCAGAATTCCTTGAGACTAAGTGCCTAATGGAAGGCGATAGTGAAAGGAAGATAGATCTTGAAGAGGTTCGAGATCAAGTAGATGATACACAATTGGTTGACACTAGCACTCAACATGAAAATGTTGAGAATGATCAAATGGATGATCAAAATACACAAGACGTTCGCAGATCTGGTAGAATTAGTAATCCTCCTGAGAGATATGGGTTTCTCATGTACGGTTGCTATGTGGTTGATTTGGATGAACCAGCAAACTACCAAGATGCTTTATCAAGGATTGATAAGGATAAATGGCAGGAAGCCATGAACGCTGAGATGCAATCCATGTATGACAACTAAGTTTGGGAACTTGTTGCACAACCTGCTGGCTCTAGGCTAGTTGATTGTAAATGGCTTTTCAAAATGAAAACCGACATACATGGAAACTTGGATATATATAAAGCTAGACTTGTAGCAAAAGGTTTCACTCAAACTCAAGGGGTTGACTATGATGAAACTTTTTCGCCTGTGGCAATGCTAAAGTCTATTAGGATATTATTTGCCATTGCTGCTCATTATGATTATGAAATATGGCAAATGGATGTCAAGACCGCTTTCCTAAATGGATATCTTATGGAAGATGTCTATATGGTTCAGCCTGAAGGTTTTGTTGATCCGAAATATCCTAAAAAGGTATGCAAGTTAAAGAAGTCAATCTACGGATTGAAACAAGCATCTAGAATGTGGAATCATCGTTTTAATGAGGAGGCCGAGAAATTTGGCTTCATCAAAAATGGTGATGAAGCTTGTGTATACAAGAAAGCTAGTGGGAGCACTATCATGTTCCTTGTACTGTATGTGGATGATATATTGTTATTTAGAAATGATATTCCGGCAATGCAAGGAGTTAAAACTTGGCTAAGTAAATGCTTCTCCATTAAGGATCTTGGAGAAGCACAATACGTTTTGGGGATTGGGATCTACAGGAATAGATCCAAGAAACTGATAGGTTTGAATCAAAGTGCATACAGTGAAAAGGTCTTGAAAAGGTTGAAGATGGAGAACTCTAAGAGTGGTTTGGTATCTATTCAAAGAGGAACGCCTCTCAGTTCATCTCAGTACCCTACCACGAAAGATGAACAAGAGAGAATGAAGAGAGTCCCTTATGCATCTGCTATTGGGTCAATCATGTATGCAATGATATGCACTAGACCGGATGTGTCATGCACCCTAAGCTTGACAAGTAGATAGCAGAATAACCCAGGAAACAGTCATTGGATTGCGGTTAAAAGTATATTGAAATACCTTAGGAGGACTAAGGATATGTTTCTAATATATGGATCTGGTGAGGAGGAACTTGCTGTAAAGGGTTACGTGGACGCGAGTTTCCAAACTGATCGAGATGATTCTCGATCACAATCCGGTTATGTCTTCACGTTAAATGGAGGTGCGGTCTCTTGGAAGAGTTCAAAATAGGATGTTGTTGCATTATCCACTACAGAGTCGGAGTACATCGCCGCATCATTGGCAGCTCAGGAAGCTGCATGGATGAAGAAATTCATCGACGACTTAGGAGCAGTCCCCTCCATTCAGGACCCTCTTGAGATCTTTTATGACAACGAGGGTGCAATTGCTCAAATCAAAGAACCTCGTGCTCACCAAAAGACCCGTCACATTGAGCGGAGATTCAACTACATAAGGGATGAAGTTGAAAATGGAAAGATATGTATTCGCAAAGTTCACACACATCTTAATATAGCGGATCCTCTCACGAAGCTCTTACATGGATCAAAACATACAGGACATGTTTGTGCATTAGGGCTTCGATATTCTAGTGATTGGTCATGATCTGTTTTAAGTATTGTAACGGAACGAAATTGTTCAAACTCATTAATATAATTATGGCATTAATTTATTTTGAGTTATGTTCCTATTTTGCATATTTTATCCATGAATAAGTAATTATTCTAAATTCCGTAGTCGATCACATTTGTGGGAGCAAATGTGAGGTTTAGACTATTATGAACTTGGATTGGTATACATTCACGGGATGAATGTGGGGCAAGGTTGCAACCAAGGTTCATAGATACTTGTGGGATACAAATATTGGAAGACCCGCCCTCAAGATTTACTAAATGGCGCCTTGATTCTTTCCTTCGCTATTCTGAAATATGGTAGTTCACAAGGAAAAGCTCAGGTATAATGCAAGGTATATATTTTGGACGTATGTAGTCAAGATGGAATTTGTCCCTCTTATTCGTTGAGAGTCAGATGTCTAAGGCCTGATAAAGTAAAATCTAGAAGAGAGTGATCACTCTGTGTCTCTTGGATTTAACATGACATCTAGGACGAAAGGATATAATGAAAAGATTCACCTATTCATATTCGAGATGGGAACTCGAAAGGGATGATGTTATTGAATGGCACAAAGTCATAACATATTGGGGGTGATAGACAGTCGTTAGGTGGTATCCATCACTTGCATTAATTTCTTATGTTTCTCGTGCAAGTGGGAGATTGAAGGTATTTCATCTGCCCTAGAGACATATTAAATTAATGTGGCTAATATGTTTTGATTCAAGTCGGGTCATACCCAATAACAAGCTTACCGACACCTTATTCGTATTTGATCTTAACGATTGGATCATTGATTAAATACGCGACACTTGAATTTTAAAGAAAAGGTTTCTTAAATAATATTACTTGATATGTTTATATAAGTTATGGAACAACTTATATAACAAGGATTTAATTATTTATAGGTTAAATAATTAATTAAGTTATGATACATTTTATAAAATTGGTTTTATAAAATATACATAACAAATAATATATATACAAGTTTATAAAATGTATTTTATGAAATCAAGTTTTATAAAAACTGATTTTGTAAAATCAGTTTTTTTTATAAAAGTATATTATATTATGGCAATGTGAGTGGCACGGGAGTTAGAATAAGCATGCATTTGTTTAATACTTGCTACCCATGCTTAACTAAGACTAAGGGGACTTAGTATCACACACACATGCATTCAAACATATCAAAAGAGCTAGAAAACTGCACAAAAATTCTGCTGTAGCTGTGCTGAAGGCCGTGGCCTTTTATTGATAAAAGGGAAGTCTTGATTTGGTTTTTACAAGCTCATAACTTGTGTCATTCAAATCCTAACTAATTACAAAGGTGTTGGGGTTATTGCTTGTGGGTATTACTTGCTTGAGGCTTCAAGTTAGAAGCTCTATTGTTCATCATCTTCATCATCATCTTGCAACTTTGAAAACAACCCTCAAATAGCTTGAGGAGGTATATATATCTTCTCATCTTGTTCTTATATGTAAGTATGTATTCTAGACTTGATATTAACATGGAATTTAACTTAATGATTAAACAAATTAACATGAACTTATAATCATGCTTCCGCTTTCTTTAAATCATAAAAATGGTTTTATGAACATGTATATTTTAAGAACATGTTGTTTATTAAAGTTGTTAAATTCCATCAGGACATACATGGTTAGGTTCACGGTCGACTGTAGTTCAGCCGTATATAAATCTGACATGCTTGGACTTTTTAAAAAAAATATGTAGTAAGCACACACGAATACTTTATTAAACATGCATATTTAAAGTTCTCAAACATTATTATCTTAAACATTCAACCATTCAACCATAGAAAGTTTTTATGAGGGTTTGTTAGAATTCTTCACTCGAATCATCATCTTCCTCATTTCCTGACCTACAGGTCAAGCTTCTGATCACTCCTTTCAGTAATTTCTTCACCTTTGATTCCTTTTTCAGAATTTTGATTTGAGTCTGATAGATCTTATCCATCTTGGCATTGACCCCAAGATCCCTTACCGATTCATTTTCTTCTTCATTTTCACTGTCTGATATCTCAATAGCTCCTCTGCTCGTTCATGCCTTATTGGTAGTTCTCCTTCGTTTGGAAGTTGATCCTCCTGTTGATTTTGGTGGTAGGATTGGTTGATGAGTGAGTGGAAGAGAGTCATCACTTGTGATTTTGAGGTGCCCAAATAGTTTGTTTAGATGCATTCCATAAGGCAATCCTCGAGTTGTTTTGGTGATGAGTCCACTCATCCTGGTTGCCATCAGATAAACAATGTTTACTTTGATTCCACTTTCCAAGCACCACAAGAGAGCGAATTGAGTAGCATGAATGTTTGAGTAATTTCCTGATCTGCAGTAGATGTTGTAGTCAATGACTTTGTTCCAAACTTCATACTCAGAAGAGAGATGTCTACTCAATACTCCAGATCTCTCAATTTCAGCGCGAGGAGCACTGTCTTTGCACAGTGTATCTATTAATGCCATTTTGTTGGAGATAAAACTCGGAAGATATGCCAGTCCATGATGCGAACTGAAGAATTCTTCACCATCTATTGGAACTTGGAGAATACGTCCGAAATCCACAAGTGAGTAGTGGTAATTGGTGCCTTGAAGACTGAAGAAGACTTCATTGTTCACGAAATTGAAATTTTCATAAAATTCGCGAATGAGAGATGGATAAATGGGACCATCAAGAGTAAGAAATGCTTCCCATTGAGGAGTTTTGAATTGTCTCACAAGCTCTGGCATTTGATCGTGGGCAACTTTTCTTCCTTCAGTAATAGGACGTCTAGAGAGAAACCAGGTATTGTACTTAATTCTCTCTGTAGGATCTGATGGTGGATCATATGAGTAATTTCTTCTTGGTTCACTACTGTTTCCCTTTCCTCTTGCCATTTTCTACACGATGATACTTCAGATTAATTCAAAGTGTATAATTCAATTGTAGGCAACAAGTTTTGCAAACTTTAATTATCATCAATACTTAGATGTTTTGATGTTAATATTCTTCACATTTTCACTCTTCATTAGTGTCAATCAGTTTGCAACTAGATTAAGATTTTCACAAAGTTCATATGTGTTCTAGACTTTTGAGATCATCATCAACACATGTTTTGACATTCAACATTATTACACTCAATTAGCAACAATGTCAATTATATCATGTGAACAATGCTTCTATGAAAATCTAACCTAGATGTATAATGAACTCTAGAATCATTCAATGTTAAATTAACACATAGATAGGTACTACTACAATCGTTTTCAGGTTGTTCTTCAAGAACAATTTCGATTGTTTGCATCAATTTAGGTTTTGATTCATTCTAGTTAGGGTTTCTTCATAACCCTAATTCATCATACAAACACAATTGAATGCTAGGAAAGCAATGATTAATCATACCGAAAGTAGGAATTGAAATTGAAAGAATGAGCGTTCTTCTTCGTGCGGTCGATCTCCTCAGCCTTGTGTAAGTGTGTGTGTTTTGAAGTGGGTTGAAAAGAAATAAAAGTGAGGGTTTAATTTAATTTAAAACAGAATCAGACCACACACAGTCGAAGCACGGTCAACCGTGGTGTTATCCGTGCATGAATTTGTACACGTACTGGACAGGAATCTGCGGTCGAGTATACGGTCAGCCGTGGTGCAGCTGTGGATCCTTCTGATCACTTATTTCTTCACTTCTTCTTTTTACGGTCAGCCGTGCATGAATTTGTACTTTTTTTATTTAATATTGTATTTAGGTACATCGATAATCATTTTGGGGCTACTATCTCACCACTAGCTACAAAACATTGTTGCTTTTATAATGTCTTGGTTTTATTGTTCGAGTATTTTTAGCCCTTTTTTCTATTTCTCTAGATTCATAACCTTATTTTTGTTTTTGCTTCTTAATTTCATATTGAATGCGAATATATGAGAGTGCAGTTTTGTTTTGAAGTTAATTAATGGTCGCAAAACACATATTTGAAGTCACTACATTCCCCACAAAATAGGGCAAAATTTTGTGTAGAATTTTCCGAAATATTTTCAATTGCAGATTAGGCTCATATTCTTAAGATAACTAGAAAACGATGCTACGAGCAAGACTTCCTTAGGGCTTTCTCCCGTGCGAAGCATTTTAAATGCCGAAAATGACATTTTACTATTTTTAAAGGTGAATTTTGCACTTTTAGATCTTACGATAAGTAATACCTTCACATGTGAATTGTTGTGCCTCTTTAAATACCACTATGATACTTGTTTTTATTTAATATTATATTTAGATACATCGAGAATCATTTTGGAGCTACTATATCACCACTAGCTACAAAACGTTACTGCTTTTATAACGTTTTGGTTGTATTGTTCGAGTATTTTTAGCCATTTTTTTTTTTTCTAGATTCATAACTTTATTTTTGTTTTTGTTTCTAAATTTCATATTGAATACGAATATATGAGAGTGTAGTTTCATTTTGATGATAATTAATGGCCGCAAAACACATATTTGAAGTCACTACATTCCCCACAAAATCGGGCAAAATTTTGTGGAGAATTTTCCAAAATATTTTCAATCGCAGATTAGGCCTATATTCTCAAGATAACTAGAAAATGGCAGTACTAGTGCCGAAAATGACATTTTAGTATTTTTAAAGGTGAATTTTGCACTTTTAGATCTTACGAGAAGTAATACCTTCACATGTAAATTGTTGTGTCTGTTTAAATACCACTATGATACTTGTTTTTATTTAATATTGTATTTAGGTACATCGAGAATTATTTTGGGGCTACTATATCACCACTAGCTACAAATCGTTGCTGCTTTTATAACGTATTGGTTTTATTATTCGAGAATTTTTAGCCGCTTTTTTATTTCTCTAGATTCATAACCTTATTTTTGTTTTTGTTTCTAAATTTCATATTAAATGCTATTATATGAGAGTGTAGTTTCATTTTTATGATAATTAATGGCCGTAAAACACATATTTGAAGTCATTACATTACCCACAAAATTGGGCAAAATTTTGTGAAGAATTTTCCGAAATATTTTCAATTGCAGATTAGGCCCATATTCTCAAGATAACTAGAAAACGGCGCTACGAGCAAGGGTTTCTTAAGGCTTTCCCCCGTTCGAAGCAATTTAGATGCCGAAAATGACATTTTACTATTTTTAAAGGTGAATTTTGCACTTTTAGATCTTACGATAAGTAATACCTTCACATGTGAATTGTTGTGCCTGTTTAAATACCACTATGATACTTGTTTTTATTTAATATTGTATTTAGGTAATCAAGAATCATTTTGGGGCTACTATATCACCACTAGCTACAAAACGTTGCAGCTTTTTTAACGTCTTGGTTTTAGTGTTCGAGTATTTTTAGGCGTTTTTTTATTTCTCTAGTTTCATAACCTTATTTTGATTTTTGTTTCTAAATTTCATATTGAATGCGAATATATGAGAGTGTAGTTTCATTTTAATGATAATTAATGGCCGCAAAACATATATTTGAAGTCACTACATTCCCCACAAAATCGGGCAAAATATTGTGTAGAATTTTTTGAAATATTTTCAATAGCAGATTAGGCCCATATTCTCAAGAAAACTAGAAAATGGCACTACTAGTGCAGAAAATGAAATTTTACTATTTTTAAAGGTGAATTTTGCACTTTTAGATCTTACGATAAGTAATACCTTCACATGTGAATTGTTGTGTCTGTTTAAATACTACTATGATACTTGTTTTTATTTAATATTGTATTTAGGTACATCGAGAATCATTTTGGGGCTACTATATCACCACTAGCTACAAAACGTTGCTGTTTTTATAACGTCTTAGTTTTATTGTTCGAGTATTTTTAGGCATCTTTTTATTTCTCTAGTTTCATAACCATATTTTTTTTGTTTTCAAATTTTATATTGAATGCGAATATATGAGAGTGTAGTTTTGTTTTGATGATAATTAATGGCCGCAAAACACATATTTGAAGTCACTTCATTCCCAACAAAATTGAGCAAAATTTTGTGGAGAATTTTCTGAAATATTTTCAATAGCAGATTAGGCCCATATTCTTAAGATAACTAGAAAATGGCACTACTAGTGCCGAAAATGAAATTTTACTATTTTTAAAGGTGAATTTTGCACTTTTAGATCTTATGATAAGTAATACCTTCACATGTGAATTGTTGTGTATATTTAAATACCACTATGATACTTGTTTTTATTTAATATTGTATTTAGGTACATCGCTAATCATTTTGGGGCTACTATCTCACCACTAGCTACAAAACGTTGTTGCTTTTATAACATCTTGGTTTTATTGTTCGAGTATTTTTAGCCGCTTTTTTATTTCTCCAGATTCATAACCTTATTTTTGTTTTTGTTTCTAAATTTCATATTAAATGCTAATATATGAGAGTGTAGTTTCGTTTTGATGATAATTAATGGCCTCAAAACACATATTTGAAGTCACTACATTCCCCACAAAATCGGGCAAAATTTTGTGGAGAATTTTTCAAAATATTTTCAATTGCAGATTAGGACCATATTCTCAAGATAACTAGAAAATGGCACTACTAGTGCCGAAAACGAAATTTTACTATTTTTAAAGCTGAATTTTGCACATTTAGATCTTACGATAATTAATACCTTCACATGTGAATTGTTGTGTATGTTTAAATACCACTGATATTTATTTTTATTTAATATTGTATTTAGGTACATCGATAATTATTTTGGGGCTACTATCACACCACTAGCTACTAAACATTGTTGGTTTTATAACGTTTGGTTTTATTGTTCGTGTATTTTTAGCCGCTTTTTTATTTTTCTAGATTCATAACCTTATTTTTATTTTTGTTTGTAAATTTGATATTAAATGCTAATATATGAGAGTGTAGTTTCATTTTGATGATAATTAATGGCCGCAAAACACATATTTGAAGTCATTACATTACCCACAAAATTGGGCAAAATTTTGTAGAGAATTTTTCGAAATATTTTCAATTGTAGATTAGGCGCATATTCTCAAGATAACTAGTACGAGCAAGACTGCCTTATGGCTTTCCCCCGTTCGAAGCAGTTTAGATGCCAAAAATGACATTTTACTATTTTTAAAGGTTAATTTTGCACTTTTAAATCTTACAATAAGTAATACTTTCACATGTGAATTGTTGTGCCTGTTTAAATACCACTATGATACTTGTTTTTATTTAATATTTTATTTAGGTACATCGAGAATCATTGTGGGGCTACTATATCACCACTAGCTATAAAAGGTTGCTGCTATTATAACGTCTTGGTTTTAATGTTCGAGTATTTTTAGCCCTTTTTTTATTTGTCTAGATTCATAACCTTATTTTTGTATTTGTTACTTAATTTCATATTGAATGCAAATATATGAGTGTAGTTCAGTTTTGATGATAATTAATTGCCGCAAAACACATATGTTACATTCCCCACAAAATCGGGCAAAATTTTGTGGAGAATTTTTCGAAATATTTTAAATTGCAGATTAGACCCATATTCTCAAGATAGCTAGAAAATGATACTACGAGCAAGACTTCCTTAAGACTTTCTCACGTGCGAAGCAATTTAAATGCGAAAAATGACATTTTACTATTTTTAAAGGTGAATTTTGCACTTTTAGATCTTACGATAAGTAATACCTTCACATGTGAATTGTTGTGCCTCTTTAAATATCACTATGATACTTGTTTTTATTTAATATTGTATTTAGGTACATCGAGAATCATTTTGGGGCTACTATATCACCACTAGCTACAAAACGTTGCTGCTTTTGTAACGTCTTAGTTTTATTGTTCGAATTTTTTAGCCGCTTTTTTATTTCTCTAGATTCACAACTTTATATTTGTTTTTGTTTCTAAATTTCATATTAAATGCTAATATATGAGAGTGTTGTTTCGCTTTGATGGTAATTAATAATGGCCACAAAACAAATATTTGAAGTCACTACATTCTCCACAAAATCGGGCAAAATTTTGTGGTGAATTTTCCGAAATATTTCAATTGCAGATTAGGCCCATATTCACAAGATAAATTGAAAACGGCATTACAACAAGACTTCCTTAAGGCTTTCTCCCGGTCGAAGCAGTTTACATGCCAAAAATAACATTTTACTATTTTTAAAGGTCAATTTTGCACTTTTAGATCTTACGATAAGTAAAACCTTCACATGTGAATTGTTGTGTCTGTTTAAATACCACTATGATACTTGCTTTTATTTAATATTGTATTTAGGTACATCGAGAATCATTTTGGAGCTACTATATCACCACTAGCTACAAAACGTTGCTGCTTTTATAACATCATGGTTTTTTTGTTCGAGTATTTTTAGCCATTTTTTAATTTCTCTAGATTCATAACTTTATTTTTGTTTTTCTTTCTAAATTTCATATTGAATGTGAATATATGAGAGTGTAGTTTTATTTTGATGACTATTAATGGCCGCAAAACACATTTTTGAAGTCACTACATTTCCCACAAAATCGGGCAAAATTTTGTGGAGAATTTTCCGAAATATTTTAAATTGCAGATTAAGCCCATATTCTCAAGATAAGGAGAAAACAGCGCTACGAGCAAGATTTCCTTAAGGCTTTCCCCCGTTCGAAGAAGTTTAGATGCCGAAAAAAACATTTTACTATTTTCAAAGGTGAATTTTGCACTTTTAGATCTTACGATAAGTAATATCTTCACATGTGAATTGTTGTGCTTGTTTAATTACCACTATGATACTTGTTTTAGTTAATATTATATTTAGGTACATCGAGAATCATTGAGGGGCTACTATTTCACCACTAGCTACAAAACGTTGCTTCTTTTATAACGTGTTGGTTTTATTGTTCGAGTATTTTTAGCCGTTTTTTATTTCTCTAGATTCATAACCTTATTTAAATTCATGTTTCTAAATTTCATATTGGATGCGAATATATGAGAGTGTATTTTCGCTTTGATGATAATTAATGGTTGCAAAACACATATTTGAAGTCACTACATTCCCCACAAAATAGGACAAAAATTTGTAGAGAATTTTTCAAAATATTTTCAATTGCAGGTTAGGCCCATATTCTCAATATAATTAGAAAACGGCACTACGAGCAAGACTTCCTTAAGTCTTTCCCCCGTTCGAAGCAATTTAGATGCCGAAAATGACATTTTACTATTTTTAAAGGTGAATTTGCCACATTTTAGATCTTACGATAAGTATTACCTTGACATGTGAATTGTTGTGCCTGTTTAAATACCACTATGATATTTGTTTTTATTTAATATTGTATTTAGGTACATCGAGAATCATTTTGGGGCTACTATATCACCACTAGCTACAAAACGTTGCTGCTTTTATAACGTCTTGGTTTTATTGTTCGAGTATTTTTGGCCGTTTTTTATTTCTCTAGATTCATAACCTTATTTTTATTTTTTTTTCTAAATTTCATATCGAATGCGAATATATGAGAGTGTAGTTTCGTTTTGATGATAATTAATGGAAGCAAAAAATATATTTGAAGTCACTACATTCCCCACAAAATCGGGCAAAATTTTGTGGAGAATTTTTCGAAATATTTTTAATTGCAGATTAGGCCCATATTCCTAAGATAACTAAAAACGACCCTACGAGCATGACTTCCTTAAGGCTTTCCCCCGTTCGAAGCAGTTTAAATGCCGAAAATGATATTTTACTATTTTTAATGGTGAATTTTGCACTTTTAGATCTTACTATAAGTAATACCTTGACATGTGAATTGTTGTGCCTGTTTAAATACCACTATGATACTTGTTTTTTATTTAATATTGTATTTAGATAGATCGAGAATCATTTTGGGGCTACTATATCACCACTAGCTACAAAACGTTGCTTCTTTTATAAAGTTTTGGTTTTATTGTTCTACTATTTTTAGCCGTTTTTTTATTTCTCTAGATACATAACCTTATTTTTATTTTTGTTTCTAAATTTCATATTGAATGCAAATATACGAGAGTGTAGTTTCTTTTTGATAATAAATAATGGTCGTAAAATACATATTTGAAGTCACTACATTCCCCACAAAATTGGGCAAAATGTTTTGGAGAATTTTCCGAAATATTTTCAATTGCAGATTAGGCCCATATTCTCAAGATAAGTACAAAACGGTGCTATGAGCAAGACTTCGTTAAAGCTTTACTCCGTTCGAAGCAGTTTATATACCGAAAATGACATTTTACTATTTTTCAAGGTGAATTTTGTACTTTTAGATCTTACGATAGGTAACACCTTCACATGTGAATTGTTGTGCCTGTTTATATACCACTATGATACCTGTTTTTATTTAATATGGTATTTAGGTACATCAAGAATCATTTTGGGGCTACTATATCAACACTAGCTACAAAACGTTGCTGCTTTTATAACGTCTTGGTTTTATTGTTCGAGTATTTTTAGTCCTTTTTTTATTTCTCTAGATTCATAACCTTATTTTTATTTTTGTTTCTAAATTTTATATAGAATGCGAATATATGAGTGCGTAGTTTCGTTTTGATGATAATTAATGGTCGCAAAACACATATTTGAACTCACTACATTCCCCACAAAATAGGGCAAAATTTTGTAGAGAATTTTTTGAAATATTTTCAATTGAAGATTAGGCCCATATTCTCAAGAAAACTAAAAAACGGAGCTACGAGCAAGACATCGTTAAGGATTTCCTCCATTTGAAGCAGTTTAAATGTCGAAAATGACATTTTACTATTGTTAAAGGTGAATTTTGCACTTTTAGATCTTAAGATAAGTAATACTTTAACATGTGAATTGGTGTGTCTGTTTAAATACCACTATGATACTTGTTTTTATTTAATATTGTATTTAGGTACATTGAGAATCATTTTGGGGCTACTATATCACTATTTTCTACAAAACGTTGCTGCTTTTATAACGTCTTGGTTTATTGTTCGAGTATTTTTGGCCTTTTTTATTTCTCTAGATTCATAACTTTATTTTTGTTTTTGTTTCAAAATTTCATATTGAATGCGAATATATGAGAGTGTAGTTTCGTTTTGATGATAATTAATGGCCACAAAAACATATTTGAAGTCACTACATTCCCTACAAAATCGGACAAAATTTTGTGGAGAATTTTTCAAAATATTTTCAATTGCAGATTAGACCCATATTCCCAAGATAACTAAAAACGGCCCTACGAGCAAGACTTCCTTAAGGCTTTCCCCCATTCGAAGCAGTTTAGATGCCGAAAATGACATTTTGCTATTTTTAAAGTTGAATTTTGCACTTTTAGTTCTTACGATAACTAATACCTTGACATGTGAATTGTTGTGCCTGTTTAAATACCACTATGATGCTTGTTTTTATTTAATATTGTATTTAGGTACATCGAGAGTCATTTTGGGGCTACTATATCACCACTAGCAACAAAACATTGCTTCTTTTATAACGTCTTGGTTTTATTGTTCGAGTATTTTTAGCCATTTTTTTATTTCTCTAGATTCATAACCTTATTTTTATTTTTGTTTCTAAATTTCATATTGAATGCGTATATACGAGAGTGTAGTTTCGTTTTGATGATAATTAATGGCCGCAAAACATATATTTGAAGTCACTACATTCCCCACAAAATCGGGCAAAATTTTTTGGAGTATTTTTTGAAATATTTTCAATTGCAGATTAGGCTCATATTCTCAAGATAACTAGAAAACGGCGTTATGAGCAAGACTTCCTTAAGGTTTTCCTCCGTTCGAAGCAGTTTAGATGCCAAAAATGACATTTTACTATTTTTAAAGATGAATTTTACACTTTTAGATCTTACGATAGGTAATACCTTCAAATGTGAATTGTTGTGTCTGTTTATATACCAATATAATGCTTGTTTTTATTTAATATTGTATTTAGGTACATCAAAAATCATTTTGGGGCTACTATATCACCACTACCTACAAAATGTTGCTGCTTTTATAACGTCTTGGTTTTTATTGTTCGAGTATTTTTAGCCGTTTTTTTTATTTCTCTAGATTCATAACCTTATTTTTAGTTTTGTTTCTAAATTTCATATTGAATGCGAATATATGAGAGTGTAGTTTCGTTTTGATGATAATTAATGGCCGCAAAACACATATTTGAAATCACTACATTCCCCACAAAATAGGGCAAAATTTTGTGGAGAATTTTTCGAAATATTTTCAATTGCGAATTAGGCCCATATTCTCAAGATAACTAGAAAACGGCACTACGAGCAAGACTTCCTTAAGGCTTTCCCCCGTTTGAAGCAGTTTAAATGCCGAAAATGACATTTTACTATTGTTAAAGGTGAATTTTACACTTTTAGATCTTACGATAAGTAATACCTTCACATGTGAATTGTTGTGCCTGTTTAAATACTATTATGATACCTGTTTTTATTTAATATTGTATTTAGGTACATTAAGAATCATTTTGGGGATACTATATCACCACTAGCTACAAAACGTTGCTGCTTTTATAACGTCTTGGTTTTATTGTTCGAGTATTTTGAGCCGTTTTTTATATCTCTTGATTCATAACCTTATTTTTATTTTTGTTTCTAAATTTCATATTGAATGCGAATATATGAGAGTGTATTTTCGTTTTGATGATAATTAATGGCCGAAAAACACATATTTGAAGTCACTACATTCCCCACAAAATTAGGCAAAATTTAGTGGAGAATTTTTAGAAATATTTTCAATTGCAGATTAGGCCCATATTCTCAAGATAACTAAAAAAACGTCCCTACGAGCAAGACTTCCTTAAGGCTTTTCACCTTTCGAAGCAGTTTAGATGCCGAAAATGACATTTTATATTTTTAAAGGTGAATTTTGCATTTTTAGATCTTGCGATAAGTAATATTTTCACATGTGAATTGTTGTGCCTGTTTAAATACCACTATGATACTTGTTTTTATTTATTATTGTATTTAGGTACATGGAGAATCATTTTGGGGCTACTATATCACCACTAGCTACAAAACGTTGCTTCTTTTATAACGTCTTGGTTTTATTGTTCGAGTATTTTTAGCCTTTTTTTATTTCTCTATATTCATAACCTTATTTTTATTTTTGTTTCTAAATTTCATATTGAATGCGAATATACGATAGTGTAGTTTCGTTTTGATGATAATTAATGGCCGCAAAATGTAAGACCCCAATATTTATTGTACATAAGAGTAAATATGATGTACATAAAGCGTGTGAAGTGTAGTGTAAATGAAAAGTTCAGAAACTGATCAGACCTGTGTGCGCGCTGTGATGACCCGGAAATTTCCGACCAAATTTAAACTTTAATCTTTATATTATTCCGACACGATAAGCAAAGTTTGTTAAGTTAAATCTCAAGAATTTTAAACTGTGTTCATACATTCATTATAACCTCGACCAAATTCCGACGATTCACGAACCGTTATATATAAATAGATATGTATATGTATATATATATTATAACTTGAGAATATTAATAAAGTATTAAACGTATAATACTTTACACGAACGTATTTGTTTCAATATGATTTTCGACGAAAAAAAAATATATTAAATGATTGAATTATCAGAAACATTGAATTATGATTACAAGTCTCTGTTGAGAGGTCCACTATGATTTGAGAAAATCTATTCCTCTTAACGATATTCAGAATAATTTGTAAAGCTATTTATAAATAAAAACAAAAAGTGTCATTTACGAAAGTTAGACAAAAATTAGTGGAGAATTGGTTTCCATATTATTCTATTAATCTATTTTCAAACGTACAAAGACGTTTTCAGTTTAAAAAGAACTTTATTATTAAAACGTATATAACTTTTATAAATATCTAGAATCACTTTTGACAACTCATTACTTAACCAGTATAATAAATATAACGATATTTATATTTTATTTCATTAAATATATATAACGATTTAAATTAAAATTATATATATTTATACGCGTATTATACATACGTAGTTTTTTATACTTTTACTATACTTTAACTTAACCTTTACTTTAATTTTACTTTACTTTAATTTTAATAATTCACTTTAATAATTCATACTTTAATAATTCACTTTAATAATTCATACTTTAATAATTCACTTTAATAATTCATACTTTAATAATTCATACTTTAATAATTCACTGTAATAATTCATACTTTAATAATTTACTTTAATAATTCATACTTTAATAATTCACTTTTATAATTCAAAAATCTATTATAAATAGAATTCAATAGGTTTCATTATTTCATAGAAACTTGAATATATATATATATATATATATATATATATATATATATATATATATATATATATATATATATATATATATATATATATATATATATATATATATATATATATATATATATATATATATATATATATATTTACTCTGTATTATTTCAAGATATTATTAGTATACATAAAATATTACGACGGAGTGCTGTCCGAGTGATTTCAAAATAGTTTTTTTGAATGAGTCGAAGCTAAGGAAATTATGGGTTATAGCTATGGAGGTGATGGGTATGGTTCATGGGTATGCTCGTGAGGTCAATCTAGTGTTTATCATCTCCGTTGCGTCTACGTACTTTCCTGCAATATTGAATCTAAATATTGATACGTTCGTGAATCTGAGGCCAACCTTGCATTTATTAAATGACGTTATATGTATTTTTACTACGAAATACAGTATTGTGAGTTTTATTTGCTCCCTTTTATATATATTTTTGGGACTGAGAATACATGCACTATTTTTATAAATGTTTTACGAAATAGGCACAAGTACTAAAACTAATTCTATGTGGGTTTAAACTAGAAATATACCCTTAGCTTGGTAATATTAAACTACTTGTGTATGTACGGTAGGCGCGAATCCTAAAGATAGATCTATTGGGCCTGACAAACCCCATCCTGACTATGGGATGCTTTAGTACTTCGAGGTTATTTTAAACACACCTGATCTGGTGTACTTCAGAGGGTAAAACATGAACGGTAAGGCTTGTTACCGGGTGCCTACAACTTATAGAATACTTTTATACACTTGCGAGTGTACATATATTTATAAACGGAAATCTTGTGGTCTATTAATATATTGAAATGATTGTTATGATAAACCTATGAACTCACCAACCTTTTGGTTGACACTTTAAAGCATGTTTATTCTCAGGTATTAAAGAAATCTTCCGCTGTGCATTAGCTCATTTTAAGGATATTACTTGGAGTCATTCATGGCATATTTTGAAAGACGTTGCATTCGAGTCATTGAGTTCATCAAGATTATTATTAAGCCAATTATAGTTGGATGTATTATGAAATGGTGTGCATGCCGTCAACTTTCGTTGTAAAGAAAGTTTGTCTTTTAAAAACGAATGCAATGTTTGTAAAATGTATCATATAGAGGTCAAATACCTCGCGATGTAATCAACTATTGTGAATCGTTTATAATGTATATGAACGGGTCCTTTCAGTTGGTATCAGAGTGGTGGTCTTAGCGAACCAGGTCTGCATTAGTGTGTCTAACTGATAGTCGTTAGGATGCATTAGTGAGTCTGGACTTCGACCGTGTCTGCATTTCAAAAGTTTTGCTCATCATTCTTGTCGGAAATTACCTGCTTATCATTCTTAGTCTAGACACATCTTATTGCATTGATTGCATGAATAGTGTATAGACAAAATTCATATCTTAGCGTATCTGCTAATTCATATCTTAGCGTATCTGTTACTGTAAACTTTGCCTGACATATTCCGTAAATTCCTCCGTAATCTACGAAACCTTTTGCTCTATATAATTAGAATACCACCCGATAGCCGGAAAATCATTTCATATCGAAAAATTCTTTATTCAATCGTACGAAATGGAATTCGTCATTAGTTCAAGTCCCTCAGATTCCGAAATGGAATCCCACTCAAGTTCCGAAATCAGTGTGACCGGAATGGATCAACCAATTAGTCATCATCTATTCTGGATGAATTGGGGATGGGTTCGTAGCCTCCTTAATCATTGGAGACTAGAAGAAGGTGATCCCTTCCATCCACCACATTGCCTTCTTGGCGAAGAACCTGAAGCACTTACCGGTGAACCTATCCGAAACACCATTTTCTCTCTTATTTCTAGAGTATCTCGTCACGATTACATACTACACCAAATTCTAGATTTTATTTATCCGCTCGTCCGAACCGACAATCACCCCGGTGTAATAGAAGAAGTCAACGAGCTTCGCGCTCGGGTAGTGGCTTTGGAGAATATGGTGCAAAGGTTACAAACACCACCAGCAGCAGCAGCATAAACAGTACCACCATCAGCAACACCAACAGTACCATCACCACCACCAACAACAACATCCACATCCCACACCGTAACATCACAATATGTATCTCAAACATCAACGTCATACGCCCTGTAAATATCCAGGAATATCAACAACAACAAACGATGAAGTATTAATTCATAAACTTCATTGAAGAGATATCTCTGCGGCAGTTATGTAATCTCCAAAATCTTAGAGATTATTTAATTCTGACCATAAATCGGATGAGTGAACGGAGATGGTAGAGTAGAAACTTTGATCGAAAATGATGTACGATTTACAAGCTAGAATTTTTTTACCAACAGCATCAACAGGACCGTAGCATCATTAACATAGTCAGTGCCGTCAGTATCATCAGAATCAACAGCACCTGTAACATCACAAACTCTGTCAGTTCAAGAATCATTGTGGACATCATTACGAATCAACAACAAATATATTGTATCAACGAGTTATGAAGTATTAACTCATTTCCAATCGAAAGATTTATATGTATATTTTATATGTATAAATTTTTAAACCATAATAAATCTTCCCGTACAAAGCTATTATGTGTGAATCTTAACTACTCAGTTAATTCATATTACAAATATGCAATGATGTACGTCCTTCGTCCGCAACTTAACCGTCGTTAATTACAATCTCTGTCTCAATTCAATAAAAAAATCCAATTCATAATAAATCAAGTGTATTATTCGAATATATGTTTGATTTTACACTTTCATCATTGATGTACTCGAAACTTTTCAAATAACATCATTCGTACCTTGCGAAGTTCACAAGAATTTCACGAAAACCAACAAATAACAAAGTAATGATTCATAATTTCAATATTATTGAAGAAATACTTATGCAATTTATAAAGTTTTAGGGATTACTCAATTCTAGTTCCAACCATAAAACAAATGAGTTTAATTTAATATTAACTCATTAAATATATGTTATATCTAAAGAAAATATACACATATATTTTTATAAAAACTGTAATAAACTTCTTTTGTACAAAATATTAATTGTGAAATTTTTTTTAACGGGTAGGTAATACCCGAGAGATATATAAATTCACAATTAATATATTACATTTTTTGAAACTGATTCAGCAATCAACTATACTCCCTACTTTCACAACAATATCCATTCTTTCATATAAATCAAAACAATCATACTCATTCAAATTCAATTACATATTCTGATTTTGAAATCGCATAATTCAATTCGAAATATAACTAGTATCATCACTCTTAGATTCCTATATCTTTCAAAAAAATACTTTGACTTCAAAACTGTGTTAGAACATCATATGTATTAACGATTACAATATGTGCTCAAACCCTTCGAAATTCCTGAAGACACTTCAACTAAGGAACAATCGAGATGATAATCCAACCACATGTTACCCACAGTTATACACCTGAAAAACTCTCAAAACCCAAGTCATAGTTCGACACGTATCCGTGTTAGACCCTTTGGCATTTACTAGCTAAAATAACTTTTCAATTCCATTTCAAAATAGACAGTTTTGTCACAGCTCCAGCAAGTCATCTTCGACTTCTCAATCAAAACAGTCTTATTATAACCTCGATAGATACGTTGCCCTTTCGCCAACATTACCGGGGAATCGTTTATATTCACCACATTAGCAATAAACTTACCAACAACTTCATTGATCTTTGACTTTCCAAAAAAAAAAAATCATTATAATTATCGAAACCCTATCATATACTCATTCGTACCTTATAACAAGAATTGTCATACCAATTATTGAGAATCAGCAATCAGTATTTTGAAACCTCGCAGCATGTCTACATCAACAATTACATATACACACAACGTCTACCTCCAAGACTTACATTCTTTGAATGAGAAATTTCTGAAAAACACCCTAAACTGCGAACCAGTTCTCGAAATTTTGAAAAATGCTGATGAAGCAGCAAAAACTGTAAACGACCTTAACAGTAAAAAGTTAGATGATAAAGGATAGTATATTGGCAAAGCTCAGAAAAAGAGAAGCTTTGGAACTGGAAAACGGATTGAGCAAAGTATGAAGGAGGCTGTGGACAAATCACAAAGGCTGAACCTGCCTTCAAAGAATCCAAATGATTCAGTACTTGTTAAAGTCATTAACGAATACCTTGCTCCTGACTCTAAACCCCTGCGGACAATATTCTTCATCATCCTCTGATATTAGACATTCTAAGATATCATCGTATCTTTCATTATAAATATCATCCATACTTCTGAAGATATTTTTATAATTATTCTTATCTGAAATCATTTACCTCTTCGCGCTATCTGTATTATATCATAAAAGAAACTATTTTAGTTTCTAAATTCTGAAACATTCGAGTTTAAAATAGGAATATTCTTGAAGAAGTGTTGGGAGCTGAAGCATGAGTTAGCATAATATAATGACACTTGATCAACGTGATTATATTACAGTAATTCATGCTGAGTTTCTAAATGGAACATGATGATTCACAGATCATAACGTCATCATGTGCTATGTTACACGACTCTTGTATTCTCTTTGATCTCTAAATATCAAGAAAATATTTCTTGATGATTCGGCCTTTTCCGAAGTATTCTGGTAATTTGACAAGTCAAGATCGTGTCATTACAATTTCCTTACTAGAAAATTAACAATGTTCATTTTGAAATTTATATCTGCGAATTCTGGACCATTACAAGCGGTGCTTAATCGCAAGAAGAAGAAACGAAAGGACAAAGCTCCGAACTAGAAATGGGAGTATAAATCATAGCAAATAGAAGAGAGCATTAACTGTGGATGACAATGATTATAGAAGAAGCAAGGACTTTGAAATATAAGGGAAGATATAAAACCCAACAACAACCCAGAAATCACAAATCGTATATATATCAATGCATATAGCAATATAAAGACACGGGAGAACTAAAAACACTATAAAACCAAGAGTATAGTAGAAGTAAATAGATTCTTCCGGAGGCAGATGAAAAAGAAGAGCGACAGATATGAAAGTGACGAGTATATCAAGAATCAGCACTGGATGAAGCATATTGACAAATACTTTAAAATATGAGTTGAGAAGGTGTGAGTTGTAAGAAAACAAATGAGGTGGATTTATAGTGAAATATCCGACAGAGAAATCAAAATGGATTATCGCATTAATTCGAAGAGGATCATAATTTCCTTAATCGCCGAATAATCAAATCCAATATAGATTACAAAGATTTTCTTTTCGGAGATCAATCGTGATGACATCAAAAGATACGACGAATCACTATTATCTTATTTCATTCATTTACGATAACTTCACTCACACGCTTCGAGTAATCGAATTATTTTATCCATTCTTCTTGAACATGATAAAACTCTATAATCGTTATAATAACATTCTCATTGTTAGTCATGACGACCTCTATCAAATTTCGGGGACGAAATTTCTTTAACGGGTAGGTACTGTGACGACCCGGAAATTTCTGACCAAATTTAAACTTTAATCTTTATATTATTCCAACACGATAAGCAAGGTTTGTTAAGTTAAATCTCAAGAATTTTAAACTGTGTTCATACATTCATTATAACCTCGACCAAATTCCGACGATTCACGAACCGTTATGTATAAATAGATATGTATATGTATATATATATTATAGCTTGAGAATATTAATAAAGTATTAAATGTATAATACTTTACACGAACATATTTGTTTCAATATGATTTTCGACGAAAAAAAAAATATATTAAATGATTGAATTATCAGAAACATTGAATTATGATTACAAGTCTCTGTTGAGAGGTCCACTATAATTTGAGAAAATCTATTCCTCTTAACGATATTCAGAATAATTTGTAAAGCTATTTATAAATAAAAACAAAAAGTGTCATTTACGAAAGTTAGACAAAAGTTAGTGGAGAATTGGTTTCCATATTATTCTATTAATCTATTTTCAAACGTACAAAGACGTTTTCAGTTTAAAAAGAACTTTATTATTAAAACGTATATAACTTTTATAAATATCTAGAATCACTTTTGACAACTCATTACTTAACCAGTATAATAAATATAACGATATTTATATTTTATTTCATTAAATATATATAATGATTTAAATTAATATTATATATATTTATACGCGTATTATACATATATAGTTTTTTATACTTTTACTATACTTTAACTTTACCTTTACTTTACTTTTACTTTACTTTAATTTTAATAATTCACTTTAATAATTCATACTTTAATAATTCACTTTAATAATTCATACTTTAATAATTCACTTTAATAATTCATACTTTAATAATTCACTGTAATAATTCATACTTTAATAATTCACTTTAATAATTCATATTTAATAATTCAATTTTATAATTCAAAAATCTATTATAAATAGAATTCAATAGGTTTCATTATTTCATAGAAACCTGAAAATATATTTCTCTAAACTCTCTCAATTGATTTATATATATATATATATATATATATATATATATTTAATCTGTAATATTTCAAGATATTATTAGTATACATAAAATATTACGACGGAGTGCTGTCCGAGTGATTTCAAAATAGTTTTTTTGAATGAGTCGAAGCTAAGGAAATTATGGGTTATAGCTATGGAGGTGATGGGTATGGTTCATGGGTATGCTTGTGAGGTCAATCTAGTGTTTATCATCTCCGTTGCGTCTACGTACTTTCCTGCGATATTGAATCTCAATATTGATACGTTCGTGAATCCGAGGCCAACCTTGCACTTATTAAATGACGTTATACGTATTTTTACTACGAAATACAGTATTGTGAGTTTCATTTGCTCCCTTTTATATATATTTTTGGGACTGAGAATACATGCACTGTTTTTATAAATGTTTTACGAAATAGGCACAAGTACTAAAACTAATTCTACGTGGGTTTAAACCAGAAATATACCCTTAGCTTGGTAACATTAAACTACTTGTCTATGTACGGTAGGCGCAAATCCTAAAGATAGATCTATTGGGCCTGACAAACCCCATCCTGACTATGGGATGCTTTAGTACTTCGAGGTTATTTCAAACACACCTGATCTGGTGTACTTCAGAGGGTAAAACATGAACGTTAAGGCTTGTTACCGGGTGCCTACAACTTATAGAATACTTTTATACACTTGCGAGTGTACATATATTTATAAACGGAAATCTTGTGGTCTATTAATATATTGAAATGATTGTTATGATAAACCTATGAACTCACCAACCTTTTGGTTGACACTTTAAAGCATGTTTATTCTCAGGTATTAAAGAAATCTTCCGCTGTGCATTAGCTCATTTTAAGGATATTACTTGGAGTCATTCATGGCATATTTTGAAAGACGTCGCATTCGAGTCATTGAGTTCATCAAGATTATTATTAAGCCAATTATAGTTGGATGTATTATGAAATGGTGTGCATGCCGTCAACTTTCGTTGTAAAGAAAGTTTGTCTTTTAAAAACGAATGCATTGTTTGTAAAATGTATCATATAGAGGTCAAATACCCCACGATGTAATCAACTATTGTGAATCGTTTATAATGTATATGAACGGGTCCTTTCACGCGCCGCACATGGGCAAGTGTGCGCACCGCGCAATGCCCTGTTGACAGATCCTTGCTTTTAAAAATAAAGTTAAATGAGGGGTATTCTTGTCTTTTCACTTGAGGCCGGGTTTAGGTCATTATTGGCCAGTTTTGTGGTGGTTGAAACATATTCAACATAACCACCAACCTTATCATCTTCTCTCCAATTAAGTTCTAGAGTGAGAAACCCCTTTGGGAGAGAGAAAGCTCAAATCAAGGAGGAAGAAGTTTGTTTCGAGTCAAAGCTCGAGTATTAAAGTTGTTCATGTAGTCACTAGCTACGTTTTGATTGTGATGGTATGTCCTAACCTTGATTTTTCTTACTTTGATTGTTTAAGGGTTAGGGTTTGGGTAAATGGTGAACATAAAACCCATAATTGATGATTTTGGGGGTTTTGGGTAAGATTGAGTCAAGAGGACTCAAAGATGTCTAACCTAGGGTTTTGAAATGATAAATGAGCTTATGAGTCTTAATTTGGTTAGTTGATTACTAGCCCACCTAGATATTAAGTAAGTAGGTGTTATTTGGGTATGTTGATGACCCAAATGGGTGTGTTAACCTTCAAATGGGTCAAATGAGTCTTGGGTGACCTAAGTTGTCTAATGAGTGTGAAAGTACGATAAACTTGTGTTAATAAGCGTATTAAGACCAAAATTTGCTAGTGTTGGGGTTTTGGCGGAGTTGACCTAATATTAGGGTTAAGTGTGCAAATGGGTCAAAATTGCACTATGGGTCAAAATGACACTAGGATAATAAGTGAGTTAGTTGACCAACTTGATTGGGTGATTGATTATATGTATAATGAAATAAGTACGTTACATTGAAGGTTGCAAGATCGGTTATCATTCACAAAAGTCTTTAAGGCGAGTGGAATAATTATATATGTATGTATATGATTTATTTGCTTGTGGGGTATAGGTTAAAGTTCGATGTTGACGATACCATATCCTAGAGTATATTGTTTGTTTGATGAGGGTTAAAGTCCGTTGTTGACGATACCTCATGTATGGATTTAAAGTACGATGTTGATGAAGCCATACCACTATTGTAGTGACATTCGATGAGGGTTTAAGTTCGATGCTAACGATACCTTATATGTGGGTTTAAGTTTGATGTTGACGATACCACATTAATTCATTCGATGAGGGTTTAAGTTCGATGTTGACGATACCACATTAATTAGGACGGATGGGGAATAAGTTCGATGTTGACTATACCATTGGTTGGGCTAGCCTTGAATACTAACGGATGTTGAGAACATCAATGTTTTACGTGTTGTAGTGTAGCATATTGTATTACTCGTGTTATATGCTATTGTTGTGCTAGCTTATATTATCGAAGATTTAGCGCTATACTTTACGACGGTATGCTAATTTAAAATGCTAGCGTGTATGAGGTAATTGTGTAAGTGATTGCAAGTAAGTAGGTTATATATGTATGTGTATAATTATTGCATTCACTAAGTGTTTTGCTTACCCTCTTGTTGTTTACCTTTTTAGGCTCCAGCGTGGATAAGGGCAAAGGTAATCGTTTGGATTAGTGGCTCTCGGGGGTTTAGCTTTTGGAAGTTCGACCAAGATTTGGGTAGTTTAACCCCAAACACCATGCTCTAAGTGTCGTTTAGAAATTAAACTTTTGTGGTCGAAACTTGTATTTTGTACGAAATTCATAATTCGGGACGATGTGGGTCCGGTGTTGTAAAACTCATTTTTATTTTGGGAATCTCTTAGTTTTACTTATTATAACGTGTTGTGAAAGTCGTTTCGTCTAAAAGTGTCGGGAAGTGGGAGATCTTTTGGCCCAAGTTAGAAAATCCGAACAGAAGCATTTGGCGCGCCGCGCACAATGAGGGTCGCGCACCGCGCACCCCTCTGTATAAAAAAAATTTGTTCTCTTTTCGGTAGATAACGGGTAGGGTCGTTACAAGTGGTATCAGAGCATAGTCTAAGGGATTTAGGCGACTTGAGATAGGTGCCTAAACTTAGACTTTATTGTGTATGTGCTTTATGCGGGCCTTGTAGGATTTCGGGTCGGACCAGGATTGGTTAGTGCCTAAGTTTAGGTGAACTAACTTTGTGCTAATTATTTTGTGTTGTGTTTGCAATCATCAAGCGAGATAGACGTTGTACTAGCAAGTTGATGCGACGTGCTCGCGTAACAATGACTAGCTACCATTGTTACGGGTTCAAATCGTGTCAAACAAGCGATGTACAATGATTGTTGAGCATGATGGGGCGATGAGGTGTGTATGTATATTTATGTCATGTTGTTTCGTTTCATTGTTTAACCTATTCCGTTTTATAGAATGAAAATGAGAAATGGGCATGATACCGATAATGGAGGTCCGAGCGAAGACTCCGAATTCACGGCCAAAGTAGAGACCATCTTCAAAAGTCAAAAAGCAGAATTTCTCGCGAATGTTAAAAAGGTCTTCCAAGAATCGGTTGATGGGCAAGTAACCGGGTTAATAAATGAGTGAATGAATGCCGCGATCAAAGAGGCATTAGAAGCTAGAAACATTTATCCTCGTGGTGAAGGGGGTGATGGTAATGGTGGACATGGAAGGCGAGACTTCCATTATAAAAATTTTAATGATGCTCAACCTCCTATGTTTAATGGGTGAGAGATCCGTTGAAGAGTACATGTTGGGTTTCCAACATCAAGGGGGCTTTCCGTACCGCGGAATGTCCTCCCGAGAAGAAAATGAGATATGGTTCTAGCATGTTGCGTTAAGAGGCGAAGTTGTGGTGGGATGATAAAATTCAATTGTATGGTGAAGAACAATGTATGAGCTTGTCGTGGGAAGAATTTAAAAAGGAGTTCTTTGATGAATATCGAACTCAAGCCGACTTTAATACAATCCGGGATGAGTTACGCGATTTGCGACAAGGTTCGATGGACTTGGTTACTCTCAAGTCTACCTTCTTGTCAAAGACTCGCTTTTGTCCGGAGTATGTGGGTGATGACCGAATGTTGATGCTAGATTTTTATCGTACTTTAAGCGATGAGTTGAAACGTAAGATTAGTCGGGGAATGGCTAAGTCTTTTGAAGAATTGTATGAGTTGGATCGGGGTTTCGAACCGAAAGTCCCAAAAAGGAGTGATTTCTCTTTCTCTAAGAGAAAATTTGAAGATTCGAGTCATTCGAACTTTTAAAACAAAAAGAACAAGAAGGGTTCCGAAAGTGTTAATAGCATGAAGAAGGGTGGTTTCGGGAACTTTATCCCTACTTGCTACAACTGTGGGGTACGAGGTCATTTGGCTCGAGATTGTACGAAGCCAACTTCAACAAATAAGCTCACTTGTTTTAATTGTAATAAAGAAGGACACCGAAAGTCGGAGTGTCCTGATTTGCTTACCGATCAAGTGAAAAGACTAGAGAAAGCGGTGAGTACGGCTAGGGGATGAAATTATTTGATGACCAATGATGAAGCCAAGCAATCCAATGAAGTTGTCTCAGGTACTTTCACGGTTAACTCTAATCCGGTAAGGATACTATTTGATAGCGGTGCTAATATCGTTTGTGTCTCCAAGATTTGTGCATAAACTTAATAAACCGCTAGCTAAGTTGAGTCATCCGGTAGAAGTTGAAATCGCGGATGGTAAGACGGTGCTAGGGGTTGACGTGTGTAAAGATTTTAATGTTGTGTTTGGTACCGAAACATTTAAAATCGATCTCATTTCGATGACTTTGGGTAAGTTTGATATTGTTGTGGGTATGGATTGGCTCGATCGTTATAGAGCCGATATTGCATGCCACGAAAAGTTCATTCGTGTAAAGACCCAAAGTGGAGGAGAGTTAATTATTCATGGCGAGAAACGGAGAAGACTTGTGCCATTATGCACTTATAGACGGGCACGTCGTTTCCTTAGTAGTGGTGGCATGAATTTTCTTGCCCATGTAGTTGATACTCGTGAAGAGCCACCATCCATTCGTTAAATTCCGGTGGTTAATGAATTTGAAGACATTTTTTCGGATGAGTTACCGGGTGTTCCGGCGGAAAGATAAGTTGAATTTCGCATTGAATTGGTTCTGGGGGCTACTCCCATTGCTAAAAATCCTTATCGTTTAGCACCAACAGAAATGCAAGAGTTATTGAACCAAACCCAAGAGTTGCTTGAAAAGGGTTTCATTCGACCGAGTGTCTCGCCATGGGATGCTACGGTTTTATTCGTAAAGAAGAAAGATGGTAGTATGCGGATGTGCATCGATTATCGGGAGTTGAACAAAGTGACGATCAAGAATCGTATTTTTCTAAGATTGACTTACGGTCCAACTATCACCAAATGCGGGTCCGTGAGGAAGATATTGAGAAAACGGCTTTTCGAACTCGCTATGGGCATTTTTGAATTCGTAGTAATGCCTTTTGGTCTTAAGAAAGCACCAACGAAATTCATGGATCTTATGAACTGAGTGTGCTAACCTATGTTGGACAAGTCGGTAATTGTGTTCATCGACGACATTCTTGTCTATCCTAAGAGCATGAAGGAACACGAACCTCATTTGCGCGAAGTGTTGAAGATGTTGCGGAAGGAGAAGTTGTATGCTAAACTCTCCAAGTGTGAATTTTGGCTAAGGGAGGTTCAATTCCTTGGCCATATTGTGAACAAAGAAGGTATCCAAGTGGATCCGGGGAAGATAGAGACGGTAAAGAGTTGGGAACAACCGACTACACCTACGAAAATTCGAAGTTTTCTTACATTGGCCGGTTATTATCATCGGTTTATCCAAGACTTTTCTAAGATCGCTTCTCCATTGACAAAATTGACGAGGAAGAACGTAAGATTCAATTGGGAGAACGATCAAGAAATTGCTTTTTAATTGTTAAAAGAGAAGTTGTGCCAAGCTCCGGTCTTGGTGTTACCGAAAGGTGTAGAAGATATGACGATTTATTGTGATGCCTCATTAAATGGGCTCGGGTGTTTTCTAATGCAAAGGGGTAAAGTCATCGTTTATGCCTCTCGACAATTGAAGGAACACGAAAGGAGATACTCGACTCATGATCTTGAATTGGCGGCTGTGGTGCATGCGTTGAAAATTTGGCGCCACTACTTGTATGGTGTCAAGTGTAAGATTTATTCGGATCATAAGAGTTTGAAACATCTTTTTGATCAACGAGATTTGAATTATCTTCAACGTAGGTGGATCGATGTGGTGAAAGATTATGATTGTGAGATAATTTATCATCCGGGTAAGGCAAATGTGGTCGCGGATGCGTTAATTCGAAAGAGTCGACATCTGGCGATACGAGTAGGATCATTACGCATGACTATTACTAACGATTTTCTTGTAAAGCTTGGTGAGATACAAATTGAGGCTTTTGTTAACAACAAGCATGAAGAACGAATCATTGGGCAAACGGAGTTTATTACCTTAGGCCCGCATGGTTTGTTGTCCTTTCAAGGATGAGTATGGGTGCCTAAAATGGATGGTTACCGACAAGTGCTACTTGATGAAGCACATAAGTCAAAGTATTCCATTCATCCGGGCGCGACGAATATGTATCTTGATTTGAAGAAAGAGTATTGGTGGCACGACATGAAATGTGATGTTGTTAAGTATGTTGAATAATGCGTCACGTGTTTGCAAGTTAAGGCCGAACACCAAAAGCCGTATGGTATGTTACAACCGTTGGAAATCCCGAAATGGAAATTGGAGCAAATTACCATGGATTTCATTACAAAGCTACCAAGGACGGCGAGAACCCAATTTGATACGATTTGTGTGATAATTAATCGGTTGACGAATAGTGCTTTGTTTCTTCCCATTAGGGAAACGATATCGTTAGAGACTTTGTCTAAGTTGTTTATCAAGGAGGTGATATCGAGACATGGGGTTCCTATATCTATTGTTTCAGATCGGGATACTCGTTTCACGTCTCAGTTTTGGAATACGTTTCATAAAGATATGGGTACTCAATTGAAGATGAGCACGGCGTATCATCCTCAAACGAACGGTCAAACCGAGCGTACAAATCAAACATTGGAGGACATGCTGCGGACGTATGTTATTGATTTCGGCGGTAGTTGGGATGAACACTTAGTTTTGGTGGAATTCTCATACAACAATAGTCATCATATTAGTATCTTGATGCCACCTTAAGAAATGCTTTATGGACGAAGGTGTCAAACTCCGGTTTATTGGGGTGAAGTGGGTCAAAAGGAAGTCGGGAGTACCGATTTGGTTTTAGAGACGAATAGCAAGATTGAGATGATTCGGGCTCGACTAAAAGCGGCGCAAGATAGACAAAAATCTTATGCCAATAAAAGAAGGCGACCAATTGAATTCCAAGAAGGTGACATGGTGATGCTTAAGGTTTCTCCATGGAAGGGCATTATTCGATTTCGAAAGTGGGGAAAGTTAGCTTCTCGATTTATTGGTCCTTTTAAAATTTTAGCTCGTGTTGGTGAAGTCGCGCATCGTTTGGAATTACTCGAAGAGCTTGCGGGAATCCATAATACATTTCATGTTTCCCATCTCCGTAAGTGTCTTGCGGATGATTCAACATGGGTGCCATTAGAAGTGATTGAACTAAAAAACAAGTTAGTGTATGTTGAAGAGCCGATTTCTATACTCGATGAAAAGGTGAAAATGTTGAGAAATAAAGAAGTGAGAACTTTTAAAGTTCAATGGCGATGTAGTAAAGGTTCTGAGTTTACGTGGGAACCCGAAGAATTTGTGTTGGCGTATCTTCCCGCTTGTCATGTGGCTTGGATCGCGAGGACGCGCTCTGATTCAAGTGGGGGAGAGTTGTAAGACCCAAATATTTATTGTACATAAGAGTAAATATAATTTACATAAAGCGTGTGAAGTGTAGTGTAAATGAAAAGCTCAGAAACTAATCAGACCTGTGTGCGCGCCGCGCAGGGGCAAGTGTGCGCGCCGTGCACTGCCCAGTTGACAGATCCTTGCTTCTTAAAATAATTTAAATGAGGGGCATTCTTGTCTTTTCACTTGAGGCCGGGTTTATGTCATTATTGGCCAGTTTTATGGTGGTTGAAACACATTCAACACAACCACTAACCTTATCATCTTCTCTCCAATTAAGTTCTAGAGTGAGAAACCCCTTTGGGAGAGAGAAAGCTCAAATAAAGGAGAAATAAGTTTGTTTCGGGTCAAAGATAGAGTATTAAAGTTGTTCATCTACTCACTAGCTACATTTTGATTGTGGTGGTATGTCCTAACCTTGATTTTTCTTACTTTGATTGTTTAAGAGTTAGGGTTTGGGTAAATGGTGAACATAAAACCCATAATTGGTGATTTTGGGGGTTTTGGGTAAGATTGGGTCAAGAGGACTCAAAGATGACTAACTTAGGGTTTTGAAATGATAAATGAGCTTATGAGTCTTAATTTGGTTAGTTGATTACTAGCCCACCTAGATATTAAGTAAGTGGGTGTTATTTGGGTATGTTGATGACCCAAATGGGTATGTTAACCTTGAAATGGGTCAAATGAGTCTTAGGTGACCTAAGTTGTCTAATGAGTGTGAAAATGCGATAACCTTGTGTTAATAAGCGTATTAAGACCAAAATTTGCTAATGTTGGGGTTTTGGCGGAGTTGACCTAATATTAGGGTTAAGA
This sequence comes from Rutidosis leptorrhynchoides, assembly GCF_046630445.1. Classification (NCBI taxonomy): domain Eukaryota; kingdom Viridiplantae; phylum Streptophyta; class Magnoliopsida; order Asterales; family Asteraceae; genus Rutidosis; species Rutidosis leptorrhynchoides. Next base: position 85,611,823 of record NC_092343.1, read on the forward strand.
GCGTAAATGGGTCGAAATTGCACTATGGCTCAAAATGACACTAGGATGATGTGTGAGTTGGTTGACCAACTTGATTGGGTGATTGGGTGATTGGTTATATGCATAATGTAATAGGTACGTTACATTGAAGGTTACAAGCTCGATTATCATTCACAAAAGGCTTTAATGTGAGTGGAATAATTATATATGTATGTATATGATTTATTTGCTTGTGGGGTATGGGTTAAAGTTCGATGTTGACGATACCATATTCTAGAGTATATTGTTTGTTTTATGAGGGTTAAAGTTTGATGTTGACGATACCTCATGTATGGATTTAAAGTTCGATGTTGACGAAGCCATACCACTATTGTAGTGACATTTGATGAGGGTTTAAGTTCGATGTTGACGATACCTCATATGTGGGTTTAAGTTCGATGTTAACGATACCACATTAATTCATTCGATGAGGGTTTAAGTTCGATGTTGACGATACCTAATATGTGGGTTTAAGTTCGATGTTGACGATACCACATTAATTAGGACGGATGGGAAATAAGTTCGATGTTGACGATACCATTCGTTGGGCTAGTATTGAATACTAACGGATGTTGAGAACATCAATGTTTTACATGTTGTAGTGTAGCATATTGTATTACTCGTGTTATATTCAAGATTTCTGGTTCCCCTTCGATTTTCAACTTCGCAGTCTGCTACTATTAGAGGTACTATTGTTGTGTTAGCTTATATTATCGAAGATTTAGCGCTATACTTTACGACGGTATGCTAATTTAAAATGCTAGCGTGTATGAGGTAATTGTGTAAGTGATTGCAAGTAAGTTGGTTATATATGTATGTGTATAATTATTGCATTCACTAAGCGTTTTGCTTACCCTCTCGTTGTTTACCTTTTTAGGCTCCGGCGTGGATAAGGGCAAAGGTAATCGTTTGGATTAGTGGCTCTCGAGGGTTTAGCTTTTGGAAGTTCGACCAAGATTTAGGTAGTTTCACCCTAAACACCATGCTCTAAGTGTCGTTTGGAAATTAAACTTTTGTGGTCGAAACTTGTATTTTGTACAAAATTCGTAATTCGGGACGATGTGGGTTCGGTGTTGTAAAACTCGTTTTTATTTTGGGAATCTCTTAGTTTTACTTATTATAACGTGTTGTGAAAGTCGTTTCGTCTAAAAGTGTCGAGAAGTGGGAGATCTTTTTGCCCAAGTTAGAAAATCCGGACAGAATCATTTGGCGCGCCGCGCACAATGAGGGTCGCGCGCCGTGCACATATTTGAAGTATTAACATTCCCCACAAAATCGGAAAAAATTTTGTGGAGAATTTTTCGAAAATTTTCAATTGCAGATTAGACCCATATTCTCAAGATAACTAGAAAACGGAGCTACGAGCAAGACTTCCTCAAGGATTTCCCCAGTTCGAAGCAGATTAGATGCCGAAAATGATATTTTACTATTTTTAAAGGTGAATTTTGCACTTTTAGATCTTACGATAAGTAATACCTTCACATGTGAATTGTTGTAGCTGTTTAAATACCACTATGATACTTGTTTTTATTTAATATTGTATTTAGGTACATCGAGAATCATTTTGGGGCTACTATATCGCCACTAGATACAAAAAGTTGCTACTTTTATAACGTCTTGGTTTTATTGTTCGAGTATTTTTAGCCGTTTTTTTATTTCTCTAGTTTCATAACCTTATTTTTGTTTTTGTTTCTAAATTTCATAGTGAATGCGAATATATGAGAGTGTAGTTTCGTTTTGATGATAATTAATGGCTGTAAAACACATATTTGAAGTCACTACATTCTCCACAAAATCGGGAAATATTTTGTGAATTTTCCAAAATATTTTCAATTGCAGATTAGGCCCATATTCTCAAGATAACTAGAAAACGATGCTACGAGCAAGACTTCCTTAAGGATTTCCCCCGTTCAAAATAGTTTACATGCCGAAAATGACTTTTTACTATTATTAAAGGTGAATTTTGCACTTTTAGATCTTACAATAAGTAATACCTTCACATGTGAATTGTTGTGCCTGTTTAAATACCACTATGATACTTTTTTTTATTTAATATTGTATTTAGGTACATCGAATATCATTTTGGGGCTACTATATCACCACTAGCTACCAAATGTTGCTGATTTTATAACGTCCTAGTTTTATTGTTCGAGTATTTTTAGCCCTTTTTCTATTTCTCTAGATTCATAACCTTATTTTTGTGTTTGTTTCTAAATTTCATATTGAGTGGGAATATATGAGAGTGTAGTTTCATTTTGATGATAATTAATGGCCGTAAAACACATATTTGTAGTCACTACATTCCCCATAAAATCGGGCAAAATTTGTGGAGAATTTTCCGAAATATTTTCAATTGCAGATTAGGCCCATATTCTCAAGATAATTAGAAAATGGCGCTACGAGCAAGACTTCCTTAAGGCTTTCCCCTGTTAGAAGTAGTTTAGATGTCGAAAATGACATTTTACTATGTTTAAAGGTGAATTTTGCATTTTTAGATCTTACGATAAGTAATACCTTCACATGTGAATTGTTGTGCATGTTTAAATACCACTATGATACTTGTTTTTATTTAAATTGTATTTAGGAACATCAAGAATTATTTTGAGGCTACTATATCACCACTAGCTACAAAACGCTGCTGCTTTTATAACATCTTGGTTTTATTGTTCGTGTATTTTTAGCCGTTTTTTTATTTCTCAAGATTCATAACCTTATTTTTGTTTTTGCTTCTAAATTTCATATTGAATGCGAATATATGAGAGTGTAGTTTCGTGTTGATGATAATTAATGGCTGCAAAACACATATTTGAGGTCACTACATTCCCCACAAAATCGGCAAAATTTTGTGGAGAATTTTTCGAAATATTTTCAATTGCAGATTAGGCCCATATTCTCAAGATAACTAGAAAACGGCACTACGAGCAAGACTTCCTTAAGGATTTCCCCCGTTCGAAATAATTTACATGCCAAAAATTACATTTTACTATTATTAAAGGTGAATTTTGCACTTTTAGATCTTACGATAAGTAATACCTTCACATGTGAATTGTTGTGCCTGTTTAAATGCCACCATGACATGATACTTTTTTTTATTAAATATTGTATTTAGGTACATTGAATATGATTTTGGGGCTACTATATCACCACTAGCTACAAAACGTTCCTGCTTTTATAACGTCTTGGTTTTATTGTTCGAGTATTTTTAACCGTTTTTTATTTCTCTAGATTCATAACCTTATTTTTATTTTTGTTTCTAAATTTCATATTGAATGCGAATATATGAGAGTGTAGTTTCGTTTTAATGATAACAAGATTGAAGGTACGCGCTACGCGGCTAAATATTATTGATAAAATTATTGATGGCTATTTTTTAAACATAACGCTTGTCAAAGTATTATACGGTTCAAAATTTACCATCATACAGTTGGTTTCATTCAATTGCTATTGCTAAGGTTAATTACAAAAGATAAATAAATAAATAAAAGCATTATGTTCTACTTCTAGGTACATATGCAAACTATGAAAGGAAAGTGCATAAAACGGATCCATTGTGGCCGCATCTATTTTTTCATACATCACCTACAAAGTCCATTTTTTACAAACAAAAATGGATGGAAGTTAAGATTACATACATATTACATATGAAGTTGAGAATTCAACTAAGAGGTGTTGAGTTATCTATAGGTGACGAAATATCACCTGCGAGTAGAGTGTTGTTGGAGATGTGGGTACGTAGTTGGTTATATGCAACGAACTGGAAGTAGTGATTTGGGAAGCCCGCCAACGGTGTTACAAATGAACTGCATTGTTGTCAGCCCCAACAAAGCCTTTTGCCATCTGTTTGGGTTCATAGTAATTGCCAAACATAATAGTTGTTGAAAAAAACTCTCATATATAATAAACACCTAACCTTTTGAACGAGGTCTATCATCATTGATACATGTGGGGTGTCCTATAAAGCAGAAATCGAATTAGAAGTATAAAACCTACCTATCAATCCAAAATAACGAAACATGATAAAGGAGGAAAAAACGAACAACGAACGTTAGCGACAGGCAAAAGCAAGTTTCATCCAAAAGGACATATACGGTGGAAACGTTACTGTTTTGTGTGACGCCTAGAACTTGGTCATAGTTCAGTAACTGTTGTTTATAAAGAACAGTAAAAATTTGATCATAGTTCATTAATTATAAAGATAAAAGTCATATCGCTAGACGTAACTGTAGAATCAGACATGTTGCTTCTACTTCATGACAACAGAAGCTGATCAAACAACTTTAATGCAATAATGTGCTTGAGAACCAAAAGAGGTTGTTTAAAAACAAACTTTATAATGCAACATTTAAAACGAAAAGCCTCAATTTTTAAAGTTAGTTTAGACAACTTATACCTGGATCAAACAAATAAGTACCATTAGATGCTTCAATCTGAAAATTCTGCCTGTAACAACACCAGTTATGTTTCGATACTTGCATATATGGTATTCATAATAACTAAGCTGATCAAAGTACATGCGCTAATGCATAATAAAAAAACAACATTCAGCAGAAGATCATTCATCAGATTTAAGTATAGAACTTTAAAATATAGCAGCTACCATGGATTAAATTTAACATCAACAACACCCATTGCTATTGCTCCAATGCAACATGAATAGCCTACAAATATCAACATGATTTATCTCTCTCTCTCTCGATCAATCCAAACTGCAGTACAAATTTATTATCCAAGTTTCAAAACTGATAATCATGTTAGTTACTACAAATTTATTGTAGATTTTTTATGTGTATCTTGGAACATTTTCATGACTTTAACAATTAGTTTTACTGATAATCATGTTAGTTAAGTACAAATTTATTATCCAATTTTATCTTAAATCCTTAAAAATAAAATATCCCGAAAATACTAAGTAAAGAAAAAAAATAAGATTATACTTTTTGCTTGGATAATGAGAGTTAATGTTTCCTTCTCCTGAGGCTAGTCCAGGTGCATGAAGGTGGACCTCGCAATTCGTCTTCCCTCAACAATTGGAACCGGCTCTGCTGATGTTGAGCCTTCCTAGGTAATAAAATCATATTCTTCACTGCAGTCAGATTCAAGAACTGCATAACAATCGTACCACGACTCCTAAGTGGTCCCTGCTAATTAATAAGAGTAATTCATAGCTAATGTTACATGTAGCATGTTAAAAAAGCAGAATATTTATAAACAGAATCTCTACATATAGTAGTATACAAAATCTTCAATAGCACTAGCTCTAGAAAGTTGTTTCAAAATAGACACATAACTAAAAAAGCACACCAAAAACAGGAAAATTCTATCACATTAACACATATTATCAGACTAAACAAATGTTTCTTCATTAGAAGCATATGATCATTAAACCAAAGGAAACAAACAAATTAGTTAATTCATTAGTCAATAATGCAATAAAATGATAAATAATAACTGTAAATTAAAATCTTAATCAATACACTTAGCACGTCTAAGTTCACCTCTTTCAATAAACATATGCAAAAAACCTACTAAATTAAAATGAATTCAAAAACAATCAAAAACTCATCCAGTATAATACATTTATCCATATATTGACATCAATAAGATAAACCTAAAACCTAAATTAAAGTCAATTCAAAGAACAATAAAAAAACCATCCTGATATGGGAATTTATTGTTAAATGCGAAACCATAGTCGAATTTCAAAACTATAATAGATCTAAAACACTAAATTAATATTATTTGATATAGATCAGAAATCGAAAAAAATAATTCAAAACTTATTTGATACATACCATCGCTGTTGCTGGAAGATTCGTTAACATGAAAAAATCAGCAAAACCCTATTTTGATAGCCACAATGACTGTATACCAACCCTAATTTTATGTGATCAAACAGTGTGGTGGTGCTAAACTGAATTGGTAAAACTTTCTATCATAATATTCATTAACTTGGCTATTTATCACTATACCTTATACAATCTCTCCAATCACATGTGGCTCCATAGATCACTTTCTCTTGAGCCCAGATCTTGTCTGTCCTTTCATCACCTCTAAATTCAAATATGATCAAATATAACTAATTACATATATAATATTTAGTTGAAGTACATGAATATTGAAATTTTAGCTATATGAAATGCCAACTCACAATCTGAGAATATTAGAAATAATTAGAACTAAATTTAAAGATGGCAGAGAAAAAAGTTGTGAAGATACCATGGTGGTAAGTTCAATGTGTATTTACAATGTGGTGGTAAGTTCTAGTCATACATTTAGGCATTTCATCAATCTTAACTAGGTATGCTTATAAAATAATAAATTTTCTTACATAGATAGATATAAAGAATTTTGTTCTAGTAGCTATTTTAATCATGTTCCCTACAAAGAAAACATTAAATTTAAAACACATAAACTAACATTACCAAGCGTACAATCTATATCTAACTGAGCTTTTATTTAACAATCAAATTGAAAAATGGGATGAATAACAACATTAAAAACCAACACGATACATTACCTCTTTGAGTTCGTAAATTCGTTGGAAACATTCAAAGCCGAAAACAACTTGAAGACTTCCAATAACGGCATGAATAACACCTAAAAAACAATCATCATCACCTGAAACAATTTTCAGAAATACATGGTAATAAACATTTCAAAACACATAAACCCCTAAAATTAAATCAAAATCATTAAAAGAAACCCTAAACTTACCAATCCTAAATCAAACAGCAAAGTAAATTAAACTTAACAATTAAAAACACAAACCCTAAAGTAAAAGGAACGAATGTTAAATGAAATTGATATTTGCATGATTAAGTGTTTCCAACATGTTAAGTAATCAAACTTGTTAAGACTTGATTAATTGAAATAGGTTTCATATAGACAATTGACCACCCAAGTTGACCGGCGATTCATGAACGTTAAAACTTGTAAAAACTATATGATGACATATATATATATATATATATATATATATATATATATATATATATATATATATATATATATATATATATATATATATATATATATATATATATATATATATATATATATATATATATAGTTAACATGATATTATGATAAGTATGTATCTCATTAGGTATTTTAACAATGAGTTATATACATAAAAATGAGGCTATTGAATTAAGAAACTCGAAAACGATATATACAACGATTATCGTTATAACAACGTCTTACTAATTACATATGAATCATATTAAGATATTAATACACTATATATAAACATGATAAATGATAAGTAAACATATCATTAAGTGTATTAACAATGAACTACATATGTAAAAACAAGACTACTAACTTAAGGATTTCGAAACGAGACATATATGTAACGATTATCGTTGTAACGACATTTAAATGTATATATATATCATATTAAGATATATTAATACATCATAATATCATGATAATGTAATAATTTAACATCTCATTAGATATAATAAACAATGGGTTAACAACATTTAACAAGATCGTTAACTTAAAGGTTTCAAAACAACATTTACATGTAACGACTAACGATGACTTAACGACTCAGTTAAAATGTATATACATGTAGTCTTTTAATATGTATTCATACACTTTTGAAAGAATTCAAGACACTTATCAAAGTACTTCTACTTAACAAAAATGCTTACAATTACATACTCGTTCATTTTCATCAACAATTCTACTCGTATGCACCCGTATTCATACTCGTACAATACCCAGCTTCTAAATGTATTTACTATTAGTATATACACTCCAATGATCAGCTCTTAGCAGCCCTTGTGAGTCACCAATACATGTGAGAACCATCATTTAACATCTAGCATGAAATATCTAACAAAATTACAAACTAATGGAGCCTATATGACTACCCCATATTCACGTGAATGATGAGTACCACAAACACATTCACTTTGCAATTTTCTTGAATCAAATTACTCTCTCTCAAGTGTTCTTCCTTTGTTCTAAGTGTTCTTCATCATCTTCATCAAAATCTAGCTCAATCTAGTTCATAAATCCATAACCAAGATACAAAACAACTACTCAAGAATACATCAACAACACTTTCAAGTTTGCTAGCTTACTTTCAATCTTGCAAATCCATTTCAAGTGATCATCCAACCTCAAAAAATCTTTCTTATTTACAGTAAGATATCTCTCTAATACAAGGTAGTACTCATATTCAAACTTTGATTCAATTTCTATAACTATAACAATCTTATTTCGAGTGGAAATCTTACTTGAACTTATTTTCGTGTCATGATTTTGCTTCAAGAACTTTCAAGCCATCCAAGGATTCTTTGAAGCTAGATCTATTTTTCTCATTTCCAGTAGGTTTATCCACAAAATGTGAGATATTAATGATGTTCATAACATCATTCGAATCATATATATAAAATTATCTTATTCGAAGGTTTAAACTTTTAATCACTAGAACATAGTTTAGTTAATTCTAAACTTGTTCGCAAACAAAAGTTAATCCTTCTAACTTGACTTTTAAAATCAACTAGACACATGTTCTATACCTATATGATATGCTAACTTAATGATTTAAAACCTGAAAACACGAAAAACACCGTAAAACCGGATATACGCCGTCGTAGTAACACCGCGGGCTGTTTTGGGTTAGTTAATTAAAAACTATGATAAACTTTGATTTAAAAGTTGTTCTTCTGGTAAAATGATTTTTCTTATGAACATGAAACTATATCCAAAAATCATGGTTAAACTCAAAGTGAAAGTATATTTTTCAAAATGGTCATCAAGACGTCGTTCTTTCGACTGAAATGACTACCTCTTATAATATTGACTTGTAACCTGTATTTCCGACTATAAACATATACTTTTTCTGTTAAGATTCATAAACTTAAGTTCAATATGAAACCATAGCAACTTGAATCACTCAAAACAGATTTAAAACGAAGAAGTTATGGGTAAAACAAGATTGGATAATTTTGCTTGTTGTAGCTACGTGAAAATTAGTAACAAATCTATATTAATCATATCCTAGCTAACTTATATTATATTATACATGTATTCTAATATATTATGTAATCTTGGGATACCATAGACACGTATACAAATGTTTTGACATATCATATCGACCCAAGTATATATATTATTTGGAACAACCATAGACACTCTATATGCAGTAATGTTTGAGTTAGCTATACAGGGTTGAGGTTGATTCCAAAAATATATATACTTTGAGTTGTGATATATCTTAAGACATGTATACACTGGGTCGTGGATTGATTCAAGATAATGTATATCGATTTATTTTGGTACATCTAACTGTGGACAACTAGTTGTAGGTTACTAACGAGGACAACTGACTTAATAAAATTAAAACAATAAAACGTATTAAAAATATTGTAAATATATTTTGAACATACTTTAATATATATGTACATATTTATTATAGGTTCGTGAATCGACCAGTGGCCAAGTCTTACTTTCCGACGAAGTAAAAATCTGTGAAAGTGAGTTATAGTCCCACTTTTAAAATCTAATATTTTTGGGATGAGAATACATGCAGTTTTATAAATGTTTTACGAAATAGACACAAGTAATTGAAACTACATTATATGGGTGAATGATCGAAGCCGAATATGCCCCTTTTGCTTGGTAGCCTAAGAATTAGTAAACCGATCTACTAATTAACGCGAATCCTAAAGATAGATCTATTGGGCCTAACGAACCACATTCAAAGTACCGGATGCTTTAGTACTTCGAATTCATTTTTATCATGTCCGAAGGATTTCCCGAAATGATAGGGGATATTCTTATATGCATCTTGTTAATGTCGGTTACCAGGTGTTCACCATATGAATGATTTTTATCTCTATGTATGGGATGTATATTGAAATATGAAATCTTGTGGTCTATTATTACGATTTGATAAATATATAGGTTAAACCTATAACTCACCAACATTTTTGTTGACATTCAAAGCATGTTTATTCTCAGGTGATTATTAAGAGCTTTCGCTGTTGCATGCTAAAATATGGACAAGATTTGGTGTCAGCATGCTTGTATAATATTGTTTAAAACTGCATTCGAGAATTACTTTGTTGTAACATATTAATATTGTAAACCAATATGTATTGGTAGTGTGTAAGTGTGATATTTTTAGATTATCATTCTTTGATAATCTAGGTGGTCTCCTTTTAACCTTGTCGATAAAATAAAGGTTATGGGTTGTTTTAAAAATGAATGCAGTCTTTAAAAAATGTCTCATATAGAGGTCAAAACCTCGCAAAGAGATCAATTAATATGAAACGTTTATAATCGATATGAACGGGACATTTCAGTTGGTATCAGAGCGTTGGTCTTAGAGAACCAAAAATTTGCATTAGTGTGTCTTATCGAGTTTGTTAGGATACATTAATGAGTCTGGACTTCGACCGTGTTTTCTTTAAAAATGATTGTTTAATATTTTTTTGTTGGAAACTACAAATTGTAACATTTAAATATTATGTGATATATTAATCTCTTAACGTGTTTGATATTGTGTGATAGATATCTACCTCTAGTACAAATCTCATCGACTCACCTAATAATAATAAAGAGTCGAATATATTTTGGGAAGATTAACAAATTCCCGAAGAGGAACCGGAAGAGGAGGAACCGGAAGAGGAGGAACCGAAAGAAGAAGAGGTTCCGGAGGAAGAAATATTGATACCTACAGTAAATCGATTAAAAAAAAGAAAATCCTCAACCAACGGACCAAAGTTAATAATGGTCAATGGTGTTTCCGCCAAGGAAGCAAAATATTGGGAAGATTACCAATTTTCCGATGAATCGGATCCCGATGAGGATTCCGATGATGTTATAGAAATTACCTCGACCCAATTTAATAAAGCAAAAGAAAATAATAAGGGAAAAGGTATAAAAATAGAGAAACCTGATTCCAACCCCGATGAACTTTATATGTATCGGCAACATCCGTATTTCCTAAATTTTAACAATAACCCGGGAACCTCTAAACCACCAGGTTTTTCTAAACCATGGTGGAAAATGACGGCTCGTATTAGAGGAACACCATATATCCCTAGAAAATTAGGAAAACGAACCAAGTCCAAAGAAGAAGAAACCAGTGATTCAGATTAAAGAGTTGTAATCATGTTGTGTATTATATGTAATATAGTGTGCTTGTGCTTTTATGATAAATGTAAAAATTACTTGTATTGTTTGTTAATTATCTTTTATAAATCTAACCCTCGTCTATTTTTACAGTATAAAAACAGAAAATGGACGTTAAGGATAGACGACCAAATATTTTAGAAGACCTACCAGGGGATATGATTAATGAAATCTTATCTAGAATCAGTCATAATTCATCGGCACAATTAGTTATGGCGAAATTAACTTGTCAAACATTTGAAAGACTTTCCAGAAATGCCTTAGTTTATAAAAGGCTTTCCTTTGATAGGTGGGGTATATCACATTGGAGAGACCATAAGTTACGCCATGTTTTCTTAAAAGCGTTAAATGCGGGGAACCCAAATGCAATTTTACGCTACGGGTTAAGAACCTATTTTGACTCAACATATCCCAACATAGGATTTCTTGAATTAGAAAGAGCTTCTAACATGCAACAAAAAGAAGCATGTTATGCTTACAGGTTAGTGATGTTCGCTTCTCACCAAATTGAGAAAAAGAACATCGGATTACAACTATTAAATGAAACATTCCCACAAGTGACGGACTCAGTAGTTGGGGTGAAAAATAAGGTTTTTAGATTGTTACGAGGCTGTTGGGCATTACGTAACCCTCGTCCTTTTGACGACATTACAACATGCTGCCTAACTATTGGTCATAACGGTTATTTTCCACAAGACCAAGGATGGGAAGTCGTCTTAGTAAAACCAGAATGCATGACTTGTTTCTGGACTTATGAATTACATGTCTTTATTACCTTTGCTGAACGACTTGCGTATTAACTAGATTTATCTTCAAAACTGTCTTGTATCAAAGTTATTGTGTGCTATATTTCATGTTATATGTAATATAGCGGAATTGTAAGTTTGAAGAATATTTGAATGTGATATATTATTATAATCAGTTTTTCATATGGAATTCTAGTAGTTGAATTGTATATTAGCTACTACGTATGAACTTAGCGGGTAGGTAGTACCCGAATTAAAACTTATAAAACGCTAATATGAAGAAAAAGCTTTTATAAATGAGTTCATATTATGCTATGAAATACTATTGACTACTCTTAATATTCTGTATGATTAACTCGATTCAGTTGGCTATTTTGAAGAAAATGGCACCGACTACTCGACACACCATGAATATGAGCGAAGAGGAATTTTGTACCTTCCTTGCTGTAAACATAGTCACAGTACAGGCAGCGCTACATACCAACAATAACTCTGAATCTAGCAATGCAGCTAACGGCGCAAGAAATCGTGTAGGATACTCCTACAAAGAATTCACTGCCTGCAAACCTTTGGAATTTGATGGGATCGAAGGACTAATTGGATTGAAACGGTGGACCGAGAAGGTCGAATCGGTGCTTTCCATAAGTAAGTGTACTGAAGAGGACAAAGTTAATTACGCTACGCATACCTTCACAGGTACTGCGTTAACGTGGTGGAACACCTATCTTGAACAGGTAGGACAAAATGCTGCTTACGCACTACCGTGGTCGGCATTCAAGCAATTGATGAACGAGCAGTACCGCCCTAGAAACGAAGTCAATAAGCTCAAGGTAGAGCTTAGAGAATTACGAACACAAGGGTTCGACATTACCACATATGAACGACGATTCACAGGGTTGTGCCTATTATGTCCGGGAGTGTTCGAAGATGAAGAAGAGAAGATCGACGCGTTTATAAAAGGGTTACCAGTAAGGATTCAAGAAGATGTGAGTTCACAGGAGCCCGCTTCCATACAAAAGGCAAGTCGAATGGCTCATAAACTCATAAATCAGATTGAGGGAAGAATTAAAGAGCAGGCGGCCGAAGAAGCCAACACGAAACAGCTCAAGAGGAAGTGGGAGGAAAATGGTGACAAGAATCACCAGTACAAAAACAATAACAATTACAACCACAATCGCAACAACTATCCCAAAAACCGCAACAACAATCGCAACAATAACCGCAATCCTAACATGTTACGACCCATCAAAATCGCTATTGACGCGGCACGTTAATCATTGATTCCACAGTGAGGTTTTGACCTCTATATGATACATTTTGATAAAATATTTCATTCATTAAAATAAGTGACTTTCTAAACATAGAAAGTTATAAACATGTAGGTGAGTGCTTAGGTATAAGCAAATTCCCAAAATACATAAGTTTTTATCATACAGTTTGACATCATAGTCAAATTATTTATTACACAACGCAGTTTTATTTCGAATGCAATAAACTTTATACAAAGCATGAGAGACTCCATACAGGCAACAAGCACATCACAGCGGAAGCAGTCTAAGGACCTGAGAATAAAACATGCTAAAAAGTCAACACGAATGTTGGTGAGTTATAGGTTTAATTGCTCGAGTCATAATTATATATAATGATAGAACACAAGATTTCATCAAAAGTTTATCAATAGATTCTACGTAACAGAGCACCCTGGTAACTAAACTTTAACGTTATAATGATAATTACCCCATTCGTTTTAATACACGCAAACCAACGTGTCATAAACTCAAATAACATACGTCCATTAAAAGGCTAGCGCTCTAGCTCGGACGGGGATGTCAAGCCCAATGGATTCATATACAATTATTCGCGCCCACCAGTCTATATCCTATGTACTGGCAGCTACTAGTTACTAAAGCTAAGGGATTTTTGGTTTAACTCGGTGTAGAATTTAGTATGTTCTTGTGTCTTATTGCGTTTAAAATAAATTGCATGTATTCTCAGCCTAAAAATATTTAAAGTATTTAAAAAGGGAGACTATAAACTCACGGTTCAATATTGAGACTCAATATTGTAGGCAAATTGTGTAGACGTAATGATGGTAGACCACTGTATGGTTGTCCTTGGATTCAAGAACAATACCCCGAACAATACCTAATATTTTCTTAGCTTAAAACGGTTTGAAACCCGAATTAAAAACACCCTCGTATATACCTTATTATTATTAAACTTAAATTTAAAATTATAATTATAATATAAATATAAATATTGAGAGAAATAAGGTGCATTTCTGTGTCGAGCAAACTGTCGTATTTATAGTACTTTTTCATTTCCTGTAGCTCATGCGATCGCATGAGTTTTCAGTGTTTTTGCCATGCGATCGCATGGCTGCCTGATCCGCTTTTGTTTTCTAGTTCGTCGACATCAAATAGTGTTTTACTGTACCAAATAGTGTTTACTGTAGCAAAGTCAGTTTCACTGTAGCAAATAGTGTTTTACTGTAGCACTGTAGTTTTTACTGTAGGAAAGTCATTTTTTTACTTGTACATCTTATAATATGTGTATATATATATATATATATATATATATATATATATATATATATATATATATATATATATATATATATATATATATATATATATATATATACTTACATATAATTGTTCATGAATCGTCGAGAGTAGTCAGAGGTAATTGAATATATGAAACAGTTCTAAAATTTTGAGACTCAATCTAACAGACTTTGTTTAACGTGTCAAAATAATAAATCGTATAGAGAATTGGTTTAAATAAGTCAAAATTTTTCGGGTCATCACAGTACCTCCTCGTTAAAGAAAATTTCGTCCCGAAATTTTGAGTAGTACCTGTTTTATGAGCGATATCAGTGAACAAATGTGGATACTATTGCTTCATTTGATCTTCACGTTCCCAAGTAAACTCGGGTCCTCGTCTTGCATTCCAACGAACTCTAACTATCGGTATTTTGCTTTGTTTTAATTGTTTGACCTCACGGTCCATGATTTCAACAGGTTCTTCGATAAAATGGAGTTTATCATTAATTCGTATTTCATCAAGAGGAATTACGACATCCTCTTCAGCTAAACATTTCTTTAAATTTGACACGTGAAATGTGTCATGAACACTATTAAGTTCTTGCGGTAGCTTTAATCGATAAGCAACTGTTCCAATTCTTTCGGTGATTTCAAAGGGTCCTACGTACCTAGGACTTAGCTTTCCTCATTTACTGAATCATACAACGCCTTTCTAGGGTGACACTTTCAACATGACTTTGTCGCCCACTTGAAATTCTAGCGGTTTTCTTCTTATATCAGCATAACTCTTTTGGCGACTCATGGCCGTTTTCAATCGCTGTTGTATTTGAATGATCTTTTCGGTGGTTTCATGAGTAATTTCTGGTCCAGTAAGTTGTCTTTCTCCTACTTCACTCCAACAGATAGGAGATCTACACTTTCTACTGTAAAGTGCTTCAAATGGTGCTGCGTTGATGCTCGTATGATAGCTGTTATTGTATGAAAATTCTGCCAACGGTAAGTGTCGATCCCAACCGATTCCAAAGTCAATCACACATGCTCGTAACATGCCTTCTAATGTTTGTATAGTTCTTTCACTTTGACCATCTGTCTGTGGGTGATAAGCGGTGCTCATATCTAATCGAGTTCCCAATGCTTTTTGTAATGACTGTCAAAAACGTGATGTGAATCGGGTGTCGCGATCAGATATGATGGAGATAAGTACACCATGCTTGGAAACTACTTCCTTCAAATATAGGCATGCTAATTTCTCCATACTGTCTGTCTTCTTTATTGGTAGAAAGTGAGCTGATTTAGTTAGACGATCAACTATCACCCAAATAGTATCATGACTACTTGCAGTCCTTGGCAATTTCGTAATGAAATCCATGGTTATTCTTTCCCATTTCTACTGCGGAATTTCTGGTTGTTGTAGTAATCCTGACGGCTTTTGGTGCTCAGCTTTGACCTTCGCACATGTCAAACATTTGCTTACATAAGTAGCAATTTCTGTCTTCATATTAGGTCACCAATAGAACTTCTTGAGATCGTGGTACATTTTTCCGTTTCCTGAATGAATTGAGTACCTCGTTTTGTGTGCTTCATCCAGTACTAGTTGTCTTAGGTTACCATGTTTTGGTACCCATATCCTACCAGCAAAATACAGGGTTCCATCGGCTTTTACTTCAAGCTGTTTTTCTAACCCTCTCCTCATTTCGCCTTTTCCATTTTCTTCTTTTAAAGCCTCTAACTGTGCTGCTTGAATTTGCTTTGTGAAATCGGTACGAATTACAATGTTCAAAGCTCGGACCCTAAGAGGTTTTACTCTTTCTTTCCGACTTAGGGCATCAGCTACAACATTAGCCTTTCTGGGGTGGTAACGGATTTCACAATCGTAATCGTTTAACAACTCTACCCAGCAACGTTGCCTCATATTGAATTGTTTTTGATCAAAAATATGCTAAAGACTCTTATGGTCGGTGTACACTGTACACTTGGTGCCATATAGATAGTGTCTTCATATTTTGAGTGTAAAAACTACTGCTCCAAGTTCCAAATCGTGCGTCGTATAGTTCTTTTCATAAATTTTTAGTTGTCGTGAGGCATATACGATAACTTTTGTGCTTTGCATTAATACACATCCTAAACCTTGGCGCGAAGCGTCACAATAGATCACGAAATCATCATTTCCTTCCGGTAATGACAAAATGGGTGCAGACGTTAACTTCTTCTTTAATAACTGGAATGAGGATTCCTGTTCCGTGGACCAATCATACTTCTTTCCCTTTTGAGTTAATGTAGTTAACGGTTTGGCGATTTTAGAAAAATCTTGAATGAATCTTCGGTAGTAACCAGCAAGACCTAAGAATTGGCGGATTTGTGTTGGAGTCTTCGGTGTTTCCCATTTACTAATGGCTTCGATCTTGACAGGGTCAACTTTAATTCCATGTTTACTGACAACATGGCCCAAAAACTGTACTTCTTGTAACCAGAAATCACATTTTGAAAATTTTGCGTACAATTCTTCTTTCTTGAGTATCTCTAGTACTCGTCTTAAGTGTTGCTCATGTTCTTCCTTGTTCTTCGAGTAAATCAATATGTCGTCGATAAAAACAATAACAAATTTGTCTAAATACGGTCTACAGATACGATTCATTAGATCCATAAATACTGCTGGAGCATTAGTCAATCCAAAAGGCATGACTAAAAACTCATAGTGACCGTAACGGGTTCTGAACACGGTTTTAGGAACATCTTCTTCCTTCACTCTCAACTGATGATATTCGGAGCGTAGATCAATCTTAGAATAAACACTTGATCCTTGCAATTGATCAAACAAATCATCAATCCTCGGTAATGGGTACCGATTCTTGATCGTTAATTTGTTTAATTCTCGGTAATCTATGCACATTCTCATAGATCCATCCTTCTTCTTGACGAACAGAATAGGAGCACCCCAAGGTGAAAAACTGGGACGAATAAATCCACGGTCCGATAATTCTTGCAACTGGTTTTGTAATTCTTGTATTTCTGAAGGTGCAAGTCTATATGGGGATCGGGCTACAGGTGCGGCTCCTGGTACGAGATCAATCTGGAATTCTACACATCTGTGAGGAGGTAGCCCCGGTAATTCTTCTGGAAATACTTCGGGATATTCTCTTACAACTGGCATGTCATCAATGCTTATTTCTTCAGTATCGATATTCTTTATGTGTGCCAGAATAGCATAACAACCTTTTCTTATAAGTTTCTGGGCCTTCATACAGCTGATAAGGTTCAGCTTCGAGTTGATCTTCTCCCCATAAATAATTAATGATGTTTCATCCTTTCGAGGGATGCGGATCGCTTTCTCAGCGCAAACAACTTTCGCTCTTGTTTGACATCCAGTTCATGCCAACGATTACGTCAAAACTTCCTAATTCTACGGGTATCAAATCGATTTTGAAGGTTTCACCAGCGAGATTTATTTCAAAACCATGGCAAATTTTATCGGCTTTTATCAGTTTACCATTAGCTAATTCAATAGTATATTTATCGTCTAGAGGCAATGATGCACATTTTAGTTCAGAACTAAAGTCTTTACACATATAACTTCTATCAGCACCCGTATCAAACATAATAGAAGCTAGTTGATTATTAACGGTAAACGTACCCGTGACAAGATTAGGATCCTCACGTGCTTCACTGGCACTAACATTAAATGCCCTCCCACATGCGGGTTCTTTGTTCTTCTCCTTATCAGGACATTGATTTATAAAGTGACCAGGCTTCCCGCATCGAAAACATTTCTTGACATCGGTCGGTTTTGTCTTTACTTCAGAAACGGTGGCATAACAATCTTTCGCCACATGTCCTTTCTTGCTGCACTTATCACAGACCACTTGGCAATAACCTGCATGATGTGTGTAACATCTTTTGCAGAACGGATGGGGTCCCTTATAGTTTGGACTAGCAGTTGCCCCATCTTGTTTACCTTTAAAAGTTTCTTGCTTCTTCAGGTGAGTACTTTTGCCCTTATAGTCTTCCCATTTCCTCTTTCCTTCAGTTGTCTTGACTTCGGTAATTGGTGCCTTAATCGAATTCTCTGTGATCTGGTCCATGAGTTGGTGTGCCATTGTCATGGCTTCCTGCATCGTATTTGGTTTGGACGATGTAACATTTCCTTTGATATTGATCGATAAACCGTCAATATACATTTCTATCTTTCGTTTCTCGTTTGGCACCAATTCGGGACACAACAAGGCTAGTTCCATGAAATGCTTTTCATAGTTATTGAGATTCACGCCGAAAACCTTCAGATTACGTAACTCAGATTCCATTTTTCTGATCTCGTTTCGAGGACAGTACTCCTCGATTAGCATCTTTTTCAGTTCTTCCCAAGAGATATCATATGCCGTATCTACTCCTTCTGCTTTAGAATAATTGTTCCACCAAGTAAGTGCACCGTCTTGCAACGTGCACGAAGCATACTTTGACTTGTCTCCATCTGCACAATTACTAATTTTGAAAATGGACTCCATCTTTTCAAACCATCGGGTTAGACCGACTGGTCCCTCGATCCCACTAAACGTCTGTGGTTTGCATCCTTGAAAAGTTTTGTATGAGCATCCGTTTCGTGAGTTTGTGTTCACGGTTGCTGCTTTGGCTGCTGCTTCAATTGCTGCTTTTGCTGCCTCGGCTGCAGAAATTCTTTCATTCACACGTTTCTCGACTAGTTCCTCGAACTCAGCATCCGACATTTGAGACATGTTTCTTCAATAAACACAACAGAGATAATTTAATCATATAGAATATTATAGGTAAAATGAGTTATCAATAGTTAATCGTAGCATATTAATAATATGAACCAATTATTATAAAAGCCTTTTCTTCTTATTAGCATTTTATAATTATTTCTAGGGTATTACATACCCGTTAAGTTCATACATAATAGCTAGTACAAGGAATTAACTACTAAAATCCTAATAATATTCCACTATGAAAAATTATAGCGAGTTACTACGTTATTATGTAATAATAATAAGAAGTAGTAATAATATAAATAATCATTCCATGCATTTATTATTAATAAACCAAAATAATACAATACCATACAATACCGATATTTTACATATGCTTATTCTACATAACAAGATAGAGTAGCACACATAAGCAATAGAATAGCTCATGGAAGATTTATGGTTGCGAGGTCATTTATTCAGAACTATCAGAAACTTCTTCCCATTTGGTTCTCTCTGCCAATTGTTTGTGTGTGCATGGTCCGACAGACATTCTAGCAGTGTATTTAATTTTTGGTTGGGGTTTTGAGGTGCCCGGTGCCTCAGTGGGTTTACTATGGTAAGGGTGGTGACGAACCGAATGGTCCTGTTCCTTTTTAATAATTAAGGACTTTTTATTATTGTGGTTATTTTTATTATCTATAGCAAGTTTGAATTTCTCCTTAGTGACTTCTTTTATTTCATTAGCGAAATCCTCTTCCTCACTGATCTCGTCTGATGATGAACTCTCTGAGTCATGTGTAGGAGAATATGATGACGAACTGTCTGAATCATGTGTACGAGAATATGTACCGGTGGTCATGAACCGAAATCTGCCAGGCGTAATCTTCACAACCCGCCCGTCGACGGTGTATCTGGCCCAATGTCCATGTTCGTTTAGAAATGGATGATCCTCGTTTATTCTAGGGATCATGGGTCCATGCCAATGATATTGTGGCTCCGGAAAACTAGAGTTGGGTGGAGGTGGAACCTCCTCTGGGTTTACCGGGAGTTGAGATTTCCCGGCTAACACAATTTCTTCTTTAATAGGTATTGGAACGCGCTTTTCAGTTGTGGATAGAATAGATTCAGTGTTCGATTCTGAGTCGTACAAAATGATAGGATTAGAAGAAGTCATCTATCACATAATTGAAACAACAATTACGTTAGCATATAAATATATCACATATAATGTTTTTGACCAAATGATAAGCAAAAATCAGTAAAAACAGATATGGTCATAGTCCAGACTCACTAATGCATCCTAACAATTACCGGAGTTAAACACACTAATGTAATTTCTGGTTTCCTATGACCTCAAGCTCTGATACCAACTGTAACGACCCATCAAAATCGCTATTGACGCGGCACGTTAATCATTGATTCCACAGTGAGGTTTAGACCTCTATATGATACGTTTTGATAAAATATTGCATTCATTAAAATAAGTGACTTTCTAAACATAGAAAGTTATAAACATGTAGGTGAGTGCTTAGGTATAAGCAAATTCCCAAAAATATATAAGTTTTTATCATACAGTTTGACATCACAGTCAAATTATTTATTACACAACGCAGTTTTATTTCGAATGCAATAAACTTTATACAAAGCATGAGAGACTCCATGCAGGCAACAAGCACATCACAGCGGAAGCAGTCTAAGGACCTGAGAATAAAACATGCTAAAAAGTCAACACGAATGTTGGTGAGTTATAGGTTTAATTGCTCGAGTCATAATTATATATAAAGATAGACCACAAGATTTCATCAAAAGTTTATCAATAGATTCTACGTAACAGAGCACCCTGGTAACTAAACTTTAACGTTATAATGATAATTACCCCATTCGTTTTAATACACGCAAACCAACGTGTCATAAACTCAAATAACATACGTCCGTTAAAAGGCTAGCGCTCTAGCTCGGACGGGGATGTCAAGCCCTATGGATCCATATACAATTATTCGCGCCCACCAGTCCATATCCTATGTACTGGCAGCTACTAGTTACCAAAGCTAAGGGATTTTCGGTTTAACTTAGTGTAGAATTTAGTATGTACTTGTGTCTTATTGCGTTTAAAATAAATTGCATGTATTCTCAGCCCAAAAATATTTAAGGTATTTAAAAAGGGAGACTATAAACTCACGGTTCAATATTGAGACTCAATATTGTAGGCAAATTGCGTAGACGTAATGATGGTAGACGACTGTATGGTTGGCCTTGGATTCAAGAACAATACCCCGAACTATACCCAATATTTCCTTAGCTTAAAACGGTTTGAAACCCAAATTAAAAACACCCTCGTATATACCTTATTATTATTAAACTTAAATTTAAAATTATAATTATAATATAAATATAAATATTGAGAGAAATAAGGTGCATTTATGTGTCGAGCAAACTGGCGTATTTATAGTACTTTTTCATTTCCTGTAGCTCATGCGATCGCATGAGTTTTCAGTGTTTTTGCTATGCGATCGCATGGCCGCCTGATCCGCTTTTGTTTGCTAGTTCGTCTTCATCAAATAGTGTTTACTGTAGCAAATAGTGTGTTAGTGTAGCAAAGTCGGTTTCACTGTAGCAAATAGTGTTTTACTGTAGCAAAGTCATTTTCACTGTACCAAATAGTGTTTTACTGTAGCAAAGTCGTTTTCACAGTAGTAAATAGTGTTTTACTGTAGCAAAGTCGTTTTTACTGTAGGAAAGTCATTTTTTTTACTTGTACATCTTATAATATATATATATATATATATATATATATATATACATACATACATACATACATACATACATACATACATACATACATACATATAATTGTTCATGAATCGTCGAGAGTAGTCAGAGGTAATTGAATATATGAAACAGTTCTAAAATTTTGAGACTCAATCTAACAGACTTTGTTTAACGTGTCAAAATAATAAATCGTATAGAGAATTGGTTTAAATAAGTCGAAATTTTTCGGGTCATCACATAACAATAACTACAACAAACGTCCCAACAATAACAACAACTACAACAACCGTTTCAACAATAATAACAATCCCAACAATAACCTCAATAACAACAACGGCAACAAAAACCAAAAATAGCCATGTCATAGGTGTGAAGAAAATCACCCGGGGTTTTGCACGACATTTTGCAACAGGTGTAAAAGAAATGGTCATAGCGCGACAAAGTGTGAGGTCTACAGACCAAGGGTTAACAGGACTAAAGGAACAAATAGTGTCGGAACAAGTAGTGCCGGAACGAATAGTGTCGGAGCAAGTAATACCAACGCTGTTTGTTATAAATGTGGAAAACCAGGCCACATTATTAGAAATTGCCCGAATTAGGGGAATACTAATGGGCATGGCCGTGGAAGAGTTTTCAATATTAATGCGGCAGAAGCACAGGAAGACCCGGAGCTTGTTACGGGTACGTTTCTTATTGACGATAAATCTGCTTATGTTTTATTTGATTCGAGTGCGGATAGAAGCTATATGAGTAGAGATTTTTGTGCTAAATTAAGTTGCCCATTGATGCCTTTGGATAATAAATTTTTACTCGAATTAGCAAACGGTAAATTAATTTCAACAGATAATATATGTTGGGATAGAGAAATTAAACTAGGGGATGAAACGTTTAAGATTGATTTAATACCAGTCGAGTTAGAGAGTTTTGATGTAATAATTGGCATGGACTGGTTGAAAAAGGTGAGAGGAGAGGTCGTTTGTTACAAAAAAACGACTCGCATTATGCGTGAAAAAGGAAAACCTTTAATGGTGTACGGAGAAAAGAACAACGCGAAGTTAAATCTTATTAGTAGTTTGAAGGTGCAAAAACTAATAAGAAAAGGTTGTTACGTCATTCTAGCACACAACGAGGAAGTTAAACCTGAAGAAAAGAACATCAGTAATGTTCTCGTCGCAAAAGAATTTCCCGATGTATTTTCGAAAGAATTACCGGGATTACCTCCACATCAATCCGTTGAATTTTAAATAGACCTTGTACCAGGAGCTGCACCAATAGCTCGTGCTCCATACAGACTTGCACCCAGCGAAATGAAAGAATTACGAAGTCAGTTACAGGAACTTTTAGAGCGTGGTTTCATTCGACAAGTACATCATCATGGGGAGCTCCTGTTCTGTTTGTCAAGAAGAAAGATGGTAAATTCAGGTTGTGTATCGACTACCGAGAATTGAACAAACTTACCATCAAGAACCGTTACCTATTACCGAGAATTGACGACTTATTTGATCAACTACAAGGCTCGTCGGTTTATTCGAAGATCGATTTATGTTCTGGATATCACCAAATGCGGGTGAAGGAGGATGACATTCCAAAGACTGCTTTTAGGACGCGTTACGGTCATTACGAGTTTATGATTATGTCGTTTGGATTGACTAACGCACCAGCTGTGTTCATGGATCTCATGAACCGAGTGTGTGGGCCATATCTTGACAAGTTTGTCATTGTTTTCATCGATGACATACTTATTTACTCGAAGAATGATCAAGAGCACGAAGAACATTTGAGAAAAGTGCTAGAGTTGCTGAGAAAAGAAAAACTATACGCTAAGTTTTCAAAGTGTGCATTTTGGTTGGAAGAAGTTCAACTCCTCAGTCACATAGTGAATAAAGAAGGTATTCAGGTGGATCCAGCAAAGATTGAAACCGTTGAAAAGTGGAAAACCCCGAAAACTCCGAAACACATACGCCAATTTTTAGGGCTGGCTGGTTATTACAGGAGATTCATCCAAGATTTTTCCAAAATAGCAAAACCCTTGACTGCATTAACGCATAAAGGGAAGAAATTTGAATGGAAGGATGAACAAGAGAAAGCGTTTCAATTATTGAAGAAAAAGTTAACTACGGAACCTATATTGTCATTACCTGAAGGGAATGATGATTTTGTGATATATTGTGACGCCTCAAAGCAAGGTCTCGGTTGTGTATTAATGCAACGAACGAAAGTAATTGCTTATGCGTCTAGACAATTGAAGATTCACGAGCAGAATTATACGACGCATGATTTGGAATTAGGCGCAGTTGTTTTTGCATTAAATACTTGGAGGCACTACTTATATGGGGTCAAAAGTATTATATATACTGACCACAAAAGTCTTCAACACATATTTAATCAGAAACAACTAAACATGAGGCAGCGCAGGTGGATTGAATTGTTGAATGATTACGACTTTGAGATTCGTTACCACCCGGGGAAGGCAAATGTGGTAGCCAACATCTTGAGCAGAAAGGATAGAGAAACCATTCAAGTAAAAGCTATGAATATAATGATTCACACTAACCTTACTACTCAAATAAAGGAAGCACAACAAGGAGTTTTAAAAGAGGAAAATTTAAAGGATAAAATACCCAAAGGATCGGAGAAGCATCTTAATATTTGGGAAGATGGAACCCGGTATAGGGCTGAAAGAATTTGGGTACCAAAATTTAGAGATATGAGAGAAATGGTACTTAGAGAAGCTCATAAAACCAGATACTCAATACATCCTGGAACGGGGAAGATGTACAAGAATCACAAGAAAAATTTTTGGTGGCCGGGTATGAAAGCCGATGTTGCTAAATACGTAGGAGAATGTTTGACGTGTTCTAAGGTCAAAGCTGAGCATCAGAAACCATCAGTTCTACTTCAACAACCCGAAATCCTGGAATGGAAATGGAAAAACATTACCATGGATTTCATCACTAAATTGCCAAGGACTGCAAGTGGTTTTGATACTATTTGGATAATAGTTGATCGTCTCACCAAATCAGCACACTTCCTGCCAATAAGAGAAGATGACAAGATGGAGAAGTTAGCATGACTGTATTTGAAGGAAGTCGTCTCCAGACATGGAATACCAATCTCTATTATCTCTGATAGGGATGGTAGATTTATTTCAAGATTCTGGCAGACATTACAGCAAGCATTAGGAACTCGTCTAGACATGAGTACTGCCTGTCATCCACAAACTATATGATGACATATATATGGATATATATATAGTTAACATGATATTATGATAATTATGTATCTCATTAGGTATTTTAACAATGAGTTATATACATAAAAATGAGACTATTGAATTAAGAAACTCGAAAACGATATATATAATGATTATCGTTATAACAACGTCTTACTAATTACATATGAATCATATTAAGATATTGATACACTATATATAAACATGAGAAATTATAATAAAACATATCATTAAGTGTATTAACAATGAACTACATATGTAAAAACAAGACTACTAACTTAAGGATTTCGAAACGAGACATACATGTAACGATTATCGTTGTAACGACATTTAAATGTATATATATCATATTAAGATATATTAATACATCATAATATTATGATAATGTAATAATTTAACATCTCATTAGATATAATAAACAATGGGTTAACAACATTTAACAAGATCGTTAACTTAAAGGTTTCAAAACAACATTTACATGTAACGACTAACGATGACTTAACGACTCAGTTAAAATGTATATACATGTAGTCTTTTAATATGTATTCATACACTTTTGAAAGACTTCAAGACACTTATCAAAGTACTTCTACTTAACAAAAATGCTTACAATTACATACTCATTCATTTTCATCAACAATTCTACTCGTATGCACCCGTATTCGTACTCGTACAATACCTAACTTCTAAATGTATTTACTATTGGTATATACACTCCAATGATCAGCTCTTAGTAGCCCTTGTGAGTCACCAACACATGTGGGAACCATCATTTAACATCTAGCATGAAATATCTAACAAAATTACAAACTAATGGAGCCTATATGACTACCCCATATTCACGTGAATGATGAGTACCACAAACACATTCACTTTGCAATTTTATTGAATCAAATTACTCTATCTCAAGTGTTCTTCCTTTGTTCTAAGTGTTCTTCATCATCTTCATCAAAATCTAGCTCAATCTAGTTCATAAATCCATACATAAACCAAGATACAAAACAACTACTCAAGAACACACCAACAACACTTCCAAGTTTGCTAGCTTACTTTCAATCTTGCAAATCCATTTCAAGTGATCATCCATCCTCAAGAAATCTTTCTTATTTACAGTAAGATATCTCTCTAATATAAAGTAGTACTCATATTCAAACTTTGATTCAATTTCTATAACTATAACAATCTTATTTCGAGTGAAAATCTTACTTGAACTTTTTTTCGTGTCATGATTTTGCTTCAAGAACTTTCAAGCCATCATAGGATTCTTTGAAGCTAGATCTATTTTTCTCATTTCCAGTAGGTTTATCCACAAAACTTGAGGAAGTAATTATGTTCATAACATCATTCGAATCATATATATATAAAACTATCTTATTCAAAGGTTTAAACTTGTAATCACTAGAACATAGTTTTGTTAATTCTAAACTTGTTCGCAAACAGACGTTAATCCTTCTAACTTGACTTTTAAAATCAACTAGACACATGTTCTATATCTATATGATATGCTAACTTAATGATTTAAAACCTGAAAACATGAAAAATACCGTAAAACCGGATATACGCCGTCGTAGTAACACCGCGAGCTGTTTTGGGTTAGTTAATTAAAAACTATGATAAACTTTGATTTAAAAGTTGTTCTTCTGGGAAAATGATTTTTCTTATGAACATGAAACTATATCCAAAAATCATGGTTAAACTCAAAGTGAAAGTATATTTTTCAAAATGGTCATCAAGACGTCGTTCTTTCGACTGAAATGACTACCTCTTATAATATTGACTTGTAACCTGTATTTCTGACTATAAACTTATACTTTTTCTGTTTAGATTCATAAACTTAAGTTCAATATGAAACCATAGCAACTTGAATCACTCAAAACGGATTTAAAACGAATAAGTTATGGGTAAAACAAGATTGGATAATTTTGCTTGTTGTAGCTACGTGAAAATTGGTAACAAATCTATATTAATCATATCCTAGCTAACTTATATTGTATTATATATGTATTCTAATATATTATGTAATCTTGGGATACCATAGACACGTATACAAATGCTTTGACATATCAAATCGATCCATGTATATATATTATTTGGAACAACCATAGACACTCTATATGCAGTAATGTTTGAGTTAGCTATATAGGGTTGAGGTTGATTCCAAAAATATATATACTTTGAGTTGTGATCTAGCCTGAGATGTGTATACACTGGGTCGTGGATTGATTCAAGATAATATATATCAATTTATTTTTGTACATCTAACTGTAGACAACTAGTTGTAGGTTACTGACGAGGACAGCTGACTTAATAAACTTAAAACAGTAAAACGTATTAAAAATGTTGTAAATATATTTTGAATATACTTTGATATATATGTACATATTTATTATTGGTTCATGAATCGACTAGTGGCCAAGTCTTACTTCCCGGCGAAGTAAAAATCTGTGATAGTGAGTTATAGTCCCACTTTTAAAATCTAATAATTTTGGAATGAGAATACATGCAGTTTTATAAATGTTTTACGAAATAGACACAAGTAATTGTAACTACATTATATGGGTGAATGATCGAAGCCGAATATGCCCCTTTTGCTTGGTAGCCTAAGAATTAGTAAACCGATCTACTAATTGACGCGAATCCTAAAGATAGATCTATTGGGCCTAACGAACCCCATCCAAAGTACCGGATGCTTTAGTACTTCGAATTCGTTTTTATCATGTCCGAAGGATTTCCCGGAATGATAGGGGATATTCTTATATGCATCTTGTTAATATCGGTTATCAGGTGTTCACCATATGAATGATTTTTATCTCTATGTATGGGATGTATATTGAAATATGAAATCTTGTGGTCTATTATTACAATTTGATAAATATATAGGTTAAACCTATAACTCACCAACATTTTTGTTGACATTCAAAGCATGTTTGTTCTCAGGTGATTATTAAGAGCTTTCACTGTTGCATGCTAAAATATGGACAAGATTTAGTGTCAGCATGCTTGTATAATATTGTTTAAAACTGCATTCGAGAATTACTTTGTTGCAACATATTAATATTGTAAACCAATATGTATTGGTAGTGTGTAAGTGTGATATTTTTAGATTATCATTTCTTGATAATCTAGGTGGTGTCCTTTTAACCTTGTCGATAAAATAAAGGTTATGGGTTGTTTTAAAAACGAATGCAATCTTTGAAAAACGTCTCATATAGAGGTCAAAACCTCGCAAAGAGATCAATTAATATGAAACGTTTATAATCGATATGAACGGGACATTTCAAATCCCAACTCTCACTTAGATAGATTCCTCTTCTTATCCAACTCATATAAGCAAAATGAGGTTGAACAAGATGTAGTTCATCTGCATCTGTTCCCCTATTCCTTAACTCTTCATGCAAAAGCCTGGTTCGAAGGGTTAGAACCCAACTCTATCACCTCATGGGAGGAAATGCCAACAACTTTCTTAATCAAGTACTTTCCCCCATCAAAACAAATCAGACTTAGGAATGACATCGTAAACTTTCAACAAGCATACGATGAATCACTCTACATTGCATGGGAGAGATTTAAACATTTGCTTCGAAGATGCCCGAACCACCATCTTGAGAGCTCTGTTCAAATTTTAACCTTCTACAACGGACTGAATCGGAACAATCAGTCTACTCTTGATGCTGTTTCACAAGGTAACTTCATGAAATTCACCGCAGACGAGGCTTGGAGATTGATCGAGGAGATAACTATGCACCATCACGATTGGAACACGGAAGAGCTCGATTCATCAGCAACACCGCTTTCCGCCTCCGATCCTATCGAAAATAAAACCATCAAATTTCTCTTGGACCAAATAGAAAACCTCACCAATGAAATCGAAGAGCTAAAGAAACTCCCGCAACATGTGTCTCAAGTGCAATTATACCAGAATTGTACTAACCCACATCTGGCCAAGGTATACGAGGCTGAATGTGAGGACTCTGTTACCTACTCTGATAAGATCCTAGCTCATCCACACAACCCACCCACTAAACCCACTACATCACCAGAGACAAGTCCAGATGATGTCTTACTGCGAATCATCCAAATGATCACAGCAAGACAAGATGCAGCTGACTTAGTCATGACTAATCACCTGAGTGATCTTGAAAATCAAATAAGCCAGCTAAATCAATGTCTCGATTCTCTAGGTTGTCCTAATAATGACTCAAAGGTGGCACATTGCCAACCTTCAGTTTCTTCTAAGGAGAAGAAACTAACGAATACCCGTTCGGTAGTAGTCATTGAGTCATCACCTAAACCCGATGGGAAAGAACCCATTCCATTCCCATGCCGTCTCAAGCAAAGACATAACAAGATGAAATCTATCATGCTTGATGGTAAATTTTTGGACACTGTGTCTAAAAATCCTCGTAGTAAGAAGTTTTTTAGGAAACTCCTATCAACCAAGGATAAGGTACCCGAAGTACCCAATGTCCCGCTGAACGCGGATTGTTCAGCCATTCTCTTAAATACTCTTCCTGAAAAACTAGGGGATACCGGACGATTTACCCTTCCTTGTTTTATCTACCAATCTGGTACTATCTATTCTCTCGCTGACCTGGGTGCCAGCATCAATCTCATGCCCTACTCACTGTTTCAGAGACTCGAAATTAGAAAACTTAACCCTACCAAAATGAGCATCCAGCTAGTTGACCAATCCACTAGATATCCTAAGGGAATAGCTGAGAACGTCATGGTTAAGGTCGACAAATTCCTCTTTCCGACTGACTTTGTGGTTATGGACTATAAAGAAGACATGAAAACACCTATCATCTTAGGAAGGCCTTTCATGAATACAGCCAAAGTGATCGTTGACGTTTATTCACGGACTATCACCCTGAGAGCCCGTGGAGAAGAGGTCACTTTCACGATCGACGAGTCTGTATGTCCTTCTGATGAGAACGCCGAAGTAAATATCATCTCCACTAGGAAAGTCACCTTTTATCCCGAGAATGAAGAGAAGAAGATAAAAGTAGAAGACAAGAAGAATAACCACTCCACACCAACCCAATCTTCACTCCCACCTTACTTTGATCTTTTAATGATCGGA
This sequence comes from Rutidosis leptorrhynchoides, assembly GCF_046630445.1. Taxonomy (NCBI): domain Eukaryota; kingdom Viridiplantae; phylum Streptophyta; class Magnoliopsida; order Asterales; family Asteraceae; genus Rutidosis; species Rutidosis leptorrhynchoides. The sequence goes on from NC_092343.1 coordinate 85,642,071, forward strand.
AAGGATTTCGTTCTAGAAGAACTCTCTGAACCAATTATACTTGAGTCTCCCGACCTGAGTGACGAGGAGGTAGATGAAGAAATTGAAATGGAAAGCCCGGATGAGAAGAAAGAGATGGAGGATTCTAGCACCGAAGTAGTTGTTAATGTTGCTACCATATTGGAGACGTCAATGGACATCGTCCCACCTCCATACCCAAAGTACAACATTACGACCAGCCATAAGTCACTTAGAAGAAGGACGGGTTTTGTGTCAAGGCTACCCTATAAACCATCACTCAAATACATAATGACATACACATCATTGAGTGATGAGGACCCGTTTAACCAACCCGCACAAATCAAGGAGGTAAAAGAAGTTGATAGCTTTGTTATACCCCAAGTTAAACAAAGCATTCACTTCAAACCACCTTTTGTTCTCATTGGACATACCTTATTCTATGTCTGCTTCAATCTCATTGGTATGTTCCAATATTACCTCTTGTGTCTACTGATGGATGCAAGGGAGCCGCCTAGATTTCCTGAGAATTAAGGCTAGAGTCAGGCTCGTGACTCGAACAAAAACAAGCGCTTTTCGGGAGGCAACCCGTGTGTGTTTATTTTTCTATAGCTTTAGTAGTAGTTAAATTAGGATAATTAGGTTAATTAAATAAGTGAGAAAGTGAAACTTAAAATGAGATTTTCAAAGTTTCTTACTTGTCATGAACTTAATTGCAATATTTACATTATTTTCAAAGTCTTAAAATTAAAGGCAGCCAACACTTTAAGTGTGAGATTAAGCTTTTTAGTCATACACTGATTTGTTAAATTCTCAAAAACCTAATTTTGAAACCCTCAAGTTTTCAAATAACTTTTTCATCAAAACGTAAATCAGTGAGTCTATGGCCTAAAGCTTAATCACCTGTCTTGGTTTGATCTTTTCCATCTTTACAAGTAGTAGACAGTTATTGATGCCTGTGGTGGAGACTCTTTGAATAATGATGAAATGCAAGGAAACTCGTTGATTATTTCATTACAAGTTATTGGTGGATGTTGTATGGAGGGTAAGAACGCCCTAATGAGCTCGAGCGCACTTCAAGAAGACCGATTCGAATCCAGCAGAAGATGGTTTCGACTCCATCTACCTTCAGATCCTCAGCTCACAACCGCACCCAAGGAGAGTAATTCGTTTCTTTCTATTCGTTTGTTTATTTTGCTTCGTTATATCCTTAAACTATACCCTACCCTAAGCTTATCACTAAGTGTGGGATTACAACCCAATATTGAGCTTAGATACATTTTACAACATGTTCAAACTCTAAGTGTGGGATTTTAGTCCCTAAAATCTAAGAATGAACATTAGGGACAATGTTCCCACTAAGTGTGGGATAGCGGTGTAGTACACCGTAATTAGCTATGGGATGCTCGAAAAATGTTCTTAACTTAAAATTTTACTAAGATTTTCGAGTATACCTACTATTTAGATTCTTTATCCTCAACGCAAATTTTTCAAAAATTTTGACTAAATGATACTTTCTGAAAAAACACTTTCAAAAATCAAGCGTGTTTGTTCTAAAATAAAGACAAATGAGGACATAAATCTTCTTAAGGATGAACCGATTCTCTAAAAGAGCATTGCATGACTAGGCATTATTGACCCAATATAATTGTTGTGAGGCACCCCAAAAATGGCCCAATAAGCATTCATTTTTAATGCTTCACTATCTTTTCCGTTGAGAGTGCCGATGTTAGCATTTAGAGTTAGAACTTGACCTTGACATACATTTCGAGGCCAATGGTTAGTTAGCGCCATACGTGGTGTAGGTGCAATACTCCTTCCGAAATCATTCTGAATAAAGAAGAAAAAAACCATCCGTTTCCGTTTCCACTCCACGCATTTAAACCGACCAACTCACGCCAAAGAGTTGATGAATCAGAAAATACTCACCCCCAAATTCACTATCAAATACATTACCTTTTCCACCCTCTTTTCTTTCTCATTTCCAAAATCTAGAAATTCAAAAGAGATAGATCGACCAAGTTTACTTCAAACACTTGTCGAAAAATTATGAAATTCTAGACTGTTTTTGATAGATCAAAAAGACCTATTTCTGGTGAAATACCTTTCTCTCTGGGCACAAGAAGAAATAGACAAAGTTATGAAGATGGGATATGCAAAAAAAAAAAAAAAAAACATATATCCCCCAAGAAAATGAAGATTGTGACCTAGGAGGATTGCAGAAAAGAAGCAAAGTCTTCACTGAAAATCAGCACCCTCTAAAGAAACTCTTTAACAAAAATAGAGTATCATCTTTCCTAGAAAAAGTATATCCTCATGAAACTGAAATCTATCGATTCTCTCTAAATTTTAATGGTTCGAAAATCACCCTTTTCGCCATATCAAAACCTTCACTTTTCTCCGCAAACCAACCTTTAAACCCGCTCTTCCTCTTGAAAGAATGATTAGGGAGAAGATCAGTGTCGTCCTTATCTGACCGGTGGAGATTTGATTCTTGGTCAAGCCTATGGCAATACTTGCAACATGACTGGCTATGAGCCAATTCATTTCATAGATTGATAGGGAACCCCAAACACTTGAGTGATTTGAGTGACCCGTGTAAGGAGCCAATGTCATGTAACCTCCCCTCATGCTTGCATAGATAGTTTATACCCTTATAGAAGACGGTTTGTCTGATCTAGCTCTTATAATAAATTACAAGCCACTTGATTAATAGAACGGAATCCTCAGAAGCATCCTTGAACTCAAAATAAAAGAGAGGTTTTCTTGAGGACAAGCAAAGTCTAAGTGTGGGATATTTGATATCGGCCAAAAAGTCACGTTTTTACCCCCGATATTGAGCCCTAAAACTATAAAGTTCCAAACTTTATCGCCAAAATAATCACTTTGTTGGTTAATTTGGTAGATTTAGTAATTACAAAGGCTATGTTTCAAGAATCACTAAAAACGGATGAAAAACGAGGAAAAACGAGCAAAACCGGCTAAGACGATTAACTCGTGTTTAAATAACTTATTTTATAATTTTTGGAAAAGTTTAATATTTTACTATCATGTTGTAGGATATTCAATTACGAACGCGTGGGCGCAAGAATCGTCAAAAACGGAGCTAAAACGAAGATTCTAGAGCGAAAACAGTGAAAGACAAGTTACGATCCAGCAAACGGCTTGCCAAACGGCTTGCCAAACGGCTTGCCAAACGGCCTGCTATAAGGAAAAATGGCCTGCCAGCAAACTGGCACCAAAAATGGCTTTCCCTGGTAAACGGCCTGCCAAACGGCCCGCCAGCCGTTTGCCAGGAAAATTTTGCCTATTTAAGGAGCTTTTTGCATTCATTTCAACACGCACCAATTCTTCACTTCTCTCTCAAATATCTCTCTATAGTCTCTCTCTAGTGATCTATAGGAGATTAGTTCTCTCTCTACTTTCTCTCTCTAGATTCTATAGAGAGAAAAGTACAGAGATTATGAAATGTAATTATCTCTCTATTGTCGCTCTCTAGTGATCAATAGGAGATTAGTATGTAGTTAGTAGTAGAAGCTATCGAGCATTGTAACGCTATGGATATTATGAAGAAATACAAGTGTTATTCTGCCGACATTATTCGGTAACATCTATCCTTTCTTTTATTAATTTATTATAATATTCTTGTTTGATGTTTGTTATTTATTAATATTAGAAATGCTTGTTGCCATGATGTGTGAGTAATTGCTTGATTGTTTGCCATGATTTAATAATGTTAGTTAGGGATGATTATCGTTTCGTACTCGCTTTCTATCTATGATATTAAACCTCATTATTATCGTCCTTCCACTAATAAACGTGATTAAAACCTTTTATAAAGTCAACTATTATAAAGGTAATTAGTTATCTGTGTTTATACATTGGTCAATGTATGAACCCATCGGAAATACTATAAAGTACATGGGGAATTACTGTAGGACCAGATCAAGACATTGGTCAAGAGTATAAGACTCGAGGAAATACTGTTGCAACAGTAGAGTACAGTGTTGATGTACTATAGGACCACTTGGGCATGGTCAAGGTTAGAAGCTATGGAACCACTTTAAGTCTAGTACATTGTGACGATCGCTCCAAATCCATATGGACGAACACGTCATTCATCGATTTCATTGCGAGGTATTTGACCTCTATATGATACGTTTTGTAAACATTGCATTCTTTTGAAAAGGCACACCATAAATGAATATTTAAATCAAAGGTTTTCGACATCTGATGATTTCTACATATAGACAATCACCGTAAATAATAGTTTACAATAGTACTTCCGTTGACAATGCAGTCAAAATAAGATACATGGTGATGATTTGGTGAATGCAACGTTTCCTTGAAAAATATGCCATGTAAGACTCCATGCACATAGCTTGTCTAACATATAAGCAAACAGCGAAAGACTTCTAGGGAACCTGAGAATAAACATGCTAACAAGTGTCAACACAAAGGTTGGTGAGTTCATAGTTTTAATGTTTTGCATAATCTGTACATAAAGGTGGATCACAAGATTTCAGTTGTTTCATCCAGAAACGTTTATCAAAATATTCTACAAAATTGAGCACCCTGGTAACTAAACTTAACGTATATATAATTTATACCCTTTGTATAATCATCTTAATAATACACGCAAACCAACGTGTACGCTTCTCAAATAGCATACGTCCGTTAAAAGGCTAGTGCTCTAGCTCGGACGGGGATATCAAGCCCTATGGATCCATATACTACTACTCGCGCCCACCAGTTCTTATAACTGGCAGTTACTAGTTACCAAAGCTAAGGGATTTTCGGTTCAAACTCAGTGTAGAATTTAGTATGTACTTGTATCCATTGCGTTTAAAATAAAGTGCATGTATTCTCAGCCCAAAAATATAGATTGCAAAAGCAATTAAAAAGGGAGCAAATGAAACTCACCTTAGCAGCATGTAAAGTCGTTCACCAAAATGTGACTGAAACTCGTATTACCAAATAACCGTAGATCTCAACCTAGAGAACATATGTTGGTCAATAAATGTCTATCAAGCTAGGTCTGGTCATAGTGTATCACAATTCTAATGCTCGAGATCGACATACAAAAGTTATCCAAAGTCGTTTCAAAAAGTCAATTTTGACAAAAGTTCAACAAAACGAGACGTACCGTATATAAGGATTCATTTACTCGGTTGGTAATATTCAAAAATCCAATTTATCAATCTCATAAACAAGTTGTTTAAATCTTAATTGCAGATTCAAAAGCAATTTCAATTAACGTCAATCATAATTCAGTTGATCATATCTTTTAATCCGTTCATCAAAATTATTCGATATCTAAATGAAAAGTTATTGATTTTTCGTTAGCTTTCCAAAAACATGTATATCATATACCTTTTACCAGTAATATATGTATTTAATTCGTGATTCATTATAAACTGTTTAACGACGAAATTTAGCATACAAACATGCATAACTATATATATACTCGAGCACTAGACATGGATACATAATTAATATATAAAAGATAAGATATAAATGCTCACGTATCAATATTGTGATTCAATATTGCAGGAAAGTACGTAGACGCAACTGAGATGATAAACCCTAGGTTTGACTTGCGAATAATACCCATGAACATTACCCATAACCTCCATAGTTATAACCCATAGTTTCCTTAGCTCTATCCCGCTCGAAAACCCATTTTTGAAAGTGACACGCTTATAACCTCGTCGTAGTATTTTATGTAATATACTAATAATAATACTCCTAATTATAAGATTAATAATAATATTAATCTTGATAATAATAATAATAATAATAATAATAATAATAATAATAATAATAATAATAATAATAATAATAATAATAATAATAATAATAATATTATGTAAGTGTATGTGTGCGAGAGATAGAGTGATACACAAACTAAAAAACTTTCGAGCTTTATAGACCTGGCCTGTCCACCACAGCCATGCGATCGCATGGTTTGTGTGAGGGGATGCCATGCGATCGCATGGCTCCCATTTCCAGCTCACATCTGATTTTGTCCTAACGCTTGTCGACATAATTAAATATAATTATAATATAATTAATTTATATAATTAATTATATATTATATTAAATTCACGTGCATGGTGGACTTGTAATTTTTGGTCCGTTGACTCGTACGTTGTCACTCGACTTATGTCCCAGTTCCAGTTTCTCGAATGCATTTTTGTACGCTTAGAAAACTAGTACTTTTCGTTACGCGACGTGTACCATTATCAAAAATTAAACTTAATCATTGATAAACTATGTCACTCGAAGTGTAGCTTTAATCAATTAAGTGTTTTGGTTATTTGCTTCTATAAATCATCGTCTCGTAGTATATATATATATATATATATATATATATATATATATATATATATATATATATATTCATTTTAAAATAGTGTTTTACTGTAGCAAATAGTGATTTTTAAAAACACTGTAGCTTTTCGGGTACTGTAGAAATTCGAAAATACTGTAGGAAATTAGTGTTTTACTGGTTCATCTTAAACGTTTTAGTTAACTTATCTAAATATCAATCGAATCAATAATCGAATGTTACTATCGTTTACTAAAAAACTTGAAATCATATATATATATATGCACATTAAATTATATATATATTGTTCGTGAATCTTCGAGAACAGTCAAAGAATAATTGATTACATGAATATAGTTCCAAAACTTTCGTGACTCAAATTACAGACTTTGCTTATCGTGTCGAAAACATTAAATCATTTAAAGATAAAGTTTAAATTTGGTCAGAAATTTTCGGGTCATCACATACATGGTGGATAACTAAGGGATTTATTGGGTAGATTTAAGTAAGGACTGGTTTAAATCATAAATGGGAATTTAATGCACTACAATACAAACTAAGCTTATGAATCTTCAAGGATGACTGAGAACTATTAGATGTTCTAATTTGTCTACAAACCCTTAGATTTTACCAAACCATTGACAGAAAAGAATTCGAAACACAATCATAACCACTCACTTGGGTGATACACTAAGGTGTTAAGAAAGGTTGGATATTATCTATATAAGGCTATGCTACTTTATTCGTGCGCCCAAGGTATGCATTGCATCCAAGATGGGCCGCTTATATCCTTAAACCAGATAAAGCGTCGAGAGTTGAGCATAGTCCATCTGATCAGAATCTTCAAAGCCAAGTTCCTCGTGACATGCTAATCGGGATACCGCTTAGTAGGGAATATAGTGTTCACACCAAGGTATATCTATCCAAAGAGTGTCTCGCAATCATCCCGACACTACGTTATTTTAAATCATGGTGAACCACGTCTTCTCTGTCCTTAGTTGTTGCATGCTAGCTAGCTTATTTTAATTATATTGCTTTAATATTTTAAATACAATTATAAATCAAATCAACCCAACTATTGTCTTTACGCAATTTGATATTCCGGATAAAGCGGTGTCTAGAATAAACCGGTTGAACTTGGTTGTTGGATTTTCCGAACAGTCGCCAATTTATTGGAACCAAAAGGATCCTGCCTCTCCACACAAGGTGTACCTGGCCACTAGTCTTGGATACTAAATTGTATATAAGCCCAATCTTAATTACTAAATTATCTGAATAAGCTCCGTTTCAAATTCGACCGCTCAAGGAACGACCCTAGGTCATATTTGCCCTTGCTAACCCATAGGAAGGAATAATAGATTTAGGCCCAGCATATATAAATTAAACAATCAACTTCTCCCGTTGATATCTCGAATTGACATTTTGCGGCCTAACGACACCGCACAAATAAACCGTCTGATTCGGGCATATCAGCTGACCGTGGAGTCGACCGTGCACCTTGTTTCGAAGAACCAAGGTACAGAGCATCCCATGGTCTGACCTGCAGTCGACCATGGATCCAGCCGTGCTCCTCCAGTGTTTTTTCAATTGACTCTTTTGACTTGACTATTTTGTGTATTGGTCGTTTACTATAGATTGTGTAGGCTTGTGAACTTGTATTGTTCTATACCTTATTTAAGCACATAAGACTTAGTGTCATTATCAAAACAATGTGTTTAATATTTGAATATTATCATTGGATCACTAACCAGCAATATATATATATATATATATATATATATATATATATATATATATATATATATGTATATATATATATATATATATATGTGTGTGTGTGTGTGTGTGTGTGTTTCAATTTGGTGAAACCCATTTTTTTTAACCAATTTTTATGATTAGATTTCATACATATTATATTATCACATCAGACAATGAAATACTAGAGCAACTCCTTTGTGTGTTCAACCTATCTATCATGTACCAGACATATATCTTTTACGTACACCTTCGATTTCAGATCTTTATTCATCTCATTGATGTTCAAAATCACAAACTGAACATGAATTAGTGATCTACAATTGAAACCTAACTCTCATTCAACATCAGATTACATCAACAACAACAACTTTGAAGTGTTTGATCTTGTGTTCTTCATTTAACCGAAAACGCATTTGATTGAGCTTCAGATCGATCTTGAATGATAAACAAAAAGTAAAAAATTCAGAGTTGTGAGGTATAACATCGTGAAGGTGTCTGAAAATTCGTAAATCTCAACTCGCAAAATTAAGGAAGAATTTTGAGGTCAAAGTTTATGAGAAAAAGTCAACTATTTTGATTTGGATCAAATCTGCGAGAAAAATGATGTTACAGATGAAAATGATAATTTTCGAAGCTTATGTGATTGATTTGGAACATATTTCATGAAGGAATTGAAGAGTAAAACTGTCCGAAAATCAAAATCAATTTTCATCTTCATATTCAACAAAAACATCCATGTTCATCATCAATTTTGGTTGTTGTTGTTGTTTTGATCAAAGTTGCTTCATAAAAGTCCTTAGTCGATGCCTATGGAAGCTTATGGAATTAATTTTGAGGATTAATTTCATCAAAGTGTTTTGATAATTTTTGGTGTTCTATCACTTTTTGAGGATTAGTTTCTAGTTTTTTTTAATTAGGGTTTGTAATTTTGGAAAATAACAAGCATTTAGATGAAGATTAAGTGTGGAAAGACAATTTTACCCTCACATGTTATGCACATGTTTAGAATTAACATACCTTTTTAACGATAGTTTGACGGAGGGATGCTGATTGCAAATTTTTTAAAAACAAAGAATTCTAAAGGCAAAAAAACTCGAGGGACGCTGTTAGCAATATGGTGTATTATACAGGAACCAACAGAGCAAAAAAGTCAAAAATCAATATGATTACTTACGAAATTATTGATCGGTAAAACAGGTGTTACATTATATGTCTAAAGGAATAATCAAATAAATTGAACTATTCCCAAGGCGTTGACAAACTATATCACGTGAACTGCGCATGCGATATACATCTGCATTCCTTGAGTTAGTCGAATGTCACCTCTGGTTTGATAACTTTAGGAAACAAACTATGGCTTGGAGCATATACATACTTTGTCAATGCGGATATTGTGAGTCTTCGGCTGAGACCTCTATGATCATCTGCTGATTTTTCAGGAATCCCAATTGCTGACTACTCTTATGCTGATAAGTCAGACAGGCAGACAACACAACCAAATACACTATGACACTACACTAGAGGTTGTTTACAACATTTTGAACTTCTACGCTAATGCTAGCCAGTCGCACATAAACACATTTAGTGGTAATATATTCATTTTTTCATAATTAAATCATAAATAGGTAATTGACTCAACAATCTCACCTATTTGATGATGGCAAAGAGATATCACCCTTTAAAATCTTAGAAAATCTTTTACCAGCAAGGAAGAATTTTGGTTCAAGTTTCAAGAGATCATCAATACTCAGCTTCTTTGAATATTATGCGAGAATTAGTGATAGATCTCTGTTCACGACCCCCCAAGTTGAAACTTGCGTCCTAGGCTTACATAAACATCAACGTAAGGTGGCTCGTTCAAATAGCCCATCAAGCTTCTTCATTACTTGGCTGTCATCGTTCCTGCCTTATAGTAGAGGTCAAACAGTTCCATCCATATTATATCCGTTAGATGTCAAAGTTAGCAGATCAACATTTTCCTTTACATTGTTTTCTCGTGCATTGTTGACATTGTCAGTATGTCGTTGACACATGACAATCTTGGATGGATTTACCCTTCGTGTAGTCGCGTTTTCAAACTTTTTCTTTTCTCTTGCATATTATAAGGCTTGCACTTTGGGCGATGGATAGTATGTGGTGAAAGCTGGTTTGGTCACAACCTCTTCTGCTTGTTAGTTCTTTGAGGAGCCTTTCAACTAGCACGGTTAGGGGTTCAAACTCCTTGTAGATATATTCGTAAATAAATTTGTATTGAGTGTGTAAGTTGCTTATCACTTGTTTTTAATCACATTACCTTCAAAAGTAACATGATGTAACTATGATTTATAATCAAATGGGTCATAAATAACGATTTTTTCAATAATATCACTTGATTACACTAGTATAAACATGTTATGAACATGCTATGTTAAAGGGATTAATTGATAATCAGAATATTAATATCAGCCATGTGATAGACATAAACCTATATCCATGTGAGATTGGAACGTAACTGATAAAATCATGTGCCCGCCATACATACATTTTTATGGGAATGCTCATTTTAAATATTTAACTATCCATATTCTTATTTTTTTTTTTTTAAAGGCACTATCCATATTCTTATTGTTCATTAATAAAGGTAAAAATAATAAAAATAGCCAAGTATGCTAGCTAGAAACAAAATGGGAATATGAGTAACAAAATTAATTGTGACACAAAATTAATCTTCATAAAAATACACTACTCATAAGTTAAAAAACACTTACTACGGTGATACTCAAAACTCGACTTCTTAATTAGCACATCAACACCAAATCAACACCAAAAATAAAGTATCAACTTAAATGGAAACCTATCAATCGTGACAACAAGAGTAACATATGTTGTATCCACACAAACATATTAATACACATAAACAGACATTTCTTAGCGTGTTGTATAAGACGAAATGACCAAGACTACTTTCAAGACCGAACGTTGCCCATGACACCGTCTTGAAGATATACAACACAAATGTCTTAGACGAATGATAGCTAGATGTCTAAGTAAAACAAGATCATATGAAAGCGCTTCTCGTTCGTGTCTTTTGTCTAAAATGGAAGCTGGAAGCTAGAACAATACGCAGGAGGAGCAAAATATTTTCTTTTACCTTCCTTTTTTAATTTTAATGGTATTACAATATTGGAAGAAAAAAGTTTAAAAATGTAAATTATATACTTTTTTCATAAAAATAATGCTCTAATTCTTTCTCAGTTGACGTATAACAAGAACAAGTCAGGAAATAGCAATAAAGTTGACGGTCCTCCAAGTAATGTTAAAAGTTATGAGTATATTTTATATAAAAAAATTTCTTGCTATAATTATTCCTTTTTTCTTCAACCATGTATAACTTGAAAAGCGTGTTGATTTTTCAATTTTAAATAACAAGTGGACTTTACTTTTATTTATATAAATCTCCCTCAATTCATTTCTCACATACCATTTCTTCATCTTGCAAACACAAAAACAAAACATACCAATGGAAACACGTACACCAATTTCTATTCCTAAATCACCTCTTCTCAAATCCCTCTCCAACAACTCGTTTAGACTCCGTTCACCGAGCCTCAACTCTCTACGTCTACGTCGAATATTTGACCTATTCGACACCAATCACGACTCATTATTAACCATAGATGAGTTAACACGTGCCTTAAGTCTTTTAGGCCTTGATACGAATACGTCCACAAATGATTTGGATGCAATTATTAAATCATACGTTCGTCCTGGTAACGCAGGACTAGCGTATGATGATTTTGTTAAGTTGCATACGTCTATTAATGATTTTTTATTTGGTTTAGATGATTCTGTTGAAGAAGAGGCTGTAAATAAAGAAGATCAAGAGGAAGCGGATTTAAACGAAGCGTTTAAAGTGTTTGATGAAAATGGAGACGGATTTATATCAGCGAATGAGTTGCAAATTGTGCTTAGTAAGCTAGGGTTTAATGAAGCTAATGAAATTGGTAGAGTGAAGATGATGATATCTTCAGTTGACTTGAATCACGATGGTCGTGTTGATTTTTCTGAATTTAAGGACATGATGCGAGTACTTCAATAATTTTATCATTTACTGAGTATTATTTAAATGTATTTGTATTTTTTTTTATGATAATTTTCATTTCTTATCTATTTTAATTTCTAGCTTCCTGGAACTTGTAACTTTGTCATTGCTTGTAAAAAAATAATGACCAATATTGCATATGTTCCACCAAAGCGATGAACAATTTCTATATAGCTTACTTAGAGTTTTTCTTTTATTATTATATATTTTTTTATGTATACGAATTTTCCTACTGGATTCTCAAACCATCGAAGTTTGGCTCTAGTGGTATAGGGGTGGAATCCAACTTGGGGTACTGTCAACTCAAGTTATATTCTCACTTCAAGCAGAGATCAGTTTTCAACTTTTAATAGTATTGTCAACATCAATGCGATTTGAGAAGGTCTATGGTGGGGTACCGAACTGCCATACTCAGGTAACCGGTCTAGGTTCCAAGTACATCAACACCCCATAGCTACTTAGGACCGCAACGCAATAAGGCTGTTCGCTCTAGTTGGGCAATGCAAGGAGGCCTCTTTCGCCATTCTTTCTAAATGATGGTGCTGTCAATATCGTCGCGATTTGGATTTCCTCCTAACGCGTGTGTGGGTGACAATTGAGAGCATTCGATATTGATATCTCCGTTCAGAAAAGAACTAGATTCTCAAATATGTATCCTTGAACTGAAACCCACAATGGCTTTATTGGAGGTGTACCTCGATGTTGTTAAAAGTAATATTCATTTGATTTCTTATGAGTCATATAACTTGTACGGAGTATTAGAAAAATATATACTATATGACAATTCTAGATTAGGTTCCGAAATGGGTTAATTATATTGAGTGATTGTTTATCATAAAAAAAAAACTACAAATAATAACAATATAAGGGATCATGTAATAAAGTTAAATGGAGTTATATACAATTTTAAATTTTAATGATACTTTGTAAAAATGATCCAAAGTATCGAGGAACACCACCAATCAACACTTGGAATCGCCACTGAAGCGTGATCAACTCGAGTCGAATTCAAGTTAAACATGATTTGAGTTCATCTCGACACTTAAAAATAGGTTCAATCCCAGCTCAATAACTGGACAACTTTTTACACTACATTACTCGGCTCCAAAATATTCTAGGAAGGCTCAAGTTTAGCTCTAAAAAATGTTTATATAAATAATAGTAATATCAAATTAATTATAAATAATAGTCATTTCAGTTATATACGCCCAACATTCACAAAGGATTTCTTATTGTGAAGTCATTATAAAGATGTGGTCTTTCCGTATTAATTGACGTTGAATAATAGAAGTTCCACACTGCAATTATAATCGCAAATATTATAAAAGTCTCATTAAAAAATCAACCAATAGGAAACAAACCATCGCTTTACAAGGTCAAACTATCATTCTAGAAATCAACTTTGGTGTTTAGAGGAGTTTATTATTATTATTATTATTATTATTATTATTATTATTATTATTTGTTATAAAAATAATAATTGGATGATAATTTTATTATTATAATATATTGCATAGTATATTTTTTTGGTTATAAATAGGTGTGTTGAGTTAGAGTTTAGAGTGTGTATTTTTTGGTTAAACATAAACTCTCTCTCTCTCTCTATAGATTTCAAATGCCACCAAACTCTCATTGTACATTTTTCTATAAATAAAAACCAATTACTCATACCTTTGTTCAACCCTTGTTTTCTCCGTTTTATAGTATCTCTATCTCTATATACCTTCTACAGTCAAGAACCACTAAAGGTAGTTATAAGCCTACTGAATTATAACACGTTATCAGCACGATTATCTCAACATTTATACTAAATATGGTTGGCTCTGCCACCTAACTAATATATGGTCGGTTATACCACCTAAATGATATATGGTCGACACTGTCGCCTAATTTACATTTATGTTATCTAACATTTATTTATGTATACTAACATTTACATTTATGTTATCTAACATTTATTTATGTATACTAACATTTACATTTATGTTCACTAACATTTATATTTATGTTATATATGGCCGGTTATACCGCCTGAATTATATTTTCTGTAATCTAACTCTTATTAACTTCACTAACATTTATATTTATGTTAATAAGACCTCATGATTGTACGCAACACGTCATTTGACAACACGGTACTTTATGTACGCAACACGTCATTTGACAACATGGTACCATGGGTCGAGATTAATTCCGATCAATACGAATACGATGGGGTCTTTATATGTTATCTAACATTTATGATTACTTATGCAATTAATCATTATTTATTTCATGCATACTAATGTTTATTCTTAAATTTATAATCTTAAAAGTTAAAATAAAAAAAAAGTAGTTTGTATTTTTATTAAAAGTAAATCTTAAAAGTTAAAATAGAAAAAGTAGTTTGTATTTTTATTAAAAGTAAATCTTAAAAGTTAAAATAGAAAAAGTAGTTTGTATTTTTATTAAAAGTAAATCTTAAAAGTTAAAAATAGAAAAAGTAGTTTGTATTTTTATCTTAAAATTTAAAAATAGAAAAAGTAGTTTGTATTTTTATTAAAATGAAATCTTAAAGGTTAAAATAAGAAAAATATATTATAATGATATATATTATAACTTAATATATATTATAATAATATCATTAATAATATAATATGAACCTATATTCCTTTATGATATTATTATTTGTAATCATACCATTATTCATTTGTTTGCTACTTATGAATCTAAACTAATTCTAATTTCATGTTGCTATTTGTCTATGAAAAATAAATAAATTATTATGATTATGATTATGATTTATGTTGTTCATCTTTCTGAAAATAGAAAATGTCAAACTTATCAAAGCTTGAGTTTGATGCCTTAGACGTATCGGGAACAAACTACACATCATGGGTTATGGACGTAGAAATAAATCTTGGATCATTGGGTATTCTAGAAACTTTAAAAGAAAATAATACTTGTTCCGATCAAGATAAATTAAAATCAATTGCTTTTATTCGCAAACATATTGATACCACCTTAAAACATATGTTTCTCACTATCAAAGATCCACATGTTTTATGGGAAAGTATCAAGAGTAGATTCGATAATCAAAAGGAAATATTACTCCCGGCTGCGAGGGAAGAATGGAGAAATCTAAGGTTCCAAGATTTCAAAAAGGTAAGTGAATACAGCTCGGCCATGTTCAAGATCCGTTCAAAACTTCAATTTTGTGGTCAAGAAATAAGTGATGCTGATATGATGGAGAAAACTTTCTCCACAATGCATTCTGCAAACATAACTGTGCAAGAAAATTTAAGATTGCAAAATTATAAAACTTTTTCCAAACTTCAAACTTATCTCTTAGTTGCAGAAGTTAATAAAGAATTACTGATGAAAAATCAAGAATCTCGTCCTACCGGTGCTCTAGCATTTTCTGAAGCTAATGCTATTAACAATAATAATAATAAAAGAAGAAATGCACATGGACGAGGGCGTGGACAAGGTCGTAGCCATATTGGCCAAAACCATCATCATGGAAATTACCATAACAATAATAAAAATCATAACTATGTTCGAAATCACCCTTATGGTAATGGTCGTGGTGGTGGTCGTGGTCGTGGTGGTCGTGGTCGTGGACAAAGAAATAATAATCCACAAAATTATAAAATCCAAACATCATACAATCCCACAAATCACAATGTTGAAGAAGGCTCTTCAAAGAATGTTGAAGATTCTTGTTACCGATGTGGTAAAATTGGCCACTGGTCTAAAAACTGCCGAACAAATCAGCATTCCGTTAATCGGTATCAAGAATCCCTAAAGGGAAAAGGAAAAGAAGCAAATCTTGTAGATGACCTTGATACAAAAATCACTGAGCCAACTTATGACCACTTTAATGAATAAATTTCTAATATCTATATATAGATATAGATATCCTATTATATGTTCTCGTTAAATAAATGGTTGTAGATTTTCAATCTACACCATATCTAGTTTACTACATATTTCCTTATTATGTGCTATCGTTTGTAACATGTTTTGAATGTAATATATTGATGAATTATGTACTCATTATTTGTTTCTCATATTTTTTTTTGAAGTTCATGATGTATACTGCCGGAGTAAAAAATCAGTCAAATGGTGGAGATATTTGTATTGCAGACAGTGGTGCCACTCACACCATACTCAAATCTAAAAAGTATTTCACAGACTTGAAAGCAACGGAAGGAACTATACATACTATATCAGGTCCTGTGGACTTAATAAAAGGAATGGGAAAGGCAAAATTCATGTTACCAAATGGTACGAATTTTCTGATAAATAACGCCTTATTTTCTCCCATGTCAAAGAGAAATTTGTTAAGTTTCTCCGACATATACCAAAATGGATATGATTATCAGTCAGTGACAACCGAAAATGAAAAATATTTAAGTATCACTGATAAGAATCGTGTAATTGAAAAACTACCAAGACTTCATTCTGGTTTACATTATACACATATAAATGTACCTGAAGTAAATGTGGTAGTTAAAGAAAAATCATGTGATCCTGTAATGATCAGTTTGTGGCATGAGAGATTAGGCCACCCAGGATCAACAATGATGAAAAGAATAATACAAAATACACATGGACATCCATTGGCGGATCAAAGGATCCCTCATGATGCACTTATCCCATGTACATCATGCTCACTTGGAAAATTGATAATAAGACCATCACCTCTTAAGGTTGAAAAAGAATCACCAATGTTTCTTGAAAGAATTCAAGGTGATATATGTGGACCAATTCATCCACCATGTGGACCATTTAGATATTTTATGGTCCTAATAGACGCATCTAGTAGATGGTCTCATGTTTGTCTATTATCAAGTAGAAACATGGCATTTGCAAAATTTCTTGCTCAAATTATTAAATTGAGAGCACATTTTCCTGATTATACTATTAAAAGGGTAAGGCTGGATAATGCTGGTGAGTTTACATCTCAAGCATTTAATGATTTTTGCATGTCTATTGGGATTGTTGTTGAACATCCTGTTGCTCATGTGCATACACAAAATGGTTTAGCTGAATCACTAATTAAACGATTGCAGTTAATAGCTAGACCATTGATAATGAGAACAAAACTCCCAGTATCTGTATGGGGCCATGCAATTTTGCATGCTGCATCATTGATTCGCATTAGACCAAACGCAAGTCATACATATTCTCCTTTGCAACTTGCTTTTGGCCATCAGCCAAATATTTCCCACCTTAGAACATTTGGTTGTGCGGTTTATGTCCCTATCGCACCACCACAACGCACTAAAATGGGTCCTCAAAGAAGGATGGGAATATATGTTGGATATGAAACATCTTCAATAATAAGATATATTGAACCCATGACGGGTGATGTTTTTACAGCACGTTTTGCTGATTGTCAATTTAATGAAACATTATTCCCTAGATTAGGGGGAGAAATAAAAAATAAAGAAAATGATGTTTCATGGTGTGAACCTCAATTAATGTATCTTGATCCTCGCACAAAAGAATGCGAGATCGAAGTTCAAAAAATAATGCATATACAAGAACTTGCGAATAAATTGCCTGATGCATTTACAGATACAAAAAGAGTGACTAAATCATATATACCAGCAGTAAATGCTCCAGCTCGAATTGAAATTCCAAAAGCTGACAATAAAATCACTCATGAGTCTTTGCCACGCCTGAAACGTGGTAGACCAATTGGTTCCAAAGATAAAAATCCTCGAAAAAGAAAATCAGCTGATAATGAGGTAAAAGAAAGTGTTCAAGAAGAACCACAAATCAATACTCCTTCTGCAGAGGAGATTGATGATGTCAATACAGAAATTGCAATCAATTATGCACATTCAAAAATAGTATGGAACCGGAATGAAATGAAAAATCTTGATGAGATATTTTCATATAATGTTGCATATTACATCATGAATGATGATGATGATCCAGAACCAAAATCTGTCATGGAATGTCAAAATAGACATGATTGGGATCATTGGAAAGGAGCAATACGAGCTGAAATTGAATCGCTCAATAAAAGAAAAGTTTTCGGATCTATTTTGCTCACACCTAAAGATGTGAAACCTGTAGGGTATAGATGGATTTTTGTGCGAAAAAGAAATGAGAAAAATGAAATTACAAGGTATAAAGCTAGACTTGTAGCTCAAGGTTTTTCTCAAAGACCGGGAATTGATTATGAGGAAACTTATTCTCCTGTTATGGATGCAATTACTTTTAGATACTTAATCAGCCTGGCAGTTTCTAAAAATTTAGAAATGCATCTCATGGATGTTGTGACTGCTTATCTTTATGGATCACTTGATAGTGATATATATATGAAGATACCTGAAGGATTTAAGGTATCAGAAGCAACCAATGCAAAACCCAAAGAAATGTACTCAATCAAGTTACAAAGGTCTTTATATGGGTTGAAACAATCGGGTCGCATGTGGTATAAACGATTAAGTGATTACTTGATAAGCAAAGGGTATACCAATAATCTTATTTGCCCATGTGTTTTCATTAAGAAAACAACATCTGGATATGTGATCATAGCTGTTTATGTTGATGATCTTAATATCATAGGTACAAATAAAGAGATCCATGAAGCCATTCAACTTCCAAAGAAAGAATTTGAAATGAAAGATCTCGGAAAAACCAAGTATTGCCTTGGTTTACAAATTGAACATATGCCTAATGGTTTACTTGTACATCAAACAACATATACTGAAAAGATTTTAAAACGTTTTAATATGGACAAGGCAAAACCATTAAGTACTCCTATGGTTGTTAGATCACTTAATGTTGACACTGATCCATTTCGTCCCTGTGAAGATCATGAAGATATCCTGGGACCAGAAGTACCATATCTTAGTGCAATTGGAGCTCTTATGTATCTTACAAATTGTACAAGACCTGACATTTCTTTTGCAGTTAATTTGTTGACAAGGTTCAGCTCAGCTCCTACCAAAAGACACTGGAATGGGATCAAACACATATTTCGATACCTTCGAGGAACTACTGATTTAGGATTATTTTATTCTAACGAATCAAAACAAGATTTGGTTGGTTATGCAGATGCAGGTTATTTATCTGATCCACATAAAGCTAAATCTCAAAATGGATATGTATTCCTAAATGGAGGTACCGCAATATCATGGCGTTCTCAAAAACAAACACTTGTTGCAACATCATCAAATCATGCTGAAGTAATTGCATTACATGAAGCTACTCGGGAATGTTTTTGGTTGAGATCAATGACACAACTCATTACTGATTCTTGTGGACTAGAACGGGATAAAAGTCCAACAACTATCTATGAAGATAATGTAGCTTGCATAACACAGATGAAAGAAGGGTATATCAAAAGTGACCGAACAAAACACATACCTCCTAGATTCTTCTCATACACTCAAAATCTCATTAAGGACAACCAGATTGAAATGAGATATGTTCAGTCCAGCAAAAACTCTGCTGACCTTTTCACCAAAGCACTTCCAACTGCTATTTTCAGAACACACGTTCATAATATTGGCATGAGGCATGTTCAGAAGATGTAACAACTCAGGCGTTGCCTACTTGAGGGGGAGTCAACTCTATGCTGCACTCTTTTTCCCTTAGTTAAAGTTTTATCCCAAAGGGTTTTCTTTAGCAAGGTTTTTAACGAGGCAGTACTAGTTATTCTCTAATAAAATTGTCATCCAAGGGGGAGTGTTATAAAAATAATAATTGGATGATAATTTTATTATTATAATATATTGCATAGTATATTTTTTTGGTTATAAATAGGTGTGTTGAGTTAGAGTTTAGAGTGTGTATTTTTTGGTTAAACATAAACTCTCTCTCTCTCTCTATAGATTTCAAATGCCACCAAACTCTCATTGTACATTTTTCTATAAATAAAAACCAATTACTCATACCTTTGTTCAACCCTTGTTTTCTCCGTTTTATAGTATCTCTATCTCTATATACCTTCTACAGTCAAGAACCACTAAAGGTAGTTATAAGCCTACTGAATTATAACATTATTATTATTATTATTATTATTATTATTATTATTATTATTATTATTATTATTATTATTATTATTATTATTATTATTATAATAAACTTAAAAGTTTTAGAACTTACAAAAAATTAGTGGGAAGCCTAGAGACAATCTGGGCCCCCACACCTCTAGCAATAGCAAAACCTATCCTAGTAAAAATATGAGCAGCAGCACCGGCACCAATATCTTGCGTCATCGAACTCTTCTGAACCCGCTTTAGCAAAGAAACAGCCTACTTCTCTAATTCCCCAAGGGAAGAAAATGCGAAAGGAATGAAACCATAACCAATCGCCTGACAGCTAGATTCGTATTTGACCCGCTTCCGACGAGCCGCATCAACCACAGCACGTCCAGGGACAAAGTCAGAAAGCCCAGACTGTGTCAAAGGAGAAGACCCTGTCAAGTCAACACAAACATCGCGACCACACTCCCAGGAATAAAGTAACACATCTGCGGTCTGAGGGCCCTGTCGTTCCCTCCAGACAATCCAATGTCAACATCCTTTCTCGCTGAAATCCCAGATCGAAAACAAACATCAACAAGGGAATCCCGAACAACATTATGTCGATGCTTAATACCCACCATACCAGCACAAGACACCGCGTGATCCCCGAAAATATCCCCAGTAAAAACCCTTGAACAGGCAGAGCATGCCGTCGAGATAGAGAACAATGGAACACCCAACCGGTAGCACAACACGCATCGGTAAGTCTTTGCGTTCATCGTCTGACCCAACCCCAAAATAGGGACTGCCCTTAGCCAAGCAGAGGTGTGATCACCCTGCTGTGATTTCCATAAGGCCGATTGTCGGGGAGATAACGAAAAAGTGGATTCAGCAGAAGCGGTAACCTTTGTGAAATAAACATCTCCCAATTTCTTCATGAGTATTGGGGCAGCGACCTCACTCGGATTACCTTAAATATCAAACCCAACCGTTTTATTAAACAGACTCAATGCATCTTCAAAAGCACGACCTAGACCAACAATACCCGCATGACGTAGGAGCTTGGTCTGCAACCCAGCAGACTGTAAGCGAGAAGCCACAGAAGCATAATGACGAACATCTCCAGCGGAATAAACACCAAGCCCTCCAAATGCCAATGGCAAGGTGGCAAGCCGCCACTGCCAATCACCAAACCCAGGCCCTGAAGCAGTAACAATACGCTCCAAGGAAGATCGAAGGGCTCCATCGAAAGCGCGTTGAGCCGCCTCAAATATACTAGGAGGACAAGTACGCAAGGTAAAGTAGAGTTTAGAAACTCTCGTACATGCCCTAAGCAACAACAACTCACACTGAGGATCATCAAGCTTAGCAACCTTATCCATAAGCGCAATGGACTTGGTCACCCTTTGCATCACCAGTTCACCACTAAAACCAGGATCGGAACTTGCGGGGGCCCCAAGCAACTTAACACCATTTAAAGGTCGAGCAATATTAGGAGGAAAGACACCTACTTGCCTGCTGCGAGGGTCCTCCGTAGGCCAGAAAATTTCTGTTTTTTCAACGTTGAGATGTAGCCCAAAACGAGGCCCATCCTCCATAATCAAATGCAAAACCTTCCCCACCACCAAAGTGTCCCCAATAATAGTGCCATCATCCAAATACCACGCCTGAAGACAAACCTCAAAATTATCTCTGATTTTAGAAACCAAGGGTTGTAAGACCAAAGCAAAAAGCAGCGGACCAAGGGGATCACCCTGTTGCACCCCCCTGAGAAGACCATAAGGTGTGGTTTCCATAATACAATCTGGCTGGATTAGAGTAGCAAAATTCAACCCACCGAGAAATGCTCGGACAAAGGCGGCGAACTTCACGCAACATGACCGTACGATCAACTAGATTGAAAGCATTTTGAAAATCAACTAATAACATAGAGAGGCCAACATCAGAGCCACGATCCTCAATCAACCGATTAACAGCATGAAGAATTGCCTCACCACCTGAAGAAACACCAACACCAAATTGAAGACCATCGAAGTAACTTCCCAAAGACTGGCCAACCATAACAGCGCCAACCTTCGAAACAAGACGTCGCCAAACAGTACCCACAGCTATAGGACGAAGACCACCGCCGGGCTTGACAAGCGGTGTGAGGGGAGCACTAGCTATATACTCTCCTAATTCCATAGGGCACCTTCCAGCTAGAAAGAGATTAACGACCCCGGTAATAGAGCCAACCAACTCATCCAAGACTGCCACAGCAGCACCACTCAAGCAATCCATAAAGTGTTGTGCACGTAAACTATCCCTACCACATGATGTGCCCCGAGGAAAACTTTTAATCTGGCCCAAAACAACAGCATAAGTCGTAACGAGGTGAAGTTGATCAACCGGCATATCAGGCAAGGATGGAGCTAAAGAAGAAGGGTGCTTAGACAGCAAGTCCGCCAGTGTGGCGTCATTATAAGGAGCAACGCCTGATGAAGAAAGAACACGAGCTGCAGCGGTGTAATGGCCATCACAAATCTTCCTACGACACTGCTTAATATTACGCTCTTCCAAATCAAGGACTTCATCATCAACCACTGACAACATAGGAGAATCCTCTGCCAAATACTCTCTCACAAGCTGTAAACTTCCACCCGCTGTCCCCCAAGAGCAAATAGCACGGGAAATATTCTCTTCCTGATGCCGACGCTTTATCGAAGACCTAGACTCACGACTACTCCATAGCCGAAAGGTTTTAAGGGTACAAAGGGGTAACACCAACAAAGAGACCCAACAAGAAATGTCATCAGGCTTAGAGATCACCTTATCAAGAGCACCTTTCAAAACCCGAGAAAACCCCAAACGACACTTGGGAGGGATAGACTTAACCGTGCGAAACCCCTTAGAGAACAAACGATCAAGGAGAGCCACGTCAAAACCATCGTTATAATCACGCACCGACCCATCCTCAATACAAAGTCGAGCAGGAGAAGAGGGAGCTAATGGCTTGGTAAAATTATGAAGCACAAAACGAACAACACCATTTCCCTCATCGGGGGGCGGCACATCCGGGCCCCTACCATGACGGCACTTAGCACGTACCGTGTGTGTTTTGTAGCAAACACCACTGATAATGCTAAAAACGAACATATATTTCATAGCATTATTCCTCAAGAAAGACAATCTTTTAGTTGCAATTGTTCTATTTACAAGTGATATTCGTTTAAATAATAAAAGGTGAAGACAAAAGATAGATTCGACGAATTGAAGACGCAAATGACCAAAAAGCTCAAAAGTACAAAATACAATCAATGAGGTTCTAATTATTGATAAGAAACGTCTCAAAATTACAAGAGTACAAGATTCAAAACGCAAAGTACAAGATATTAAATTATTCACAAGGACGTTTGTCACGTCCCGGAAAATTTCGACTAATTTTAAACCAAACTCTCGATACGATAGTGTAATTTCAACACGATAAGCAAAGTCTGTTAGGTTGGATCTCAAAATTTTTAAGTGTTTCATATATTCAATTGACCTTCGACTGGTTTTCGACGATTCACGAACAACTAATTGTAAATAGATACATATATATAATAATTTGAAATATTATTTGAAATAATATATGAGTTAATTGTTGGAAATAAATATGTAAAATAATATGCGATATAATGAAAACTACTATTACAAATATATATATATATATATATATATATATATATATATATATATATATATATATATATATATATATATATATATATATATATATATATATATATGTGTGTGTGTGTATATAAATACTACTTGGAAATATATAAAATAATATTAAATCTATTTTATATAATATATATTTATGAGATAAAACTTGTTATTTAAAACTAATTATATATAAAGAGAGAGTAAATGGAAAATGAATGGTTTCGAGCTTAATTGGCAAACGTCAGTAACACTCGATTGATGTTTTGTTAGTTTTAATATAGATATTGTACATATTCATGAAGGATTGAAATAAAAGTTGGACTGTAAATTGATTACGAAGGTTTTAGATTTGTCAAAAATATTTTTATTTTCTTAGTTTAAATTTTAGTACTCCGTACATGTTAATTGGAACACAAAATAAATAATTATTGACCCTTTTTGATCAGGTTTCAAACAGTTAATGAGTGAAATAATTAATTATATTTAATCTAAAAATTTGAAATTTTTAGGAACACTTTTATACGCTAACTGTTTAGCAATGGACACTATATAATCATTCGAGAAATAGTGTCGGTAGAAAGCATACAAATTAAAATCACGGGTGAGATTACTTTTAAGATGCAAGTGGTAACTTGCTTTTAACTTTTTCATTATATACATATACATACATATTCTATGCATATAGATATATAATCATAAAGCTTCTGCATATTGAAAACATTCATCAACCATATTTTTTTTCTACAACTTCACCAACTTACTACCTTCACCATATCACCATGAACCACAATCGTAGAACACCACATGAACACCCACTTCAAACCCCCTTGTTCTTGAACGATTATAGTCACCACCACTCTCGGCTTTCCAACACCCACACCACCGGAGCACCATAACAAACCGCCACCCTCAATCTCTCTCTCTCTCTCTATCTCTCCCTCCCTCCCTCACACCTTTGTGAAACGCAGAAACACCGCTATACTTGCTACCATATTATCACCATGAAAACACCACCACCTTGGTCACTTTCCTCTTCCACCTTGTTCCAAACCGCCACCTACTGTTTCTGTTACAAGTTGGAAACCACCACCACGTCACAGTTGCCGGAACGGTTCTACTCAAACAAAATTTGCTGCAGTTTTATTCTTCGAGCAGGCTTTCAATTTGAAGCCTACGTAACTGCTATTTTTCCTATTTTACGGCCTAAACATCACCATTGAACACCATAACATCACCAACCGAACTTATTACTTGGTTACTGTTTCTGTCCGGTCGGGAAACACGACAAATTGCAGCTATTCCTGTTTCCATTTGCAACCCACATCGGTCACCACCTTAAACGAAAATAATAATAATAATAATAATAATAATAATAATAATAATAATAATAATAATAATAATAATAATAATAATAATAATAATAATAATAACGAGGAAGATGAAAACGAACAGAAAATGGGTTAAAGAATTCACGGGACGAATTAAAAAAAGAAAAACTAGTAGCAGAGCAATGGTTTAGGGGTGTTTTTCTTGAACGAGAGGTCTTGGGTTCGAACCCAAGCCAGTACAACAATTTTTTTAATTATCAAGAGAAGTTGTTGGGTTTGTGATCTATTTAACAAAATAATGGGCTTGCAAGAAATTTGGGCCGAGATAATAGATAATCTCCACTTGGGCCGAAATATGTTAATGTATGTTGGGCCGTGACTCTTTAAAACAAATTGTTGGGCCGAGATGTATGGATTAGGATGAAGAAAAATAGTTTTAGAAAATGAAAGTGAAACAGATTAAATATGGGTTAAATGAAATTAAGGTATAATTTATTCAGAAAAACAGTCTTGGTTCAATGGTTTGATGTAGTGTCGGGTATTCAAGAGGTCATGGGTTCGAGCCCTGTCAGAGGCTTTTTTTTTTGGGAAACCTTTAAGGTAGTTTTCCATATTTTTATTATTACTACTATTATTATTATTATTAACAATAATACAAGTTATATCATTATTATTATTATTATTATTATTACTATCATTAAAATAGCTTATATTATTATAAATTTAGGAAACCTTTAAGGTAGTTTTCCATATTTTTATTATTACTACTATTATTATTATTAACAATAATACAAGTTATATCATTATTATTATTATTAATATTACTATCATTAAAATAGCTTATATTATTATAAACATGAATATTATTAGTATTATTATTAAAAATTTTGAAGTTTCATTATACTTAATATAAGTGTTATTATATTTTTACCATGATTGGGATTATTATTAGTATTATCGTTATTATGAAAATAACACAATTTATTAATATTAGTATAAGTGTCATTTTATAATTAATAATACTATTATTATCATTTTTAACATAAGTATAATTATTACTATTTGTATTGTTATTATAAAAATTATTAACGTTATTATCATTTTTACTACTAGCATTATTATAGTTATTACAAAATAATACAACTCTTTATTCATTTTCATTACTAAAGTCATTTTACCAAACAAATACTTATACATAGAATATATATATATATATATATATATATATATATATATATATATATATATATATATATATATATATATATATATATAAGTATATATATATATATATATATATATATATATATATATATATAAGTATATATATATATATATAACAAGTGAAATAATATATAAACTTATTCGATTACAAGTATATGCATTAATATATACACCAATGATATAGGTTCGTGAATCCGAGGTCAACCCTATACTTGTTCAATGTCGTTCTATGTATTTTTACTACAAAATACAGTATGGTGAGTTTCATTTGCTTCCTTTTTAATTGCTTTTGCAATATATATTTTTGGACTGAGAATACGTGCGCTGCTTTTATAAATGTTTACGAAATAGACACAAGTACTTAAAATATATTCTACGTTGAGTTGTACCACCCTGCATATCTTCCCTAATAGCTTGGTAACTACTATTTACATGTGGTATTGTAAACGCGAATCCTGTTGATAGATCTATCGGGCCTGACAACCCCAACCGGACTGGACGACCAGTATTCAATGGTTGCACAGTACTTAGTTTTGTAGGCTACACTTGGTACAGTGTAGTGAGATTTCATAATAAAGGGAATATGCGACGTTGATTAATAGTTAAGTATGGTTACCAAGTGCTCAACCACTTAGAATGCTTTACATACACTTGCGAGTGTATTATGTTTATGATTATGAAATCTTGTGGTCTATTAATATATTGAAATGATTGTTATGATAAACCTATGAACTCACCAACCTTTTGGTTGATACTTTTAAGCATGTTTATTTTCAGGTACGAATTAAGTCTTCCGCTGTGCATTTGCTCAATTGAAAGATATTATTTTGGAGTCATTCATGGCATATTTAGGTCAGTACCTTGCAATGGGACCAGATGTTGATGATTTTGTCCAGGTGGATTAGGACGGGTTGTTACTTGTGGTATCAGAGGGGTGGTCTTAGCGAACCAGGTCTTACATTAGTGTGACTAACTGATAGTTGTTAGAATGCATTAGCGAGTCTGAACTTCGACCTTAGCTGCATATTATAAGTATTGTTTATCATTCCTAGTGGAAAAATTACCTGCTTATTATTCCCAAGTCTAGACACGACTTCCTGCACTTATTTGATAGATAGTGTACAGATAAAATTCATATCTTAGCGTATCTATTACGGTAAACTTTGCTTGATATATTCCGTAAATTTCTCCGTAATTTAAGGGATCCTGGTACTATATATATCTAGGCATATTATGCATTGAGAATACCATTCAACTATCATTTGCTGTCACTAAGCTTTTCATACCAAAAATCTTTTCTGTGATCGCATACGATGGCCTCTACGAATCGACCAAGTTCTTCTGACTCCGAAGATAGCGTGACGGGAGCGCACCAACCGATCAACTACCGTGATTTCTTTGGAAAGTGGGGATGGGTTCGCGAAATACTCACCCTATGGAGAAATGAAGAAGGTACTCCATATCACGAGCCGAACTTACCACCTAACGTCGGAGTGCTCGACCCGCTCACCGGCGAACCTGTTCGCCACACCGTTTATACCCTTTTTGCAAAAAAATTTCGTCTTGAGGCTACCATTAACGGAACTAGAGAAGATATCCGACCTCTACCTCACACTGATAACCAACCAGGGTTAGTAGAAGAAGTTAAAGAACTCCGAGCTCGAGTGTTAACTTTAGAGAGCACGGTGCACAATTTGCAAGCACTAGCAGTATCATCAACACTAGTAACATCACCAGCCTCAGCACCAACAGCACTAGTACCACCAACAACAACATCCGCGTCACCAGCTTTGACATTTCATTCTGTACCTCGAGTATAATCATCGTTCTACATGACGTTCTTCATCATTTATCTTAGTTCGACATAGTGATTATGTAACCTCTAATGTTTTAGAGATTTTATATTCTTGTTCTAACGGAAAATCAGATGAGTTAATATCATATTAACTCATTAAATCCATGATTGCATCTGAAGAAAATATATATGTATATATGTTTTCATAAAGATTGTAATTAAAAATTCTTTCGTACAAACTGTTAATGGTGAAAATATTTTAACGGGTTGGTAATACTCGGGGAAATATTTAATTTTCATATTAACATGTTATACAGTACATTCTTCGAATCTGATTCAACCGTCATTTACTATCCTACTTACATCCACAGAGATACGAATCCGTTCACCGCAGAATAACCATTTTCATTCAATTTCATATTTGGATTTTGACCTATCAAAATTCAACAAGTGGCATAATGAAGAAAACATCGGACAAAATAAAATTTGTTAGAAACAAACAAATTAATTATAAAGAATTTTGTTAAGAATCCACGCTAACTGTTCCTAGCTAACTGTTCCTAGCTAACTGGTTACATTTTATTTATCGCAATTTAATTATCGCAATTTACATTCTCGTAATTTACATTCTCGCAATTTTATTTATCGTCATTTAATTTCTGTATTTATTTTTCGCACTTTAAATAACGGGACACGTATACAAGGTTTCGACATATCATATTGACCCATCTATATATTTATCTTGGAACAACCATAGACACTCTATATGCAAATGATGGAGTTAGCTATACAGGGTTGAGGTTGATTCCAAAATATATATATAGTTTGAGTTGTGATCAATACTGAGACCGGTACACGGGTCACGATACGTATTAATTAATTTGAATGTTATATATTAAACTATATATGAACTATTGGACTATTGGACTACTAACTTTGGACAATTAAAATGAATTAAAATATTGATTATAATATATGAAACTAAATAATTCTTCAAGTTTGTCACTTGATTTCATCTTAAACCTCATTTGCATCTTGACAATTGCAATCTGCGATTCAAACCTTTCAAAATTCTTGAAAACACCTCGATCGAGAGGATGAACCAGCCGCACTTCATCTATGGAAGAAAAGATTGATGCACCTGAAAACACTCGTAACCTGAGTGAACGTTTATCACGTAGCTGTATTAATTTCTTCGACGTTGTTACTACTGAAAATAACTTTGCAATCCCTTTTCAAAGTAGCCAATTTTGTCACAGCTCCAGCAAGTTAACCTCGACTTTTTATTCAAAATAACCATATTGTAACTTTGATATATATACGTGCTTATTTATTGTTACCAGAGAACCTTTTATATTTCACCATACTACCATCAGCGTTTAATCATCTCAAAATGTAATTCTCCTGAAAACACCTCCGTTTGATAACCGATGACCCATATCCGTTAACTTTGAAAATGCTGACGAAGCAGCATGTAGTAAATGGTCTTAATGGCCAAAAGTGATAATAAAAGAATGGAGTGTTGGGAACGCTCGATAGAAAATTTGGTAATGAAAAAAAAACAGATTCAGCTAACCAAGAAGGAGACCAAGAACAAATACAAGGACCAAACCCTATATTCAAAGAATACAGGTAATTCTGGATCCAATGAAATCTTTAGAGAATATCTTACTCCGAAGTCATGTTAAAATCTTGCGGAAAATCTTTCTTCATCAACCTTCGAACTTAGAAATTCCAAAATATCATCATAAATATCTTCGATATTTCTGAAGATATTTTCATAAATATTCTTGTCCGAAATTATCTACCTCTTCGTGTTTTCTGTATTCCATTATATTGGAAACTTCTGTAAAATCTAAGTATAAATTATGAATGAATTGTGGAGAAGTGTTGGGAATTGATGCATGAGTTAGTATAATATAATGCGCTTGGCCAACGTGATTATATTACAGTAAGTCATGCTGAGTTTCTAATGGAACGTGATAATGGTTCACAGATCTTACCCTTATCATGTGCAATGTTACATGACTCTTTCATTCTACTTAATCTCTAAGCATATCACGGAATTATTTCCTTGATATTTTCGTTCTTCTGTACTTCTAACAGTTGCTAATAAATCGTGCTATCACATTTTCTTGCTGATTAGAAGATTTCTTTAAACTCCTTGAATTCCCGAAAATCCACCGTGACTACGTCAAAAGTTAAATCTCTATCTCAATCTTTTGTGACAGCTTCACTCGTACGCTTCATATAATCAAATCATTTAATCTATATTACTCCATGAGGATAAAATTCTATTTATCAACTCATATACGTCATGAAAACATTTTTATGGTTAGCCATGACGACCTCGATCAAATTTTGGGACGAAATTTCTTTAACGGGTAGGTACTGTCACGTCCCAGAAAATTTTGACTAATTTTAAACCAAACTCTCGATACGATAGTGTAATTTCAACACGATAAGCAAAGTCTGTTAGGTTGGATCTCAAAAATTTTTAAGTGTTTCATATATTCAATTGACCTTCGACTGGTTTTTGACGATTCACGAACAACTAATTGTAAATAGATACATATATATAATAATTTGAAATATCATTTGAAATAATATATGAGTTAATTGTTGGAAATAAATATGTAAAATAATATGCGATATAATGAAAACTACTATTATAAATATATATTTATATATATTTATATATATATATATATATATATATATATATATATATATATATATATATATATATATATATATATATGTGTGTGTGTGTGTGTGTGTGTGTATAAATACTACTTGGAAATATATAAAATAATATTAAATCTATTTTATATAATATATATTTATGAGATAAAACTTGTTATTTAAAACTAATTATATATAAAGAGAGAGTAAATGGAAAATGAATGGTTTCGAGCTTAATTGGCAAACGTCGGTAACACTCGGTTGATGTTTTGTTAGTTTTAATATAGATATTGTACATATTCATGAAGGATTGAAATAAAAGTTGGACTGTAAATTGATTACGAAGGTTTTAGATTTGTCAAAAATATTTTTATTTTCTTAGTTTAAATTTTAGTACTCCGTACATGTTAATTGGAACACAAAATAAATAATTATTGACCCTTTTTGATCAGGTTTCAAACAGTTAATGAGTGAAATAATTAATTATATTTAATCTAAAAATTTGAAATTTTTAGGAACACTTTTATTCGCTAACTGTTTAGCAATGGACACTATATAATCATTCGAGAAATAGTGTCGGTAGAAAGCATACAAATTAAAATCACGGGTGAGATTACTTTTAAGATGCAAGTGGTAACTTGCTTTTAACTTTTTCATTATATACATATACATACATATTCTATGCATATAGATATATAATCATAAAGCTTTTGCATATTGAAAACATTCATCAACCTTATTTTTTTTCTACAACTTCACCAACTTACTACCTTCACCATATCACCATGAACCACAATCGTAGAACACCACATGAACACCCACTTCAAACCCCCTTGTTCTTGAACGATTATAGTCACCACCACTCTCGGCTTTCCAACACCCACACCACCGGAGCACCATAACAAACCGCCACCCTCAATCTCTCTCTCTATCTCTCCCTCCCTCCCTCACACCTTTGTGAAACGCAGAAACACCGCTATACTTGCTACCATATTATCACCATGAAAACACCACCACCTTGGTCACTTTCCTCTTCCACCTTGTTCCAAACCGCCACCTAGTTCCTGTTTACTGTTTCTATTACAAGTTGAAAACCACCACCACGTCACAGTTGCCGGAACGGTTCTACTCAAACAAAATTTGCTGCAGTTTTATTCTTCGAGCAGGCTTTCAATTTGAAGCCTACGTAACTGCTATTTTTCCTATTTTACGGCCTAAACATCACCATTGAACACCATAACATCACCAACCGAACTTATTACTTGGTTACTATTTCTGTCCGGTCGGGAAACACGACAAATTGCAGCTATTCCTGTTTCCATTTGCAACCCACATCGGTCACCACCTTAAACCCATGACCACCCTACTAGCACTCTCCATTACTATTTCTATACCCATTTCACCACCTCACACCACCATTTTTTTTTGGTCATTGTTCTACTGCCTTGTGTTTTCTACTGTTAAAACGAAAATAATAATAATAATAATAATAATAATAATAATAATAATAATAATAATAATAATAACGAGGAAGATGAAAACGAATAGAAAATGGGTTAAAGAATTCACGGGACGAATTAAAAAAAGAAAAACTAGTAGCAGAGCAATGGTTTAGGGGTGTTTATCTTGAACGAGAGGTCTTGGGTTCGAACCCAAGCCAGTACAACAATTTTTTTAATTATCAAGAGAAGTTGTTGGGTTTGTGATCTATTTAACAAAATAATGGGCTTGCAAGAAATTTGGGCCGAGATAATAGATAATCTCTACTTGGGCCGAAATATGTTAATGTATGTTGGGCCGTGACTCTTTAAAACAAATTGTTGGGCCGAGATGTATGGATTAGGATGAAGAAAAATAGTTTTAGAAAATGAAAGTGAAACAGATTAAATACGGGTTAAATGAAATTAAGGTATAATTTATTCAGAAAAACAGTCTTGGTTCAATGGTTTGATGTAGTGTCGGGTATTCAAGAGATCATGGGTTCGAGCCCTGTCAGAGGCTTTTCTTTTTAGGAAACCTTTAAGGTAGTTTTCCATATTTTTATTATTATTACTATTATTATTATTAACAATAATACAAGTTATATCATTATTATTATTATTAATATTACTATCATTAAAATAGCTTATATTATTATAAATTTAGGAAACCTTTAAGGTAGTTTTCCATATTTTTATTATTACTACTATTATTATTATTAACAATAATACAAGTTATATCATTATTATTATTATTAATATTACTATCATTAAAATAGCTTATATTATTATAAACATGAATATTATTAGTATTATTATTAAAATTTTTGAAGTTTCATTATACTTAATATAAGTGTTATTATATTTTTACCATGATTGGGATTATTATTAGTATTATCGTTATTATGAAAATAACACAATTTATTAATATTAGTATAAGTGTCATTTTATAATTAATAATACTATTATTGTCATTTTTAACATAAGTATAATTATTACTATTTGTATTGTTATTAAAAAAATTATTAACGTTATTATCATTTTTACTACTAGCATTATTATTGTTATTACAAAATAATACAACTCTTTATTCATTATCATTACTAAAGTCATTTTACCAAACAAATACTTATACAAAGAATATATATATATATATATATATATATATATATATATATATATATATATATATATATATATATATATATATATAAGTATATATATATATAACAAGTGAAATAATATATAAATTTATTCGATTACAAGTATATGTATTAATATACACCAATGATATAGGTTCGTGAATCCGAAGTCAACCCTATACTTGTTCAATGTCGTTCTATGTATTTTTACTACAAAATACAGTATGGTGAGTTTCATTTGCTCCCTTTTTAATTGCTTTTGCAATATATATTTTTGGGCTGAGAATACGTGCGCTGCTTTTATAAATGTTTACGAAATAGACACAAGTACTTAAAATATATTCTACGTTGAGTTGTACCACCCTGCATATCTTCCCTAATAGCTTGGTAACTACTATTTACATGTGGTATTGTAAACGCGAATCCTGTTGATAGATCTATCGGGCCTGACAACCCCAACCGGACTGGACGACCAGTATTCAACGGTTGCACAGTACTTCGTTTTGTAGGCTACACTTGGTACAGTGTAGTGAGATTTCATAATAAAGGGAATATGCGACGTTGATTAATAGTTAAGTATAGTTACCAAGTGCTCAACCACTTAGAATGCTTTACATACACTTGCGAGTGTATTATGTTTATGATTATGAAATCTTGTGGTCTATTAATATATTGAAATGATTGTTATGATAAACCTATGAACTCACCAAACTTTTGGTTGATACTTTTAAGCATGTTTATTTTCAGGTACGAATTAAGTCTTCCGCTGTGCATTTGCTCAATTGAAAGATATTATTTTGGAGTCATTCATGGCATATTTAGGTCAGTACCTTGCAATGGGACCAGATGTTGATGATTTTGTCCAGGTGGATTAGGACAGGTTGTTACATGTGGTATCAGAGCGGTGGTCTTAGGGAACCAGGTCTTACATTAGTGTGACTAACTGATAGTTGTTAGAATGCATTAGCGAGTCTGAACTTCGACCTTAGCTGCATATTATAAGTATTGTTTATCATTCCTAGTGGAAAAATTACCTGTTTATTATTCCCAAGTCTAGACACGACTTCCTGCACTTATTTGATAGATAGTGTACAGATAAAATTCATATTTGATAGATGATTTTGTCCAGGTGGATTAGGACGGGTTGTTACAACGTTCGAAAATCCAGAACCGAGACCAGAGTCAACTCTCAACGCTCGACGCAATGGACTAAAAATTACAAGTCAACTATGCACATAAATATAATATAATATTTAAATAATTACTAAAATTATTTATATATTATATTTATTTATATAATCGTCGGCAAACAAAGAGCCAAAGTTGAGTGAGATGTAAAATGGAACTCCGCGACTTGCGGAGTTCGAAGACCAAATGGGCCGCGACTCGTGGAGCCCCCAATTTTGAAACAGCCTATAAAAGCAACGCAGTTCGGCGAGTAAAAATATCCATTAATCTATCTCTCTCTCAATATATACGTAATATATATATATATTTTAATTTTAATTTTAATTTTAATTTTAATTTTAATTTTAATTTTAAATCCTAATAATAAAGGTATGTGATGTCAAAGCTAAGGGGTATAAAATACTATTAAATTTTACAAGGAAATACTATTAAATACGATACAATTTTACACAAGATATTTATTTATTTAGAGAATGGATATACTTAAACCTTGCTACAACACTTATAGGCAGTGTACCTAATCGTACAGTAGTGTAGTTTTTAGTAAGTCCGGTTCGTTCCACAGGGAAAATCTTTTAATCAAAGCTTAACGCTATATTAGTTTAAATTTATAAAATACAAATATATATATAAGTAATATTATTATTATAAAGGGGGGTTTTTACCGTTTAATGACCGGTTTGTCGATTTTAAAACTTTAGTCGCAGTTAAAACCAAATGTAAAATATTAAATAAATAAAAGACTTAATTTAAAGCGTAAAGTAAATAACGATAATGAAATTACGAATAA
The DNA here is from genome assembly GCF_046630445.1 of Rutidosis leptorrhynchoides. NCBI lineage: Eukaryota > Viridiplantae > Streptophyta > Magnoliopsida > Asterales > Asteraceae > Rutidosis > Rutidosis leptorrhynchoides. The sequence continues at coordinate 85,677,528 of NC_092343.1, forward strand.
TAAAAGTGCGATAAAATAAACTTGCGATAATTAAAAAGTACGATAATTAAAAGTGCAATTAAATACAATAACAATAAATAAAAATGCGATAATTAGAAGTGCAATTAAATATAAAATAAAGGAAATTAAATATGAAATAAAAGAATTATGCTTATTTAAACTTTCGTAATCATGATGTTTGACGTGTTGATTTTAGTTTTATGCCCATGGGTTAATTGTCCTTTGTCCTGGATTATTTAATATGTCCGTCTGGTTTTTGTCCATAACAGTCCATCAGTCATAAATATAAAGTGCGAGTGTCCTCGTCAAATTATCCTTATACCCGAAGTCAAATATTCCAACTAATTGGGGACTTAAACTGTAACAAGATTTTAATACTTTGTTTAATAATTACACCAGGATGTCGACTGAGTGTAACCCAAGGTTTTAATACTTTGTTAACAATTATGCCAAGTGTCCTTGTACATAATTTCACCCCTGTTTTAATAATTCTAGTGGCTATTAATCCATTCTCGTGTCCGGTTAAATGAACGATTATTCGTACATATAAATACCCCGCCCATCGTGTCCGATTGAGTGTATATGGTTATTTATAGGGACGTCCAATTGTAAATCTTTATATTAAAATTAACAAACTATCATTTACTTAAACAAATATAAAGCCCATTAATAGCCCATAGTCTAATTTCCACAAGTGTCGTTCTTTTGTCCAAACCCCAATTATGGTACAAAGCCCAATTACCCAATTTTAATAATTAGCCCAACATCATGATTACTTCGGATTAAATAAGCATAATAATAACTTAGCTACGAGACATTAAATTAAAAAGGTTGAACATAACTTACAATGATTAAAAATAGCGTAGCGTTACACGGACAGAATTTCGACTTACACTCTTACAACATTCGCTAACATACCTTTATTATTAGGATTTAAAATTAAAATTAAAATTAAAATATAAATATATATATATATTACGTATATATTGAGAGAGAGAGAGATAGATTAATGGATATTTTTACTCGTCGAACTGCGTTGCTTTTATAGGCTGTTTCAAAATTGGGGGCTCCGCGAGTCGCGGCCCATTTGGTCTTCGAACTCCGCAAGTCGTGGAGTTCCATTTTACAGCTCACTCAACTTTGGCTCTTTGTTTGCCGACGATTATATAAATAAATATAATATATAAATAATTTTAGTAATTATTTAAATATTATATTATATTTATGTGCATAGTTGACTTGTAATTTTTAGTCCGTTGCGTCGAGCGTTGAGAGTTGACTCTGGTCTCGGTTCCGGATTTTTGAACGTCCTTGCGAATAATTTAATATCTTGTACTTTGCGTTTTGAATCTTTTACTCTTGTAATTTTGAGACGTTTCTTATCAATAATTGGAACCTCATTGATTGTATTTTGTACTTTTGAGCTTTTTGGTCGTTTGCGTCTTCAATTCGTCGAATCTATCTTTTGTCTTCACCTTTTATTATTTAAACGAATATTACTTGTAAATAGAACAATTGCAACTAAAAGCTTGTCTTTCTTGAGGAATAATGCTATGAAATATATGTTCGTTTTTAGCATTATCAAATAGTCCCACACTTGAGCGTTGCTTGTCCTCAAGCAATATAGTCTTGAAATACTAGAATCACTTCTTTATTCTTCACACTTTGTACATTAGTGATTTCTTTACGGCGGTATAAACAATGGTAGTAACGATGTGGTTTACAGTCCCACATGACTATAAAAATTTAGATCCTTTAAGAAATTAGATCTTTATGAAAACATTTGATCTTTTGAAAATTAAATCTAGTTTTTACCCTAGATAAGTTTTCCGGAATAACCCTTCACCGGTGTTTGCAAATTATTTTTGTGGGTTTGGTGGGTTTCAGATTTGAAAACTTTAGCTCAAAACTTGTGGTTTTGTGTCACCCACTTGCTAACCTTGTATTGGGAAAGCAACACATCCAGTATACTTGCTCCGAATATTACCTTTCGATAAACTACCGTCCGGTTGTAAAGGAAAGCGTTGAACAAGCAACTGTTAATGCAATGTCCCCTGACATGCTTTTAATTATGGTCTATAACGTGCCGGACGCAATTACCATCCTTTGTAGGAGCAATAGTAAAGCTCACCCTTATAATTTTCCGGTCTGGCACAAGGTCCTGTCTTCGACCATGCTATGCAACCACCGTTCTTACGTTTGACACCCGATTTGGTTCAGGTGACCTAATGAATTCCAAGTGAATTCCTAGAATTTTACGTTCAATGGTAATGAACGCATTGAAAATGGGTTTTCAGAAAACAAATCGGTTTGTAATTTTGATCAAAATATTTTCTCGTTCAAGCTCGAGTTTAGATATCATTGAATTTCATGAGTTTGTAATTCTTAATCTTTAAGGTCAATCTCTAGGATTGAGTAATATCAGTCTTAAAAGCTGATTTTTAATCTTTAAGGAGATTATCCTTTCTGGGGATCTGATTCATTAGTCTTATCAAGCTAATTTGCACGGTGCCCCCCATTATACGAGATAAATCCTTCTCATGGATAGGATAAATCTGACCACTTGGCGACCCTGTTTTATGCTGAGGTCCGTGGATTTCCTGCTGATTTTAGAGATGATTTTTTCTAGATTTTTCGTCAACCTACAGCTGGTCTGGACGACAACTTCCTGACCTAAATCAAGAAGCACGTTTCTTTTTCGGAAGACTTTACTTCCTTTTAATGATGGAATTGATTCATCGTGTAGATCCATCTCTTCTTTTCTTTCATCGGGTAAAACAGTTTAGTTTAGTCCAAAGCAAAAGTATTTTCAGTTATTTGTTACAGAAATATGTACCATATGTTTAAAATATCTTGGTAAATTTTCCCACACTTGGCTTTTAGTTTCCTTTTTATTGTCCTCTATTCCATTTTAAATGAATTTTAACATTTTGGTTTGTTTCTCAATTTATGTCCTTTCCGAGGTAACAATAATTTCGGTGTTAAAACCTAGTTTTATCGTTCATAAATATGTATAAACATGATTTTGAGTTCATTTAATTGAAAATTTTGAAAAATTTTACTAGAATTGGGTAGTCAGTATATAAGACTAGGGCTGTTCTTTATTATCAGAGAGCAATAGATTCTAATACAACTACTACTTTACTAGTATTTCTAATGGTAACCAAGTGTATAAAGTAAAAATTTTAAAATCCGAAAGAATTTAACCCCTTCCCACACTTAAGATCTTGCAATGCCCTCTTTTGCAAGAAATCAGTAACAATTTAAATTATTGAGGGTGATTAGCGTAGAAATGATTAAATTTTACCAAATTTTCCAAACATATTTGTGTTTGTTTGCTGAATGATAAATGGTGCACATCATTTGTTCATTCCGTCTTGTTGTTATTTCACATATATTTTGCATCTTGTCGTCAAAATTAGTTGCTTTTGCTGAACTTAATGCCAGTCTTTGAAAATGCCTTGTTTTACCCTGTTGTGTACATAAGATAAACTGCAAACATATATACATATTTTTGAAGTTTGGTATATTACCCCACATTCAAAAATTATTAAAATCTAATAATAAAAGTTAGAAAATTATAAAAACTATTACAATATTAACATAAGTATTAAATGTATCAACATTACAAATAATAAAATAAATAAAACTAAGTAGACTAGGGATGATACTGATACTAGAAGGGGTTCCATGCATAACCGTATGTGTTATAGAATGCTTCGGCTGGGTTATACGTAGGATACGGTGGTTGGATCTCTATAGACCAGGGAGGAAATACGGGCGATGGAGTAGGAATATAGTTTCTACCTACATGTTGGCAATGAGCTATGATTTGGTTTTGATGAACTTGCCAATCTTCAAATGCTCGATGTCTAGCATTTTCATACTCTTGTGAAGCTATAAACCTTTGCATTTCTGTCATTTCATTTCCCTCTCCCACATTACCTGGCTGTTGGTTTCTCTCAACCTGTGGATGTCTACCATGGTATTGTACTGCGGCGTTATTTCGCCTCTTCAAAACCTTCGCACCATGGTATACATTTAAACCTATTGTATCGCGGGGTTCTGGTTCTTCGACTAATAATCCCCCCGACTTATATCCACACCGAGATATTCTGCAATCAAAGTAATAAATATACCACCTCCTATTATGCTATGCGGTCTCATCCCCCTAACCATAGCTGATAAATAATAACCCACACAATAAGGTATACTTACAGCGCTTTGTGGGTCTCGAATACACATGTGGTAAAACAAATCCTGTTCATTTACCTTTTCCTTGTTCTTACCTCGTTGTGTAATCGAATTGGCTAAAAACCTATGAATTACTCTTAACTCTGCTCTATCTATATCCAAATAAGAGTAATTTCCCCCTTTAAATCGGTGATGGCTAGTCATTTGACTCCATACACCATGCGTATCAAAATTTTCGTCTATCTTTCTACCATTTAGTATCAATCCTCTACAATCGGCAGATGCTAACTCCTCAGGCGTATATATACGTAAAGCCTGAGCCATGTCTAGTAAAGACATGTGGCGCATCGAACCTCCTAACAAAAATCTAATAAAAGATCGATCGGTTAAACTAACTACCCGATCATTTATTTCTATACTACACAATAATTCTTCACACCATACTTTATATACAGGTCTACGCATGTTGAATAAACGTACCCAATCGTTAAAAGTAGAATTACCATACCTCTGTGTAAGTAATTCCCTAATTGGCTCGGCTAATTCTACAGCTTCTAACGGTGCCCATTCTATTACCCTAGGTACTTCAACAGCTTTAGAATGAAGAGTATGCAAGCCCCTTTGGTATTTTGGATAATCTATCCAACGTCTGTCAAATCTCAAGTTCGGGTGCAAATCTTCCAAGTGCATATCAGAAAATGTCATAACTGGATGAGGTATATCTTGTTTGTAATAGTTATCCACCTCCTGTTGTTCCGCATTCTCAGCAGGAGCATTGTGAGCTTGGGATGAAGATTCACCCCTTTCAGTCTGCAAAACACATCAAACACAATTTTTGTGCATCCAAATATGCATTAGTGTCAGCAAAATCATCAATCAAAATAATTACAATGACATGATCAATTTATATCAAACTTATGCTCATTTTCATATTTTTATCAAATCTACACTTTTTCAAATAAGCATATACGAAAATGTTCGCCAAGTTCATAAGCATTCAACTCAAATAACATGTCAAAATAATCATTACTAGCAGTTAAACAAGTTTCAAATGGCATTATCTCTCAAAAATCAAGTTCATGAATTTTAGACTTGAAAAAGTCCACTTTAATTCTCAAAATCATGTTTAGGCTCAAGGTTTGGATCATTTAACTACCTAAACATGTTACACTACTTAATTTAGCAATAATTCATGACAAAAATCGGCCATAACCTGTTTATATCAAAAAGCCCCAAATTTGCTCAAGAACACAAACCCTAGATTTCTCAAAATTTGAAGTTTAAGGCTTCTAATCATGTTAAATAGCATCAATCTAGGTTATACAAGCCTAATACATAAACAATTTAAGCATAATTACACTTAAAAGTATCAAAATCGAATTGGGGAAAAAAATTGCTCAAGAACACCAATTTTCGGATTAAATGGTGTTTAGGTGTAGAAATTTACCTTTTTTCTTGAGTAATTCCTTGATAGCATCCTTCTCAACATTATTTTAGTAAAAGATTTGATGAAAAACGGTGAAAAATTGTGAATTTCGGAGGTTTTTGTGTGTGTTTTTCGTGTGTATTTTCGCAGTAATTTTGGGTTGGGTTTGTTGACTGATCTGTTCTGGCCGTTTTATTTTTTTCTGGATTTTGGTCTCTCCGCGAGTCGCGGTGTTTGACCCTTAAAAACTCCGCGAGTCGCGGTGGTTTTTTTTTTTTTTTTTTTTTTTGTAAAAACCTTATCTTATAAAACAATTAATTAATTAATTTTCAAATTTTGTTTCCCTTGTTATTTAGGACGAGGTCGTTTCGGAACGATGTCCTAGTCCGTCCTTCGACAAAATTTTAAAATTTGTCTTTTTGTAGCGATTGTTTTAAAAGCTAAGATTTTTGGGTTTTTTGATGTTTTTGGCATACTTTAATTTAATAAGATTAAAAATAATGATAAATAAAGTTCTCGTCCCTCCCTCGGGTAAAGCAATTTCGGTTCAAAGACCTAGTCTTCAACTTACGACGAATTTTAAAAATCATATTTTTAACTTAACGAAATAAAGTAAATTTTTGTTTTTAAATTCACACAACTTAAATTTAAAATGCATAAAATTCAAAATTCATATTTAAAATTAAAAATTCACACCAAACTTAAATTTAATTTTGTTTTTATACATACAAACTTATATTAAAAAGATTAATTTTTTCAAATATTTACAATTTTAAATATATTGATTAAAAAGTTTAAAATATTACTTTAATATTTATATATTAATTTTAAAAACATGGTAAAAATAAAATTAAATTTTTTTTTTCTTATCCCACTTTAATCAATCAAATATTATCAAAAGTATACGCCCCTCTTTTCGGTAAAGTAATTTCGGTTCCAAGACCTAATTTAACTCATGACGAATTTTTGAAATATTTTGGGTTGATTGATTAAAGATATTTATACCTTAAGAATAAACGTTAAATTTCGCCGTGATGTAATAAATTTTTGAATGATATCAATAATTTCGGTCGCCAAACCTAATTTTATTCAATACCAATTTAATACTTTATAGCGAACAAATTAGCTTTTATTATCAAAAGGTTAAAAATAAAAATAAAAACATAAAAACTGTACAGACTTACCTGTGAGATAGTATTCTTAGTGATATGATCTATCATATTCATAAGATAGTCGGTTTAATTGGTTTTCCATAGTTACAAAGGCGTAACCTCGAGCATTCAGTGTTTTTTCTTCTAAACATATGAACGGTCCGTCTCTGCATAAAGTAACAAATTCGGTGTTTGAATAGGTTTGATTATTTGAACATTTACCTCCATGTGACCATTTTCCGCATTTGTGACATCTTTCTAGGTGTCGTGCTCTTCTTTTCGCTGCGGATTTTGATTTTCCTTTACCAAATTGTAACTTATTATCTTCGCATCTGGATTCTTTTCTTACTCCGTCCAATCTTTCTCTGATTACTAATACTATTTCACTCGGAAGTGTGTCATTATTACATTTAGTGATCAAAGCGTGTAGCATTAGACCATGGTTTAGTTCGCAGGAAGTCTTCATTTCGTAAAAACCTAAAAAAAAAAAAAAATCAGAATGGGGGGAGAAGACTAGTTCTTTAGGTTCTGCTAGGGAAAGACCATTCGGGTTCCATTTTCGAGAACTACACGAAAACAGACAATCTAACTCTAACATAAATACATATTATCCTTTAAAGACTTGATTCTCCCCACACTTAGTTAGCTGTGGTATCGAAATTGTGATTAACTTCATTGTCAACTTCCATTGGACTATCTATGTACTGTTTAACTCTGTGACCATTAACCTTAAATTCAATTCCATTTGAATTTATTAATTCTATCGTTCCGTATGGGAAAACTTTTTTGACTATGAATGGTCCAGACCATCTTGATTTCAATTTTCCAGGAAATAGCTTGAATCGTGAATTGAAAAGAAGAACTATGTCTCCTTCTTTAAATTTTTTTGAACTTCTGATTCTTTTATCATGCCATTTCTTCGTTCTTTCTTTATAGATTAACGAATTTTCGTATGCTTCTTGTCTTAATTCTTCTAATTCGTTTAATTGACTTAACCGTAGACGTCCAGCTTCATGTAAATCAAGATTACATGTCTTCAAAGCCCAAAATGCTTTGTGTTCAATTTCTACTGGAAGATGACATGCTTTTCCATAAACAAGTCTAAAAGGTGTGGTTCCAATTGGAGTTTTGTAGGCTGTTCTAAAAGCCTAAAGTGCATCCTCCAATTTAATGGACCATTCCTTCGAATTTGATCCTACGGTTTTCTCTAGAATACGTTTTAAAGCTCGGTTGGTATTTTCAACTTGTCCACTTGTTTGTGGATGATATGCGGTGGAGATTTTATGAGTTACTCCATATCTTTTGAGAACTTTCTCAAGTTGATTGTTACAGAAATGAGTTCCCCGATCACTTATTAAAGCTTTCGGTGTTCCAAACCTTGCAAAAAAGACGTTTTAAAAAGTTGACTACAACTCGTGCATCGTTAGTTGGGAGAGCTTGTGCTTCCGCCCATTTAGATACATAATCAATGGCTACGAGAATATAGAGATTATTATGAGATTTTGGAAATGGACCCATAAAGTCAATACCCCAAATGTCAAATACTTCACATACTTGGATGACATTTTGTGGCATTTCATCACGTTGACTTATTTTTCCGGCCCTTTGACAAGCATCACAGGATTTGCAAAGAAGGTGTGCGTCTTTGTAAATTTTAGGACAATAGAATCCAGCATCATAAACTTTTCTTGCTGTTAGTTGAGGCCCATAATGCCCTCCTGTTGGTCCTGTGTGACAATGGTTTAAAATTTTACTAGCTTCATCTCCGAATACACATCGGCGTATTATTCCATCAGGACAACTTTTAAACAGATGTGGATCTTCCCAGAAATAGTGTTTTATATCACTGAAGAATTTCTTTCATTTTTGGTACGATAATCCTTTTTTAAGGAATCCACATACTAAATAGTTTGCATAGTCTGCAAACCATGGAATTTCATTATAATCTATCTTCAATAGATATTCATCAGGAAAGTTGTCTTGTATGGCCGATTCATTTAGAACTTCTAATTCGGGATTTTCAAGACGAGAAAGATGATCAGCGGCGAGATTTTCTGCTCCTCTTTTATCTCGGATTTTGATGTCGAACGAGGTGTATATAAAATAGTTTATAATTTTAGCAGAAAATACTATTAAATACGATACAATTTTACACAAGATATTTATTTATTTATAGAATGGATATACTTAAACCTTGCTACAACACTTATAGGCAGTGTACCTAATCGTACAGTAGTGTAGTTTTTAGTAAGTCCGGTTCGTTCCACAGGGAAATCTTTAAACAAAGCTCAACGCTATATTAGTTTACTTTTATAAAAATACAAATATATATATAAGCGATATTATTATTATAAAGGGGGGGGTTTTTACCGTTTAATGACCGGTTTGTCGATTTTAAAACTTTAGTCGCAGTTAAAACCTAATGTAAAATATTAAATAAATAAAAGACTTTAAATTAAAGCGTAAAGTAAATAACGATAATGAAATTGCGAATAATAAAAATGCGATAAAATTAAATTGCAATAATTAAAAAGTACGATAATTAAAAGTGCGATAAAATAAAATAACAATAAATAAAAGTACGATAATTAGAAGTGCAATTAAATATAAAATAAAGGAAATAAAATATGAAATAAAAGAATTATGCTTATTTAAACTTCCGTAATCATGATGTTTGACGTGTTGGTTTTAGTTTTATGCCCATGGGTTAATTGTCCTTTGTCCTGGATTATTCAATATGTCCGTCTGGTTTTTGTCCATAACAGTCCATCAGTCATAAATATAAATTGCAAGTGTCCTTGTCAAATTATTATTATACCCGAAGATAAATATTCCAACTAATTGGGGATTCGAATTGTAACAAGGTTTTAATACTTTGTTTAATGAATACACCAGGTTATCGACTGCGTGTAAACCAAGGTTTTACTACTTTGTTAACAATTACACCAATTACCCTTGAATGTAATTTCACCCCTGTTTTAATTATTCTAGTGGCTATTAATCCATTCCCGTGTCCGGTTAAATGAACGATTATTCGTACATATAAATACCCTGCCCATCGTGTCCGATCGAGTGTATATGGTAATTTATAGGGACGCCCAATTGTAAATCTTTATATTAGCATTAACAAACTTTCATTTAGTTAAACAAATATAAAGCCCATTAATAGCCCATAGTCTAGTTTCCACAAGTGTCGTTCTTTTGTCCAAACCCCAATTATGGTACAAAGCCCAATTACCCAATTTTAGTAATTAGCCCAACATCATGATTACTTCGTTTTAAACAAGCATAATAATAACTTAGTTACGAGACATTAATGTAAAAAGGTTGAACATAACTTACAATGATTAAAAATAGCGTAGCGTTACACGGACAGAATTTCGACTTACACCCTTACAACATTCGCTAACATACCCTTATTATTAGAATTATAATTAAAATTAAAATATAAATTATAAATATAAATATATATTACTCGTATATATTGAGAGAGAGATGAAAATATGATGTTAAATTCGATCAGAATTCGGTTGGCTTTATAGCCAGAAATGAAATTTGGGGCTCCGCGACTCGCGGCAAAAAGCCCTTCAAACTCCGCGAGTCGCGGAGAGGTATTTTCATTTCACACCCTTGGAGTTTCTGGCTGCCGACGGTTTTAATAATATATATATATAATATATATATAATTAATATAATTAATTATATATTATATTATATTTATATACATAGTTAACTTGTAATTTTTAGTCCGTTGCGTCGAGCGTTAAGAGTTGACTCTAGTCCCGGTTCCGGATTTTCGAACGTCCTCGCGTATAATTTAATATCTTGTACTTTGCGTTTTGAATCTTGTACTCTTGTGATTTCGAGACGTTTCTTATCAATAATTGGAACCTTTTTGATTGTCTTTTGTTCTTTTGAGCTTTTTGGTCGTTTGCGTCTTCAAATCGTCGAATCTGTCTTTTGTCTTCACCTTTTATTATTTAAACGAATATCACTTGTAAATAGAACAATTGCAACTAAAAGCTTGTCTTTCTTGAGGAATAATGCTATGAAATATATGTTCGTTTTTAGCATTATCAAATATTCCCACACTTGAGCGTTGCTTGTCCTCAAGCAATATCGTCTTGAAATACTAGAATCACTTCTTTATTCTTCACACTTTGTACATCAGTGATTTCTATACGGCGGTATAAACAATGGTAGTAACGATATGGTTTACAGTCCCACATGACTATAAAAATTTAGATCCATTAAGGAAATTGGATCTTTATGAAAACATTTGATCTTTTGAAAATTAAATCTAGTTTTTACCCTAGATAAGTTTTCCGGAATAACCCTTTACCGGTGTTTGCAAAATATTTTTGTGGGTTTGGTGGGTTTCAGATTTGAAAATTTTAGCTCAAAACTTGCGGTTTTGTGTCACCCACTTGCTAACCTTGTATTTGGAAAGCAACACGTCCAGTTTACTTGTTCCGTATATTACCTTTCGGCAAACTACCGTCCGGTTGTAAAGGAAAGCGTTGAACAAGCAACTGTTAAGGCAATGTCTCGTGACATGCTTTTGATTATGGTCTATAACGTGTCGGACGCAATTACTATCCTTGGTAGGAGCAATAGTAAAGCTCACCCTTATAATTTGTCGGTCTGGCACAAGGTCCTGTCTTTGACCATGTTATGCAACCACCGTTCTTACGGTTGACACCCGATTTAGTTCAGGTAGCCTAATGAATTCCAGGTGAATTCCTAGGATTTTACGTTCAATGGTAATGAACGCATTGAAAATAGGGTTTTCAGAAAACAAATCGGTTTGTAGTTTTAATCAAAATATTTTCTCGTTCAAGCTCGAGTTTAGATATCATTGAATTCCATGAGTTTGTAATTCTCAATCTTTAAGGTCAATCTCTAGGATTGAGTAATATCAGTCTTAAAAGCTGATTTTTAATCTTTAAGGAGATTATCCTTTCTGGGGATCTGATTCATTAGTCTTATCCAGCTAATTTGCACGGTGCCTCCCCATTGTACGAGATAAATCCTTCTCATGGTTAGGATAAATCTGACCACTTGACGACCCTGTTTAATGCTGAGGTCCGTGGAATTCCTGCTGATTTTAGTGATGACTTTTCTAGATTTTTCGTCAACCTACAGCTGGTCTGAACGACAACTTCATGACCTAAATCAAGAAGCGCGTGTCTTTTTCGGAAGACTTTACTTCCTTTTAATGATGGAATTGATTCATCGTGTAGATCCATCTCTTCTTTTCTTTCATTGGGTAAAACAGTTTAGTTTAGTTCAAAGCAAAAGTATTTTCAGTTATTTGTTACAAATATATGTGGCATATGTTTAAAATAACTTGGTAAATTTTCCCACACTTGGCTTTTTATTTTTCTTTTTATCGTCCTCTATTCCATTTTAAATGAATTTTAACATTTTAGTTTGTTTCTCAATTTATGTCCTTTCCTAGGTAACAATAATTTCGGTGTTAAAACCTAGTTTTATCGTTCATAAATATGTATAAACATGATTTGAATTCATTTAATTGAAAATTTTGAAAAATTTTACTAGAATTGGGTAGTCAGTATATAAGACTAGGGCTGTTCTTTTTTTATCAGAGAGCACTAGATTCTAATACAACTACTGCTTTACTAGTATTTTTAATGGTAACCAAGTGTTTAATATAAAAATTTTAAAATCCGAAAGAATTTAATCCCTTCCCACACTTAAGTTCTTGCAATGCCCTCATTTGCAAGAAATCAGTAACAATTTAAATTATTGAGGGTGATTTGTGTGAAAATGATTAAATTTTTACCAAAGTTTCCAAATATATTGGCGTTTGTTTGCTGAATGATAAATGGTGCACGTCATTTGTTCATTCCGTCTTGTTGTTATTTCACATATATTTTGCATCATTGTCGTCAAAATTAGTTGCTTTTGCTGAACTTAATGCCAGTCTTTGAAAATGCGTTGTTTTACCCTGTTGTGTACATAAGATAAACTGCAAACATATATACATATTTTTGAAGTTTGGTTTATTACCCCACATTCAAAAATTATTAAAATCTAAGAATAAAAGTTAGATAATTATAAAAATGATTACAATATTAACAAAAGTATTCAACATATCAATAAATACAAATTACAAAATAAAAATAAAAATAAATAAACTAAGGATGATATTGGTACCAATAGGGGTTCCACGCATAACCATAAGTGCTATAGAATGCCTCGGCAGGGTCATACGTAGGATATGGTGGCTGCATCTCTATCGACCAAGGAGGGAAGACGGGTTTCGGTGTAGGAATATAGTTTCTACCTATGTGTTGGCAATGCGCTATGATCTGGTTCTGATGAACTTGCCAATCTTCAAATGCTCTCTGTCTAGCATTTTCGTATTCCTGAGAAGCTATAAACCTATGCATTTCTTGCCCCCCTCCTACATTACCTTGTTCCTGGTTTCTCTCTACCTGTGGATGTCTACCATTGTATCGTACTGCGGCGTTGTTTCGCCGCTTCAAAACTTTCGCACCATGGTACACATTTAAACCTATAGTGTCGCGGGGTTCCGGCTCTTCTACTAATAATCCCCCCCGACTTATATCCACACCGAGATATTCACCAATCAAAGTAATAAAAATACCACCCCCTATTATGCTATGTGGACGCATCCCTCGAACCATAGCTGATAAATAATAACCCACACAATATGGTATACTTACAGCGCTGTGTGGGTCTCGAATACACATATGGTAAAACAAATCTTGTTCATTTACCTTTTCTTTGTTTTTACCCCTTTGTGTAATCGAGTTAGCTAAAAACCTATGTATTACTCTTAATTCGGCTCTATCTATATCCAAATAAGAGTAGTTTCCCCCTTTAAAACGGTGATGGCTTGTCATTTGACTCCACACACCGTGTGTATCAAAATTTTCATCTATTTTCCTACCGTTTAGTATCAATCCTCTACAATCGGCAGACGCTAATTCCTCAGGCGTATATATACGTAAAGCCTGAGCCATGTCCAGTAAAGACATGTGGCGCATCGAACCGCCTAACAAAAATCTAATAAAAGAACGATCGGTTAAACTGGCTACCCGATCATTCAACTCTATACTACATAACAACTCTTCACACCATACTTTATATACAGGTCTGCGTATGGTGAATAAACATATCCAGTCATTAAAAGAAGAATTACCATACCTCTGTACCAGTAATTCCCTAATTGGCCCGGCCAATTCTACAGCTTCCAAGGGTCCCCATTCTATGACCCTCGGTACCTCAACAACCTTAGAGTGAAGAGTATGCAAACCCCGTTGATATTTTGGATAATCTATCCAAAGTCTGTCAAATCGCAGGTTCGGGTGCAACTGTTCCAAGTGCATATCTGAAAAGGTCATGACTGGATGAGGTACATCCTGCTTGTAGTAGTTATCTACCTCCTGTTGTTCCAAGTTCTCAGCAGGAGCATGGCGGGCTTGGGATGAAGATTCACCCCTTTCATTCTGCAAAACACATCAAACACAAATTTTGTGCATCCAAATATGCATTAGTGTCAGCAAAATCATCAATCAAAATAATTACAATGACATTATTAATTTATATCAAACTTAAGCTTATTTTCACATTTTTATCAAATCTACACTTTTTCAAATAATCATATATGAAAATTTTCGCCAAGTTCATAAGCATTTAACTCAAATAACATGTCAAAATAATCATTACTAGCAAATAAACAAGTCTCAAATGGCATTATCTTTCAAAAATCAAGTTCATGAATTTTGGACTTGAAAAAGTCCACTTTAATTCTCAAAATCATGTTTAGGCCCAAAGTTTGGATCATTTAACTACCTAGACATGTTACACTACTCAATTTAGCAATAATTCATGACAAAAATCGGCCATAACCTGTTTATATCAAAAAGCCCCAAATTGCTCAAGAACACAAACCCTAGATTCTAAAAATTTTGAAGTTTTTGGCTTCAAATCATGTTAACAAGCATCAATCTAGGTTATACATGCATAATATACTAACAATTTAACACTAATTACACTAAAAGTTAACAAAATTCAAATTATGAAAATATGCTCAAGAACACACTAAAATTCGGATTTAAAGGTGATTTGGGGTGTAATTGTACCTGTTTTCTTGAGTAATTCTTAGATAAGATCCTCCTTAACATGATTGTAGTGAAAAATTTGAAGATTAACGGTGAAAAATCGAGTTTTTGGGATGATTTTCGTGGGTTTTTCGGGGGTTCTTTTCGCAGAAAATTTCTGTGTTTTTGGTGGTGGGAGTAAACTGATCGAGCAGCTCCTTATATTTTTTTCTGTAATTTTGTCCCTCCGCGAGTCGCGGAGGTTTTCACTGAAAACTCCGCGAGTCGCGGAGTTACCCTTTTTTTTTTTTTTTTTTTTTTTTTTTTTTTTTTAATCCTTAACTTATAAAACAATTAAGAAATTAATTTTAAAATTTTGTTTTTTTGTAGCGATTGTTTTAAAAGCTAAGATTTTTGGGTTTTTTAATGTTTTTGGCATACTTTAAATCAACAAGATTAAAAATATTGATAATAAAAGTTCTCGTCCCTTCCTCGGGTAAAGCAATTTCGGTTCAAAGACCTAGTCTTCAACTTACGACGAATTTTAAAAATCATATTCTTAACTTAATGAGATAAAGTAAATTTTTGTTTTTAAATTCACACAACTTAAATATAAAATTCAAAATTAAAAATTAAAAATTCATACCAAACTCAAAATTTGAAATGCATAAAATTAAAATTTCATATTTTAAAAATAATTAAAAATTCACACCAAACTTAATTTAAAAATTCATAAATTCATATCAAACTTATATTAATTTTTCAAATATTTACAATTTTAAAAATATTGTTTTTACAAAGTTTACAATATTAATTTAAGATTTAAATATTAATTTTAAAAACATGGTAAAAAATAAAATTAAAAATCTTTTTGTCTTTTTATCCCACTTTAATCAATCAAATATTATCAAAAATATGCGCCCCACTTTTCGGTAAAGTAATTTCGGTTCCAAGACCTAATTTAACTCATGACGAATTTTTGAAATATTTTGGGTTGATTGATTAAAGATATTTATACCTTAAGAATAAACGTTAAATTTCGCAGTGATGTAATAAATTTTTGAACGATATCAATAATTTCGGTCGCCAAACCTAATTTTATTTAATACCAATTTAATACTTTTTAGCGAACAAATTAGCGTTTATTATCAAAAGGTTAAAAATAAAAATAAAAATAAAAACTGTACAGACATACCTGTGAAATAGATTTCTTAGTTATATGATCTATTATATTCATAAGATAGTCGGTTTAATTGGTTTTCCATGGCTGCATAGGCGTAACCTCGAGCATTCATTGTCTTTTCTTCTAAACATATGAACGGTCCGTCTCTGCATAAAGTAACAAATTCGGTATTTGAATAGGTTTGATTATTTGAACATTTACCTCCATGTGACCATTTTCCGCATTTGTGACATTTTTCTAGGTGTCGTGCTCTTCTTTTCGCTGCGGATTTTGATTTTCCTTTACCAAATTGTAACTTATTATTTTCGCATCTGGATCCTTTTCTAACTCCGTCCATTCTTTCTCTGATTACTGATACTAATTCACTCGGGAGTATGTCATTATTACGTTTAGTGATCAAAGCGTGTAGCATTAGACCGTGGTTTAATTCACAGGCAGTCTTCATTTTGTAAAAACCTAAAAAAAATAAAAATTCAGAATGGGGGGAGAAGACTAGTTCTTTAGGGTCTGCTAGGGAAAGACCATACGTGTTCCATTTTCGAGAACTAAACGAAAACAGACAATCTAACTCTAACAGAAATACATATTATCCTTTAAAGACTTGATTCTCCCCACACTTAGTTAGCTGTGGTGTCGAAATTGTGATTAACTTCGTTGTCGACTTCCATCGGACCATGTATGTAATGTTTAACTCTGTGACCATTAACTTTAAATTCAATCCCATTTGAATTTATTAATTCTATCGTTCCGTATGGGAAAACTCTTTTGACTATGAATGGTCCAGACCATCTTGATTTCAATTTTCCAGGAAATAGCTTGAATCGTGAATTGAAAAGAAGAACTCTGTCTCCTTCTTTAAATTCTTTTGAACTTCTGATTCTTTTATCATGCCATTTCTTCGTTCTTTCTTTATAGATTAACGAATTTTCATATGCTTCATGTCTTAATTCTTCTAATTTGTTTAGTTGACTTAATCGTAGACGTCCGGCTTCATGTAAATCAAGATTACATGTCTTTAAAGCCCAAAATGCTTTGTGTTCAATTTCTACTGGAAGATGACATGCTTTTCCATACACAAGTCTAAAAGGTGTGGTTCCAATTGGAGTTTTGTAGGCTGTTCTAAAAGCCCAGAGTGCATCCTCCAATTTAATGGACCATTCCTTCGGATTTGATCCTACGGTTTTCTCTAGAATACGTTTTAAAGCTCGGTTGGTATTTTCAACTTGTCCACTTGTTTGTGGATGATATGCGGTGGAGATTTTATGAGTTACTCCATATCTTTTAAGAACTTTCTCAAGTTGATTATTACAGAAATGAGTACCCCGATCACTTATTAAAGCTTTCGGTGTTCCAAACCTTGCAAAAAGACGTTTTAAAAAGTTGACTACAACTCGTGCATCGTTAGTTGGGAGAGCTTGTGCTTCCGCCCATTTAGATACATAGTCAATGGCTACGAGTATATATAGATTATTATGAGATTTTGGAAATGGACCCATAAAGTCAATACCCCAAATGTCAAATACTTCACATACTTGGATGACATTTTGTGGCATTTCATCACGTTGACTTATTCTTCCGGCCCTTTGACATGCATCACAGGATTTGCAAAGAAGGTGTGCGTCTTTGTAAATTGTAGGCCAATAGAATCCAGCTTCATAAACTTTTCTTGCTGTTAGTTGAGGCCCATAATGCCCTCCTGTTGGTCCTGTGTGACAATGGTTTAAAATTTTACTAGCTTCATCTCCAAATACACATCGGCGTATTATTCCATCGGGACAACTTTTAAACAGATGTGGATCTTCCCAGAAATAGTGTTTTATATCACTGAAGAATTTCTTTCGTCTTTGGTACGATAATCCTTTTTCAAGGAATCCACAAACTAAGTAGTTTGCATAGTCTGCAAACCATGGGATTTCTTTATAATCTATCTTCAATAGATATTCATCAGGAAAGTTGTCTTGTATGGCCGATTCATTCAGAACTTCTAATTCGGGATTTTCAAGACGAGAAAGATGATCAGCGGCGAGATTTTCTGCTCCTCTTTTATCTCGGATTTCAATATCAAACTCTTGTAAGAGTAAGATCCAACGGATTAATCTTGGTTTAGCATCTTGTTTTGAAAATAGGTATCTAAGAGCAGAATGGTCGGTATAGACCACCGTTTTTGCTAGAACGAGATATGATCGAAATTTGTCAAAAGCAAAGACAATAGCAAGGAGTTCTTTTTCAGTAGTTGTATAGTTCGTTTGTGCTCCTTGTAACGTCTTACTAGCATAATATATAGGTTGAAATCGTTTTTCAATCCTTTGTCCTAAAACGGCTCCCATTGCAAAATCACTTGCATCGCACATTAGTTCAAATGGTAGATTCCAATTTGGTGTTATCATGATCGGTGCATTAGTGAGTTTTTCTTTAAGAATATTAAAAGATTTGATACATTCATCTGAAAAGATGAATGGCGCATCCTTTTCTAGGAGTTTATTCATAGGAGTGGCAATTTTAGAAAAATCTTTTATGAAACGTCGGTAAAAACCGGCATGCCCTAGAAAACTCCTAACTCCTCTAACATTGGTGGGATGTGGAAGTTTAGCAATTACATCTACTTTAGCTCTATCCACTTCAATTCCTTCTTTTGAAATTTTATGTCCAAGAACGATGCCTTCTTTAACCATGAAATGGCATTTCTCCCAATTAAGTACTAGATTTGATTTTTCGCATCTAATTAGCATTCGTTCCAGATTAACTAGACATGATTTAAATGTATCACCGAAGACTGAAAAGTCATCCATGAATACTTCCATGCATTCTTCTATCATGTCGTGAAAAATCGCCATCATACACCTTTGAAAGGTTGCAGGGGCGTTGCAAAGTCCAAATGGCATGCGTTTGTAAGCAAAAGTACCATAAGGGCACGTGAATGTGGTTTTCTCTTGGTCCTCGGGTGCTATTGGAATTTGAAAATATCCGGAAAATCCATCTAGAAAACAGTAGTAACTATTTCCGGCTAATCTTTCCAACATTTGATCTATGAAAGGTAAGGGAAAGTGATCTTTTCTGGTGGCGTCATTTAATTTTCTATAATCAATACATACACGCCATCCTGTTACAGTCCTAGTAGGAATAAGCTCATTTTTCTCATTTGTGATAACAGTCATGCCACCCTTCTTAGGCACGCATTGAACTGGGCTTACCCATGGACTATCAGAAATTGGATATATCAAACCTGCATCTAGCAGTTTAATAATTTCTTTCTTAACTACATCTTGCATATTAGGATTTAGTCTTCGTTGGCGTTGCACATACGTTTTATGACCTTCTTCCATAAGGATTTTATGTGTGCAATACGAAGGACTTATTCCTTTAATATCATGAATCTTCCATGCAATGGCTGGTTTATGAGCTTTCAACACAGAAATGAGTTGTGATTTCTCATTTTCAGTAAGAGAAGACGATATTATTACAGGTAATTCAGATTCACCATGTAAATAAGCGTATTCCAAATGGTTTGGAAGTGGCTTTAACTCTAATTTTGGAGGTTCTTCTATCGATGATTTATATCGATATCTGTCTTCTTCTTTTAGCATTTGAATTTCTTCTGTTGTTGGTTCATATCCATTAGCTATAAGTGTAGCTAACATTTCAGCTTCATCAATTGATTCATTTCCTTCTCCTAAAGAACATTCTCCTGTTCCTTGTAATTCTGGAAATTCTTCTAATAATTCTGCATGTGCATCTATAGTTTGAATATGATAACATGTATCATCTGCAGATTGTGGTTGTTGCATTGCTCTATCAACTGAAAAGGTAACACTCTCATCCTCTATACTTAGGGTCAGTTTCTTACCGAACACGTCTATCATTGCTTTAGCCGTGTTTAAGAATGGTCTTCCTAATATGAGAGGAACTTGAGAATCTTCTTCCATGTCCAAAACAACAAAATCTACTGGAAATACTAAAGTACCAACTTTAACTAGCATGTTCTCCATTATCCCTCTAGGATATTTTATTGATCTATCGGCTAGTTGTATGCTTATTCTGGTTGGTTTTAATTCTCCAAGGTCTAGTTTAGCGTATAGTGAATACGGCATTAGATTTATACTAGCACCTAAATCAGCCAATGCTTCTATTGAACTAAGGCTACCCAGAAAACATGGAATTGTGAAACTTCCTGGATCAGATAGTTTTTCTGGTATCTTATTCAACAGCACTGCTGAACAATTAGCATTCATAGTAACAGCCGAGAGTTCTTCCATTTTCTTTCTATTCGTGATTAGATCTTTCAAGAATTTAGCATATCTTGGCATTCCTGAAATCACATCAATGAAAGGAAGATTTACATTTATCTGTTTAAACATATCCAAGAATTTGGATTGCTCGGCTTCAAGTTTTTCCTTCTTCATTTTACTCGGATAAGGAAGTGGTGGTTGGTATGGTTTAACATAAGGTTTATCCTTAACTATGTTATCTTCATTAACCTTTTCAACTACCGGTTCTTTTTCCTTATCTTGATCAGGTTGTGGTTCTTGTGGAGTAGGAATAGTTTCATCAGAAGTTACAGGTATTTCAGGTGGTTTAAGTGTTGTACCACTTCTTGTGGTAATAGCTTTAGCTGTTTCATTCCGGGGGTTAGCATTTGTATCACTAGGTAAACTTCCCGGTTTTCTTTCACCTATTAACCTTGCTAGGTTACTTACTTCTTGTTCCAGATTTTGAATAGAAGCTTGTTGATTTCTAAATGCTTGAGCATTTTGTTCATTTGTTTGTTTTTGAGATGTGAAAAACTGCGTTTGAGTTTCAACTAGCTTCGTCATCATATCTTCTAAATTCGGCTTTTTATCATCGGTTTGTTGTGGTGGTTTGTTTTGAAAATTCGGTCTTTGCTGATTATAAGTATTGTTGGATACTTGTTGATTGCTAGGACCTTGTTGGTTGTTGTATGGAATATTTCGGTTATAATTCTGGTTTTGATTGTAAATCGGTCTTGGCGGTTGATAATTATTCTGATAATTATTTCCAGGCCTTTGGTTTATGTATGAAATATTCTCTCTTTGTTCCATTGTTAATTCAATATTGAGACAATCTTTTGTCAAATGTGGTCCTCCACACTGCTCACAACTAATTCGTATAGCATGAATATCTTTAGTCATCTTTTCCATTCGTCTCTCGAAAGCATCTATCTTTGCTGAAATGGAATCTAAGTCATGGCTAGAATCGGCTCTAGCTGCTTTAGATGATCTAATGATATCTTTTTCTTGGTGCCACTCATGTGAGTGGGAAGCAGTGTTATCAATAATTTTGTAAGCATCAGTTTCGGTTTTCTTCATAATCGAACCACCAGCTGCTATATCTATGTCTTTTCTTGTAGTGATGTCGCATCCTTGGTAGAATATTTGTACTATTTGACAGGTGTCTAAACCATGTTGCGGACATCCTCTTAACAATTTTCCATATCTTGTCCACGCCTCATATAGAGTTTCATTTGGCTTCTGTGTGAACGTAACAATTTCTGCTTGAAGTCTTACGGCTTTTGATGCAGGAAAGAATTGTTTAAGAAATTTATCAATTAAAACATCCCATGTATCGATTGCCCCTTCAGGTAACGATTCTAACCAATCTTTGGCTTCTCCCTTTAAAGTCCAGGGAAACAACATGAGATAGATCTGCTCATCTTCCACTTCTCGGATTTTGAATAGTGTACAAATTCTTTTAAACGTACGAAGGTGTTCGTTAGGATCTTCATTCGGTGCACCACTGAATTGGCATTGGTTAGTTACCATGTGTAGAATTTGTCCTTTGATTTCATAATCTGGCGCATTAACTTCTGGCTTAATAATGGCGTGACCTTGGCCAGTGCGCTTAGCTCTCATTCGTTCTTCCATACTTAGAGGTTCTAGATTTTCCATGATTGGAAGTGTTGTATCTGAATCACTAGAGGTTTCTGATTTAATGGTTTCTTCCTCAACAATCTCTGTTTGAATGATTGGTGGTTCCGGAGGAATAATTAATGGATCAGGGTCTCGGAATTGTCCCTGAGTATTCTCCGGATTCTCAATTGTGATATTGGTTTCAAAAACTGGATTATCGGAAATTTGAGTATTTGGTCGACTAGATGACGATTCTAAAGAAAAATCAACGGCGGCGATATTTGCTAAATGCCTTGATCGAGTTACAGGTGGTGAACGTATAAAAGGTGGTGAACGTCTTGCTCGGTGCATTCACTGAATATCCTATTAGTTTTAAAAAGGAAAGAAAAATTATAATAAGTTATCCAACCAATAGACTTTTCTGATTTTGCCCACGTTTCGAATAGCCAAAAGATGCAGCAGAGGGGCAGGATTCGTTTGGTCTCAATATAATTGAGTACTGTTTGGCTCCAATAACCCGGTCCACGTACAAATCCAACTATTACTACGAACCAGAAAATTTTGATGTCTATCAATTTAACCACTTAAAATAAATTTTTGTAATTTTAAGAAATTTAGATAAGAAGTAGAATAAAAATCTATATCCTAAAAACTAGAATGGCGAGAAATAAGAAAGAAAAAGATTGCGCGTCGAAAAATGTCGAAAAAGAAAAAATGGTTGAAAAATAAAAGGTGACGGAAAAATAAAAGAAACTTATCAAAACTTAAAAATACCTAACTAATTTAACCTTATTACTACAACTAACTTAAAATTATAATCACAAATTGAAATTACTAATTGGAATGATAATTGATACATAGTAAAAGGTCTAAAAATATTAAAGCTTACAAGAAAAAAAAACTAAATCCCAAATGGAAATAACTTAAAAAGAAACTAAAACTTAAAAAGGCGTCGCAAAATTCTAAAGCACCTAAATCTTAGTCTAAAGAAAAAGCACTTAAGGAATTCTACGGCAAAGCCTAAAAATATAGGAGTAAAAATAATTATAGCAAAAACTAAGTTTAAAATTAATTATGAGCTAAAAAATACAAATATTACGCTACAACGATTAAAAAGGGACAAAATATAAAAATATACAAAAAGTTATAAAAAGTACAATTTTTATAAAAAATATTATTTTTATATTATTTATTTAATAAAAACTACTAATTTTACAATTTTATTAAACTTATTTAAAATAAATACATAAATTAAATAAAAATAAAACTTAAAACTAATAATAATAATAATAATAATAATGTTTAAATAATAATAATAAATAATAACCCGTGATTAATGCGGTTTTAGGGTTTTTGTCCGTGTGTCAGAAGCCCTCCGCGAGTTGCGGTGAATAAAGAGGAAAACCCCGCGAGTCGCGGGGTTCAGGAATTCAGTTGACAGGTTTTGTTTTTACGCGTTTTTCTTTATTTTTTTTTTTTTTTTCTGTTTTTAATTTAAATAAACGATTTTTAATAAAATTTATATTTTTATAAATTAAAATAAAGATAAAGAAACTTATAAAACTTAAATATTTAACAAAATCCTAAAAATACTTATATTTTTGTTTTTCTTTTTATATTTTTGAATAATTAAAACGTAATTTTTTTACAAAAACGACTTTTAATAAAAGTAGATAAAAATTTTTTTTTTTTTATATTAGCGTTGCGCTTCCGGCTTTTAAGATAAGTTCCCCGGCAGCGGCGCCAAAAATACTTGATGTCGAACGAGGTGTATATAAAATAGTTTATAATTTTAGCAGAAAATACTATTAAATACGATACAATTTTACACAAGATATTTATTTATTTATAGAATGGATATACTTAAACCTTGCTACAACACTTATAGGCAGTGTACCTAATCGTACAGTAGTGTAGTTTTTAGTAAGTCCGGTTCGTTCCACAGGGAAATCTTTAAACAAAGCTCAACGCTATATTAGTTTACTTTTATAAAAATACAAATATATATATAAGCGATATTATTATTATAAAGGGGGGGGTTTTTACCGTTTAATGACCGGTTTGTCGATTTTAAAACTTTAGTCGCAGTTAAAACCTAATGTAAAATATTAAATAAATAAAAGACTTTAAATTAAAGCGTAAAGTAAATAACGATAATGAAATTGCGAATAATAAAAATGCGATAAAATTAAATTGCAATAATTAAAAAGTACGATAATTAAAAGTGCGATAAAATAAAATAACAATAAATAAAAGTACGATAATTAGAAGTGCAATTAAATATAAAATAAAGGAAATAAAATATGAAATAAAAGAATTATGCTTATTTAAACTTCCGTAATCATGATGTTTGACGTGTTGGTTTTAGTTTTATGCCCATGGGTTAATTGTCCTTTGTCCTGGATTATTCAATATGTCCGTCTGGTTTTTGTCCATAACAGTCCATCAGTCATAAATATAAATTGCAAGTGTCCTTGTCAAATTATTATTATACCCGAAGATAAATATTCCAACTAATTGGGGATTCGAATTGTAACAAGGTTTTAATACTTTGTTTAATGAATACACCAGGTTATCGACTGCGTGTAAACCAAGGTTTTACTACTTTGTTAACAATTACACCAATTACCCTTGAATGTAATTTCACCCCTGTTTTAATTATTCTAGTGGCTATTAATCCAATCCCGTGTCCGGTTAAATGAACGATTATTCGTACATATAAATACCCTGCCCATCGTGTCCGATCGAGTGTATATGGTAATTTATAGGGACGCCCAATTGTAAATCTTTATATTAGCATTAACAAACTTTCATTTAGTTAAACAAATATAAAGCCCATTAATAGCCCATAGTCTAGTTTCCACAAGTGTCGTTCTTTTGTCCAAACCCCAATTATGGTACAAAGCCCAATTACCCAATTTTAGTAATTAGCCCAACATCATGATTACTTCGTTTTAAACAAGCATAATAATAACTTAGTTACGAGACATTAATGTAAAAAGGTTGAACATAACTTACAATGATTAAAAATAGCGTAGCGTTACACGGACAGAATTTCGACTTACACCCTTACAACATTCGCTAACATACCCTTATTATTAGAATTATAATTAAAATTAAAATATAAATTATAAATATAAATATATATTACTCGTATATATTGAGAGAGAGATGAAAATATGATGTTAAATTCGATCAGAATTCGGTTGGCTTTATAGCCAGAAATGAAATTTGGGGCTCCGCGACTCGCGGCAAAAAGCCCTTCAAACTCCGCGAGTCGCGGAGAGGTATTTTCATTTCACACCCTTGGAGTTTCTGGCTGCCGACGGTTTTAATAATATATATATATAATATATATATAATTAATATAATTAATTATATATTATATTATATTTATATACATAGTTAACTTGTAATTTTTAGTCCGTTGCGTCGAGCGTTAAGAGTTGACTCTAGTCCCGGTTCCGGATTTTCGAACGTCCTCGCGTATAATTTAATATCTTGTACTTTGCGTTTTGAATCTTGTACTCTTGTGATTTCGAGACGTTTCTTATCAATAATTGGAACCTTTTTGATTGTCTTTTGTTCTTTTGAGCTTTTTGGTCGTTTGCGTCTTCAAATCGTCGAATCTGTCTTTTGTCTTCACCTTTTATTATTTAAACGAATATCACTTGTAAATAGAACAATTGCAACTAAAAGCTTGTCTTTCTTGAGGAATAATGCTATGAAATATATGTTCGTTTTTAGCATTATCAGATTTCAATATCGAACTCTTGTAAGAGTAAGATCCAACGAATTAATCTTGGTTTGGCATCTTGTTTCAAAAATAGGTATCTAAGAGCAGAATGGTCGGTATAGACCACCGTTTTTGCTAGAACGAGATATGAACGAAATTTGTCAAAAGCAAAGACAATAGCAAGGAGTTCTTTTTCAGTAGTTGTGTAATTCGTTTGTGCTCCTTGTAAAGTCTTACTAGCATAATATATAGGTTGAAATCTTTTTTCAATCCTTTGTTCTAAAACGGCTCCCATTGCAAAATCACTTGCATCGCACATTAGTTCAAACGGTAGATTCCAATTTGGTGTTATCATAATCGGTGCATTAGTGAGTTTCTCTTTAAGAATATTAAAAGATTTGATACATTCATCTGAAAAGATGAATGGAGCATCCTTTACTAGGAGTTTATTCATAGGAGTGGCAATTTTAGAAAAATCTTTTATGAAACGTCGGTAAAAACCGGCATGCCCTGAAAACTCCTAACTCCTCTAACATTGGTGGGATGTGGAAGTTTAGCAATTACATCTACTTTAGCTCTATCCACTTCAATTCCTTCTTTTGAAATTTTATGTCCAAGAACGATGCCTTCTTTAACCATGAAATGGCATTTCTCCCAATTAAGTACTAGATTTGATTGTTCGCATCTAATCAGCATTCATTCAAGATTAGCTAGACATGATTCAAATGTATCACCGAAGATTGAAAAGTCATCCATGAAAACTTCCATGCATTCTTCTATCATGTCGTGAAAAATCGCCATCATGCACCTTTGAAAGGTTGCAGGGGCGTTGCAAAGTCCAAATGGCATGCGTTTGTAAGCAAAAGTACCATAAGGGCACGTGAATGTGGTTTTCTCTTGATCTTCGGGTGCTATTGGAATTTGAAAATATCCGGAAAAACCATCAAGTAAACAATAGTAACTATTTCCGGCTAATCTTTCCAACATTTGATCAATAAAAGGTAAGGGAAAGTGATCTTTTCTGGTGGCATCATTTAATTTTCTATAATCAATACAAACACGCCATCATGTTACAGTCCTAGTAGGAATAAGCTCATTTTTTTTATTTGTAATGACAGTCATGCCACCCTTCTTAGGCATGCATTGAACTGGGCCTACCCATGGACTATCAGAAATTGGATAAATTAAACCTGCATCAAGCAGTTTAATAATCTCCTTCTTAACTCCATCTTGCATATTAGGATTTAGTCTTCGTTGGCGTTGCACATACGTTTTATGACCTTCTTCCATAAGGATTTTATGTGTGCAATACGAAGGACTTATTCCTTTAATATCATGAATCTTCCATGCAATGGCTGGTTTATGAGTTTTCAACACAGAAATGAGTTGTGATTTCTCATTTTCAGTAAGAGAAAACGATATTATTACAGGTAATTCGGATTCACCATGTAAATAAGCGTATTCCAAATGGTTTGGAAGTGGCTTTAACTCTAATTTCGGAGGTTCTTCTATCGATGATTTATATCGATATCTGTCTTCTTCTTTTAGCATTTGAATTTCTTCTGTTGTTGGTTCATATCCATTAGCTATTAGTGTAGCTAACATTTCAGCTTCATCAATTGGTTCATTACCTTCTCCTAAAGAACATTCTCCTGTTCCTTGTAATTCTGGAAATTCTTCTAATAATTCTGCATGTGAATCTATAGTTTGAATATAATAACATGTATCATCTGCATATTGCGGTTGTTGCATTGCTCTATCAACTGAAAAGGTAACACTCTCGTCCTCTATACTTAGGGTCAATTTTTTACCAAACACGTCTATCATTGCTTTAGCCGTGTTTAAGAATGGTCTTCCTAATATGAGAGGAACTTGAGAATCTTCTTCCATGTCTAGAACAACAAAATCTACTGGAAATACTAAAGTACCAACTTTAACTAGCATGTTCTCCATTATCCCTCTAGGATATTTTATTGATCGATCGGCTAGTTGTATACTTATTCTTGTTGGTTTCAATTCTCCAAGGTCTAGTTTAGCGTATAATGAATACGGCATTAAATTTATACTAGCACCTAAGTCTGCCAATGCTTTTATTGAACTAAGACTACCCAGAAAACATGGAATTGTGAAACTTCCTGGATCAGATAATTTTTCTGGTATTTTATTCAACAGCACTGCTGAACAATTAGCATTCATAGTAACGACCGAGAGCTCTTCCATTTTCTTTCTATTTGATATTAGATCTTTCAGAAATTTAGCATATCTAGCCATTCCTGAAATTACATCAATGAAAGGAAGATTGACATTTATCTGTTTAAACATATCCAAGAATTTGGATTGCTCGGCTTCAAGTTTCTCCTTTTTCATTTTACTCGGGTAAGGAAGTGGTGGTTGGTATGGTTTAACATAAGGTTTAGCCTTAACTGTGTTATCTTCATTAACCTTTTCAACTACCGGTTCTTTTTCCTTATCTTGTTCAGGTTGTGGTTCTTGTGGAGTAGGAATAGCTTCATCAGAAGTTACAGGTATTTCAGGTGGTTTAAGTGTTGTACCACTTCTTGTGGTAATGGCTTTAGCTGTTTCATTCCGGGGGTTTGCATTTATATCACTAGGTAAACTTCCCGGTTTTCTTTCACCTATTAACCTTGCTAGGTTACTTACTTCTTGTTCCAAGTTTTGAATAGAAGCTTGTTGATTTCTAAATGCTTGAGCATTTTGTTCATTAGTTTGTTTTTGAGATGTGAAAAACTGCGTTTGAGTTTCAACTAGCTTCGTCATCATATCTTCTAGATTCGGCTTTTTATCATCGGTTTGTGGTGGTTTGTTTTGAAAATTAGGTCTTTGCTGGTTGTAAGTATTATTGGATACTTGTTGATTGCTAGGACCTTGTTGGTTGTTGTATGGAATATTTCGGTTATAATTCTGATTTTGATTGTAAATCGGTCTTGGCGGTTGATAATTATTCTGATAATTATTTCCAGGCCTTTGGTTTAGATATGAAACATTCTCTCTTTGTTCCATTGTTAATTCAATACTGAGACAATCTTTTGTCAAATGTGGTCCTCCACACTGCTCACAACTAATTCGTATTGAGTGAATATCTTTAGTCATCTTTTCCATTCTCTCTCCACAACATCTATCTTTGCGGAAATGGAATCTAAGTCATGGCTAGAATCGGCTCTAGCTGCTTTAGATGATCTAACGATATCTTTTTCTTGGTGCCACTCATGTGAGTGGGAAGCAGTGTTATCAATAATTTTGTAAGCATCAGTTTCAGTTTTCTTCATAATGGAACCACCAGCTGCTATATCGATGTCTTTTCTTGTAGTGATGTCGCATCCTTGATAGAATATTTGTACTATTTGACAGGTGTCTAAACCATGTTGCGGACATCCTCTTAATAACTTTCCAAATCTTGTCCACGCCTCATATAGAGTTTCATTCGGCTTCTGTGTGAACGTAACAATTTCTCCTTGAAGTCTTACGGCTTTAGATGCCGGAAAGAATTGTTTAAGAAATTTTTCAACTAAAACGTCCCATGTATCAATCGCCCCTTCAGGTAACGATTCCAACCAATCTTTGGCTTCTCCCTTTAAAGTCCTTGGAAATAACATGAGATATATCTGTTCATCCTCAACTTCTCTTATTTTAAATAGAGTGCAGATCCTATTAAAGGTACGAAGATGTTCATTTGGATCTTCCTTCGGCGCACCACTAAATTGGCATTGATTAGTCACCATGTGTAGAATTTGTCCTTTGATTTCATAATCTGGCGCATTAATGTCTGGATGAGTAATTGCGTGACCTTGGCCAGTGCGTTTAGCTCTCATTCGGTCTTCCATACTTAAAGGTTCCAGAT
Organism: Rutidosis leptorrhynchoides; assembly: GCF_046630445.1. Classification (NCBI taxonomy): domain Eukaryota; kingdom Viridiplantae; phylum Streptophyta; class Magnoliopsida; order Asterales; family Asteraceae; genus Rutidosis; species Rutidosis leptorrhynchoides. The sequence goes on from NC_092343.1 coordinate 85,707,034, forward strand.
TCTCCATAATTGAATTTGTTGAATCGGAATCACTAGAGGATTCTGATTTAATGGTTCGTTCCTCAACAATCTCTGTTTGAATGATTGGTGGTTCCGGAGGAAAATTTAATGGTTCAGGATGTATGAATCGTCCCTGAATATTCTCCGGATTCTCAATTGTGAGGTCGAGTTCAAAAAATGGATTATCGGAAATTTGAATTGGAGTACTTGGTCGACTGGATGACGATTCTAAAGGAAAATCAACGGCGGTAATATTTGCTAGATGTCTTGATCTAGTTACAGGTGGTGAACGTACAAAAGGTGGTGAACGTCTTGCTCGGTGCATTCACTGAATATCCTATTAGTTTTTTAAAAAGGAAAGAAAAATTATATAAGTTATCTAATTAATAAACTTTTCTGATTTTGCCCACGTTTCGAATAGCCAAAAGATGCAGCAGAGGGGCAAGATTCGTTTGGTCTCAATATAATTGAGGACTGTTTGGCTCCAATAACCCGGTCCACGTACAAATCCAACTATTACTGCGAACCAGAAAATTTTGATGTCTATCAATTTAACCACTTAAAATAAATTTTCGTAATTTTAAGAAATTTAGATAAGAAGTAGAAAAAAAAAATCTATGTCCTAAAACTAGAATAGCGAGAAATAAGAAAGTAAAAGAGTGCGTCGAAAAAGAAAAAGAAAAGGGTTGAAAAATAAAAGGCGTCGGAAAATAAGAAATAAAAAGAAATGACTTATAGAACTTAAAAACACTCGACTAACCCAACCTTATTACTATCACTAACTTAAAATTATAATCGCAAATTGAGATTACTAATTGGAATGATAATTGATACATAGGTAAAAGGTGTCGAAAAATATTAAAGCTTACAAGTAAAACTATATCCCAAATGGCAATAACTTAAAAAGGTACTAAAACTTAAAAAGGCGTCGCAAAATTCTAAAGCACCTAAATCTTAGTCTAAAGAAAAAGCACTTAAGGGATTTTACGGCAAAGCCTAAAAATCTATAAATAAAAATAACTATGGCAAAAATTAAGTTTAAAACTAAAAACTAGCGAAAAACACAAATATTACGCTAAAACAATTAAAAGGGACAAAATATAAAAATATACTAAAAGTTGTAAAAAGTACAATTTTTATAAAAATATTATTTTTATATTATTTATTTTATAAAATTATTAATTTTATATTTTATTTAAACTAATTTAACTAAATAATACAAATAATAAAATAACTAAACTAATTAATATAATATAAATAACCTAATTAGGTTTAAAGTTAATAATAATAATAATTACCCCGTATTAATTGCGATTAGGGTTTCTGGTCACGTGTGTCAGGGCGGCTCCGCGAGTTGCGGTGCCCGAAGCTGGAAAACTCCGCGAGTCGCGGGGTTCGAAAATTCAGATTAGGTAGCTTCGTTTGACAGGTTTCAGTTTTTTTATTTATTTATATATATATTTTTTTATTTTTCTGTTTTTAATTTAATTAAAATATTTATATAATTTAAATAAAACTTATATTTTAAAAACTAGAATAGAAATAAAAATATGTTACAATTTGCACGGTGGAACGGTAGTGTAGTTTTTAGTAGTGTAAAATTTAATATTAATATCAGTCTTAAAAGCTGATTTTTAATCTTTAAGGAGATTATCCTTTCTGGGGATCTGATTCATTAGTCTTATCAAGCTAATTTGCACGGTGCCCCCCCATTGTACGAGATAAATCCTTCTCATGGCTAGGATAAATCTGACCACTTGGCGACCCTGTTTTATGCTGAGGTCCGTGGATTTCCTGCTGATTTTAGAGATGATTTTTTCTAGATTTTTCGTCAACCTACAGCTGGTCTGGACGACAACTTCCTGACCTAAATCAAGAAGCGCGTTTCTTTTTCGGAAGACTTTACTTCCTTTTAATGATGGAATTGATTCATCGTGTAGATCCATCTCTTCTTTTCTTTCATCGGGTAAAACAGTTTAGTTTAGTCCAAAGCAAAAGTATTTTCAGTTATTTGTTACAGAAATATGTGACATATGTTTAAAATATCTTGGTAAATTTTCCCACACTTGGCTTTTATTTTCCTTTTTATTGTCCTCTATTCCATTTTAAATGAATTTTAACATTTTGGTTTGTTTCTCAATTTATGTCCTTTCCGAGGTAACAATAATTTCGGTGTTAAAACCTAGTTTTATCGTTCATAAATATGTATAAACATGATTTTGAGTTCATTTAATTGAAAATTTTGAAAAATTTTACTAGAATTGGGTAGTCAGTATATAAGACTAGGGCTGTTCTTTATTATCAGAGAGCACTAGATTCTAATACAACTACTACTTTACTAGTATTTCTAATGGTAACCAGGCGGGAATACTTGATGTCAAAGCTAAGGGGTATAAAATACTATTAAATTTTACAAGGAAATACTATTAAATACGATATAATTTTACACAAGATATTTATTTATTTAGAGAATGGATATACTTAAACCTTGCTACAACACTTATAGGCAGTGTACCTAATTGTACAGTAGTGTAGTTTTTAGTAAGTCCGGTTCGTTCCACAGGGAAAATCTTTTAATCAAAGCTTAACGCTATATTAGTTTAAATTTATAAAAATACAAATATATATATAAGTAATATTATTATTATAAAGGGGGGTTTTTACCGTTTAATGACCGGTTTGTCGATTTTAAAACTTTAGTCGCAGTTAAAACCAAATGTAAAATATTAAATAAATAAAAGACTTAATTTAAAGCGTAAAGTAAATAACGATAATGAAATTGCGAATAATAAAAGTGCGATAAAATAAACTTGCGATAATTAAAAAGTACGATAATTAAAAGTGCAATTAAATACAATAACAATAAATAAAAATGCGATAATTAGAAGTGCAATTAAATATAAAATAAAGGAAATTAAATATGAAATAAAAGAATTATGCTTATTTAAACTTCCGTAATCATGATGTTTGACGTGTTGATTTTAGTTTTATGCCCATGGGTTAATTGTCCTTTGTCCTGGATTATTTAATATGTCCGTCTGGTTTTTGTCCATAACAGTCCATCAGTCATAAATATAAAGTGCGAGTGTCCTCGTCAAATTATCCTTATACCCGAAGTCAAATATTCCAACTAATTGGGGACTTAAACTGTAACAAGATTTTAATACTTTGTTTAATAATTACACCAGGATGTCGACTGAGTGTAACCCAAGGTTTTAATACTTTGTTAACAATTATGCCAAGTGTCCTTGTACATAATTTCACCCCTGTTTTAATAATTCTGGTGGCTATTAATCTATTCCCGTGTCCGGTTAAATGAACGATTATTCGTACATATAAATACCCCGCCCATCGTGTCCGATTGAGTGTATATGGTTATTTATAGGGACGTCCAATTGTAAATCTTTATATTAAAATTAACAAACTATCATTTAGTTAAACAAATATAAAGCCCATTAATAGCCCATAGTCTAATTTCCACAAGTGTCGTTTTTTTGTCCAAACCTCAATTATGGTACAAAGCCCAATTACCCAATTTTAATAATTAGCCCAACATCATGATTACTTCGGATTAAATAAGCATAATAATAACTTAGCTACGAGATATTAAATTAAAAAAGTTGAACATAACTTACAATGATTAAAAATAGCGTAGCGTTACACGGACAGAATTTCGACTTACACCCTTACAACATTCGCTAACATACCGATAATGCTAAAAACAAACATATATTTCATAGCATTATTCCTCAAGAAAGACAAGCTTTTAGTTGCAATTGTTCTATTTACAAGTGATATTCGTTTAAATAATAAAAGGTGAAGACAAAAGATAGATTCGACGAATTGAAGACGCAAACGACCAAAAAGCTCAAAAGTACAAAATACAATCAATGAGGTTCCAATTATTGATAAGAAACGTCTCAAAATTACAAGAGTACAAGATTCAAAACGCAAAGTACAAGATATTAAATTATTCGCAAGGACGTTCGAAAATCCGGAACCGAGACCAGAGTCAACTCTCAACGCTCGACGCAACGGACTAAAAATTACAAGTCAACTATGCACATAAATATAATATAATATTTAAATAATTACTAAAATTATTTATATATTATATTTATTTATATAATCGTCGGCAAACAAAGAGCCAAAGTTGAGTGAGCTGTAAAATGGAACTCCGCGACTTGCGGAGTTCGAAGACCAAATGGGTCGCGACTCGCGGAGCCCCCAATTTTGAAACAGCCAATAAAAGCAACGCAGTTCGACGAGTAAAAATATCCATTAATCTATCTCTCTCTCTCAATATATACGTAATATATATATATATATATATATATATATATATATATATATATATATATATATATATATATATATATATATATATATATATATATATATTTTAATTTTAATTTTAAATCCTAATAATAAAGGTATGTTAGCGAATGTTGTAAGAGTGTAAGTCGAAATTCTGTCAGTGTAACGCTACGCTATTTTTAATCATTGTAAGTTATGTTCAACCTTTTTAATTTAATGTCTCGTAGCTAAGTTATTATTATGCTTATTTAATCCGAAGTAATCATGATGTTGGGCTAATTATTAAAATTGGGTAATTGGGCTTTGTACCATAATTGGGGTTTGGACAAAAAAACGACACTTGTGGAAATTAGACTATGGGCTATTAATGGGCTTTATATTTGTTTAACTAAATGATAGTTTGTTAATTTTAATATAAAGATTTACAATTGGACGTCCCTATAAATAACCATATACACTCAATCGGACACGATGGGCGGGGTATTTATATGTACGAATAATCGTTCATTTAACCGGACACGGAATGGATTAATAGCCACTAGAATTATTAAAACATGGGTGAAATTATGTACAAGGACACTTGGCATAATTGTTAACAAAGTATTAAAACCTTGGGTTACACTCAGTCGACATCCTGGTGTAATTATTAAACAAAGTATTAAAATCTTGTTACAGTTTAAGTCCCCAATTAGTTGGAATATTTGACTTCGGGTATAAGGATAATTTGACGAGGACACTCGCACTTTATATTTATGACTGATGGACTGTTATGGACAAAAACCAGACGGACATATTAAATAATCCAGGACAAAGGACAATTAACCCATGGGCATAAAACTAAAATCAACACATCAAACATCATGATTACGGAAGTTTAAATAAGCATAATTCTTTTATTTCATATTTAATTTCCTTTATTTTATATTTAATTGCACTTCTAATTATCACATTTTTATTTATTGTTATTGTATTTAATTGCACTTTTAATTATCGTACTTTTTAATTATCGCAAGTTTATTTTATCGCACTTTTATTATTCGCAATTTCATTATCGTTATTTACTTTACGCTTTAAATTAAGTCTTTTATTTATTTAATATTTTACATTTGGTTTTAACTGCGACTAAAGTTTTAAAATCGACAAACCGGTCATTAAACGGTAAAAACCCCCCTTTATAATAATAATATTACTTATATATATATTTGTATTTTTATAAATTTAAACTAATATAGCGTTAAGCTTTGATTAAAAGATTTTCTCTGTGGAACGAACCGGACTTACTAAAAACTACACTACTGTACGATTAGGTACACTGCCTATAAGTGTTGTAGCAAGGTTTAAGTATATCCATTCTCTAAATAAATAAATATCTTGAGTAAAATTGTATCGTATTTAATAGTATTTCCTTGTAAAATTTAATAGTATTTTATACCCCTTAGCTTTGACATCAACCACATAACCAAATCCCCATACGCCTAAAAGTAACATCAGCCTTAGTATAAACACCCAAATAAGAAGTAAGAGAATGTCGCGTGATATCCCGCGCATCGATACCACAATGACTATCACTAAGATGCTTGATAAGAGAACTTCTAACTAGCCCATTTTCACTCCCATTTTGACAGCCACTAAGACCCACAAAGGGACAATGAAACTTCACAGTGGCATTCGACATAGCTTCACACAACCTTTAGATGAAAAAGAAGTGCATAGCAAAAATGACAGATGCAAAATCCCCATGCACTGTAAGATAATTATAATCATGAAGCCAAAATAAAACTCACAGGGGAATTTTAACAAACACCTGGTGGGCACCCCTTATTATTATTAAAAAAAAAATTCATACTACAAATCTCCATGTGTGTAAAACCCGAGCACCACAGCAACTAATCGAAACCAAAATGAGTTCCCTTTTCTTCAACAACTTGCAATATTCTACAATTAATCACCATAATCATCATCGCCTTAATGTAAACCCCCAATTTGCTAATCATAACTGCCGGATTCATTCTCGTAGAACAACTACAACCACAACAGAGGTGCGTTCGCAGCTAACAGATAAAACCACCATTTCTGCTTGGCCCGTTCCGTTTGCTTTTGATCTGATAATAAATCTTTGACTTCATGTGATGTAAAGGCCAACTACATAAAATTTTGGTAAATAATGAAGGAGACATGGAACTAGATACCAGCTAAAAAGTAACATGGGTTCGCCTCTTTTTCTCCTTCCTTCATGCTAAATTCTATCCTTGGATCACCATGTGGACTTAATCACTTACGCGTTCATCTCCTACAGTTGCATAACCCGCCTTCGACTGTTGTCCAGAAAGAAACCCGGTCTAATCCGAGAGCATGGACGGTAAAAACCTCCTCTCCACTGCCTCCGCAACGCGATGTGCGAAAGACACTCTTGGGTGGAATTCAAGAGTAAAGGGACAACCTTGTGTGCAATGTTGCATCTCACGGAGTCGAACTCCTCACCTCTTGTTAAGAGAGGCAGACTAACATCACATGAGCTACATCACAAATGTTGACATATTCATATTATTTTTTTTAGAATAAAAAAGACACACATGTGTTATATTGCCATATTATGTATGGGGTAATGCTAGAACCATTCATCAATTTCAATTTTTACATTAAAAGGTGGACATAATGATTATTTGACTAATGATAATTCAATTTTGTTTCTCTCTTTAATTTAATTTCTCTTTTACTAGTGACCTTTTTTTTTTTTTGTATATATTTGTGTAAAATATGTGTAGTTCAAATATTGATATTGATATTGATATTGATATTGATATGTATATTCAATTGGAAGATTGAATGAACAGTAAACACAATTCAATCTCTGCCAAATTAAGGCCCAACTCTATGTAAAGATCGAGAATAAAACAAATATCAAGTATAGTTTAATGATAAATTTTCTCCTTCGCTGCCCGCTCAAAAACTACTCAAAATAAAGCCATCAAGTAAAAAAAATATAAAACTAATAAGGTACTCCATAAATATATAATATAATATGATAATGATTTTTATTTTATATTAAAATTATATTATTAGTTTTAATATATATATATATATATATATATATATATATATATATATATATATATATATATATATATATATATAGTATTAATATTAATACTAATATTAATTTATAACCTTAATTAATTAATATCATAAGAGGTGGCTACCGAGTAGCGATTCTGTTTTCCCACTAAAGTAGAAAAGGAGAGTAGACGTTCGAATCCACAAAGCATAAAAAAAAGAAAAAAAAATTCATTCCTCGTCCCTGAACTTTACATAAAATTTGACTCTATGTCTTTTTTTCTTTTTTTTGTGCATTTCTCGTCCCTAATGTATCAAAAATCTACATCCCTCGTCCTCCCGTCTACTTTAAGTCAAAACGTTACCTCTAATCATGTGCATATCATGTGGGGGTATTTTAGTCACTTTGTCTTATCCCTTCTCTTTTTTACTTCTCTTTTGACTTGCCCTAATTCATTCTGCAAAATCCTAATTTTGTCATCTCCATATAATCCACCAATATCTATCATTATCGTCAGATTCAAAATCGAAATTAAATCATCAAAACCAATCCAAATAAGAAAGCCAAATTCACAAGCTTCGTTAGCCAACACCATTCAAATATGAATATATACAAATCCATAAACATATACAAATATTCACGCAACCATTTGTATTTGAAGAAAACCCTAAAATCAGACTCAACATCAAGCAACGGTGGTGTTCCTTCACCCATTACAAACAACGAGAGCATCAATTAATTAATGCATAAGCATATTCAATTCAAAAGTAAAGATACCTGGTATATATGCAATTCGGGGCTCCGAATAATGCCCATTACAAACAACGACAGCATCAAAAGCTTCATTAACAATCCCACTTGTATTTCTGGATTTAACTTCCCACTTTCCATTTTCAATTAGCCAAACCCGACTCACCTCCGTTTCAAACCGAATCAACTCACCAAGCCCAAGAGGATAACGGATCGGGTCAGGTCCAGGCCAAGAGGATCGGATTCGGTACAGCTGGTATATATCCAAGTGCCTCCGACTTCGGATTCTTTTTCGAAAACGACGACGGAGTGGCCCTCTCGACGGAGGTGGCTGGTTGCGGCGAGTCAGGCTGTTCCGGCGCCGATTACGGCGACTTTGCAGGCGGTGATGGGAGACATGGTATGGAAGGATAGTAGAGAGTTTTTTTGGAATATTTGGATTGAATTGAACGAATGTTTGGTGCAATAAGAATGGGGGATGATTCTAACACACCATTTTTTGATCCTCACACACCTATTTTAACCTTTTACTCTTCTAATAATACTCCATTTCTTTAAATTGGTGTGTGAAGATCAAAAAAGTGTGTGTGAGAATCATCCCCCAATAAGAATGTTGTTAGGTTGTATACTGGGCATCAATAAGGTTGTATAAAACTATAGCTTTTAATTTGGGAATGACTAGGGTGAAAAGATAAGTTTAATAATAAAGAAAAGAAATAAAATAAAAAGACAAAAGTACCCTCACATGTTTTGTACATGACTGAACAAATGGCTGAAATAGTCAGAATCTAGACGGGAGGATGGGGATGTAGATTTTTGATACATTAGGGACAAGGAATGCAAAAAAAAAAAAAAAAGGCATGGAATCAAATTTGATGTAAAGTTCAGGGACGAGGAATGAAATTTTGTCTAAAAAAAACCCCTTATGACCGTAGAGATCCTCTATGCACGACTCCGGGAAACTTGCAAAGTAAGTTGTCGTCTCGAAATTAGTGTGCTCGTAAAGCGAGTTGAAAACTCGAGCTCGAAAAAAAAAAGTTGTTTATACGGTACAAATTTATAATGCAGAAAGATGAGTGAATTAATAAAAATTATGAATATGGATGGATTTATCATTGCACTATATTACAAAGACATCTATAATCAATGTTGACAGATTTTTAAAACTATGTACAATACAAACATATATTATACCTATATATCTAAAATGGATAGCCAAAGTGAATAGCAAACCTCTCAAGCTTCATAGTCAAAGTGAATAGCAAACCTCTCAAGCTTCATAAACTACCCTCAATCTTTTACTCACTTACATTTTAGCCCCAAAATATATAATCGTTAGCTTTGTGGCTTTTATGTATTTACCACATACTTTTAACATTTTAAACATTAAACTTTCTATTCACTATAAATCGACCACATACTTTATATACTACCTAATAGACAAAGTTTCACAAACTACCCCCAATCTTTTACTATGGATAGCCAAAGTGAATAGTAAACCTCTCAAGCTTCATAAACTACCCTCAATCTTTTACTTACTTACATTTTAGCCCCAAAATATATAATCCTTAGCTTTGTGGCTTTTATGTATTTACCACATACTTTTAACATTTTAAACATTAAACTTTCTATTCACTATAAATCGACCACATACTTTATATACTACCTAATAGACAAAGTTTCACAAACTACCTCCAATCTTTTACTTACATTTTAGCCCCAAAATATATAATCGTTAACTTTATGGTTTTTATATACTTACCACATACTTTTAACATTTTATACTTTAACCATTAAACTTCTCATTCATTATAAATCGACCACATACTTTATATACTACTTAATAGACAAAAACGATTAATAGTCACCAGGGGCGCTTTCGTCTTTTCACTTTTTTTCCCCTTTTCCACCTTTTTTTTTTAAAAAGGCCCCATAGTTTGTTCAAATATTAAAATCGACCCCCCCAAATAGGGGGTATAGTGTCAAATACTTATTTTCATAAAAAATTTAAATAAACTCCACTCAAATATTCAACGGGCCATATCTTCTCGCTCGCAACGAGTTAAATTTTTCTGACACCATCGTTAAACTCGAAATAATTTTAGGAGCACATTGTCACTAACTATACGCAATACAAATGCTTTTTAAAAAAACGCTAAATATTTGAGGTACTTTTCATACACGTCGATTTTGCGTTAAATTTTTAAAAGTCGACAATTCCATAGTGAAACGCGGAGATGTGCATATATTGTTAATTTAAAATAACATTTAAATCTTTCACGGATTATACCTTTTATTTCGACTCGAGTTGCGCTTCAACGATATCATCGTTAGCCACGAAATAATTTTACAAACTAAACGCAATATAATACATTGAAAACCGAACCCCGGCGCGAAGCGAGGGTTCGAACACTAGTTAAGAAACTAATCACAAGAAAGCCCCCCATCTCCTACTTATATTCTCCCTTTGACCAGTCAGCCCTCCTCCAACAAACCACACAACAACACCAATAGCCACCACACTCACTACAGGAGCCGCCACAAACCACCATTTTCCGTCGCCACTCACATCATTACTATTCCCTTCAAAAGATGCACACTCTTTCTCACAATCTTTATCCGTCGGGAGCTCGTAACGACATAATGGACAAGTGTTTCGCGCATTTAACCACCGAACGATACACGAAGGATGATAAACATGACTACAAGGAAGCCGATTCATTACACCACCAACGCACACATCATCCTTACAAATCACACATACGAATTCCTCGTTTACAACCACCCGTTCAATATTCTTCACAAACGATGTACCTGCAGGAGCACCTGATGTTTCTTGGTCCTCAAAAGGACTAAAAAGCTGACTAATTTCACTGTTTATCATACTTTCATTAGAAAGAATCTCGTTTAACCAATCGATTGGCAGATTTCGTCCATTCGTTGCTAACGATCTACGTAGTTGAATTCTACCAACCAAACTTTCAACTGCGCTTACATCACCTTCAACTTCATCAAATTCATCGTTATCTGTTTCACTGTCGACATAACTTCGAGCGTTTGGATGTGAAGAGACGTGATTACTGAGAACAGAACCGTCAGAATCACTGTCGAAAGGATCATATGAAAAACTATCACCGTGTCCAATATAACCATCAGTTTCTGTATCGGATAAAACATGCGTCCACGGTCTGAGTTGATATTGGGTGCTATCATCTTCAAGAAACAAAAGCTTACATTCTCGACATACGTTGATAGCTTCAACGTCTCGAATGGTCTCGATTGCAGACGGAAGAATTTCATAACATAGGCAACACCGCCCGTGCAGATGGGAAGGTCCTGCAGCTAATTCACCATCCATGTCTATAATTAGGGCTGCAAGGATATAAATATAATCAAATGGCTGCATCATGTGATGAAATGATGATATAAAAAGATCCAAATAAAGCATAACAAAAGTTAAAACACATCGAGAATAGATTTTGGACGAAATTACATCAACATTCGATAGGTACAAATTATGCCAAATACCTTTTTGTTATTATAAATTTGTATTTGGGAAGTATAGATTGTGACGGTTAAAAACAATAGAAGTAACTCACTTTCAGTACGAATGGCCTGAAGATCTGTATGCTGAATATTGAAGACTGTTTGTTTTTATGTCTGCAAAATAACTTAATCATGTCTGCAGCAGTTAGAAGCACATAAGACTTTATTTTATCTTATGTCTTCAGAAAAAACAAACAGTCGTAAAAACATCCACGGACGCGCAGAAATAAAACATAATAAGTTCTGCAGAGCAGACTGAAACACAAACGACACCACTGTACACACTTTCAATACATTATATGCATTTTAATTGACATATTATTACGCTTTGATTTTTAGGTTTTACAATATTATTAACCAATATAACTGTTATCATCTGTTATCATCAAAGACTAAGGTCAATATAATACTCAGAATAATACCAGCAGCAAGTCAATTATACAAATACAAAATTCAAATAATATAACAAAACCTCAAATTCCGTATACAATTTATAGGAATTCAAAATTACATACCTATTAACAGGGATCAAGTATTTGCAAAATACTTACTTGTAAGTTGTAACAACCGATTTCCTACAGCAGATCCTCACCTGAATTGAAAGAATTATTACAATGATTAATCAATTGGTGAACAAAAATGAAGTTTATAATACTCAAATGATAAGAAATTGGAAGATGAATACAAAAATTAAGGAAGACAATTTACCTGGGATTAATGAAATTGATTGAACTAATTTACGGTTGCAAAACTAAAGAAATGTGATTTGAGAAGTGACAAAGCAAAGGAGAAATTTATTATTTTTTTCCAAACTTGGCAAAACGAAATTGATTTGTTTGGTCTATATGTTAATTTGCGTAGACCTTTGAAAGTTATTTTATCTTATGTTTGTCATTTACCTTCATTTGTTTTCTTTTAAGGAGAATATTCAAATTAAACCAACTTGTAAATTGAGATTCAACGGATCAATCAAATTGTGACACGTGACGCGATAATCACATGTGATTGAAAAAAAAAATTAAAAAAATTATTTTTTTCAAAAAAAAAAATTTGTTCGAATTTTTTTTTTCAAATTTTTTTTTCCAATCACATGTGATTGTAATACCCAATCACATGTGATTGTAAAACCCAATCACATGTGATTCTGCATGTCAAATCCAATCACATGTGAATAAATTTTTATTTTTAGTAAAATGATGAATTTCAATAAATTTGTGCTAAAACCTTTAAACACCAAGTTTTTTTTTATCAAAACTTGATCAAAGCAACGAATTAAAGTCTGAAATTTTAAAGATATGATCATGAAATGCTAACAAACTTGATCAAATCACCGAACTAAAGTTTGTTTTTGGTTGATTTTTTTTATTTTTTTTTTAATTTGAATTTTTTTTCAATGACATGTGATTGAATTTGAAATGCAGAATCACATGTGATTGTGTTTTACAATCACATGTGATTGGATTTGAAATGCTAAATTTTAAAAAAAAAATAATTTTTTTTTTAATTTAAAAAAAAAAAAAATTTTTTTTAATTTTAAAAAAAAAATTTGAATTTTTTTTTTCAATCACATGTGATTGTCGCGCCACATGTCACGCTCTGATTGGTCCGTTGAATTTCAAACAAATTATTGGATTCAAACTATTACAACTCTATCTAATGGATATATATTGTGCAAATTTTATTTTATTTTTTTTAAAGATGAAAGTTATATAAAACGTGAAAATATTTTCAAAAGAAAACATTTTCAACAAAAAGATACAAGAGAGAATCTGATGAAACCCGAACCTAATAAGCGGCGGAAACGAACTAACTATCTATACCGACCTCCATTTATTAAACCAAAACAAACCACGGAAAAGAATAACATAATGGGCCAAACAAAGAAAACGACCCCTACAAAGAGGGAAACAAAACATTTGCGTCTACTACAAAACCTTACATCACGCAACTAAACCAAACTAACCCCAAGGATCAACTTTAATCGACTTACCATTTAAAATTTCACGTCGAATATCTTTACCGGAACGATTTTCGATCTTGTAGGAAAGAACATTTGATGAACCCTCGCCAATTAAATGCTCAAAGAAGGTGGGATAACACTAGGGGGCCAAATTGGAGATTAGTCAGAAAATCGGTCAAAACTCAACAAAAACTCGGGATTACTCGAAGAATCGATAAAATTTTGTCAAAACTCGGTTAATACTCGAAAATCGACTAAAGTCAAACTTCGTCAAGATACGAGTACTCTCAGTTCATTGCACTCCCAAAGCACACATCTTTACAAGTTTTTGCTTCTTTGTACGAGACTAGATAAAGCCAAAAAGAAAGAAAAAAAATTAAAGTGAACCGAAAGTTTAATATACTGTAAGTAACTAGAGGGGGGGTGAATAGTTACTTAATACGTTTTTAACAATTTTTCGATTGATCACCAAATTCGATTTTACTTTGATCAACCAACTCAACTCAAACTTGATGTGTGTAGTGTATATGTTCAAAATGATAAATGAAGTAATGTAAAGAACATAGACACAAGGATTTATAATGGTTCGGGTGGATGTTAACTAATCCACCTTAATCCACTCCCCGATTACACTAATCGGGATTTGTTGCTTCACTAAGCACTTTTCTCCAAACTCGGTGGAGATCCGATTTACAAGTCTTCAATCTTCTTTAGTAGACAATAAACCTAATCTTTCTATCCCTTTGAAAGATCAACTCTAACCTAGATCAACTTGTCTTCACCTTGGACAAGTACTAATTTCCAAATGAGATTAATCAACTTCCTAAGTCCCTTTAAGGAAGTAGATCACTAAGCTAGCCTATGCTTCCACTAATTGAAGTTACAAGACTCATACACTCTGCAATGATGATCCTAACACAATACTAGGACATACATTACATTAAGTAAACTCACAAGATAAATGATTTTAATTAGTAAGTTTACAACAACCCAATTCTATATCTATAAGATCATAGAATCTTCTCTTGCTTGATCACATTTGAGTAGTAATTGATGCACTTGTGATCAATGGAGATAAGCCTTTTAAATGTGCAAGAGGGTCAGCTTCAAATGCTCTTAAATGTTTGCCTTTTATAGTGGGATTCAAAAAATAGCTGTTGACACACGGTTGTCTGCACGGTCGACCGTGGTGCGACCGTGCGTGCTCCAGTCCAAAATTGGTATCTGTTGTATAGCCGTTTGACTCAGATTTGAACACCACATTTTGACACCTTTACTTCTTTTAGCACCTGCAAAAGAAACCAAACATCCTATACAAGTACTATATGCATTAAGTGTGTAAGATTTGGTCTTATTGCATGAAAGTGACTAATCATTCCAAAAGTGGCAAACCCAACATTCTTGGAGAAGTGTCATGATTGATATTTAGGGAAATTTCAGATTGGTCAAGACTTAGTTAGTCACTTTAATGCTCTTGGTTTAATTCTAAAGGCTAGTCACTATATCATTAACTCCCTAGTTCCAATTAATCACAAGTCATGTTTCATTTGAGTTTAGTTAGAGATTAATTGAATAATGTCTCTATAAGATAATCATGAAGTGTATAGAGACCTTAAGGTTAAGTTATTCTTGATCAAGCAATCATACTTAGTTACTTAGACTAGACCAAATAGACAATTGACTATAGTTTCATTGTGAACCATTTTACACTTAATCTATTGGAGTAGGTTAGTTACTTGAATCCTAACTAATGAGCACATGGCAAACATATTAATTAAGTTGACAAGTTTATGAGTATTAAGCATATTAGCAAGTAGCAAGTAATACTCACATAGCAAGAGATAGTTATTCTAAGATCAATCATGTAGATACTTGTACAACTTATAATTCAAGTATTTAAAAAGTATAATGTGCAATATAACACATTACATGATTAATGTGTAAGCACACATTAATGTCCAACACATGCACAAGGGAAGAACAATCTCTAGTTGGGACTTGGTGACCATCCTAAATGTATCTAAGTGTGTTTTAGGATTACAAGTCATTTCTAGTTTAACCTTGAGATCATTCTTCTTCATTTAGCCTTAATTAATCACTAAGTCATTTCTAATAGCAATCATTGTTCTAGTGACATTGGCTTAAATGTGTTGGCACTTGATGATCGTACTAAATATATCTAGATAAGAATTAAGATCACAAGTTGTTGATTAACACTTATGTGTTATGCCTAATCTTGGTTAATTTGTCATTAAGATGTCATTAGGAGTAATTAATCACAATTAGTGTTTTTATGACCAAAACTCAATTGAGTATGGAGAGGGCATCTATTCTAAGCATGTTTAGAAAGGTTTCATGAATTATAGATGTCGGGAACTAGTCAAACTTTATTTGGTCAAAATCGGAGACAGAAGAAACTGCGGTCGCACTGCGGTTGACCGTGGTGGCGACCGTGCAACTTGTTTTCAGAAAACTACGTTGCAATTCAGTTTGGGGTTTCATGGTTGACTATACGGTCGACCGTACCTCGACCGTGTGTTTGCCTGAATTTTAAATTTCATTCTTTAACCTATGTTTGACTTGGTCGTTTGCAAGATAAAGTATGGATTAGTGACCTTGCGTGTTTAATATTAAGATGTCAGTCATCACTTATGCGTATGTGTGTGTGTCATCATCAAAACATATTCTTTGATTAATCATACTTAAGTTTATCGTTTAGTGTATTAACCCACATTCAACCAACATTCTTCCCCTTTTTGATGATGACAAACATACAAGTGATGAGGGACATTTTGCTATAAATACTCAAGTGTTAACAATCACTTGTATCCATCTTTCTCCCCCTTTTGTTGAAGCAAAAAGGTTAGCTCCCCCTAGAACTAAGCTCGCCCTTAGAACAAAACTCCCCCTTAAATTGTGCACGTTGAAAAAACATATATATTAAAACACAACAAGCACACATTTTATTCAAAGCAAACATGAAACATAGTAACGCATATATGAAAATATGCATGGAAGACACATAAATTGGATGAATAGGTAGGCATTCTTCAAATTGCCTTAGCCTATTTCTTGAGGTGAATGTAGTGATGAGTGTCTCTTATAATTCCTTCTAGCTTGTTTAGATGTCATCCTATTTTTAGAACATTTTCGTGAATGACACTGATTTGTCCTGTGGTCGCAAGAAGGTTAAAGTTTGGAGGGTTATCAAGAGAAGGTTCAACAAATGGTCTGGTTGAAGCTTTGCATATTGGGTATGAAGATACTTGAATGGAATGATGAAATGGAGATGTCATTCCAACATATGCGAAAAGCTTGGTTAGATGGAGACCATACGGAAGTGATATGTGGGAATGTTGACTTGCATGTTGCATTCTTGATGCCATGAATTGTGCAACATTTACTTTTGTGGAGTTCAGAAGACACCACATGAAGGTGACTTCATTTGCATCCAGTCGATCCAGTAGTTCCCCCTTTCTGTAAACATTTGCAGTGATGATCTGTTGCCAAAGATCATACGTTGATGCAAGATGTTGACAAAGGAATCCATCCTTTTTGATGAATTCGGGTCTAAGAATTCCATTACACATAATGTCTAGTGCATTGTCTTTCTTTACCCATTTAGGAAATTCATTGATGTGAAGAGGATAGAGTGATCCTCTTAGATTGAGAAAGACATCCCACTTGATGTTTGTGAAGCTTTCAAGAGAGTAGGTAGTAAGATGGTGTGTAAGAACTTCTCTTCCTTCAATAATGGACCTCATTGTGAAGAATCTTTGCTTTGCAAAGAAATCTTTGGAGTTGTTGGTGGGTGTGTGAATTTGTTAAAGGTATTTGCTTTAATAGACAAATGATGAATGATGTCTAGCAAACTTTAATGGGGTAGGTAGCTAAATTGTGAGCACTTTATCAGAGAAATCAATTTGTCTTTTAGCAATCTATTGATCATTGAATTTGTGTAAGAGTGCTAGGACAAATTAATTCTGTCAGGTGTTCTGCGATCGAACCACGGTCGACCGTGGAAGCAGCCATACAGTGACAGATTTTATATTTTTGCAAGCAAAATCAAATTAAGCCCACAATAGGCATCACATAAGCAAAATCAACTTAAGCACAAAATAAACATCACGTTACTAGTTATTTTACACATAATTGTTTTAGTGCCAACAGTTAAGTACTTCACACATTACACAACTAAAGATTATTATCCCAAATACGCAAGTTATGACCTATTATAAGAAATTGTTTTGACAAATCTCTTCAACGCTTTCTTGAACCTAGAGTGATTTTCACTAATCTCTTCCTCACGCTTCAGAATCCTGTCGATCTTGGTTTCAAAATTTGAATTAACAAATTCTTGATGTTCCCGTAAGTTCGCTTCCTCATCTTCTATCTCTTCTTCATCCGATTCTTCCTCTGGTTGATAATTCTCAATCTCTTCGAGATCCTCTTGAAGACTTGATCTTCTTCCACGAGAGGATTCTCCCAAGCGAACACTTCGGATGATGGTTGACTTATCCAATGGCTTGAATGAATGTTGTTGAACAATAGTGTGAGTCACTTTAAGATAGGTGAACAAACTGTTCAGATGCATTCCATACGGAAGAGATCTAGTTGATTCAGTCATTAGATTGCTCATTTGGGATGCTATCAGAAACGCCACATTAACCTTCATATCTAATTCAATTGCCCACATGATAAAAATCTGGGTGACATGAATGTTAGCATGGTTTCCCAGCCTACAGTAGATGTTGTGGTCAATGATTTTATTCAAGATATCCAAATCTAATCGGAGATCCTTTCCGGTCAGTCCCTTGGATAGGATTTCTGAGTGATTGGCATTAGGATTGCAAAGTAAGGTTAGCACTTCGGTAGCTTGAATAAACCCAGGAAGATGTTCTAGTTTGTGTCGTCTGCTGTAGAACTCAATTCCTTCAGTGGGAACGCCCAGAATTTCACCAAACGTGCTGAGAGGATATTCCCACCACTTTTTGTTAAGATGAAATCTTATCATCTTAGTTTCTCTGTTGAAGCTAATGTTGGCATAGAACTCTCTTATCAACTCGGGATATATAGGCCCATTGATTAGAACGAATGAACCTAAATCCTTCTGAAACAGCTTGTCAATTACTTCGGGGAATGCTTCAAGACTTATGATTCTTCCTTCTGCTATTGCTCTAGTTTTGAGCCATTTCTTGTTATATGTTGTGCGTTGTCTTGCATCAGTTGGAGGATTATATCTATTCTCTCCTCCTCTAGATTGAGCATCTCGGGTCCTTGCCATTTTCTACACAATGATACTTCAAATTAATTCAAGGTGTATAATTCAATTGTAGGCAACACGTTTTGCAAACTTTTAATCATCATCAATACTTAGATGTTTTGATGTTAATGTTCTTCACATTTTCACTCTTCATTAGTGTTAATGAGTTTGCAACTAGATTAAGATTTTCACAAGGTTCATATGTGTTCTAGACTTTTGAAATCATCATCAACACATGTTTTGACATTCAACATTATTACACTCAATTAGCAACAATGTCATTCATATCATATGAACAATGCTTCTATGAAAATCTAACCTAGATGTATAATGAACCCTAGAATCATTCAATGTTAAATCAATGCATAGATATACGATAATCATTACTACAATTGTTTCTAAATTGTTCTTTAAGAACAATTTGAATTGTTTGCATCAATTTGGGTTTTGATTCATTCTAGTTAGGGTTTATTCTTAACCCTAATTCATCATACAAATACAATTGAATGTTAGGAAAGCAAGGATTAATCATACCGAAAGTGTGAATTGAATTTGAAGGAATACGCGTTTTTCTTCGTGCGGTCGATCTCTTCAGCCGTGTGTAGGTGTGTGTGTTTTGAAGTGGGTTGAAAAGAAATAAGAGTGAGGGTTTAGTTTAAATTAAAACTGAATCAGACCATGCACGGTCGAAGCACGGTCGACCGTGGTGTTAGCCGTGCCGAAATTTTTCCACGAACAGGACAGGAGTCTGCGGTCGAGTACACGGTCAGCCATGGTGCTACCGTGGATCTTTCTGATCACTCGTTTCTTCACTTCTTCTTTCTTCGAACGCGTTTTGACGATTCTTAGGTTCTATAGAATACTTGAGGACAAGTTTTCTTTTCCTAACATTGAATGATTACATCCTCCCGATGTATTAGTCATCAATGACACGTAATATATATATATATATATATATATATATATATATATATATATATATATATATATATATATATATATATATATATATATGTTCAATCACATAGTATACACAAAACGCATCAACCTAGTATTTAGCATGTAATACATGTTTTCACATAAACACACAATCTTAAGGCAAGTAAGCTTCCTACACTTAATCTTTTAAAATCATTTTTCAAGAACAATTTGCATTTGTAAGAAAAACCTTTCTTTTATACAAAGTCTTTTGAGAAGGTTATTCTCATTAAAATTTTGATCATTGATTTTGATTGATTTTAAGATTACCTAATCCTTGACTTATCCCTACCATGGAATTGCTAGCTTGGTCCATTTTTCCCATGTTTTCAATTTTTTTAATAATAGATAATGGACTTTGATTACAAGATTTGTGTTTGCTAGAGTCGTGACATACATTCATTTCATGTTTACCTCTTGAAGAATCACAAATAGTTATCCTTTCAAGTTTTCTTTTCAAAGTGTTATTTTTGTCAATTAGAACTTTGTTAAGTTGTGTAACTTTGTGTAATTCTTTCTCCAAAAGTTTTACTTTGTCACGACTACTATCATACACAAATTTAATAGTCTTGTAATCATCTAACAATTCTTCATAATTAGAAGGATAGAGTACATGTACCTTATTGCAATCCATGCTTGAGACATCATCTTCTTTGAATGGAGATTCAACCTCTTCTTCACTTTGACCATCTTGATCCATGTCATTCCAAGAACTCATGAGGAAAAAGTCTTCATTTTCATTCAACCCTTTTGCTCAAAAAACACCAACCCTTTCCGAACCCTTCTCTATTCCTTTACCCTTTAAACTCTTAGAGTTTAAATCTTCTTGAGAACATAGTGAGTCCCAATATTCTTTTGCACTTTCACATGATATTATCTTTAATCTTTCTTCACTAGGAAGAATTCCATGAAGTAGTAAAATTGCATCAAATTGTTCCAAAACAACATTGTTTTGAAATGTTGACTTCACTAGTCTTGAACTAGCTTGTGGTACAAAGTCTCCTACTTTGATTATTCTCCACAAGTAGTAATCCTTAGATTTGAGATAAGACTCAAATCTTAATTTCCACACATCAATATTCATCTTATCAAAGATTGGTGCTTCTTTCACCAATTCTTCCAAATATCCCATCGTTTGAGTTGATCCGAGAATCGTTGACTCAAGTTTTTGCACAAAATGAATTTTGACGCTTTCGCGATCATTTGTAGTGCAATGATTTGAGCAACCGCTCTGATACCAATTATAAGTAACTAGAGGGGGGTGAATTGTGATGACCCGGAGATTTCCGATCAAATTTAAACTTTAATCTTTATATGTTTCCGACACGATAAGCAAAAATCTGTAATGATAAGTCTCGAAAGTTTTGAAATCTATATTCATGTAATCAATTACCCTTTGGCCATGCTCGACGATTCATGAACATTTATGTGTATATGAATATTATCTATAAATAAATTATAATAATAATTTTATTGGTTTAAAAATATAATTTGTATTTAAAATATATATATATATATATATATATATATATATATATATATATATATATATATATATATATATATATATATATATATATATATATATATATATATATATATATATATATATATATATATATATAAAGTATATTGAGTGTATATATATTTGGTCTCGGATTCATTTAGTAAACGATTGCAACACTCGATGATTATGTAAACAAATCAAAAATATAGTTATTATACTAATATTAATTTGGTATACTTATTATTAATCTTAATATCAGTATTATTAGTATAACTATATATAATGTATATAGATATGAAAGGTTATACATTTAAATTGTTACTAAAAATTATTGTTATCATCATTAATATCATTATTAATATACTTAGTAATAAAATTATGAATTAGTCATTATCATAATTATTATCATTAATTTCAAAATTTCTATTACCAGTATTATTAAAGATCATTATAGTTATCAATTATTAGTGCTTTATGCATTTCTTCATCTAGTATCTATTTTATATATATCCATATACATATAGCATATAGATTACAGATATAACCAACCATACACTATCCTCTTAAGTCTTACATCACCATAAACATCTTAACCCACTTCTTTTATTTTTTTGATCGACAGTCACCTCTAGCAACCACTACAACACCACGGTCACCCATAACCGCTATCTCTGATGAACTACCACCATCACCATACACCCACCCGTAACTTTTAATCACAACCTCACTCTCTCTTCTCTCTATTCGTAAACCATATCACCACTACATCGCGATTCACCATCACTAATAAACCACCACCCTTTCTCCTTCATTCTCTCGTTTTCTCTCCTTGTAACCGAAAACCATTAACAACCCTTATCACCAAGAATCCACCATCAACTGTTTCGTTCTATCTACAACCAAGAACGCATCAAACATCAAAACAACTATACTCTTCTGTTCTATTACTATCGACTGCCACCTTGTTTTCTGTTTCTAATATTCGAACACCTGCCACCCATTTGATCACCTCAGCCTTCACCGCTGCCATGTATCATCATAAACAACCTAATAAACAACCCGTTTACAACAATCACTGCTGCACTTTTATATATTTCTACTATTCGTTTATGTCTACAGCCAAAACCCACTTCGCAACTACCATGCTTGTTGCTGCAGCCATTGTGAACTACTTCCTATTTACTTTGGTTCATTCGAAGAGCACTAACACTGCTGATGCCCGTATAGTTCCTAATTACAGGTTATTCAAAGCTCATTCGAGTAACACAACTACAATTATTAAATAATGTTATTTTGAATAAATAATTGCTAGTAAAGCCGTGATATATGCTCTTTTTATTATCGATCAAGACAAAAAGGAAAACTTCAAGTGTGGACTCTTGAGTGCTCCACTTGTATCCCACTCAAAGAACTTTACAGATAATGAATCAATAATTAATTGCAATATCCTAAAATAATAATCCCACGATGCAACTTGCTATCCCTTTCCATTATTATTTAAATGCTACGGGCCATAAATCCAACTACTTGGGCCGTGTTTTTTTTATTCTGTTAAATCATCGTGATATTCTTTTCCTCTTCTTGTCTTGTTCGCTGTTGCACAACAGCTCCTGCTTCTGTTTAAGCTATAAACGAAAACCATGGTTTTATAGAGGTAGTATACATTTAAGTGATGACGATACATGAAGGTAACCGAAGCTTTGATGATGATGTTTAGGATCGTTATTAATAAGAATGATGATGCATGTTATGATCTTGTGAGGAAGAAGATGATTATATGTGCATGATGATATGATGGTTATGAGGGTACAATAAAAGAACGATGAGAATGATATGGACGATGTCATGATCATGAGACGATGATGGCGGTTTGATTATGAAGAGATCACGATTTGAAGATGATGACCTAAATAAACGAAATCATCCTGGTGTGTTATCTGCATCGATTAAAAAAAAACCCCAATTATCCATCGATCTGTTTTTCTCAATCAAGTTAATGGGCTAGTGTGATGGATCTAAACTAATTAAGCAAATGGACTATAGTAAATGGGCCTTATTATGTAACAAGGGACTTCGAAAATTATTGTTATATAAATTAAGGTATAATCTAAATCAGAAAAACGGATTTGGCTAGATGGTTTGGATGTGTATTCATTAAGCGAGAGGTTGCGGGTTCGAGCCTCGTTAGAGGCATTTATTTTTGTGAAAAGCTTCAAAGGTAGTTATTATTATTAGTATTATTATTACTATTATTATTATTATTATTATCATTATCATTATTATTATTGTTAATTATTATTACTAGATCATAATGCAATTAATTATCATCATTAATATCAGTATTATTATCACATTTATAATAATTATTATCAGTATTATTATTATTTACTATCATTATTATTAAAATTAATATTTTTATTATCATTATCATTATTACTAAAATTAATATTTTTAACATTTTTTTAATATTATTACTATCATTATTATTACTTTACCATTATTATTATACAACTATATTATTATTGTTATCAATATTACTATTAATATTATTATTATTACAATAAAAGCTAGTTACATAAAAATATACTTAATAGAACTATTTTTTTAAAAAAAAAACCATTTATTTAAAGTATATAATAAATATATTTAAGTTATTAATGAAATACATAAATTATTAAAATAATAGTTATATTAATAATAATACATAAACTTATTCGACTTCAATTATATGTGTTAATATATATATAAATGATATAGGTTCGTGAATCCGAGGCCAACCTTGCATTGTTCAGTTTCGTCGTATGAATATTTTTACTACAAAATATTGTAGAGTGAGTTTCATTTGAATCCCTTTTACTCTTTACATTTTTGGGCTGAGAATACATGCAAATGCTTTATTAACTATTTTACAATATTTATATGTGTGAGTTTCATTTGCCCTTTTTACTCTTTACGTTTTTGGGCTGAGAATACATGCGTTGTTTTTATAACTGTTTTACGAAATAGACACAAGTAATCAAAACTACATTATATGGTTGAATTATCGAAATCGAATATGCCCCTTTTTATTAAGTCTGGTAATCTAAGAATTAGGGAACAGACACCCTAATTGACGCGAACTCTAAAGATAGATCTATCGGGCCCAACAAGCCCCATCCAAAGTACCGGATGCTTTAGTACTTCGAAATTTATATCATGTCCGAAGGAGGATCCCGGAATGATGGGGATATTCTTATATGCATATTGTGAATGTCGGTTACCAGGTGTTCAATCCATATGAATGATATTTTTGTCTCTATGCATGGGACGTATGTTTATGAGAAATGGAAATATGAAATCTTGTGGTCTATTAAAATTATGAAATGATTATTTATGTTAAACTAATGAACTCACCAACCTTTTGGTTGACACTTGAAAGCATGTTTATTCTCAGGTACGAAAGAAATCTTTCGCTGTGCATTTGCTCATTTTAGAGATATTATTTGGAGTCATTCATGATATATTTCAAAAGATGTTGCATTCGAGTCGGTGCGTTCATCAAGATTATTATTAAGTCAATTATAGTTAGTTGTATTATGAAATGATTTGCATGCCGTCAACTTTCGATGTAATGAAAGATTGTCTTTTCAAAAACGAATGCAATGTTTGTAAAATGTATCATATAGAGGTTAAGTACCTCGCGATGTAATCAATTGTTGTGAATCGTTTATAATCGATATGGACTTTGTCCGGAGGGATTAGGACAGGGTATGACAGTTGGTGTGACAACCCGGAAATTTCCAATCAAATTTAAACTTTATCTTTATATTATTCCGACACGATAAGCAATGTTTGTTAAGTTAAATCTCAAGAATTTTAAATTGTGTTCATGCATTCATTATAACCACGACCAAATTCAGACGATTCACGAACCGTTATATATAAATAAATATGTATATATATGTATATATATATATTATAACTTGAGAATATTAATAAAGTATTAAAAGTATAATACTTTACATGATCGTATTTGTTTCAATATGTTTATCGATGGAATTAGAAGATAATATCAAATTGTTGATTTATCAGATACATTATGATATGATTACGGGTCTATGTTATGAGGTCCACTGTGATTTAAGAAATCTATTCTTTTTGACAACATTCGGAAAATGGTAAAGTGATTTATAAGTAAGAACGTGAAGTGTAAATAACTTAGATGTTGGATACCGACAAGTTAAGTAACTCGACATTTTTCATTAAGATGATTTCATACGTTTATTTAACCTTTGAACTTTATCCCATGCTTCACCAACAAACTGTAATTTAAAAACTTGAAACCTATTATGAATATATATGATTCTACTTTTTTAAAATATTTTATGATATAACGATTTCCATTATTTTAACCTTTAAACAAAATGATTCTTAAAAATATATTTGGTTTTGGAAAACAAAATTATTATATTTATTTGATTTAGTTTTAAACGTACAAAAACGTTTTCAGTTTAAAAAGAACTTTATTATTAAAACGTATATAACTTTTATAAATATCTAGAACCACTTTTGACAACTCATTACTTAACCAGTATGATAAAGATAACGATTGATGCGAAGCGAGGTGTATATAAAATAGTTATTATTTTACTAGGAAAATACTATTAAATACGATACAATTTTACACAAGATATTTATTTATTTATAGAATGGATATACTTAAACCTTGCTACAACACTTATAGGCAGTGTACCTAATCGTACAGTAGTGTAGTTTTTAGTAAGTCCGGTTCGTTCCACAGGGAAATCTTTAAACAAAGCTCAACGCTATATTAGTTTACTTTTATAAAAATACAAATATATATAAGTAATATTATTATTATAAAGGGGGGTTTTTACCGTTTAATGACCGGTTTGTCGATTTTAAGACTTTAGTCGCAGTTAAAACCTAATGTAAAAAAAAAAAAAATACAAGACTTTAAATTAAAGCGTAAAGTAAATAACGATAATGAAATTGCGAATAATAAAAATGCGATAAAATAAAATTGCGATAATTAAAAAGTACGATAATTAAAAGTGCGATTAAATAACAATAAATAAAAGTGCGATAATTAGAAGTGCAATTAAATATAAAATAAAGGAAATTAAATATGAAATAAAAGAATTATGCTTATTTAAACTTCCGTAATCATGATGTTTGACGTGTTGATTTTAGTTTTATGCCCATGGGTTAATTGTCCTTTGTCCTGGATTATTCAATATGTCCGTCTGGTTTTTGTCCATAACAGTCCATCAGTCATAAATATAAATTGCAAGTGTCCTTGTCAAATCATTATTATACCCGAAGATAAATATTCCAACTAATTGGGGATTCGAATTGTAACAAGGTTTTAATACTTTGTTTAATGAATACACCAGGTTATCGACTGCGTGTAAACCAAGGTTTTACTACTTTGTTAACAATTACACCAATTACCCTTGAATGTAATTTCACCCCTGTTTTAATTATTCTAGTGGCTATTAATCCATTCCCGTGTCCGGTTAAATGAACGATTATTCGTACATATAAATACCCCGCCCATCGTGTCCGATCGAGTGTATATGGTAATTTATAGGGACGCCCAATTGTAAATCTTTATATTAACATTAACAAACTTTCATTTAGTTAAACAAATATAAAGCCCATTATTAGCCCATAGTCTAATTTCCACAAGTGTCGTTCTTTTGTCCAAACCCCAATTATGGTACAAAGCCCAATTACCCAATTTTAGTAATTAGCCCAACATCATGATTACTTCGTTTTAAATAAGCATAATAATAACTTAGCTACGAGACATTAATGTAAAAAGGTTGAACATAACTTACAATGATTAAAAATAGCGTAGCGTTACACGGACAGAATTTCGACTTACACCCTTACAACATTCGCTAACATACCCTTATTATTAGAATTAAAATTAAAATTAAAATATAAATTATAAATATAAATATATTTACGTATGAAGAGGAAGAAAAAAGATGTTTTAAATTTGATCAGAATTCGGTTGGCTTTATAGCCAGACTTGATTTTTGGGGCTCCGCGACTCGCGGCAAAATGCCCTTAAAACTCCGCGAGTCGCGGAGAGGTATTTACAGCTCACACCCTTGGAGTTTCTTGCTGCCGACGGTTTTTATTATATATATATAATATATATATAATTAATATAATTAATTATATATTATATTATATTTATATACATAGTTAACTTGTAATTTTTAGTCCGTTGCGTCGAGCGTTAAGAGTTGACTCTAGTCCCGGTTCCGGATTTTCGAACGTCCTCGCGTACAATTTAATATCTTGTACTTTGCGTTTTGAATCTTGTACTCTTGTGATTTCGAGACGTTTCTTATCAATAATTGGAACCTTTTTGATTGTCTTTTGTACTTTTGAGCTTTTTGGTCGTTTGCGTCTTCAATTCGTCGAATCTGTCTTTTGTCTTCACCTTTTATTATTTAAACGAATATCTCTTGTAAATAGAACAATTGCAACTAAAAGCTTGTCTTTCTTGAGGAATAATGCTATGAAATATATGTTCGTTTTTAGCATTATCAAATATTCCCACACTTGAGCGTTGCTTGTCCTCAAGCAATATCGTCTTGAAATACTAGAATCACTTCTTTATTCTTCACACTTTGTACATCAGTGATTTCTATACGGCGGTATAAACAATGGTAGTAACGATATGGTTTACAGTCCCACATGACTATAAAAATTTAGATCCATTAAGGAAATTGGATCTTTATGAAAACATTTGATCTTTTGAAATCTAGTTTTTACCCTAGATAAGTTTTCCGGAATAACCCTTTACCGGTGTTTGCAAAATATTTGTGGGTTTGGTGGGTTTCAGATTTGAAAATTTTAGCTCAAAACTTGCGGTTTTGTGTCACCCACTTGCTAACCTTGTATTTGGAAAGCAACACGTCCAGTTTACTTGTTCCGTATATTACCTTTCGGTAAACTACCGTCTGGTTGTAAAGGAAAGCGTTGAACAAGCAACTGTTAAGGCAATGTCCCGTGACATGCTTTTGATTATGGTCTATAACGTGTCGGACGCAATTACTATCCTTGGTAGGAGCAATAGTAAAGCTCACCCTTATAATTTTTCGGTCTGGCACAAGGTCCTGTCTTTGACCATGCTATGCAACCACCGTTCTTACGGTTGATACCCGATTTAGTTCAGGTGACCTAATGAATTCCAGGTGAATTCCTAGGATTTTACGTTCAATGGTAATGAACGCATTGAAAATAGGGTTTTCAGAAAACAAATCGGTTTGTAATTTTGATCAAAATATTTTCTCGTTTAAGCTCGAGTTTAGATATCATTGAATTCCATGAGTTTGTAATTCTCAATCTTTAAGGTCAATCTCAAGGATTGAGTAATATCAGGCTTAAAAGCTGATTTTTGATCTTTAAGGAGATTATCCTTTCTGGGGATCTGATTCATTAGTCTTATCAAGCTAATTTGCACGGTGCCCCCCCATTGTACGAGATAAATCCTTCTCATGGTTAGGATAAATCTGACCACTTGGCGACCCTGTTTGATGCTGAGGTCCGTGGATTTCCTGCTGATTTTAGTGATGACTTTTCTAGATTTTTCGTCAACCTACAGCTGGTCTGGACGACAACTTCATGACCTAAATCAAGAAGCTCGTGTCTTTTTCGGAAGACTTTACTTCCTTTTAATGATGGAATTGATTCATCGTGTAGATCCATCTCTTCTTTTCTTTCATCGGGTAAAACAGTTTAGTTTAGTTCAAAGCAAAAGTATTTTCAGTTATTTGTTACAAATATATGTGACATATGTTTAAAATAACTTGGTAAATTTTCCCACACTTGGCTTTTTATTTTTCTTTTTATCGTCCTCTATTCCATTTTAAATGAATTTTAACATTTTAGTTTGTTTCTCAATTTATGTCCTTTCCGAGGTAACAATAATTTCGGTGTTAAAACCTAGTTTTATCGTTCATAAATATGTATAAACATGATTTTGAATTCATTTAATTGAAAATTTTGAAAAATTTTACTAGAATTGGGTAGTCAGTATATAAGACCAGGGCTGTTCTTTATTATCAGAGAGCACTAGATTCTAATACAACTACTGCTTTACTAGTATTTTTAATGGTAACCAAGTGTTTAATATAAAAATTTTAAAATCCGAAAGAATTTAATCCCTTCCCACACTTAAGATCTTGCAATGCCCTCATTTGCAAGAAATCAGTAACAATTTAAATTATTGAGGGTGATTTGTGTGAAAATGATTAAATTTTTACCAAAGTTTCCAAATATATTGGCGTTTGTTTGCTGAATGATAAATGGTGCACATCATTTGTTTATTCCGTCTTGTTGTTATTTCACATGTATTTTGCATCTTGTCGTCAAAATTAGTTGCTTTTGCTGAACTTAATGCCAGTCTTTGAAAATGCGTTGTTTTACCCTGTTGTGTACATAAGATAAACTGCAAACATATATACATATTTTTGAAGTTTGGTTTATTACCCCACATTCAAAAATTATTAAAATCTAAGAATAAAAGTTAGATAATTATAAAAATGATTACAATATTAACAAAAATATTAAATGTATCAATAATTACAAATTACAAAATAATAAAAAATAATAAGTAAACTAAGGATGATATTGGTACCAATAGGGGTTCCACGCATAACCATAAGTGCTATAGAATGCTTCGGCAGGGTCATACGTAGGATATGGTGGCTGCATCTCTATCGACCAAGGAGGGAAGACGGGTTTCGGTGTAGGAATATAGTTTCTACCTATATGTTGGCAATGCGCTATGATCTGGTTCTGATGAACTTGCCAATCTTCAAATGCTCTCTGTCTAGCATTTTCGTATTCCTGAGAAGCTATAAACCTATGCATTTCTTGCATCTCATTCCCCCCTCCTACATTACCTTGTTCCTGGTTTCTCTCTACCTGTGGATGTCTACCATTGTATCGTACTGCGGCGTTATTTCGCCGCTTCAAAACTTTCGCACCATGGTATACATTTAAACCTATAGTGTCGCGGGGTTCCGGCTCTTCTACTAATAATCCCCCCCGACTTCTATCCACACCGAGATATTCACCAATCAAAGTAATAAAAATACCACCTCCTATTATGCTATGTGGACGCATCCCCCGAACCATAGCTGATAAATAATAACCCACACAATATGGTATACTTACAGCGCTGTGTGGGTCTCGAATACACATATGGTAAAACAAATCTTGTTCATTTACCTTTTCTTTGTTTTTACCCCTTTGTGTAATCGAATTAGCTAAAAACCTATGTATTACTCTTAATTCGGCTCTATCTATATCCAAATAAGAGTAGTTTCCCCCTTTGAAACGGTGATGGCTTGTCATTTGACTCCACACACCGTGTGTATCAAAATTCTCATCTATCTTTCTACCGTTTAGTATCAATCCTCTACAATCGGCAGACGCTAACTCCTCAGGCGTATATATACGTAAAGCCTGAGCCATGTCCAGTAAAGACATGTGGCGCATCGAACCGCCTAACAAAAATCTAATAAAAGAACGATCGGTTAAACTAGCTACCCGATCATTCAACTCTATACTACATAACAACTCTTCACACCATACTTTATATACAGGTCTGCGTATGGTGAATAAACATATCCAGTCATTAAAAGAAGAATTACCATACCTCTGTACCAGTAATTCCCTAATTGGCCCGGCCAATTCTACAGCTTCTAAGGGTCCCCATTCTATGACCCTCGGTACCTCAACAACCTTGGAATGAAGAGTATGCAAACCCCGTTGATATTTTGGATAATCTATCTAAAGTCTGTCAAATCGCAGGTTCGGGTGCAACTGTTCCAAGTGCATATCTGAAAAGGTCATGACTGGATGAGGTACATCCTGCTTGTAGTAGTTATCTACCTCCTGTTGTTCCAAGTTCTCAGCAGGAGCATGGCGGGCTTGGGATGAAGATTCACCCCTTTCATTCTGCAAAACACATCAAACACAAATTTTGTGCATCCAAATATGCATTAGTGTCAGCAAAATCATCAATCAAAATAATTACAATGACATTATCAATTTATATCAAACTTAAGCTTATTTTCACATTTTTATCAAATCTACACTTTTTCAAATAAGCATATACGAAAATTTTCGCCAAGTTCATAAGCATTCAACTTAAATAACATGTCAAAATAATCATTACTAGCAATCAAACAAGTCTCAAATGGCATTATCTTTCAAAAATCAAGTTCATGAATTTTGGACTTGAAAAAGTCCACTTTAATTCTCAAAATCATGTTTAGGCTCAAAGTTTGGATCATTTAACTACCTAAACATGTTATACTACTCAATTTAGCAACAATTCATGACAAAAATCGGCCATAACCTGTTTATATCAAAAAGCCCCAAATTGCTCAAGAACACAAACCCTAGATTATTCAAAATTTGAAGTTTAAGGCTTCTAATCATGTTAAACAGCATCAATCTAGGTTATACAAGCATAATACATAAACAATTTAAGTCTAATTACACTAGAAAGCATCAAAATCAAATTGGGGAAAAATAGCTCAAGAACACTAAAATTCGAATTAAATGGTGTTTAGGTGTAGAAATTTACCGTTTTTCTTGAGTAGTTCTTAGATATCATCCTTCTCAACATGATTTTAGCAAAAAATTTGGTGATTAACGGTTAAAAATTGAGATTTTTGGGGGTGATTTTCGGTGGTTTTCGTGGGTTTTTCGCAGTATTTTTCGGGTTGTTTTTGTGTTGTTGAGTGTACTGATCGTTTCAGCTGTTTTTATTTTTTTCTGGGTTTTGGTCCCTCCGCGAGTCGCGGAGGTTTGCACTGCAAACTCCGCGAGTCGCGGAGTTTACCCTTTTTTTTTTTTTTTTTTTTTTTATAATCTTTAACTTATAAAACAATTAAGAAATTAATTTTAAAATTTTGTTTCCCTTGTTATTTAGGACGAGGTCGTTTCGGATCGATGTCCTAGTCCGTCCCTCGACAAAATTTTAAAATTTGTCTTTTTGTAGCGATTGTTTTAAAAGCTAAGATTTTTTTGGGTTTTTTTTAATGTTTTTGGCATACTTTAAATCAATAAGATTAAAAATAATGATAATAAAAGTTCTCGTCCCTTCCTCGGGTAAAGCAATTTCGGTTCAAAGACCTAGTCTTCAACTTACGACGAATTTTAAAAATCATATTCTTAACTTAATGAGATAAAGTAAATTTTTGTTTTTAAATTCACACAACTTAAATATAAAATTCAAAATTAAAAATTAAAAATTAAAAATTAAAAATTCACACCAAACTTAAAATTTGAAATGCATAAAATTAAAAATTCATATTTTAAAAATTAAAAATTCATACCAAACTTAATTTAAAAATTTATAAATTCATACCAAACTTATATTAATTTTTCAAATATTTACAATTTTAAATATATTGTTTTTACAAAGTTTACAATATTAATTTAAGATTTAAATATTAATTTTAAAAACATGGTAAAAAAATAAATTAAAAATCTTTTTGTCTTTTTATCCCACTTTAATCAATCAAATATTATCAAAAATATGCGCCCCTCTTTTCGGTAAAGTAATTTCGGTTCCAAGACCTAATTTAACTCATGACGAATTTTTGAAATATTTTGGGTTGATTGTTTAAAGATATTTATACCTTAAGAATAAACGTTAAATTTCGCAGTGATGTAATAAATTTTTGAATGATATCAATAATTTCGGTCGCCAATCCTAATTTTATTCAATACCAATTTAATACTTTTTAGCGAACAAATTAGCGTTTATTATCAAAAGGTTAAAAATAAAAATAAAAATAAAAACTGTACAGACATACCTGTGAAATAGATTTCTTAGTTATATGATCTATTATATTCATAAGATAGTCGGTTTAATTGATTTTCCATGGCTGCATAGGCGTAACCTCGAGCATTCATTGTCTTTTCTTCTAAACATATGAACGGTCCGTCTCTGCATAAAGTAACAAATTCGGTATTTGAATAGGTTTGATTATTTGAACATTTACCTCCATGTGACCATTTTCCGCATTTGTGACATCTTTCTAGGTGTCGTGCTCTTCTTTTCGCTGCGGATTTTGATTTTCCTTTACCAAATTGTAACTTATTATCTTCGCATCTGGATCCTTTTCTAACTCCGTCCATTCTTTCTCTGATTACTGATATTAATTCACTCGGTAGTATGTCATTATTTCTTTTAGTGATCAAAGCGTGTAGCATTAGACCATGGTTTAATTCACAGGCAGTCTTCATTTCGTAAAAACCTAAAAAAAATAAAAATTCAGAATGGGGGGAGAAGACTAGTTCTTTAGGGTCTGCTAGGGAAAGACCATACGTGTTCCATTTTCGAGAACTACACGAAAACAGACAATCTAACTCTAACAGAAATACATATTATCCTTTAAAGATTTGATTCTCCCCACACTTAGTTAGCTGTGGTGTCGAAATTGTGATTAACTTCGTTGTCGACTTCCATCGGACCCTGTATGTAATGTTTAACTCTGTGACCATTAACTTTAAATTCAATCCCATTTGAATTTATTAATTCTATCGTTCCGTATGGGAAAACTCTTTTGACTATGAATGGTCCAGACCATCTTGATTTCAATTTTCCAGGAAATAGCTTGAATCGTGAATTGAAAAGAAGAACTCTGTCTCCTTCTTTAAATTCTTTTGAACTTCTGATTCTTTTATCATGCCATTTCTTCGTTCTTTCTTTATAGATTAACGAATTTTCGTATGCTTCATGTCTTAATTCTTCTAATTCGTTTAGTTGACTTAATCGTAGACGTCCGGCTTCATGTAAATCAAGATTACATGTCTTCAAAGCCCAAAATGCTTTGTGTTCAATTTCTACTGGAAGATGACATGCTTTTCCATAAACAAGTCTAAAAGGTGTGGTTCCAATTGGAGTTTTGTAGGCTGTTCTAAAAGCCCAGAGTGCATCCTCCAATTTAATGGACCATTCCTTCGGATTTGATCCTACGGTTTTCTCTAGAATACGTTTTAAAGCTCGGTTGGTATTTTCAACTTGTCCACTTGTTTGTGGATGATATGCGGTGGAGATTTTATGAGTTACTCCATATCTTTTAAGAACTTTCTCAAGTTGATTATTACAGAAATGAGTACCCCGATCACTTATTAAAGCTTTCGGTGTTCCAAACCTTGCAAAAAGACGTTTTAAAAAGTTGACTACAACTCGTGCATCGTTAGTTGGGAGAGCTTGTGCTTCCGCCCATTTAGATACATAATCAATGGCTACGAGTATATATAGATTATTATTAGATTTTGGAAATGGACCCATAAAGTCAATACCCCAAATGTCAAATACTTCACATACTTGGATGACATTTTGTGGCATTTCATCACGTTGACTTATTTTTCCGGTCCTTTGACATGCATCACAGGATTTGCAAAGAAGGTGTGCGTCTTTGTAAATTGTAGGCCAATAGAATCCAGCTTCATAAACTTTTCTTGCTGTTAGTTGAGGCCCATAATGCCCTCCTGTTGGTCCTGTGTGACAATGGTTTAAAATTTTACTAGCTTCATCTCCAAATACACATCGGCGTATTATTCCATCGGGACAACTTTTAAACAGATGTGGATCTTCCCAGAAATAGTGTTTTATATCACTGAAGAATTTCTTTCGTCTTTGGTACGATAATCCTTTTTCAAGGAATCCACAAACTAAGTAGTTTGCATAGTCTGCAAACCATGGGATTTCTTTATAATCTATCTTCAATAGATATTCATCAGGAAAGTTGTCTTGTATGGCCGATTCATTCAGAACTTCTAATTCGGGATTTTCAAGACGAGAAAGATGATCAGCGGCGAGATTTTCTGCTCCCTTTTTATCTCGGATTTCAATATCAAACTCTTGTAAGAGTAAGATCCAACGGATTAATCTTGGTTTAGCATCTTGTTTTGAAAATAGGTATCTAAGAGCAGAATGGTCGGTATAGACCACCGTTTTTGCTAGAACTAGATATGATCGAAATTTGTCAAAAGCAAAGACAATAGCAAGGAGTTCTTTTTCAGTAGTTGTATAGTTCGTTTGTGCTCCTTGTAATGTCTTACTAGCATAATATATAGGTTGAAATCGTTTTTCAATCCTTTGTCCTAAAACGGCTCCCATTGCAAAATCACTTGCATCGCACATTAGTTCAAATGGTAGATTCCAATTTGGTGTTATCATGATCGGCGCATTAGTGAGTTTTTCTTTAAGAATATTAAAAGATTTGATACATTCATCTGAAAAGATGAATGGCGCATCCTTTTCTAGGAGTTTATTCATAGGAGTGGCAATTTTAGAAAAATCTTTTATGAAACGTCGGTAAAAACCGGCATGCCCTAGAAAACTCCTAACTCCTCTAACATTGGTGGGATGTGGAAGTTTAGCAATTACATCTACTTTAGCTCTATCCACTTCAATTCCTTCTTTTGAAATTTTATGTCCAAGAACGATGCCTTCTTTAACCATGAAATGGCATTTCTCCCAATTAAGTACTAGATTTGATTTTTCGCATCTAATTAGCATTCGTTCCAGATTAACTAGACATGATTTAAATGTATCACCGAAGACTGAAAAGTCATCCATGAATACTTCCATGCATTCTTCTATCATGTCATGAAAAATCGCCATCATACACCTTTGAAAGGTTGCAGGGGCGTTGCAAAGTCCAAATGGCATGCGTTTGTAAGCAAAAGTACCATAAGGGCACGTGAATGTGGTTTTCTCTTGATCTTCGGGTGCTATTGGAATTTGAAAATATCCGGAAAATCCATCTAGGAAACAATAGTAACTATTTCCGGCTAATCTTTCCAACATTTGATCTATGAAAGGTAAGGGAAAGTGATCTTTTCTGGTGGCGTCATTTAATTTTCTATAATCAATACATACACGCCATCCTGTTACAGTCCTAGTAGGAATAAGCTCATTTTTCTCATTTGTAATGACAGTCATGCCACCCTTCTTAGGCACGCATTGAACTGGGCTTACCCATGGACTATCAGAAATTGGGTAAATTAAACCTGCATCTAGCAGTTTAATAATCTCTTTCTTAACTACATCTTGCATATTAGGATTTAGTCTTCGTTGGCGTTGCACATACGTTTTATGACCTTCTTCCATAAGGATTTTATGTGTGCAATACGAAGGACTTATTCCTTTAATATCATGAATCTTCCATGCAATGGCTGGTTTATGAGCTTTCAACACAGAAATGAGTTGTGATTTCTCATTTTCAGTAAGAGAAGACGATATTATTACAGGTAATTCAGATTCACCATGTAAATAAGCGTATTCCAAATGGTTTGGAAGTGGCTTTAACTCTAATTTCGGAGGTTCTTCTATCGATGATTTATATCGATATCTGTCTTCTTCTTTTAGCATTTGAATTTCTTCTGTTGTTGGTTCATATCCATTAGCTATAAGTGTAGCTAACATTTCAGCTTCATCAATTGGTTCATTACCTTCTCCTAAAGAACATTCTCCTGTTCCTTGTAATTCTGGAAATTCTTCTAATAATTCTGCATGTGCATCTATAGTTTGAATATAATAACATGTATCATCTGCAGATTGTGGTTGTTGCATTGCTCTATCAACTGAAAAGGTAACACTCTCATCCTCTATACTTAGGGTCAGTTTCTTACCGAACACGTCTATCATTGCTTTAGCCGTGTTTAAGAATGGTCTTCCTAATATTAGAGGAACTTGAGAATCTTCTTCCATGTCCAAAACAACAAAATCTACTGGAAATACTAAAGTACCAACTTTAACTAGCATGTTCTCCATTATCCCTCTAGGATATTTTATTGATCGATCGGCTAGTTGTATGCTTATTCTGGTTGGTTTTAATTCTCCAAGGTCTAGTTTAGCGTATAGTGAATACGGCATTAGATTTATACTAGCACCTAAGTCTGCCAATGCTTCTATTGAACTAAGACTACCCAGAAAACATGGAATTGTGAAACTTCCTGGATCAGATAGTTTTTCTGGTATCTTATTCAACAGCACTGCTGAACAATTTGCATTCATAGTGACAGCCGAAAGTTCTTCCATTTTCTTTCTATTCGTGATTAGATCTTTCAAGAATTTAGCATATCTTGGCATTCCTGAAATCACATCAATGAAAGGAAGATTTACATTTATCTGTTTAAACATATCCAAGAATTTGGATTGCTCGGCTTCAAGTTTTTCTTTCTTCATTTTACTCGGATAAGGAAGTGGTGGTTGGTATGGTTTAACATAAGGTTTATCCTTAACTGTGTTATCTTCATTAACCTTTTCAACTACCGGTTCTTTTTCCTTATCTTGATCAGGTTGTGGTTCTTGTGGAGTAGGAATAGTTTCATCAGAAGTTACAGGTATTTCAGGTGGTTTAAGTGTTGTACCACTTCTTGTGGTAATAGCTTTAGCTGTTTCATTCCGGGGGTTAGCATTTGTATCACTAGGTAAACTTCCCGGTTTTCTTTCACCTATTAACCTTGCTAGGTTACTTACTTCTTGTTCCAGATTTTGAATAGAAGCTTGTTGATTTCTAAATGCTTGAGCATTTTGTTCATTGGTTTGTTTTTGAGATGTGAAAAACTGCGTTTGAGTTTCAACTAGCTTTGTCATCATATCTTCTAAATTCGGCTTTTTATCATCGGTTTGTTGTGGTGGTTTGTTTTGAAAATTCGGTCTTTGCTGATTGTAAGTATTATTGGATACTTGTTGATTGCTAGGACCTTGTTGGTTGTTGTATGGAATATTTCGGTTATAATTCTGGTTTTGATTGTAAATCGGTCTTGGCGGTTGATAATTATTCTGATAATTATTTCCAGGCCTTTGGTTTATGTATGAAATATTCTCTCTTTGTTCCATTGTTAATTCAATACTTAGACAATCTTTTGTCAAATGTGGTCCTCCACACTGCTCACAACTAATTCGTATTGAGTGAATATCCTTAGTCATCTTTTCCATTCGTCTCTCGAAAGCATCTATCTTTGCTGAAATGGAATCTAAGTCATGGCTAGAATCGGCTCTAGCTGCTTTAGATGATCTAATGATATCTTTTTCTTGATGCCACTCATGTGAGTGGGAAGCAGTATTATCAATAATTTTGTACGCATCAGTTTCGGTTTTTTTCATAATAGAACCACCAGCTGCTATATCTATGTCTTTTCTTGTAGTGATGTCGCATCCTTGGTAGAATATTTGTACTATTTGACAGGTGTCTAAACCATGTTGCGGACATCCTCTTAACAATTTTCCATATCTTGTCCACGCCTCATATAGAGTTTCATTTGGCTTCTGTGTGAACGTAACAATTTCTGCTTGAAGTCTTACGGCTTTAGATGCAGGAAAGAATTGTTTAAGAAATTTATCAATTAAAACATCCCATGTATCAATCGCCCCTTCAGGTAACGATTCCAACCAATCTTTGGCTTCTCCCTTTAAAGTCCAGGGAAATAACATGAGATATATCTGTTCATCCTCCACTTCTCGTATTTTAAATAGTGTGCAGATCCTATTAAAGGTACGTAGATGTTCATTTGGATCTTCCTTCGGCGCACCACTAAATTGGCATTGATTAGTCACCATGTGTAAAATTTGTCCTTTGATTTCATAATCTGGCGCATTAATGTCTGGATGAGTAATTGCGTGACCTTGGCCAGTGCGTTTAGCTCTCATTCGGTCTTCCATACTTAAAGGTTCCAGATTCTCCATAATTGAATTTGTTGAATCGGTATCAATAGATGATTCTGATTTAATAGTTCGTTCCTCAACAATCTCTGTTTGAATGATTGGTGGTTCCGGAGGAAAGTTTAATGGTTCAGGATCTATGAACCGTTCCTGAATATTTTCTGGATTCTCAATTGTGAGGTTGGGTTCAAAAAATGGATTATCGGTAATTTGAACTGAAGTACTTGGTCGACTGGATGACGATTCTAAAGAAAAATCAACGGCGGTTATATTTGTTAAACGATGTCTTGATCGAGTTACAGGTGGTGAACGTACAAAAGGTGATGAACGTCTTGCTCGGTGCATTCACAGAATATCCTATTAGTTTTTAAAAGGAAAGAAAAATTATAATAAGTTATCCAATCAATAGACTTTTCTGATTTTGCCCACGTTTCGAATAGCCAAAAGATGCAGCAGAGGGGCAGGATTCGTTTGGTCTCAATATAATTGAGTACTGTTTGGCTCCAATAACCCGGTCCACGTACAAATCCAACTATTACTACGAACCAGAAAATTTTGATGTCTATCAATTTAACCACTTAAAATAAATTTTCGTAATTTTAAGAAATTTAGATAAGAAGTAGAAAAAAATTCTAAGTCCTAAAAACTAGAATGGCGAGAAATAAGAGAGAAAAAGAGTTCGTCGAAAAAGGTCGAAAAAGAAAAAAAATGATTTGAAAAATAAAAGGTGACGGAAAAATAAAAGAAACTTATAAAAACTTAAAAATACTTAACTAATTTAACCTTATTACTACAACTAACTTAAAATTATAATCGCAAATTGAAATTACTAATTGAAATGATAATTGATACATAGTAAAAGGTCTAAAAATATTAAAGCTTACAGGAAAAACTAAATCCCAAATGGAAATAACTTAAAAAGAAACTAAAACTTTAAAAGGCGTCGCAAAATTCTAAAGCACCTAAATCTTAGTCTAAAGAAAAAGCACTTAAGGAATTCTACGGCAAAGCCTAAAAATATAGGAGTAAAAATAACTATAGCTAAAACTAAGTTTAAAATTAAATATGAGCTAAAAAATACAAATATTACGCTACAACGATTAAAAAGGTACAAAATATAAAAATATACAAAAAGTTGTAAAAAGTACAATTTTTATAAAAATATTATTTTTATATTATTATTTTATTAAACTACTAATTTTACAATTTAATAAAAACTTAATTAATACTAAATACATAAATAAATAAAAAGTAAAAATAAAACTAAAACTAAAAATAATAATAATAATAATAATTATTAATAATATCCCGTAATTAATGCTCGATTAGGGCTTCCTTGTCGCCTGTCAGAAACCCTCCGCGAGTCGCGGCAATTAAAGAAGAAAACCCCGCGAGTCGCGGGGATCAGAATTTGAGCTGACAGATTTATCTTTTTACGCGTTTTTCTTTTTATTTTTTTTATTTTTTTTTATTTTCTGTTTTCTGTTTTTTTATATTTAAATAAACGATTTTAAAATAAAACTTATATTTTTATAAACTAAAATAGAAATAAAGAAACTTATAAAACTTAAATATTTACAAAATCTTAAAAATACATATATTTTTGTTTTTCTTTTTATATTTTTGAATAATTAAAACGTATTTTTACAAAAACGACTTTTAATGAAAGTAACTAAAAATCTTTTTTTTTTTTTTATTAGCGTTGCGCTTCCGGCGTTTAAGAGTTTTCCCCGGCAGCGGCGCCAAAAATATACTTGATGCGAAGCGAGGTGTATATAAAATAGTTATTATTTTACTAGGAAAATACTATTAAATACGATACAATTTTACACAAGATATTTATTTATTTATAGAATGGATATACTTAAACCTTGCTACAACACTTATAGGCAGTGTACCTAATCGTACAGTAGTGTAGTTTTTAGTAAGTCCGGTTCGTTCCACAGGGAAATCTTTAAACAAAGCTCAACGCTATATTAGTTTACTTTTATAAAAATACAAATATATATAAGTAATATTATTATTATAAAGGGGGGTTTTTACCGTTTAATGACCGGTTTGTCGATTTTAAGACTTTAGTCGCAGTTAAAACCTAATGTAAAAAATAAATAAATACAAGACTTTAAATTAAAGCGTAAAGTAAATAACGATAATGAAATTGCGAATAATAAAAATGCGATAAAATAAAATTGCGATAATTAAAAAGTACGATAATTAAAAGTGCGATTAAATAACAATAAATAAAAGTGCGATAATTAGAAGTGCAATTAAATATAAAATAAAGGAAATTAAATATGAAATAAAAGAATTATGCTTATTTAAACTTCCGTAATCATGATGTTTGACGTGTTGATTTTAGTTTTATGCCCATGGGTTAATTGTCCTTTGTCCTGGATTATTCAATATGTCCGTCTGGTTTTTGTCCATAACAGTCCATCAGTCATAAATATAAATTGCAAGTGTCCTTGTCAAATCATTATTATACCCGAAGATAAATATTCCAACTAATTGGGGATTCGAATTGTAACAAGGTTTTAATACTTTGTTTAATGAATACACCAGGTTATCGACTGCGTGTAAACCAAGGTTTTACTACTTTGTTAACAATTACACCAATTACCCTTGAATGTAATTTCACCCCTGTTTTAATTATTCTAGTGGCTATTAATCCATTCCCGTGTCCGGTTAAATGAACGATTATTCGTACATATAAATACCCCGCCCATCGTGTCCGATCGAGTGTATATGGTAATTTATAGGGACGCCCAATTGTAAATCTTTATATTAACATTAACAAACTTTCATTTAGTTAAACAAATATAAAGCCCATTATTAGCCCATAGTCTAATTTCCACAAGTGTCGTTCTTTTGTCCAAACCCCAATTATGGTACAAAGCCCAATTACCCAATTTTAGTAATTAGCCCAACATCATGATTACTTCGTTTTAAATAAGCATAATAATAACTTAGCTACGAGACATTAATGTAAAAAGGTTGAACATAACTTACAATGATTAAAAATAGCGTAGCGTTACACGGACAGAATTTCGACTTACACCCTTACAACATTCGCTAACATACCCTTATTATTAGAATTAAAATTAAAATTAAAATATAAATTATAAATATAAATATATTTACGTATGAAGAGGAAGAAAAAAGATGTTTTAAATTTGATCAGAATTCGGTTGGCTTTATAGCCAGACTTGATTTTTGGGGCTCCGCGACTCGCGGCAAAATGCCCTTAAAACTCCGCGAGTCGCGGAGAGGTATTTACAGCTCACACCCTTGGAGTTTCTTGCTGCCGACGGTTTTTATTATATATATATAATATATATATAATTAATATAATTAATTATATATTATATTATATTTATATACATAGTTAACTTGTAATTTTTAGTCCGTTGCGTCGAGCGTTAAGAGTTGACTCTAGTCCCGGTTCCGGATTTTCGAACGTCCTCGCGTACAATTTAATATCTTGTACTTTGCGTTTTGAATCTTGTACTCTTGTGATTTCGAGACGTTTCTTATCAATAATTGGAACCTTTTTGATTGTCTTTTGTACTTTTGAGCTTTTTGGTCGTTTGCGTCTTCAATTCGTCGAATCTGTCTTTTGTCTTCACCTTTTATTATTTAAACGAATATCTCTTGTAAATAGAACAATTGCAACTAAAAGCTTGTCTTTCTTGAGGAATAATGCTATGAAATATATGTTCGTTTTTAGCATTATCAACGATATTTATATTTTATTTTATTAAATATATATAACGATTTAAATTAATATTATATATATTTATACGCGTATTATACGTACATAGTTTTATACTTTTACTATACTTAAACTTTACCTTTACTTTATTTTTACTTTACTTTAACTTTAATAATTCACTTTAATAATTTATACTTTAATAATTCACTTTAATAATTCATACTTTAATAATTCACTTTAATAATTCATACTTTAATAATTCACTTTAATAATTCAAAAATCTATTATAAATAGAATTCAATAGGTTTCATTATTTCATAGAAACTTGAAAATATTTTTCTCTAAACTCTCTCAATCGATTTACATATATATATTTACTCCGTATTATTTCAAGATATTATTAGTATACATAAAATATTACGTCAGAGTGCTGTCCGAGTGATTTCAAAATTGTTTTTCGAGTGGGATTGGATTAAGGAAATTATGGGTTATAGCTATGGAGGTGATTGGTATGGTTCATGGGTATGCTCGTGAGGTCAATATAGTGTTTATCATCTCCGTTGCATCTACGTACCTTTCCTGCAATATTGAATCTCAATATTGATACGTGAGTACTCATAATTTAACTTTTACATACTAATAGTGTATCTCTGACTAGTGCTCGAGTATATAGGATTATGCATGTTTGTACTTTTGATATTGCCTTTAGTTAGGTTATGTTGAATCCTGAATTAGTTATATATGCGACTGAGATAAGGTATAAGATATGCATGTCGTTGGAAAGCTAGCGAAAAATTAAGAACTTTTCATTTAGATATCGAATGATTTCGATGAACGGATTTGAAGTTATAGTCCAACGAATTTTTGTATTATTATTAAAAATGATTATTATTATCGTCGTTATTATCGTCGTTCTAGTTTTATCTTATTATTATTATTATGTTTATCAATAACAGGATTTATCATTAAAAATTGTTATTTTTTTTATTATTACTATTGTTATTATCGTTAAAGTTATAATAAGTATTATTATTATTATCCAATTATTATTATTATTATTATTATTATTATTATTATTATTATTATTATTATTATTATTATTATTATTATTATTATTGGTATTATTATTATTATTATCATTATTGATATATATATCATTATTTAAAAATAGTTATTGTTATTGTTATTATTATTATTACTATATTATCATTAAGATAATTATTAGCATTATCGTTAATAATGTTATAGTAACTATAATTATTAATATTAGTGTAATTAAAACAAATATTTGTAACACCTAATTATCTTGATTACTATTATTATCATTATTACGAACACGATATAAAAGACGAT
Organism: Rutidosis leptorrhynchoides; assembly: GCF_046630445.1. Classification (NCBI taxonomy): domain Eukaryota; kingdom Viridiplantae; phylum Streptophyta; class Magnoliopsida; order Asterales; family Asteraceae; genus Rutidosis; species Rutidosis leptorrhynchoides. The sequence continues at coordinate 85,751,203 of NC_092343.1, forward strand.
TAAAAGCTATTAAACGAAACGATTAGGAAATAATGGGTAAGAGTATCATGATGAAATTAAAATATTATAAAATATTGATTTAGATAAAATTATCGTTCTTATTATTTTTATCATTACTATTATTATTAAAATTATCGTTAGTATTAAAACTATCATTTTAACAAAAATTATCATTTTAATAGAAATATCATTGTTACTATAAATATCATTATTATTATTATTTTAAATAGAATTATTATTTTAAAGATAATATTAAAAATTATCGTAAATATTAAAGTTATCATAATTAGAATTATCGTTTTATCATAATGTCATCTTAGTAATTATAAATATTGATATTTTTATAATAATAATTATTATTATAAAATAATACAACTTTTACTTACTATCATTATAGATATTATTTTATCAAATAAATATTTGATACAAACATATTTTACTACGTGTAATAACTTACTTTAATAATACGTATCATATTATCTTTATAATATTAAATGAACCCTATAAATTTTATTACTTAATATATATAAAAGTATATTTTATTATATAAATATAATATAAAATTTTATTTATTAATAAATAAATTATATTATTTACTCTAATAAATCTTTTAAAAATATTTAAAAATATAAAACGACGATATTTAAACTATATATTAATCATGTATAAATTTTTGGAAATTATTTAGAGTCAAATTTACTTTTGTTGACTTTTGCATATTAGTCTCGAGCATTAGGATTGTGGTACACTATGACTTGACATAATTTGTTAGACAAATATTGACCAACACATAAATATATATAATTAATTTAGGTTCGTGAATCCGAGGCCAACCTTGCACTTGTTCAATGACGTTATATGTGTTTTTACTACGAAATACAGTATGGTGAGTTTCATTTCCCTTTTACTCATTACATTTTTGGGCTGAGAATACATGCACTGTTTTAATAACTGTTTTACAATATTTATATGCGTGAGTTTCATTTGCTCCCTTTTTAAATGCTTTTGCAATATATATTTTTGGGACTGAGAATACATGCGCTGCTTTTATAACTGTTTTACGAAATGGACACAAGTAATTAAAACTACATTATATGGTTGAATTATCAAAATCGAATATGCCCCTTTTTATATAGTCTGGTAATCTAAGAATTAGGGAACAGACACCCTAATTGACGCGAACTCTAAAGATAGATCTATTGGGCCTAACAAACCCCATCCAAAGTACCGGATGCTTTAGTACTTCAAAATTATATCATGTCCGAAGGAGGATCCCGGAATGATAGGGGATATTCTTATATGTATCTAGTTAATGTCGGTTACCAGGTGTTCACCATATGAATGATTATTTTTTGTCTCTATGCATGGGACGTATATTTATGAGAACTGGAAATGAAATTCTTGTGGTCTATTAAAATGATGGAAATAAATGATTATGATAAACTAATGAACTCACCAACCTTTTGGTTGACACTTTAAAGCATGTTTATTCTCAGGTGTTAAAGAAATCTTCCGCTGTGCATTTGCTCATTTTAAAGATATTACTTGGAGTCTTTCATAGCATATTTCGAAGAACGTTGCATTCGAGTCATTGAGTTCATCAAAGATTATTATTAAATCAATTTATAGTTGGATAGTGGATATTATGAAATGGTATGCATGCCTGTCAATTTTTTATGTAAAGAAAGATTGTCTTTTAAAAACGAATGCAATGTTTGTAAAATGTATCATATATAGGTCAAATACCTCGCAATGTAATCAACTATTGTGAATCGTTTATAATGTATATGAACGGGTCATTTTAGTTGGTATCAGAGCGGTGGTCTTAGCGAACCAGGTCTGCATTAGTGTGTCTAACTGATAAGTCGTTAGGATGCATTAGTGAGTCTGGACTTCGACCGTGTCTGCATGTCAAAAGTGTTGCTTATCATTTCTAGTCGGAAATCATCTGCTTATCATCCATAGGAAATTACCTGCTTATCATTATTAGTCTAGACAAGTCTTGCTACATTAATTGCATGAGTAGTGTATAGACAAACTTCATATCTTAGCGTATCTGCTAAATCATATCTTATCGTATCTGTTACTTTAAACTTTACCTGACATACCCCGCAAATTCCTCCGTAATCTATGAAATCTTTTGATCTCTATATATAGATATCCTATGTAAATAGAATACCACCCGATAGCCGAAAAATCATTTTTATATCGAAAATCCTTTATCCAATCGTACGAAATGGAATTTGTCATCAGTTCAAGTCACTCGGATTCCGAAATGGAATCTCACTCAAATCCGAAATGGAATCTCACTCAAGCTCCGAAAGCAGTGTGACCGGAATGGATCAACCAATCAGTCATCACCTATTCTGGATGAATTGGGGATGGGTTCGTAGCCTCCTCAATAATTGGAAACAAGAAGAAGGTGATCCTTTCCATCCACCACATTGCCCTCTTGGCGAAGAACCTGAAGCACTTACTGGCGAACCTGTTCGAGACACCATTTTCTTTCTCATTTCCAGGGTATCTCGTCAAGATTATATACTACATCAAATTCTAGATTTTATTTATCCACTCGTTCCGACCGACAATCATCCTGGAATAATAGAAGAAGTCAACGAACTTCGCGCTCGGGTAGTGGCTTTGGAGAATATGGTGCAGAGATTACAAACACCAGCAGCATAACCAGTACCACCATCATCAACGCCAACAGTACCATTACCACCTCTAACCACAACCGCGTTGTAAACCTCAACTTCACAATCTGTCCCATTAGCATCAACGTCATACGCACCATAGATACCAAGGAGTACCAACAACAATAACTGATGAAGTATTAATTCATAACTTCATTGGAGAAACATTCCACGGCGATTATATAATCTCTAAAGTCTTAGAGATTATCTAATCTAGCCCTAACCATAAATCAGTTAAACGAACCAAAATGATAGAAAGAAGAGTAGAAACCCTGACAAAAATGGTGTGTGATTAACAAGTTAAACTTGTTTTACCAACAACATCAACAGTACCGTCAACGTCACCAGCATCGTCAGTACTGTCAACATCAGAATCAACAACACCTATAACATCACAAACTCCGTCAGTTCATGAATCACTGTGGACATCATTACGAATCAATAACGTGTATAGTGTATCAATAAATTATGAAGAATTAACTCATTCCCTCTGAAGAAATTATATATATATTTTATATATATATATATTTTTTGAAATAAAAAATAAATCTTTTCGTGCTAAGCTATTGTGTGTGAATCTTAACTACTCAGTTAATTCATATTACAAATATGCAATAATGTACGTCCCTCACCCGCGACTTAACCATCGTTAACTACAATCTCTGTCTCAATTCAACAAATTCCAATTCCTAATAAATCAAGTATATATTTGATTTTACACTTCATCATTGATGTAACCGAAACTTTTCAGATAACATCATTCGTACTTTGCGAAGTTCACAAGAATTTAACGAAAACCAACATCACATCTCAACAAATAACGAAGTATTGATTCATAATTTCAATATTATTGAAGAAATACTTATGTAACCTCTAAACCTTCAAGGAATTATTCAATTCTAGTTCCAACCGTAAATCGAATGAGTTTAATTTAGTATTAACTCATTAAAATCTATGTTACATCTGAGGAGAATATATACATATATATTTTCATAAAGACTGTAATAAAATTCTTATGTACAAAATATTAATTGTGAAAATTTTTTAACGGGTAGGTAATACCCAAGAGATATATATAAATTCACAATTAATATGTTACATTCTTCGAATCAGATTAAGCAAATTATCAATTATACTTCCTACTTTCACAATAATATACATTCTTTCATAGAAATCAAAACAATCATACTCATTCAAACCCAATTACGTATTCTGATTTTAAAATCTCAGAATTCAATTCGAGATATAACCGGTACCATTACTTTTAGATTCCTACATCTTTCAAAGCTATACTTTGACTTCAAAAGTGTGTTAGAACATCAAATGTATACAAACGATTACAATCTATGTTCAAACCCTTCGAAAATCTCTGAAGACACTTCAAATAATGAGCAATCGAGATGATGATCTAACCACATATTACCCACAGTTATGTACTTAAAAAGCTCTCGAAACCAAACTCATAATTCAATACATATCTGTGTCAGATCTTTTGGCATTTATTAGCAAAAATAACCTTGCAATTCCTTTGCAAAGTAGCAAATTATATCACAGCTCCAGCAAGACAACTTCGATTTTTTCATTCGGAGTAGCCTTATCATAATTTTGATATATGTGATTACCCTTTTGTTACCGGAGAACCTTTCATATTCCACCACATTAGCAATAAACTTACCAACAACTTCACTGATCTTGGGCATTCCGAAGAATCTTTATATTTATCAAAACCTCATCATTTACTCATCTGCCTCTTGTAACGAGAATTGTCATACGAATCATTGGGAGTTAGCAATCAGTATTTTGAAATCTCACAGCATGTTGACACCAACAGTTATACATAACGTCTATTTCCAAGGCTTACATACTTCGAATGTGAAGTTTCTGAAAAACACTCTGAACCGCGAACTAGTTCTCGAAATGCTGATGAAGCAACAAAAACTGTAAACGACCTTAGCAGTAAAAAGTTTGATGATAAAGATTAGAGTATTAACAAAGCTCAGAAATAGAGAAGTTTTGGAACTGGAAAACGGATTGAGCAAAGTATGAAGGAGGCTGCGGACAAATCACAAAGACTGAACCTGCCTTTAAAGAATCCAAATGATTCAGTGTCTGCTGAAGTCATTAACGAATACCTTGCTCCTGACACTAAACCCTTACAGACAATATTCTTCATCATCCTCTGATATTAGAAATTCTAAGATATCATCGTATCTTTCATTATAAATATCCTCCATATTTCTGAAGATATTTCCATAACTATTCTTATCTGGAATCATTTATCTCTTTGCGCTATCTGTATTACATCAAAAAGGAAACTGTTTAGTTCCTATACTCTGTAAACCTTTGAGTTTAAAATATGAATATTTTGAAGTAATGTTGGGAACTGAAGCATGAATTAGTATAATATAATGACACTTGATCAATGTGATTATATTACAGTAAGTCATGCTAAGTTTCTAAATGAAACGTGATGATTCACAGATCATAACATCATCATGTGCCATGTTATACGACTCTTGTATTCTATTTAACCTCTAAAATATCAAGAAAATATTTCTTGATGATTCGGCCTTTTTCAAGGTATTCTAGTAATTTGACAAGTCAAGATCGTGCCATCACAATTTCCTTCCTAGAACATTAACAATGTTCATTCCAAAATTCATATCTGTGAATTCTGGACCATTACAAGCGGTGCTTAATCGCAAGAAGAAGAAACGAAAGGACAAAACTCCGAAATAGAAATTGGGGTATAAATTGCAGCAAATAAAAGAGAGCATTAACTGTGAATGATAATGATTATAGAAGACAGAAGCAGATACTTTGAAATATAAGGGAACATATAAATCCCAACGACAAACCAGAAATTATAAACCATATATATCGATGCATATAGCAATATAAAGACACGGGAGAACTAGAAACACTATAAACCCAAGAGTATAGTAGAAGTAAATAGATTCTTCCGGCGGTAGATGAAAAAAAAAAGAATGACCGATATGAAAGTTAGAAGTATATCGAGAATCAGAACTGGATGGAGCATATTGATGAATACTTTAAAATAAGAGTTGAGGGGGAAAGAATAGAAGGTGATGAAACATGACTAGGAACTTAGAAATCAACAGATTTAACTCACACAATGGCGGAATAAGTGAATCAAACCCTCTAGTGAATAGGTTAAGTTTTTTTTGATTAATTTAGTCAAACCACAACTAAATCAAGTGTGATTAGATCAACACCTAGAGCTATTATTCACCACCTGGGTGATTTGGACTGAGAGAGAATCAGAGGAGCTCACTAGATCTGAGTGTGTGTAACAAATGAGAGGCTTAACCTAAAATGAAGAGCATAAGACTTTATATACCCCTGCTGTTGACTCACCCATACGATTCATCCATCACACATACGAGTTGGCTTCATCAGCCGTACGGGTGATCACTCACTCGTGTCTTCTCATTTAGGTTGTAATTGTGACTTAGCTCAGCATCAACCGTGCGTATGAGCCTGTCAGCCGTACGAGTGAGGCTTCACTCGGATGTCTGACTAAGTCTAACATAGTCAAACATCCACATCTCGTTCCTCCAGTTGCTGTAACCACATACAAACACGGATAGGATAATAACGAACGATCATGGTGGCCTGTAAACTGTTGTACCTGCAATGGACGTGGGTAGATGTCTAGGGACTTGCATAAAATGCATCAACAGAAGTTGTGAGTTGTAAGAAAAGGAAGGAGGTGAATTTATAAGAAAATCTCTGACAGAACAATTAAAATGGACGATCGCATTTAAAGCGGATCCTAATTCCTTTTGTTACCGGAGAATCAAATCTTATTACAAAGATTTTCTTCAAATCCCTTGAAATCTGGAAATCAATCATATCTACGTCAAATGATAAGATGAATCTACACTTACTCATTTCACTCTTCTATGTTAGCTTCATTCGTACTCTTCATATAAATGGATTGTTTATCCAAATTATTCGCTGATGATAAAACTCTAATTTTCAGCCTGTATGCATCATGAAAACATACGTATTATCATTCACGACCTTTCCACTCAAATTTTGGGACGAAATTTCTTTAACGGGTAGGTACTGTGACAACCCGGAAATTTCCAATCAAATTTAAACTTTATCTTTATATTATTCCGACACGATAAGCAATGTTTGTTAAGTTAAATCTCAAGAATTTTAAATTGTGTTCATGCATTCATTATAACCACGACCAAATTCAGACGATTCACGAACCGTTATATATAAATAAATATGTATATATATGTATATATATATATTATAACTTGAGAATATTAATAAAGTATTAAAAGTATAATACTTTACATGATCGTATTTGTTTCAATATGTTTATCGATGGAATTAGAAGATAATATCAAATTGTTGATTTATCAGATACATTATGATATGATTACGGGTCTATGTTATGAGGTCCACTGTGATTTAAGAAATCTATTCTTTTTGACAACATTCGGAAAATGGTAAAGTGATTTATAAGTAAGAACGTGAAGTGTAAATAACTTAGATGTTGGATACCGACAAGTTAAGTAACTCGACATTTTTCATTAAGATGATTTCATACGTTTATTTAACCTTTGAACTTTATCCCATGCTTCACCAACAAACTGTAATTTAAAAACTTGAAACCTATTATGAATATATATGATTCTACTTTTTTAAAATATTTTATGATATAACGATTTCCATTATTTTAACCTTTAAACAAAATGATTCTTAAAAATATATTTGGTTTTGGAAAACAAAATTATTATATTTATTTGATTTAGTTTTAAACGTACAAAAACGTTTTCAGTTTAAAAAGAACTTTATTATTAAAACGTATATAACTTTTATAAATATCTAGAACCACTTTTGACAACTCATTACTTAACCAGTATGATAAAGATAACGATATTTATATTTTATTTTATTAAATATATATAACGATTTAAATTAATATTATATATATTTATACGCGTATTATACGTACATAGTTTTATACTTTTACTATACTTAAACTTTACCTTTACTTTATTTTTACTTTACTTTAACTTTAATAATTCACTTTAATAATTTATACTTTAATAATTCACTTTAATAATTCATACTTTAATAATTCACTTTAATAATTCATACTTTAATAATTCACTTTAATAATTCAAAAATCTATTATAAATAGAATTCAATAGGTTTCATTATTTCATAGAAACTTGAAAATATTTTTCTCTAAACTCTCTCAATCGATTTACATATATATATTTACTCCGTATTATTTCAAGATATTATTAGTATACATAAAATATTACGTCAGAGTGCTGTCCGAGTGATTTCAAAATTGTTTTTCGAGTGGGATTGGATTAAGGAAATTATGGGTTATAGCTATGGAGGTGATTGGTATGGTTCATGGGTATGCTCGTGAGGTCAATATAGTGTTTATCATCTCCGTTGCATCTACGTACCTTTCCTGCAATATTGAATCTCAATATTGATACGTGAGTACTCATAATTTAACTTTTACATACTAATAGTGTATCTCTGACTAGTGCTCGAGTATATAGGATTATGCATGTTTGTACTTTTGATATTGCCTTTAGTTAGGTTATGTTGAATCCTGAATTAGTTATATATGCGACTGAGATAAGGTATAAGATATGCATGTCGTTGGAAAGCTAGCGAAAAATTAAGAACTTTTCATTTAGATATCGAATGATTTCGATGAACGGATTTGAAGTTATAGTCCAACGAATTTTTGTATTATTATTAAAAATGATTATTATTATCGTCGTTATTATCGTCGTTCTAGTTTTATCTTATTATTATTATTATGTTTATCAATAACAGGATTTATCATTAAAAATTGTTATTTTTTTATTATTACTATTGTTATTATCGTTAAAGTTATAATAAGTATTATTATTATTATCCAATTATTATTATTATTATTATTATTATTATTATTATTATTATTATTATTATTATTATTATTATTATTATTATTAGTATTATTATTATTATTATCATTATTGATATATATATCATTATTTAAAAATGGTTATTGTTATTGTTATTATTATTATTACTATATTATCATTAAGATAATTATTAGCATTATCGTTAATAATGTTATAGTAACTATAATTATTAATATTAGTGTAATTAAAACAAATATTTGTAACACCTAATTATTTTGATTACTATTATTATCATTATTACGAACACGATATAAAAGACGATTAAAAGCTATTAAACGAAACGATTAGGAAATAATGGGTAAGAGTATCATGATGAAATTAAAATATTATAAAATATTGATTTAGATAAAATTATCGTTCTTATTATTTTTATCATTACTATTATTATTAAAATTATCGTTAGTATTAAAACTATCATTTTAACAAAAATTATCATTTTAATAGAAATATCATTGTTACTATAAATATCATTATTATTATTATTTTAAATAGAATTATTATTTTAAAGATAATATTAAAAATTATCGTAAATATTAAAGTTATCATAATTAGAATTATCGTTTTATCATAATGTCATCTTAGTAATTATAAATATTGATATTTTTATAATAATAATTATTATTATAAAATAATACAACTTTTACTTACTATCATTATAGATATTATTTTATCAAATAAATATTTGATACAAACATATTTTACTACGTGTAATAACTTACTTTAATAATACGTATCATATTATCTTTATAATATTAAATGAACCCTATAAATTTTATTACTTAATATATATAAAAGTATATTTTATTATATAAATATAATATAAAATTTTATTTATTAATAAATAAATTATATTATTTACTCTAATAAATCTTTTAAAAATATTTAAAAATATAAAACGACGATATTTAAACTATATATTAATCATGTATAAATTTTTGGAAATTATTTTGAGTCAAATTTACTTTTGTTGACTTTTGCATATTAGTCTCGAGCATTAGGATTGTGGTACACTATGACTTGACCTAATTTGTTAGACAAATATTGACCAACACATAAATATATATAATTAATTTAGGTTCGTGAATCCGAGGCCAACCTTGCACTTGTTCAATGACGTTATATGTGTTTTTACTACGAAATACAGTATGGTGAGTTTCATTTCCCTTTTACTCATTACATTTTTGGGCTGAGAATACATGCACTGTTTTAATAACTGTTTTACAATATTTATATGCGTGAGTTTCATTTGCTCCCTTTTTAAATGCTTTTGCAATATATATTTTTGGGACTGAGAATACATGCGCTGCTTTTATAACTGTTTTACAAAATGGACACAAGTAATTAAAACTACATTATATGGTTGAATTATCAAAATCGAATATGCCCCTTTTTATATAGTATGGTAATCTAAGAATTAGGGAACAGACACCCTAATTGACGCGAACTCTAAAGATAGATCTATTGGGCCTAACAAACCCCATCCAAAGTACCGGATGCTTTAGTACTTCGAAATTATATCATGTCCGAAGGAGGATCCCGGAATGATAGGGGATATTCTTATATGTATCTAGTTAATGTCGGTTACCAGGTGTTCACCATATGAATGATTATTTTTTGTCTCTATGCATGGGACGTATATTTATGAGAACTGGAAATGAAATTCTTGTGGTCTATTAAAATGATGGAAATAAATGATTATGATAAACTAATGAACTCACCAACCTTTTGGTTGACACTTTAAAGCATGTTTATTCTCAGGTGTTAAAGAAATCTTCCGCTGTGCATTTGCTCATTTTAAAGATATTACTTGGAGTCTTTCATAGCATATTTCGAAGAACGTTGCATTCGAGTCATTGAGTTCATCAAAGATTATTATTAAATCAATTTATAGTTGGATAGTGGATATTATGAAATGGTATGCATGCCTGTCAATTTTTTATGTAAAGAAAGATTGTCTTTTAAAAACGAATGCAATGTTTGTAAAATGTATCATATATAGGTCAAATACCTCGCAATGTAATCAACTATTGTGAATCGTTTATAATGTATATGAACGGGTCATTTTAGTTGGTATCAGAGCGGTGGTCTTAGCAAACCAGGTCTGCATTAGTGTGTATAATTGATAAGTCATTAGGATGCATTAGTGAGTCTGGACTTCGACCGTGTCTGCATGTCAAAAAATTTTTGCTTATCATTTTTGTCGAAAATCATCAGTTTATAATCCTTAGGAAATTACCTGCTTATCATTCTTAGTCTAGACACATCTTACTGCAGTTATTGCAAGAATAGTGTATAGACAAAATCCATATCTTAGCGTATCTGTCACTGTAGACCTAATCTGACACGTTTCCTTAATTTCCTCCGTAATCTACGGAATCTTCTGTACTATATTAGATATTCTATATAATTAGAATATTATCTGATATCCAAAAATCATCTCATATCGAAAATCCTTTATCTAACCGTACAAGACGGAACTCGCAACTAGTTCAAATTCCTTAGATTCTGACAGCTATTCCGATATGGATTTTGACTCAAGCTCCGAAGACAGTATAACCGGAATGGATCAACCAATTAGTCATCACCAATTCTGGATGAATTGGGGATGGGTTCGTAGCCTACTTAATCATTGGAGGCAAGAAGAAGGTGATCCTTTCCACCAACCGAATTCACCTCTGGGTGAAAAACCTGAAGCACTTACCGGTGAACCGGTCCGAAACACCATTTTATCTCTCATTTCCCGAGTATCTCGTCACAATCATATACTATACCAAATTCTAGATCTTATTTATCCGCTCGTCCGAACCGACAGTCACCCCGGTGTAATGGAAGAAGTAGACGAGCTTCGAGCTCGGGTAGTGGCTTTAGAGAATATGGTGCGAAGGTTACAAATGCCAGCAGCCGCACCAGCAGCATAACAATACACCACCACCAACATCAACATCCGCATCCCGCACCTCAACATCAGAATCTTTACCACTAACAATAATATCATACGCATCATATATACCAATGAGTACCAACAATAATGAATGATGAAGTATTGATCCATAACTTCATTGATATTCTGCGAAGAATATGTGGTTCCTAATAGTTTTAGAGATTACTTATTCTAGCTCAAACCAAAAATCGAATGAGTTTAATATCATATTAACTCATTAAATCCATGATTACATCTGAAGAAAATGTATATGCAAGTATATTTTCATAAAGATTGTAATTAAAAATTCTTTTGTACAAACTGTTAATGGTAAAAATATTTTAACGGGTAGGTAATACCCGAGAAATATTTAGACTTCACGTTAATAAGTTACAATGTACATTCTTTGAATCTGATTCAACGGTCATTTACTATCCTAGTTACATCTACAGAGATACGAATCCGTTCACTGCAGAATAACCATTTTTATTCAATTTCATATTTGGATTTTGACTTATCATAATTCAACAAGTGGCATAATGAAGAAAACATTGGACAAAATAAAAGTTGTTAGAAACAAACGAATTAACTAATAGAAATTTTGTTAAGAATCCACGCTAACTTTTCCTAGCTAACTGTTAATTCCGTATTACCTTTTATTTATCGCAATTTATTTATCGCAATTTTAATTCTCGCAATTTTATTTATCGTCATTTTATTTCTGTTATTTATTTTACGCACTTTAAATATCGGGACACGTATACAAGGTTTTGACATATCATATCGACGCATCTATATATATTATTTGGAATAACCATAGACACTCTATATGCAGTAATGCGGGAGTTAGCTATACAGGGTTGAGGTTGATTCTACAATAATATATATAGTTTGAGTTGTGATCGAGTCTAAGACGTATACGGGTCACGAAATGTATTAATTAATTCGAATATTATATATTAAACTATATATGAATTATTGAACTGCTAACTGTGGATTATCGACTGTGGACTAATGACATTGGACAATTAAAATAAATTAAAATATTGATTATAATATATGAAACTAAATAGTTCTTCAAGTTTGCCACTTGATTTCATCTTAAACCTCATTGTATCTTGACGATTACCATCTGCGTTCAAACCTTTCATGATTCTTAAAAACACCTCAATCGAGAGGTTGAACCAACCGCACTTCATCTACGGAAGAAAAGATTGATGCATATAATTATGCACTTGAAAACACTCAGAACCTGAGTAAATGTTTAACACGTATCTGTGCTAACTCCTTTGGCGTTGTTATTACCGAAAATAGCTTTGCGATCCCTTTTCAAAGTAGCCAATTTTGTCAAAGCTCCAGCAAGTCAACTTCGACTTTTCATTCGAAGTAGCCTTACTATAATCCTAATATATACGATTACCCTTTTGATACCGGAGAATTCTTTTATATTCCACTATATTACCAGCAGACATACCAGCAACCTCGTTGTTCCTTGGCTCAAATCTCTCTGACAAATCATTATATTTATTCATTGAAACCCTATCATATACTCATCCGCATCTTGTAACGAGAACTACCATAATAATTACCGGGAATCAGCAATCAGTACTTTGAAAACTCACAGCATATCTACATCAACAGTTATATGTATGACATTTATCTCTTAGAATTATGATCTCTCATTCTGAAATTCTGAAAAGCACTCAGTCACAAATCAATACTCTGAATGTTGAAAAAGCTGAAAGAAGCAGCAGAAACCATAGACAACCGTAAACGACCTTAATCATCGGAAGTTTGATGATAAAGAATAATATGTTGGAAAAGCTCGGAAACGTTGGAACTGGAAAATGGATAGAGTTAACCATGAAGGAGACCAAGGAAAAATACAAAGACCATACCCTATATTCAAAGAATCCAGATAATTCTGGATCCGTTGAAATCTTTAGAGAATATCTTGCTCCGAAGTCATGTTAAAATCTTGCGAAAAATCTTTCTCCATCAACCATCGAACTTAGAAATTCCCAAAATATCATCATCAATATCTTCGATATTTCTGAGGATATTTTCATAAATATTCTCGTCCGAAATTTTATACCTCTTCGTGCTTCCTAGGTATTATTGTATTGGAAACACTCAATAGAAAATTAGTATCGAAAAGCGGATTATGCGAAACTATGAAGGAAGCCGTGGACAAATCACAAAGAATAAGTTTGACTTCAAAGAATCCAAATGATTCTATTTCTGATGAAATCTTTAGCGAATACCTTGCTTCCGAATCTAAACCCTTACGGATAAATCTTCTTCATCATCCATCGATATTAGAAATTTCAAGATATCATCGTATCTTTCATTATAAATATCCTCCATATTTCTGAAGATATTTTCATAACTATTCTTATCTGAAATCATTAATCTCTTCGTGCCATCAGTGTTACATCATATAGAAACTGTTAGTTTCTATAGTCTGTAAATTTTCGAGCTTAAAATATGAATGTTATTGAAGTAATGTTGGGAACTGATGCATGAGTTAGTATAATATAATGACACTTGATCAACGTGATTATATTACAGTAAGTCATGCTGAGTTTCTAAATGGAACATGATGATTCACAGTTTATAACGTCATCATGTGCCATGTTACATAACTCTTTCATTCTGCTTAACTTCTGAACATATCAAGAAAATATATTCTTGATAGTTCTATTCTCAGTGATTCAAGTAATTGTACAAAACAAATCGTGCTACTACCTTTCCTTTCTAACTTGTATAATATGATAATTCGAAACTCCATACTTATGAATTCTGGACCATTACTTGCGAAAAGTAAACAAAAGCATGAAGCTCCGAAATAGAAAGGGGGTATGAATCGCAGCAAATAAGAGGGTGCATTAACTGTGGATGACCATAGTTATAGGAGACAGAAGCAGGGACATTGAAATATAAGGGAAGATATAAAATCCAACAACAACGTAGAAACTACAAACCGTGTATATCAATGTTTATCACAACATAAAGACACGGGAGAATTAAAAACACTATAACCCCAAGTGCGAAGTAGAAGAAAGCAGATTCCTCCGGTGGAAGTTGGAAAAGGAGAATGATTGTTGCAAAAGTAAGGATAAGAACAAGGATCAGAACTAGATTAAGCATTTTCACAATCTTTTGGAGGTATGAACTAAGAAAGAAAAGTATAGGAATGGTGAAAATAATGGAACGGAACAAGCTTAAATTTATAATGGAAATATCAGACAGAGTAATCGAGGCAGATCGCCGTATTTAATTATAGAAATCTTAATTTCCTTATTCGCCGAAGAATCAAATCTTTTAGATTTCGAAGATTTTCTTTAAATCCCTTGAATTCCGGAATTTAACCAAGACAACGTCAAAAGTTAAAATAAAATTTTATTTTTTCATTTCACTCTGTTGTGATAGCTTCACTCGTGCTCGGCAAATAATCGAATTTATCTATATTACTCAATGATGATAAAACTCTATTTATCAACTCATATTCGTCAGGAAAACATTCTAATTGTTAGCCATGATGATCCCACTCAAATTTCGGGACGAAATTTCTTTAACGGGTAGGTACTGTGACGACCCGGAGATTTCCGATCAAATTTAAACTTTAATCTTTATATGTTTCCGACACGATAAGCAAAAATCTGTAATGATAAGTCTTGAAAGTTTTGAAATCTATATTCATGTAATCAATTACCCTTTGGCCGTGCTTAACGATTCACGAACATTTATGTGTATATGAATATTATCTATAAATAAATTATAATAATAATTTTATTGGTTTAAAAATATAATTTGTATTTAAAATATATATATATATATATATATAAAGTATATTGAGTGTATATATATTTGGTCTCGGATTCATTTAGTAAACGATTGCAACACTCGATGATTATGTAAACAAATCAAAAATATAGTTATTATACTAATATTAATTTGGTATACTTATTATTAATCTTAATATCAGTATTATTAGTATAACTATATATAATGTATATAGATATGAAAGGTTATACATTTAAATTGTTAGTAAAAATTATTGTTATCATCATTAATATCATTATTAATATACTTAGTAATAAAATTATGAATTAGTCATTATCATTAATTTCAAAATTTCTATTACCAATATTATTAAAGATCATTATAGTTATCAATTATTAGTGCTTTATGACTTTCTTCATCTAGTATCTATTTTATATATATCCATATACATATAGCATATAGATTAAAGATATAACCAACCATACACTATCCTCTTAAGTCTTACATCACCATAAACATCTTAACCCACTTCTTTTATTTTTTTGATCGACAGTCACCTCTAGCAACCACTACAACACCACGGTCACCCATAACCGCTATCTCTGATGAACTACCACCATCACCATACACCCACCCGTAACTTTTAATCACAACCTCACTCTCTCTTCTCTCTATTCATAAACCATATCACCACTACATCGCGATTCACCATCACTAATAAACCACCACCCTTTCTCCTTCATTCTCTCGTTTTCTCTCCTTGTAACCGAAAACCATTAACAACCCTCATCACCATGAATCCACCATCAACTGTTTCGTTCTATCTACAACCAAGAACGCATCAAACATCAAAACAACTATACTCTTCTGTTCTATTACTATCGACTGCCACCTTGTTTTCTGTTTCTAATATTCGAACACCTGCCACCCATTTGATCACCTCAGCCTTCACCGCTGCCATGTATCATCACAAACAACCTAATAAACAACCCGTTTACAACAATCACTGCTGCACTCTTATATATTTCTACTATTCATTTATGTCTACAGCCAAAACCCACTTCGTAACTACCATGCTTGTTGCTGCAGCCATTGTGAACTACTTCCTATTTACTTTGGTTCATTCGAAGAGCACTAACACTGCTGCTGCCCGTATAGTTCCTAATTACAGGTTATTCAAAGCTCATTCGAGTAACACAACTACAATTATTAAATATTGTTATTTCGAATAAATAATTGCTAGTAAAGCCGTGATATATGCTCTTTTTATTATCGATCAAGACAAAAAGGAAAACTTCAAGTGTGGACTCTTGAGTGCTCCACTTGTATCCCACTCAAAGAACTTTACAGATAATGAATCAATAATTAATCGCAATATCCTAAAATAATAATCCCACGATACAACTTGCTATCCCTTTCCATTATTATTTAAATGCTACGGGCCATAAATCCAACTACTTGGGCCGTGTTTTTTTTTATTCTGTTAAATCATCGTGATATTCTTTTCCTCTTCTTGTCTTGTTCGCTGTTGCACAACAGCTCCTGCTTCTGTTTAAGCTATAAACGAAAACCATGGTTTTATAGAGGTGGTATACATTTAAGTGATGACGATACATGAAGGTAATCGAAGCTTTGATGATGATGTTTAGGATCGTTGTTAATAAGAATGATGATGCATGTTATGATCTTGTAAGGAAGAAGATGATTACATGTACATGATGATATGATGGTTATGAGGGTACAATAAAAGAACGATGAGAATGATATGGATGATGTTATTATCATGAGACGATGATGGCGGTTTGATTATAAAGAGATCACGATTTGAAGATGCTGACCTAAATAAACGAAATCATCCTGGTGTGTTATCTGCATCGATTAAAAAAAAACCCCCAATTATCCATCGATCTGTTTTTCTCAATCAAGTTAATGGGCTAGTGTGATGGATCTAAACTAATTAAGCAAATGGACTATAGTAAATGGGCCTTAATTATGTAACAAGGGACTTCAAAAATTATTGTTATATAAATTAAGGTATAATCTAAATCAGAAAAACGGATTTGGCTAGATGGTTTGGATGTGTATTCATTAAGCGGGAGGTTGCGGGTTCGAGCCTCGTTAGAGGCATTTATTTTTGTGAAAAGCTTCAAAGGTAGTTATTATTATTAGTATTATTATTATTATTATTATTATTATTATTATTATATTATTATTATTATTATTATTATTATTATTATTATTATTATTATTATCATTATTATTATTGTTAATTATTATTACTAGATCATAATGCAATTAATTATCATCATTAATATCAGTATTATTATCACATTTATAATAATTATTATCAGTATTATTATTATTTACTATCATTATTATTAAAATTAATATTTTTATTATCATTATCATTATTACTAAAATTAATATTTTTAACATTTTTTTAATATTATTACTATCATTATTATTACTTTACCATTATTATTATACAACTATATTATTATTGTTATCAATATTACTATTAATATTATTATTATTACAATAAAAGCTAGTTACATAAAAATATACTTAATAGAACTATTTTTTTTTAAAAAAACCATTTATTTAAAGTATATAATAAATATATTTAAGTTATTAATGAAATACATAAATTATTAAAATAATAGTTATATTAATAATAATACATAAACTTATTCGAATTCAATTATATGTGTTAATATATATATAAAAATGATATAGGTTCGTGAATCCGAGGCCAACCTTGCATTGTTCAGTTTCGTCGTATGAATATTTTTACTACAAAATATTGTAGAGTGAGTTTCATTTGAATCCCTTTTACTCTTTACATTTTTGGGCTGAGAATACATGCAAATGCTTTATTAACTGTTTTACAATATTTATATGTGTGAGTTTCATTTGCCCTTTTTACTCTTTACGTTTTTGGGCTGAGAATACATGCGTTGTTTTTATAACTGTTTTACGAAATAGACACAAGTAATCAAAACTACATTATATGGTTGAATTATCGAAATCGAATATGCCCCATTTTATTAAGTCTGGTAATCTAAGAATTAGGGAACAGACACCCTAATTGACGCGAACTCTAAAGATAGATCTATCGGGCCCAACAAGCCCCATCCAAAGTACCGGATGCTTTAGTACTTCGAAATTTATATCATGTCCGAAGGAGGATCCCGGAATGATGGGGATATTCTTATATGCATATTGTGAATGTCGGTTACCAGGTGTTCAATCCATATGAATGATATTTTTGTCTCTATGCATGGGACGTATGTTTATGAGAAATGGAAATATGAAATCTTGTGGTCTATTAAAATTATGAAATGATTATTTATGTTAAACTAATGAACTCACCAACCTTTTGGTTGACACTTGAAAGCATGTTTATTCTCAGGTACGAAAGAAATCTTCCGCTGTGCATTTGCTCATTTTAGAGATATTATTTGGAGTCATTCATGATATATTTCAAAAGATGTTGCATTCGAGTCGGTGCGTTCATCAAGATTATTATTAAGTCAATTATAGTTAGTTGTATTATGAAATGATTTGCATGCCGTCAACTTTCGATGTAATGAAAGATTGTCTTTTCAAAAATGAATGCAATGTTTGTAAAATGTATCATATAGAGGTCAAGTACCTCGCGATGTAATCAACTGTTGTGAATCGTTTATAATCGATATGGACTTCGTCCGGAGGGATTAGGACGGGGTATGACATGAATAGTTACTTAATATGTTTTTAACAATTTTTTGATGGATCACCAAATTCGATTTTACTTTGATCAACCAACTCAACTCAAACTTGATGTGTGTAGTGTATATGTTCAAAATGATAAATAAAGTAATGTAAAGAACATAGACACAAGGATTTATAGTGGTTCGGGTGGATGTTAACTAATTCACCTTAATCCACTCCCCGATTACACTAATTGGGATTTGTTGCTTCACTAAGCACTTTTCTCCAAACCCGGTGGAGATCCGATTTACAAGTCTCCAATCTTCTTTAGTAGACAACAAACCTAATCTTTCTATCCCTTTGAAAGATCAACTCTAACCTAGATCAACTTGTCTTCACCTTGGACAAGTACTAATCTCTAAATGAGATTAATCAACTTCCACTAATTGAAGTTACAAGACTCATACACTCTGCAATGATGATCCTAACACAATACTAGGACATACATTACATTAAGTAAACTCACAAGATAAATGATTTTAATTAGTAAGTTTACAACAACCCAATTCTATATCTATAAGATCATAGAATCTTCTCTTGCTTGATCACATTTGAGTAGTAATTGATGCACTTGTGATCACTGGAGATAAGCCTTCTAAATGTGTAAGAGGGTCAGCTTCAAATGCTCTTAAATGTTTGCCTTTTATAGTGGGATTCAAAAAATAGCCGTTGACACACGGTTGTCTGCACGGTCGACCGTGGTGCGACCGTGCGTGCTCCAGTCCAAAATTGGTATCCGTTGTATAGCCGTTTGACTCAGATTTGAACACCACATTTTGGCACCTTTACTCCTTTTAGCACTTGCAAAAGAAACCAAACATCCTATACAAGTACTATATGCATTAAGTGTGTGAGATTTGGTCTTATTGCATGAAAATGACTAATCATTCCAAAAGTGGCAAACCCAACATTCTTGGAGAAGTGTCTTGATTGATATTTAGGGAAATTTCAGATTGGTCAAGACTTAGTTAGTCACTTTAATGCTCTTGGTTCAATTCTAAAGGCTAGTCACTATATCATTAACTCCCTAGTTCCAATTAATCACAAGTCATGTTTCATTTGAGTTTAGTTAGGGATTAATTGAATAATGTCTCTATAAGATAATCATGAAGTGTGTAGAGACATTAAGGTTAAGTTATTCTTGATCAAGCAATCATACTTAGTTACTTAGACTAGACCAAATAGACAATTGACTATAGTTTCATTGTGAACCGTTTTACACTTAATATATTGGAGTAGGTTAGTTACTTGAATCCTAACTAATGAGCACATGGCAAACATATTAATTAAGTTGACAAGTTTATGAGTATTAAGCATATTGGCAAGTAGCAAGTAATACTCACATAGCAAGAGATAGTTATTCTAAGATCAATCATGTAGATACTTGTACAACTTATAATTCAAGTACTTAAAAAGTATAATGTGCAATATAACACATTACATGATTAATGTGCAAGCACACATTAATGTCCAACACATGCACAAGGGAAGAGCAATCTCTAGTTGAGACTTGGTGACCATCCTAAATGTATCTAAGTGTGTTTTTGTCATACCCCGTCCTAATCCATCTGGACGAAATCACCAACATCTGGTTCCATTGCGATGATCGACTTCAAATAATGTCTTTAAAATGAGCAAATGCACAGCGGAAGATTTCTTTCATACCTGAGAATAAACATGCTTTCAAGTGTCAACCAAAAAGTTGGTAAGTTCATAGGTTTATCATAAAACAATAAAATTCATCATTTTGATAGACCACAAGATTTAAATGCTGCATGGTACAAATGGGCCCGAATCCTATACCCATTTGTAATGTACATGCAATATCTTTTAAATACAGTACACCTTTCTCGTGTACGAAATCATCTTTCATAAATCTTAGTAACCGTACACATATCTCGTGCATAAAAATAACATACACATAACCTGTGTATAAAATCATTCTCTCGATACATAACATTCACTTTTCATTGCTTTCATAGCTTGGCTTGGTAACCGACCTTAACATATAATGCGCATAATAATATCCCCAAAACAGAACATCTCGTCTGTATAATAATCATATAAACTTCGAAGTACTAAACACCACGCCCACTAGCCCTTCCGTCTAGTGAACATTCTGGGTGGGGGTGTTAAACCCGGTAGCTACCTTTAGGATTCGCGTCAATTAGGCGTGCACTAATTCTCAAAATTAGTGATGTTCCCTAATTCTTAGGTTACCAAGCAAAAATAATCAGGGGAAAAATATTCATATCAATTGTGGCAATTATCACGTCTACATAATTCAATGGTGGCAATTATCACGTCCACATAATTCATTCGAGGAATGTTTTGCTTGTGTCTATCTCGTCAAACAATTATAAAAGCATTTCATGTATTCGCAGTTTAAAATGTATTTCAAAAACATTTAATAAAGCAGTTGTAAAACTAGCGCATGTATTATCAGTCTCAAAAATGTAAAGAATAAAAGGGAATCAAATGAACTCACTATCCAATATTTTGTAGTAAAAATATTCATATGACGAAACTGAACAATGCAGGGTTGGCCTCGAATTCACGAACCTCTATCATTTATATATATATATATATATATATATATATATATATATATATATATATATATATATATATATATATATATATATATATATATATATATATATATATATATATATTAACACACATAACTGTAATTGTACAAATTTGTATATATATATAAACTTATTAGTTATATCATTTTTATATTAATAACCTATATGTTTCATATATTCTTTTTATATATAAAAAATAATAATAAAAATATTACTTTTGTTATGTTATACGTATTAAATATATTTTAGTATATATATATATATATATATATATATATATATATATATATATATAATGTTCGTTTGTTAAAATTATAATAATATTAAAATAATATTAGTAATGGTAAAAATAATGATAATAGAGTTAGAAATGATACTTGTAATATTAATGATAAAAATGATAACTTAATTAAAAATGTTATTTTTAATAAAAATGTTAATTTTAACAATAATGAATACTATAAGAATAATGATTTTACTAATAATAATAATGATACTAATATTTATATTTTTTTTAATATTTGTAGTAACATAATAATAATAATAATTACTAATAACAATAATAATAATAATAATAATAATAATAATAATAATAATAATAATAATAATAATAATAATAATAATAATAATAATAATAATAATAATAATAATATTAAGTAATAAGTAACTACCTCAAATAAGTAGTCCTAAAAAAAATGCCCAAGTCTGGGTTTGAACCCGCGACGTCTCGCTAACCCAAAACACTTCTTAATAATCATTACTTGTCATCATATCATCATGATTATAACTATCATTATCATAACCAACGATTATCATAATCATCAAGCTTTGTCCTCAATACCACCTTCGTACCATAAACATCATCATATCATCATCTTAATCTATTCCTAGTCATCGTCATAATCATCATTATCATGTCCAAGCCCACTAGTTAAACCCACTTAATATTTGTGTTTAAAAAATTAAAACGTATGGCAGTCAACAAAGCAACTTCCGGTGCATTATCATTAACATCATCTCGACTTATCTCCATTTAATCACCATCCTTATCTATCATCAATATCATGGTCTCATTCATATATTATGTATATCCACTTCATCATTCAACATCAATTCTTACGGCCCAAATCAGAAAACATAATATGGGTCTTGGTCCGATAACATCAAGTGGTTTACGGCCCAAATAGACAAATCCTAACTTGTAAGTCCAATTAACTTAACTGACCCAAGAGTTTTATTTAGTCCACACTTTGTTTTAGATAACCTGTTCGTTGGATTTAGAATCCAAGAATATCTTACGGTATATACATCCTTATCAACCAACACGTCCCACCATTATCTATATTCATTATTACTCATCATTATTTAAATAAAAAGAACAAAGTTGCTGCAGCAACAGCATCGTACAAATCAAGTGGGTTTTAGTTTTGGGTATGACAGGAACGAAACAGATGCAGCAGGTTTATAATGGTGTTGAGAGTTGGGTGGTGGTGGCGGTTTTGGTTTGTCAATGGGAACAGAAAGCATAAGCAGTTGCAGCTGTAGTAGTCATCGCAAAACAAAAAGGAAATGGCGGTTTGATTGCTCTTGAGTGTAATCTTCGAATGATGAGGATTATTTTCAGCTGATTGGAAAATGGAAACATAAACAGTAGCATCAATAAGTGTAGTTGACATGTATGTTTGTGTAGTATTGTGAAAGAGCTGAACCAGAAAACAGAAGTATGCTCGATGATGGTAGACGAAAGCAGGAGTGGATATAACAAACTTATAGTAACAGTAACAGTAGTTACGGCTTGTAGTTGTAGATGAGTAGTAGTTGCAGGTTTGGTGGTGGTTCGAATGGTAATGTTTAAATGGGTTTCGATTTCATGTGAGGGTGGTCCGGTGATGGTTATGATAAAGGTGATGATTCGGTTGTAATGAAGTTTGGGTCGTCAACAAAACAAAAAGAAAATAAACATGTCGATTAGAAATAGAAAACAAGTAGAAACATAAATAGGATGTGGTGGTTGCAGCAGCAACAACTTACAGTGATGGTTGAGATAGGTCATAGGATGATAAACAATGATAACATAAATCTTGTGATGGTGATCGAGAAAAATATAGCAGGAGGGTTTAGTTTGTGGTGTGGCGTGTGTGATTGTTTATAACTGAAAAATAGAAAGTAAGTGAGGGTTTTCAAGGTGGTGATCATGGCGGTTTTGAGTGGTGAAGATGATGGTTCGTTTGGGAGGGTGAAAGATGGTGAATACTTTGTTTAAATGGTTGAATGAGGATATATATATATATATATATATATATATATATATATATATATATATATATATATATATATATATATATATATATATATATATATATATATATATATATATATATATATAAATAAATATATCTCATATGCATGTATCTATAATTGGTGATGAAAAGTAAAGGCAAACAAGGACAGTGAGTTCTCAAAATTTCAAGATTTAAACAGTAATAATTAATATAAAAATAAAACGTGTTTTAAATTTAGCCGTCGTCTTTTTCGGACCGGATTTCGTACTCCGTTGATCATTAGTAAAAAATAAAAGTACACCGAAAAATCCCAAATTTTTACAGTGACTATCTTTATTTATTTTGGTCATTTTGGTATAAGATTTGATCATTAATTATTAAATAAATATTACACTAATTATTCACTCCCAACCACAAATAAAATATAAAAAGTTTTAAAATTTAATAACTAGGTTCTAAATACATTTTTAGTAAGTCTAAAGTTTATAGAACTCATTTTCAAATTACCGTTTATTTTAAAATCATATAAGTTTGAATTTTAACTTGCTTAATATCAATTGAAACATCAAACGAGTATTACAATTATTTAATATTTATTTTTAATATACATTATTTATATATAGAGATATATGTTAAATAATAATTATTATAATTTCCTATTTTTATTTTATTAATTTTTTAATAACAACAACATATAATACTTCAAATTATATTTCGAATTATTATTTATATATACATACACACATATCTATTTACAATTAATTTTTCGTGAATCGTCGAGAGAAGTCGAAGGTCAATTGAATATATGAATATCGTTTCAAAATTTTCTAGACTCAACATTACATACTTTGCTTATCGTATCAAAATCATATAAAGATTAAGTTTAAATTTAGTCGAAAATTCCTGGGTCGTCACAGTACCTACCCGTTAAAGAAATTTCGTCCCGAAATTTGAGTGAGGTAGTCATGGCTAACGATAAGAATGTTTTCATGACGAAATGAGTTGATAAATAGAGTTTTTATCTTTAGTAAGTAATATGTATAAAACGATTCATTTATGTGAAGAGTACAAGTGAAGCTGTCACAAACGGTTGAGATGAAGAAGTGGAGATTTGTTATAACTTTTGAGTAGTCACGATTGAATTCCGAAATTTATGGGATTTAGAGAAAATCTTCGTAATAAGATTTGATTCTTTGAAAATTAAAGAAATTAGGATCCTCTTTGGTTAAATGCAATCATCTGTTTCAATTGCTTTGTCGGATATTTCACTATAAATCCACCCCCTTCATTTTCTTATTATTTTGGAGTTCCATCCTTTTATTCTCCTCTTCCCGACTTTAAGTCAAGTGAATAATGGTTCAGAATTCATAGGTATGGAGTTTCGAATGAACATGACTAATATTCTAAGAGAGAGATTGTAATAGCACGATCTTGATTGGTTAAATTACCAAAATTCAAGAGAAAAGATAGAATTATCAAGAAAATATGTTTTTGATATGTTTAGAGATTATATAGAATGTAAGGGTCGTGTAACATGGCACATGATGACATTATGATCTATGAATCATCACGTTCCATTAGAAACTCAGCATGACTTACTGTAATATAATCACGTTGATCAAGTGTCATTATATTATACTAACTCATGCTTCAGTTTCCAGCACTATTTCAAAAAAATTCATACTTTAAACTCAAAGGTTTCAAAAATTTAGAAACTAGAATAGTTTCTTTTATGATATAACACAGATAGTGCGAAGAGGTAAATGATTTCGGATACGAATAGTTATGAAAATATCTTCAGAAATATCGGGGATATTTATAATGAAAGATCTGATGATATCTTAGAATTTCTAATATCATAAGATGATGAAGAAAATTTGTCCATAAAGGTTTAGAGTCAGGAGCAAGGTATTCGCTAATGACTTCAGCAGATACTGAATCATTTGGATTATTTGAAGGCAGGTTTAGACTTTGTGATTCGTCCACAGCCTCCTTTATGGTTTGCTCAATCCATTTTTCAGTTCCAACTTTTCTGAGCTTTACTAAGATATTGTTCTTTATCATTAAACCTTTTACGATTGTCTGCAGTTTCTGCTGTTTCATTTACCTGTTTTAGAGCTCGGAGATCTAATTCGTAAGCTAGAGTGCTTTTCAGGAATTTAGAGATTTCGAATTGAAATTCATTAGTCCGGAAGATATACGTTATATATAAATATATAACTGTTGACGTAGGAATGCTGTGAACTTCGAGAATTAATGATTAATGCTTCCCGGTATTTGGTATGACAACTATCGTTACAAGATGTCGATGAGTACATGATAGGGTTTCAATGAACGAATATAATGGTTTTTTGGAGTGATTCAAGCCAATGAGTAATGAAGTTGCTGGTAAGTTTACTACTAATTTGGCGAGATATAAAAGGTTCCCTGGTAACGATGGCGAAACGACTACGTATATATCGAGGTTATAATAAGGCTATTTCGAACGAAAAGTTGAAGTTGATTTGTTGGAGCTGTGACAAAATTGGCTATTTTGAAAAGGAATTGTAAAGTTATTTTCGGTAATAACAACGCCAAATGATCTAGCACAGATACGTTTTAAACGTTTACTCAGGTTTTGAGTGTTTTCATGTGCATAACAATATGCATCAATCTTTTCTTCCATAGATGAAGTGCGGTTGGTTCATCCTCTCGGTTGAGGTGTTTTCAAGAATCATGAAAGGTTTGAACGTAGATTGTAATCGTCGAGATACAAATAAGGTTTAAGATGAGATCAAGTGGCAAACTTGAAGAAATGTTTAGTTTCATATGTTATAATCAATATTTTAATTCATTTTAATTGTCCAATGTTATTAGTCCACAGTCGATAGTCCACAGTTAACAGTCCAATAATTCATATATAGTTTAATTTATAATATTTGAATTAATTAATACGCATCGTGACCCGTGTACATGTCTCAGACTCGATCACAACTCAAAGTATATATATTATTGTAGAATCAACCTCAACCCTGTATAGCTAACTCCAGCATTACTGCATATAGAGTGTCTATGGTTATTCCAAATAATATATATAGATGCGTCGATATGATATGTCAAAATCTTGTATACGTGTCCCGATATTTAAACTGCGTAAAATAAATAACAGAAATTAAATGACGATAACTAAAATTGCGAGAATATAAATTGCGATAAATAAATTGCGATAAATAAAATGTAATCAGTTACCTAGGAACAGTTAGCGTGGATTCTTATCAAAATTCTTCTCATTGTTAAATTGTTTGTTTCTAACAAATTTTATTTTTGTCCAATGTTTTCTTCATTATGCCACTTGTTGGATTCTGATAGGTCAAAATCCAAATATGAAATTGAATGAAAATAGTTATTCTGCGGTGAACGGATTCGTATATCTGTGGATGTGAGTAGGATAGTAAATGACTGTTGAATCAGATTGAAAGAATGTACAGTGTAACTTATTAATGTGAAATCTAAATATTCCTCGGGTATTACCTACCCGTTAAAATATTTTCACCATTAACAGTTTGTACAAAAGAATTTTTAATTACAATCCTTATGAAAATATATATACATATATATTTTCTTCAGATGTAATCATGGATTTAATGAGTTAATATAATATTAATCTCATTTGATTTACCGTTAGAACAAGAGTATATAATCTCTAAAATATTAGAGATTACATAATCGCCATGTCGAACAAAGATAAATGATGTAGAACGTCATGTAGAATGAAGATAATCGATGTAGGACATCATGTAGTATGATGATTATGCTAGAGGTACAGACTGTGAGTGTGAGGCGTGTAGTGTTGAGGCTTGTGCTGCGGATGTTGTTGTTGGTGGTACTGGTGTTGCCGGTGTTATTGCTGAAGCTGGTAGATTTTGCACCACGTTTTCCAAATTTATTACTCGAGCGCGAATCTCATTGACTTCTTCCATTACTCCAGGATGATTGTCGGTCGGAATGAGCTGATGAATAAGGTTTAGAATTTTAGAGAGAATATAATCGTGGCGAGATACTCTGGAAATGAGTGTGGAAATGGTGTTTCGAATGGGTTCGCCGATAAATGCTTCAGGTTCTTTGCCAAGAGGGGTATGTGGTGGATGGAAAGGATCGCCTTCTTTGCGTCTCCATCGGTTAAGTCGTCTACGAACCCATCAGATGAATTGGGGATGGATGATTTGGTTGATTCATTCTGGTGACACTGCTTTCGGAGCTTAGGTGAAACTCCATGTTGGAATAGCTGTCAGAATCCGAGGAATTCGAACTGGTTGAGGGATTCATCTCGTACGATCAGATGAAGGATTTTCGATAAGAAATAGATTATAGGATGTAGATTAGTACCCTGCAATACATAATTTACATATGCATATATAATACTAAAATCCCATAAGTTATGGAGGAATCTACGGAAGTTGTCAGGCAAAGATAACAATAATAGATACGCTAAGATATGAATTTATCTATACACTGTCTATGCAATAGAGGTAGTAAGACATGTCTAGACTTTAAGGATGATAAGCAAATAATTTTCGACACGAAATGATAAGCAAAACTTTTGACATGCAGACACGGTCGAAGTCCAGACTCACTAATGCATCTATACAACTATCAGTTAGACACACTAATGCAAGACCTGGTTGGCTAAGACCACCGCTCTGATACCACATGTCATACCCCGTCCTAATCCATCTGGACGAAGTCACCAACATCTGGTTCCATTGCGATGATCGACTTCAAATAATGTCTTTAAAATGAGCAAATGCACAGCGGAAGATTTCTTTCATACCTGAGAATAAACATGCTTTCAAGTGTCAACCAAAAGGTTGGTGAGTTCATAGGTTTAGCATAAACCAATAATATTCATCATTTTGATAGACCACAAGATTTAAATGCTGCATGGTACAAATGGGCCCGAATCCTATACCCACCTGTAATGTACATGCGATATTTTTAAATACATTACACCTTTCTCGTGTACGAAATCATCTTTCATAAATCTTAGTAACCGTACACATATCTCGTGCACAAAAATAACATACACATAACCTGTGTATAAAATCATTCTCTCGATACATAACATTCACTTTTCATTGCTTTCATAGCTTGGCTTGGTAACCGACCTTAACATATAATGCGCATAATAATATCCCCAAAACAGAACATCTCGTCTGTATAATAATTATATAAACTTTGAAGTACTAAACACCACGCCCACTAGCCCTTCCGTCTAGTGAACATTCTGGGTGGGGGTGTTAAACCCAGTAGCTACCTTTAGGATTCGCGTCAATTAGGCGTGCACTAATTCTCAAAATTAGTGATGTTCCCCAATTCTTAGGTTACCAAGCAATAATAATCAGGGGAAAAATATTCATATCAATTGTGGCAATTATCACGCCCACATAATTCAATGGTGGCAATTATCACATCCACATAATTCATTCGAGGAATGTTTTGCTTTTGTCTATCTCGTCAAACATTTATAAAAGCATTTCATGTATTCGCAGTTCAAAATGTATTTCAAAAACATTTAATAAAGCAGTTGTAAAAGTAGCGCATGTATTCTCAGTCCCAAAAATGTAAAGAGTAAAAGGGAATCAAATGAACTCACTATCCAATATTTTGTAGTAAAAATATTCATACGACGAAACTGAACAATGCAGGGTTGGCCTCGGATTCACGAACCTATATCATTTGTATATATATATATATTAACACACATAACTGTAATTGTACAAATTTATATATATATATATATATATATATATATATATATATATATATATAAACTTATTAGTTATATCATTTTTATATTAATAACCTATATGTTTCATATATTCTTTTTATATATATAAAAAAAATTAATAAAAATATTACTTTTGTTATGTTATACGTATTAAATATATATATATATATATATATATATATATATATATATATATATATATATATATATATATATATATATATATATATATATATAATTTTCGTTTGTTAAAATTATAATAATATTAAAATAATATTAGTAATGGTTAAAATAATGATAATAGAGTTAGAAATGATACTTGTAATATTAATGATAAAAATGATAACTTAATTAAAAATGTTATTTTTAATAAAAATGTTAATTTTCACAATAATGAATACTATAAGAATAATGATTTTACTAATAATAATAATGATACTAATATTTATTTTTTTTAATATTTGTAGTAACATAATAATAATAATAATTACTAATAACAATAATAATAATAATAATAATAATAATAATAATAATAATAATAATAATAATAATAATAATAATAATAATAATAATAATAATAATAATAATAATAATAATAATAATAATAATAATAATAATAATAATAATAATAAGTAACTACCTCAAATAAGTAGTCCTAAAAAAATGCCCAAGTCCGGGTTTGAACCCGCGACGTCCCGCTAACCCAAAACACTTCTTAATAATCATTACTTGTCATCATATCATCATGATTAAAGCTATCATTATCATAACCAATGATTATCATAATCATCAAGCTTTGTCCTCAATACCACCCTCGTACCATAAACATCATCATATCATCATCTTAATCTATTCCTAGTCATCGTCATAATCATCATTATCATGTCCAAGTCCACTAGTTAAACCCACTTAATATTTGTGTTTCAAAAATTAAAACGTATGACAGTCAACAAAGCAACTTCCGGTGCATTATCATTAACATCATCTCGACTTATCTCCATTTAATCACCATCCTTATCTATCATCAATATCATGGTCTCATTCATATATTATGTATATCCACTTCATCATTCAACATCAATTCTTACGACCCAAATCAGAAAACATAATATGGGTCTTGGTCCGATAACATCAAGTGGTTTACGGCCCAAATAGACAAATCCTAACTTGTAAGTCCAATTAACTTAACTGACCCAAGAGTTTTATTTAGTCCACACTTTGTTTTAGATAACCTGTTTGTTAGATTTAGAATCCCAGAATATCTTACGGTATATACATCCTTATCAACCAACACGTCCCACCATTATCTATATTCATTATTACTCATCATTATTTAAACAAAAAGAACAAAGTTGCTGCAGTAACAGCATCGTCCAAATCAAGTGGGTTTTAGTTTTGGGTATGACAGGAACGAAACAGATGCAGCAGGTTTATAATGGTGTTGAGAGTTGGGTGGTGGTGGCGGTTTTGGTTTATCAATGGGAACAGAAAGCATAAGCAGTTGCAGCTGTAGTAGTCATCGCAAAACAAAAAGGAAATGGTGGTTTGATTGCTCTTGAGTGTAATCTTCGAATGATGAGGATTATTTTCAGCTGATTGGAAAATGGAAACATAAACAGTAGCATCAATAAGTGTAGTTGACAGGTATGTTTGTGTAGTATTGTGAAAGAGCTGAACCATAAAACAGAAGTATGCTCGATGATGGTAGACGAAAGCAGGAGTGGATATAGCAAACTTATAGTAACAGTAACAGTAGTTACGGTTTGTAGTTGTAGACGAGTAGTAGTTGCAGGTTTGGTGGTGGTTCGAATGGTAATGTTTAAATGGGTTTCGATTTCATGTGAGGGTGGTCCGGTGATGGTTATGATAAAGGTGATGATTCGGTTGTAATGAAGTTTGGGTCGTCAACAAAACAGAAAGAAAATAAACATGTCGATTAGAAATAGAAAACAAGTAGAAACATAAATAGGATGTGGTGGTTGCAGCAGCAACAACTTACAGTGATGGTTGAGATAGGTCATAGGAAGATAAACAATGATAACTGAAATCTTGTGATGGTGATCGAGAAAAATATAGCAGGAGGGTTTAGTTTGTGGTGTGGCGTGTGTGATTGTTTATAACTGAAAAATAGAAAGTAAGTGAGGGTTTTCAAGGTGGTGATCATGGCGGTTTTGAGTGGTAAAGATGATGGTTCGTTTGGGAGGGTGAAAGATGGTGAATACTTTGTTTAAATGGTTGAATGAGGATATATCTATATAAATATATCTCATATGCATGTATCTATAATTGGTGATGAAAAGTAAAGGCAAACAAGGACAGTGAGTTCTCAAAATTTCAAGATTTAAACAGTAATAATTAATATAAAAATAAAACGTGTTTTAAATTTAGCCGTCGTCTTTTTCGGACCGGATTTCGTACTCCGTTGATCATTAGTGGTGAATAAAAGTACACCGAAAAATCCCAAATTTTTACAGTGACTATCTTTATTTATTTTGGTCATTATGGTATAAGATTTGATCATTAATTATTAAATAAATATTACACTAATTATTCACTCCCAACCCCAAGTAAAATATAAAAAGTTTTAAAATTTAATAACTAGGTTCTAAATACATTTTTAGTAAGTCTAAAGTTTATAGAACTCATTTTCAAATCACCGTTTATTTTAAAATCATATAAGTTTGAATTTTAACTTGCTTAATATCAATTGAAACATCAAACGAGTATTACAATCATTTAATATTTATTTTTAATATACATTATTTATATATAGAGATATATTTTAAATAATAATTATTATAATTTCCTATTTTTATTTTATTAATTTTTTTAATAACAACAACATATAATACTTCAAATTATATTTCAAATTATTATTTATATATACATACACACATATCTATTTACAATTAATTGTTCGTGAATCGTCGAGAGCAGTCGAAGGTCAATTGAATATATGAACATCGTTTCAAAATTTTCTAGACTCAACATTATATACTTTGCTTATCGTATCGAAATCATATAAAGATTAAGTTTAAATTTAGTCGGAAATTCCCGGGTCGTCACAGTTTTAGGATTACAAGTCATTTCTAGTTTAATCTTGAGATCATTGTTCTTCATTTAGCCTTAATTAATCACTAAGTCACTTCTAATAGCAATCATTGTTCTAGTGACATTGGCTTAAGTGTGTTGGCACTTGATGATCGTACTAAATATATCTAGATAAGAATTAAGATCACAAGTTGTTGATTAACACTTATGTGTTATGCCTAATCTTGGTTAATTTGTCATTAAGATGTCATTAGGCGTAATTAATCACAATTAGTGTTTTTATGACCAAAACTCAATTGAGTATGGAGAGGGCATCTATTCTAAGCATGTTTAGAAAGGTTTCATGAATTATAGATGTCGGGAACTAGTCAAACTTTATTTGGTCAAAATCGGAGACAGAAAAAATTGCGGTCGCACTGCGGTTGACCGTGGTGGCGACCGTGCAACTTGTTTTCAGAAAAATACGTTGCAATTCAGTTTGGGGTTTCATGGTTGACTATACGGTCGACCGTACCTCGACCGTGTGTTTGCCTGAATTTTAAATTTCATTCTTTAACCTATGTTTGACTTGGTCATTTGCAAGATAAAGTATGGATTAGTGATCTTGCATGTTTT
Source organism: Rutidosis leptorrhynchoides (assembly GCF_046630445.1). Taxonomy (NCBI): domain Eukaryota; kingdom Viridiplantae; phylum Streptophyta; class Magnoliopsida; order Asterales; family Asteraceae; genus Rutidosis; species Rutidosis leptorrhynchoides. Next base: position 85,784,642 of record NC_092343.1, read on the forward strand.
ATATTAAGATGTCAGTCATCACTTATGCGTATGTGTGTGTGTCATCATCAAAATATATTCTTTGGTTAATCATACTTAAGTTTATCGTGTGTGTATTAACCCACATTCAACCAACATATACATTTTTTGTTATTAACATGTATAAGATTAATGGCTACTTTTCCCTCAAGAGCAGTTAACAGCTTAAGAGTTAGTGATCATATGCTTAGTCACACACAGAGGCAGTAGGCTGTGAAGAACAAACAGGACCAAGGTCACCCCAACCTTTTGGCCCACTAGTGTAAATTTTATAATTTTCATGGGCTAAACAAATTTATACCTTATTGGGCCTCTTCAAATTATTATTTGACCACTTTGTAATATACTACATTTACTTTCATTTTTTGGGCCCTCCTATCTAAATATAACACCTTCCGCAACTGGTCACACATATGAAGTACGCGCTATAAGTTGCGCGAATATACATTGCGGAAGTAACAAATGTTTGTGCAACGGTTAGCGGCTAACTCGTAAGAATTAACGGGTGATGTGCATAAATTATTAATAATAGAACGCAATCCGCCTATAATCATAAAACTATAAATAAAGAACTTCGACTCTCATTTAAAGGTTGTTGAACCTGAATCCTTCGTGTGCATATTATTACTATTTCGTTCATTCGAAATATTCGTAATCAATTCAAGGTATTTGCAAGATTAAAGACCGGGACATGGTGATTGATAATTCTTAAACAACGTTTTAGAAAGTCTCCAAAACATCACAATAACACCAACCTCATTGCACTCGATTTTTGTTTGGATTTAGTAGTTGAATATAGGCTCGATCGGCTAGCACCCGTAAAAAAAATATTTTAGCTAATATCCCTTCAAACAAATCATAAAAATATAATTATTTAAACATTTGATAAACCGTGTATGTACAGGTATTGATATAATATTATATACTATAAAAATACTAATTAAAATATTAATGTTAATACCAAAATTTAGTACTCCATATTAATACTTATGAGTAATTAGTACGGAGTAATATATTACGGCGACTTTTAAACCTATTATGGAGTGATGACGTACGTCACGCCACCAGGAGCGTGCGGTGCGTGGCGTAGAAACATCGCCAGAATATATGTCATAAAACATGGAGGACAAGGAGTAGGTAGTGAATATAAATAGAAGGTTCTAAAAGATTTCAGACCGGGGGGTTCTGGAACAAGTGGCAGTTAATTATGTGGGCTCAATTCTCAATGATTGATTAAAGCCTAATAAGGAATGACACATCAGCATAAACAGTGCCATATGTGACATAAACCCTAGTATTTACCCATAAATTGGTGGGTACTAATCTCAAATGGGGTATTGAACCTTCTATCCAAAAATTCATCTTGCAGGCTAAAAAAAAAGACAAATAACAACACCACCAACCACCTCCAATAACCTAAACGAAGGTCCCCCAATTTGAGGTTAAGGCAAAATTAAGGTCAGGTTGATATTTTGCTTGATCAGGGAGAATGTGTTTAAGTATATGATACTCTGTATATAACTTAAATTTATATTTTACAATTATTGTAGTTCTATATTAATAATAGATAGATATAGATATAGATATTATAAATATTAAGCTTGATCGGTTTTTTGTTACGGATAAGTTTCTTAGCCTTTGGGAAGATCTTTCGGTAGTGGCTTTGGAAAGGACGTGTTCGGATCATTGCCCTATTATCCTTCGAGATAAGGTCATTGATTTCGGGCCAAAGCCTTTCAAGGTTTTTGACGAGTGGTATAATAAAGAAGGGGTTGACGATGTTATTGGGTCGGCTTGGTCTTCTCTTGTTCATGGTTCTTGGGTCGATTGTATCTTTAGGGACAAACTAAAAAATGTCAAGTTTGCCCTTAAGGATTAGAGTAAAAAGGAATTCGATTCTCTAGATGAGGAGATCAAAAACTTGAGAAGTGAAGCTTGTTATTGGGAAAGAAGGCGGAATTGGGTTCTCTTAGTGATGATGATAGGGCTTTATGGCTCGTTACTAGGCGGAAATGGTTGGAAAAAGAAAAATCAAAAACTAGTATGTTAAAGCAAAAGGCGCGGGTGCGTTGGATTTTGGAGGGTGATGAAAACTCCAAGTTTTTTCACTCTTCTATCCGACGTAAATTCGGAAAATGAAATAACTGAGGTTTGAACATAAACGGATGTTGGTGTGAAAATCCTTGCGAAATCAAAGAATCTGTTTTTTCGCACTTCCAGTCCAGATTCGCTGGGCCTGTTAGGCCGCGGCCCAAGCTGGTTGCTCAATCTTCTGTTCCGTTTCCAGTGAGGTTTAATTCTATGTCGGCTCATGATGTTTACTTGCTCGAATTGCAGTTTAGCGAAGTTGAGGTGTGGGAGGCTATCAAGGGTTGTAGTAGTTCCAAAGCCCCGGGCCCGGATGGCTTTAACTTGAGGTTTTTCAAAAAATATTGGGGTACTATTAAAGAGGATCTCTTGTCGGCTATTCATAATTTTTGGGAGACGGGTGATATCTCGAGGGGTTGCAACGCTTCTTTCATTACCCTTGTCCCTCCCATTTTCGTTAAATGACTATCGTCCGATAAGCCTTATCGGTAGTTATTATAAGATAATTGCAAAGCTCTTCTCGAATCGGTTGCGTAAGGTTAAACCAAATTTAGTGGGGTTTGAGCAAAGTGCGTTTATAAAGGGTCGGAATATTCTTGATGGTCCTTTAATCGTAAACGAAACCCTTGAATTTCTTAAGCGGAAAAAATTAAAAAGTATTATTTTTAAGGTCGATTTCGAAGAAGCTTCCGATTGTTTTAGTTGGGACTACCTTATGGATATTATGGAGTTATTGGGCTTCGGGATAAAATGGAGGGAATGGATACTTTCTTGTCTCAACTCGTCAAGTGTCTCGGTTTTGGTTAATGGGTCTCCTACTCGCGAGTTTAAACTTGAAAGGGGTGTTCGTCAAGGGGATCCTCTTTCCCCTTTTCTTTTTATTCTCGCGGCGGAGGGTCTAAATTTGTTGGTAAATTCGGCGGTTGATTGTTCTCTTTTTAAAGGCGTTGAAATTGGTTCTGATAACATTCCTATTTCTCATTTGCAATATGCGGATGATATGATTTTTTCGGCTCGTGGGATAGTGGGAATATTCGGAATCTCATGAAAATTCTTAAGTGTTTTGAGCGTGCCTCAGGTCTAAAAATTAATTACCATAAAAGTAATATTTTAGGGTTGGGGTGGATAAAAGTGAGGTTGATGATGTTGCTAGCTCGTTCGGTTGTAATGTTGGTGAATTTCCTTTTATGTATATCGGGTTACCAACTGGTGCTAATATGAAAAAAGAGGTAAGTTGGAAACCGGTTGTTGACAAAATTGGTAAGAGGCTTGCAGATTGGAAAGCATGTGCGATGTCATTTGGTGGTCGTTTGACTCTTGTGAAATCGGTATTAAATAGTCTCCCGTTGTACTTCTTCTCGCTCTTTCGGGTCCCGCCATGTGTGTTAAAAAATCTCGAGAAAGTAATACGTTCCTTTTTTTGAGGTGGGTCGGGATATGAGCCAAAAATGGTTTGGGTTAAATGGGATGATGTTTGTTTATCTTATGGGGCGGGGGGGTTAAATGTGGGTTCTTTAAAAAATATAAACTTTGCTTTACTCGAAAAGTGGTGGTGGAGGCTTAATACCGAATCCTCCACTTTGTGGGTTAAAATAATTAAAAGTATTTATGGTGTCACGGGTGGTCTTGCACCATCTTTGGATCCTCATGCAGTTTCATCTACTTCGGCTTGGTCTAATATTATTCGAATCGGTAGTTGTATCGATTCTCTCGGGGTTTCTTTCAGGAATATTTTTGCTAAGGTCATTGGTAATGGTGCTTCTACAATCTTTTGGAAGGATCATTGGCTTGGTGACTTTGCTGTTGAAGACAAATTCAAGAGATTGGTGCGGTTAGAAGGCGACATTAATTCCTCGATTCGTGATCGGGTTAGTATGGCGGGGTCGGTTGCTAATGGTAATTGGTCTTGGATTCGGGTGCCGATTGGTCGCGGTGCGGGTGAATTATGTGACGTCCCGTACAAAATCAACGTGTACGGATCATCAACAACAGGATCATTACATGGTCAAAATGCTATATGATGTTTAAAAACAAGTTTTGCATTCATGAAAAGGTGACGTCTTTACCAACGTCAAATGTTTTACAAAAGGTAACGTGCTTCTATGAATAGAAAGCATTAACATGAGTACGTGATACAAAGGTCATTACAAAGCCATTGTTCAAAAATAACATAAGTTGCGAATGCAAAACAAAAGTTCCATGATTGAGACATCTCTAAGTAATGCAGCGGAAGTCTAACACAGCGAGTCTGTAACAGCAAGTCTATAATACCAAGACTATAACAACAAGTCTAACAGCAGAAGCAACAACGTCTAAGCACCTGAAAAATACATGCTTAAAAAGTTAACACGAATGTTGGTGAGCTATAGTTTGTTTGTACTCAGTAATGTAATGTAGACCACGAGATTTCGTTTTCAAAACAGTATGAAAAGTATATGCTTATCCGTGGGCACCCGGTAACTAACTTAACAAGAAATATTACCACCTAAAAGTACACTTGGCGAGTGTGTAAGTTTACAAAGTATTAAACACCCATTGAATGCTAGCGCGAGTAGCCCGAGTGGGGATGTCAAACCCTATGGATTCATATCTAAGATTTGCGTCTACCGGTTCAAAAACCAATAGTTAAACGTTACCGTGCTAAGGGGAAAGTTTATGCCGTTATATAACCCACACATATATAAAGTATAAGTACTCGTGTTTAGTAAGTAAAACATAAAAAGCGCATGTATTCTCAGTCCCAAAAATAGTAAAGTAGAAAGGGAGCTATAACTCACAGTGAACAATGCGGTAAAAGTCGATATGAAAAGTATGCAAGTAGTAAGTCGGTCCGAAAGGTCCTCAACCTAAGTCAAAGGTTACTAAGTCAGTAAATTGTCCCCAAAAGTTTTAAAGTAAATAAATTAAGTCTTAAGTATCATCATCATCATCATCATTCGTAAAAGACAAAGTAAGTTTTCAACAAGAATAGAAGTCGAAACAAAGGGCTGAATTTGGACAGATGCTACGACCTCTATACAAACCAAAAAGATGCGTTGTCAGTGACCAAGGCTCCGTATGTGAGTCCTTTAACCGCTGTCCAATTTTCAGATCCTAACTCGATGTCGTTTGACCGTGGCGACGGTTCAAGCGCGAGTAGGTCGGAATTTTACTACGTCGTTACAAAGGCGTAGTGATTTTCGGAAGGCTATAAATCCTAAACCGTATATCGGATTTAGGCGAGTCTTAAACGAAAAGTCATCTACTCGAAACGAACTATATGAAAATCAACTTTCCAGAAGTCCCAAGTGAAATGTCCCGTTCATATTGATTATAAACATTCCATATTAATTGATTTCATTGCGAGGTTTTGACCTCTATATGAGACGTTTTTCAACGACTGCATTCATTTTTAAAACAACCATAACCTTTATTTTATCAATAAAGGTTTTAAAAACATTACGTAGATTATCAAATAATGATAATCTAAAATATACTGTTTACACACGACCATTATATAATGGTTTACAATAGAAATATATTACATCGACATATGTTTCTTGAATGCAGTTTTTACACAATATCATACAAACATGGACTCCAAATCTTGTCCTTATTTTAGTATGCAACAGCGGAAGCTCTTAGTATTCACCTGAGAATAAACATGCTTTAAACGTCAACAAAAATGTTGGTGAGTTATAGGTTTAACCTATATATATCAAATCGTAACAATAGACCACAGGATTTCATATTTCAATACACATCCCATACATAGAGATAAAAATCATTCATATGGTGAACACCTGGTAACCAACATTAACAAGATGCATATATAAGAATATCCCCATCATTCCGGGACACCCTTCGGATATGATATGAATTTTGAAGTACTAAAGCATCCGGTACTTTGGATGGGGTTTGTTAGGCCCAATAGATCTATCTTTAGGATTCGCGTCAATTAGGGTGTCTGTTCCTTAATTCTTAGATTACCAGACTTAATAAAAAGGGGCATATTCGATTTCGATACTTCAACCATAGAATGTAGTTTCACTTACTTGTGTCTATTTTGTAAATCATTTATAAAACCTGCACGTATTCTCATCCCAAAAATATTAGATTTTAAAAGTGGGACTATAACTCACTTTCACATATATTTTCTTCCTCGGAAATAAGACTTGGCCACGGATCGATTCACGAACCTATACAAATAAGTACATATATATCAAAGTATGATTAAAATATAATTACAACTATTTTTATTATGTTTTAAAGATTTGAGTGTATTAAGTCAGCTGTCCTCGTTAGTAACCTACAACTAGTTGTCTAAAGTTAGATGTACAGAAATAAATCGATATATATTATCTTGAATCAATCCACGACCCAGTGTATACATGTCTCAGGCTAGATCACAACTCAAAGTATATATATTTTTGGAATCAACCTCAACCCTGTATAGGTAACTCCAACATTACTGCATATAGAGTGTCTATGGTTGTTCCAAATAATATATATACATGGGTCGATATGATATGTCAAAACATTTGCATACGTGTCTATGGTATTCCAAGATTACATAATATATTAGAATACATGTATAATACAATATAAGTTAGCTAGGATATGATTTGTATAGATTTGTTAAACATTTCCCGTAGCTAAAAAGATCAAAAATATTCAATTTTGTTTTACCCATGACTTCTTCATTTTAAATCCGTTTTGAGTGAATCAAATTGCTATGGTTTCATATTGAACTCTAATTTAAGAATCCAAACAGAAAAAGTATAGGTTTATAGTCAGAAATTTAAGTTACTTGACAATTACTAAAGAGGTAGTTATTTCCGTCGAAAGAACGACATCTTGATGACCATTTTGAAAAACATACTTTCACTTTGAGTTTAACCAAGATTATTGGATATAGTTTCATATTCATATGAAAAATCATTTTCCCAGAAGAACAACTTTTAAATCAAAGTTTATCATAGTTTTTAATTATCCAAACCAAAACAGCCCCCGGTTTCACTGCGACGGCGTATATCCGATTTTATGGTGTTCATCGTGTTTCCAGGTTTTAAATCATTAAGTTAGCATATCATATAGATATAGAACATGTGTTTAGTTGATTTTACAAGTCAAGTTAGAAGGATTAACTTTTGTTTGCGAACAAGTTTAGAATTAACTAAACTATGTTCTAGTGATTACAAGTTTAAACCTTCGAATAAGATAGCTTTATATGTATGAATCGAATGATGTTATGAACATCATTACTACCTCAAGTTTTCTGTATAAAACCACTGGAAATGAGAAAAATGGATCTAGCTTCAAAGGATCCTTGGATGGCTTGAAAGTTCTTGAAACAGAATCATGACACGAAAACAGTTCAAGTAAGATTTTCACTCGAAATAAGATTGTTATAGTTGTAGAAATTGAATCAAAGTTTGAATATGAATATTACCTTGAATTAGAAAGATAACCTACTGTAAATAACAAAGTTTCCTTGATCTTAGATGATTACTTAGAATGGATTAGAAAGCTTGGAAGTAGACTTGCAAACTTGGAAGTATTCTTGATTTTTATGAAACTATACTTATGGAATTTATGAAGAACACTTAGAACTTGAAGATGGAACTTGAGAGAGATCAATTAGATGAAGAAAATTGAAGAATGAAAGTGTTTGTAGGTGTTTTTGGTCGTTGGTATATGGATTAGATATAAAGGATATGTAATTTTGTTTTCATGTAAATAAGTCATGAATGATTACTAATATTATGAGATATTTCATGCTAGTTGCCAAATGATGGTTCCCACATGTGTTAGGTGACTCACATGGGCTGCTAAGAGCTGATCATTGGAGTGTATATACCAATATTACATACATCTAAAAGCTGTGTATTGTACGAGTACGAATACGGGTGCATACGAGTAGAATTGTTGATGAAACTGAACGAGGATGTAATTGTAAGCATTTTTGTTAAGTAGAAGTACTTTGATATGTGTCTTGAAGTCTTTCAAAAGTGTAAGAATACATATCAAAACACAACATGTATATACATTCTAATGGAGTCGTTAAGTCTTCGTTAGTCGTTACATGTAAGTGTTGTTTTGAAACCTTTAAGTTATCGATCTCAATTAATGTTGTTAACCCAATGTTTATTATATCAAATGAGATGTTAAATTATTATATTATCATGATATTATGATGTATGAATATCTCTTAATATGATATATACATTAAAATATCGTTACAACGATAATCGTTACATATAAGTCTCGTTTCGTAATTCTTGGGTTAGTAGTCTTGTTTTTACATATGTAGTTCATTGTTAACACACTTAATGATATATTTAAATATCATTTTATCATATTAAATATAGTGTATCAATATCTTAATATGATACATATGTATTTAGTAGACGTTATCATAACGATAATCGTTATATATATCATTTCGAGTTTCTTAACTTAGTAATCTCATTTCTTATGAATATCACACATTGTTAATATACTTAGTGCGATACTTACTCATTATAATCTTATGTCAACCATATATATATGTCTATATATACCACAACATGTAGTTTTTACAATTTTGTAACGTTCGTGAATCGCCGGTCAACATGGGTGATCAATTGTCTAAATGAAACTTATTTCATTTAATCAAGTCTTAACAAGTTTGATTGCTTAACACGTTGGAAACATTTAGTCATGTAAATATCAATCTCAATTAATATATATAAACATGAAAAATTTCGGGTCACTACACCAAGAGTCTGATCAGACCCCGAAAAACAGTAAACAAGTGCCCTAGTGGGTTTTTTGGTGCTTGACGCTCATCACGGTTCTCATCCTTGATGCGTATAAGCCTCAAGTGTACAACTCTTTGATGTTTTAGCATCACTTTGACCAAGTTTCAACCATCAACACACAATGTCATGACTAAGAAGAAATACAACTCACTTAAGAGCTTTAGAAGGATGATGAACCAAGGTTACATCATGTTCTTAGTCTTAACAAAAATACAAGTTCTATTCAAGATTAAAGCTACAAACTTTGATTCCAACAAGCAAGACATAAATTTGATCAATCAAAGTAATGGAACCCTAAGCTAGAGAGCTTGGATCCTTTAACAATTAATTATGAGATTTCAAAGCTAGAATGCTTGAATCTTTTATGTTCTTGAAGATCTTTAAAGCAAGAAGCTAGATCTTCAAGTCTTATGAAGATCATAAACACAAGTTTTGATCTTTCAACAAAAACAAAGTGATCTTAAGCTATAAAGCTTAGATCCATCAAAGTAATGAAGATCCAAAGCTAGAAAGCTTGAATCTTTTATGTTCTTGAAGATCTTGAAAGCAAAAGGCTAGATCTTCAAGTTTCATGGAGATCATAAACACAAGTTTTGATCTTTTTAACAAAATAAAGAGATCATAAGCTAGAAAACTTAGATCCAACAAAAGTAATGAAGATTCAAAGCTAGAAAGCTTGAATCTTTCATGTACTTGAAGGATTCAAATCAAAGTTTGAATCTACAAGATATAACAAGATCAAAAAGCTAGAAAGCTTGATCTTAGATGATGATGTCGATTTTATGAAGAGAAAAATAAGAAGAAGAAAACTTAAACTTACAATTTTTAGAGTGAGAAAGACTAGAGAGAAAATTACAGAGCAAGTGTGTATAAAATGAGAATGAGATCAAATGTGAAATGGGAGGAATAAGCTTGATATTTATAGTTGTAATGGTGAGGGTTGGCCGACCGTTTGGGGGGGGGGGGGGACAAAAGGGGGACAACTTTTGTTTTTTGCTTAGTGGTGGTCTAAAGGTAGTGCTTATTGTTGAGATCCCATGCAACATATGTTGTAATGGTGAACAGATAGTATGTTGGCTCATATTAATGGGTTTTTGTCTTACATTCTAATGGGTCATAATTCCATTAAAATTGGACTAATTTAAAAGTCCATTAGCTAGAGTAGGGTAGGCTTAAGTCCAGTAAGGTAGAAAGTCCATTAAGACTAACTAGTGTGCATTAGTAAATTACTAAGCGTAATTAAGCAACCAATAAGCCAAGTAATTGTCATTAGAAAAATAACAATTAGTATTACGTAGTCATAATATTACAATTATGACCAAAGTTTAACGTGTACAAAGTACATAGCTCGTTCTAAATGTCAAGTGACACTAACGGTCATAAAAGCATTCGTGGATCAAGTTAAGTAACTACGTACTTAATAACACGTTTTAAAATATAAACGAAAGTAATCAACATGAATAATGATCCCAGAATATAATATAGCTCAGTACGCACAAATACGCAGTTTCGTGAAAGTAAATATAAGTAGAAAAAGTCGGGTCGTTACAAATTAAATGAGCTAAATGATTTAATTAAAAGTGTGATGTTTGATTATAATAAAGAAGACTCTTGGAAATGGTTATTAAGTGGCAATGGGGTGTTCACAACAAGGAGATTAACGGAGGTAATTAATGAAAAAGACTCTAATAATGGGCCCTTCAAATTTTGAGTCCATTCGCAATTCTCTTGTTCCTAGTAAAGTGGAGGTCTTTGTGTGGCGGGCTAGAAAGAGGCGTATCGCGGTTTTAGCGGAATTGGATAAAAGGGGTGTCGACTTACATTCGGTTCTTTGTCCGATTTGTAATCAAGATGTGGAGACGGTTGATCATTCTTTAGTTCTTTGTAGTCTTGCTTTTGACATTTGGGAGCAGGTCTTCAAATGGTGGGGATTGGGTAATTTCTCAAATCTTAGCATCGGGGAAATATTCTTGGGAAATTTGAGCATTCACATAACGGATTTAGGTAAGAAGATTTGGCAAGAGGTCGAGTGGACGTGCGGTTACCTTATTTGGAAAAATCATAATCATAAAGTTTCAAGAACAAGTATTGGAATGCGTCAGTTGCTTTAAACGAAATCCAAATCAAGAGCTTTGAATGGGTCGCGAAGAGATGCAAAACTAAATTGATTGTTTGGCATGAGTGGCTTGATAATCCTTTGTAATTTGTTAGTTAGTTGAGAGTTTTAAATTTTGTATATATTTGTGTTTGGCTGTTGCTTACTGTGCAGCTCCTGTTTTGTAATTGTGTGTAAAGTTGCTTTGCAACTCTCCTGTACAGTTTTTGTGATCAATATAATGCTTTTCCAAAAAAAAAAAAATATTGATATTACACTAATATTTAATAAAAATATTTTGAAAGGCGATTTTTTTAGAATTTAATTCAACGACCCTCATCATTTGCACGTAAAATACACGTTCGAGCGGAAACCTAAATCCGATCGACGGTACTCGGGAAAACATCCATTCGGACAGTGTTCCTACATATATATTAAAATCAGATTAAATATTAAATTTTAATATTTAACATTAATACGTAATACTCGTTTTTAATCTAATTTTAATATATATGTAAATGTAAATGTAAATGTAAATGTAATGTAATATTTAATAATAGTTGATAATAATATTAATTATAATATTTATTAATTTTATTAATTATATAGAGATAAATGAAAATTTAGAAAAGTTGGGAGGAAGTCGCTGAATTTGACGGGATTGACTATGACTCATTTCCATTTACATGCAAAACAGTTGTCACCTTTGCTGTACACCTCTCTTCCTTAAATGTTAAAAGATGAGGGTATTTTCGTCACTTCGCTATAACTTTATCACCGCTTACTCACAAATCCACACTCATATAAATACTTCAAGGGTATTTCCGTCATCTGGTTCAACATTCTTAGCTGTTACTCTGCAAATTCCCACATATACATACACACTCACTATATCTATACCTCTATATTCTATCTCTATCTACACTCTGTTTTCAAATTCCTTTTCCCCAAATTTCGTTTAATCATTTCATACGACACTAGATTTCAAGAACAAAAAGAAGACGAATTCATTAACGTTTCTACGATCTCCAGAGCTGGTTATAAGTAAGTTTATACTACAAATTTCACTCGCTAGTCACCGTATTTCGCTCCAGTTATTTTGATAATGCAGATCGATTTTTTAGGGTTTTGAATACGTAATGCTTAAGATGACGTGTTCTTGAACGAATTTGACGTCAAGAAGTGATGTAATTTGAGTTAATTCGTTAAGGAATGTGTTCGTGCTTTTGATTAACGAACTCGTGTGGTGTTATTGAAAAGTTAGGGTTTATTTGAATCTGTATCGGCTGGATTAGGCACTTTTATCTTGTTGAATTTCATAAGATTTGTGATTTAGATTCCGCATTGTTTGAATAAGTAAGCAGAATATAGAATTTTCGAAGTGATCGATTGTTAGGGTTTTGACATTAAGGCTGATTTTATTGTGTTGATTTTGAGTAATTTGATGCATAGATGAGGCTTCAGTTTCGAAATCTAGCGAAATTAGTTGTGTTAACTTGCTTCTGCTGGTTGCCACAAGTTGAATTACAAATTATGAATCCTGAATCGAAGCCTGCGAGGGCTTTAGATGCAACATTACAGGGCTATGCATATCGTGCGTTTGTTCATCCACGTACTGGTATACCGTTTGATGGTTCCGTACCGCCCAATTTGACTGGAATCGAGATATTAGCTATGAGACTTAGGAGTGGTAGTCTATTTCATAGAGGTGTTCAGACGTTTAAACACTTTACGATTCCAGTTGGTTTAAGAGAGCAGCCGTACGTTGAGAGACTTGTTCTGGTGTACCAAAATTTAGGCAATTGGTCCACAACGTATTATTCGTTACCTGGTTACATGTATCTAGCTCCTGTATTGGGCCTGCTTGCTTATAATGGTTCAGATTTATCGGCTTCTAATCTACCTGAACTTGACCTGTGGGCGTCTGAAGAAACCATTAGAATAAACTTTGGAGAAATTAGCCCAATACCAGATGGTTCTGTTGCAAAATGCGCTTGGTTCGATCTACATGGTCTGGTGAATTTTACGGATTTGGTATCTGGGAATGTATGTTTAACAACTGAACAGGGGCATTTTTCAGTTGTGGTTGAATCACCGGTCCCACCTATGACATCACCTCCTGCACCAGATGAAGCTCGTCCTGAATCGACTAGTAGTAGAAAGAACAATGATGATGCTAAGGTGTGGGGAATTTTTGGGTCTGTATGCGGTGGTATTGCATTGTTGGCGGTTTTGGCATTGGTTACAGTTTGGGCCTGGAGATACAAGAAAAGAAAGCGTATGCGTGAACTGGAACGAGCTGCAGATGCTGGTGAAGCTTTGCCAATGACCAGAGTCGGGAGCATGAGAACACCATTTGCTTTGGCTACAAGAACAATGCCAAATTTGGAAACTGACTTTAGCCTTTGAGACGCGTTAGTCATTCGTTCATATGCCTCTGCGCCAAATATTCTTCAAGTTTTCTGCTTTTGTAGGTATACCTAGTTCCACTCTATCTGTATATCTTTACTCATTCATATTCTAGGCTTATTGACTATTAAAAAGCCGTCCATCTGTACACAGTACACATATTGTAAGTTTTAGTCTACTTGATGCATTTTGATGTACCGGTGACAAGATATAAACTGCACTCTTGCGATTTGAATGTTTTTGAGCAATTGAAAATCTGATGGTAAATATGGGTACAATTTGATAGTTTTGTTGTTCTTGTGCACATGTATTTAAATTGAAAAGGTTTATGCTAACGTATGAATTCACAAATCTAGTTTTATGTCGAACATAATTCATTCGCATTTTGAAAGTTGAAGCACTAGTTGCAGTTAGTGTTTTAAAGTTTGCTTATGCTAGAAGTAGCATATGTTCATACAATTGTGACTCAGACTGTGAATATGAAGGTAGCACATGGAGTCAAACAAAAGAGTTGTTATGTACTTATCACTTTAACTATTTGTAGGGCTTGAGATAAGATTTTTTGTCATGTACATTTTAAATCCATAATATGCATTATTAACTTTTTTGGATGATGTTTGATAGCTGTATTTTTTGCAGTTTTGAATGTCTGTTTTTATATCAATGTTTTCCATTTATTTTGTTTAATAGCTGTTCCCATGTGTCATCATAGGTGAGAACAATTGCAGTATTATTTGAACAAAACAGATTTCCTTTTAAAAAATTCTATATTAGTTGAGGATCAATGTTTATTGATGATTTTGTTTGCTCCAAAATAAATATAATGTTTCATCAACTGCATAATGTATCGCTTTAAAAACAAATTAGAGGAATATTGTTTAAAGTTTGTGATATTCTTGTGGCTTGCTCATGTTAAAAATTGGTCTTCTTTTTTAGGTTTAGTTTGCTTTGTTCATTTGTATCAGTTTCCCCAATTTGAAGCTGTTGCTCTTAACTATTCCTTATATCAAATACTGTGTTAGATAAGTTGATATGAAGCGTTCGAGATTATTGGTTATAATAGTTTTTCTTTTGATGTATAGAAGTTGTTATTGATTATCGAATGGTTGAGACCATACGATGCATTTGTAATACATTGTTGATAATTTAGAAAAAGAACACTTCATTATACTTAAGCTGCATGCTCAGCAATTTGTGTTTCATGATTCCAGTTGCATTCATCAACAAGAATCCAAAGTAGGGTCAAACAAACATCTAGGTGAACATTCTTTATTGCATTGAGTGGTTTAAAGAGATTGGTCCCAGTTAAACCAAACCAAGACCATTTGTATCAGAAGAGTGTGGCCTGATAAGTACACACCAAAGCCGATATCAAATCTGTATTCATATCTTGAATGTGGCAAACTTAGACTAGTTTTTGGTAGATGGGACAGTAGAGGGTATTAAATATACCCATAAATATAGATTACATGTAGGACAACATATAAAGTTTTCAGACAAATATATTGCTTCATTGACCTCCAATTCAATAGTTCTTACCATATGCCCTGTTTCAAGGGTACTCCATCCCATTACCTACTTTACATTTCCAAATTTATGACCGACGAATAGAGAGAAAAATGATTATTCGGTTAGGTTTAAGCTTTTTTCTGGGTGCAATACACGTACAACTTTGAACTATTGAACCACAAAAGTCACAATGAGAATTGATCTATACTTAGCGCAATAAACGCCTTTATAATGCACATGAACTATAACTCTTAACATCTTTTTGGATAGAGCATTTCACGAAGGACCTTAGTGTAAATGTTACAAAAAACAAACTAGCATTTGCAGGTGAAACTTCCAGTTTCGATGACATATAATAAAGGCTTATTCCTTAATACCCACCGTCGAACGTCCTGCATCAATGAAACATGTTATCAACTCAAAATAAAAAATTAAACATATAGTTCTTCGTATCGAGTTTAGGGACCACTTGTTGGAGCTAATCGGTTCATAATTCATTGTGTCCCACATCGAAAAGTGAAAGAAACGATCCTACACCACTGTCTCTAGAACAATCACAATAAGTGCCTAATGCCATTTGTTCTTTAACCACAAATATGAAATCTGTAATGCACATAAGTAAAGACTACAACTAATAATTGGTAGTTACATTTACTCATGTAGTTATGTTAGCCAAATCAGCTCTTATACCTTATTATATACACGCACCTGCAATTCACCATTATGCTTTATTTAATTGTTCAACCTTACATCTCCTTGTATCAGAGGTGGCAAATTGCCAGTTAAATTTTTTATGACCCATTTCCTTACTATTGCATAAATTATGCCACATTTCGTATGATTTATGTACATTCTAGATAAGCCTATACTGTACGATGACAAGCGTACAAAAACTGATATCGATAATTTGTTAGGATATTTAGGAACCAAACAGCGTAGATGATTAAGCTAAATCACCCACCCACAACGACAAACGAAAGTAATATAGCGAAAATTAAAAAAACGAGAATTAACGTGGTTATACACTTATATGTAATCAATGTGATTACTTTAATTCACACACCAAACTAGAGAGTATTTTATTGATAAAAGTGCATACATGTGTGGGCTACAATAGGGTCTATTTAGACCATTTGTAACGCGGCGTGAAGGCACCGGCATCACCACCATCGCCCCACTGTGCGGCGTGATGGTGGCAAAATTTGTAGGCGTGATGATTCCATCACAGGGAAAAAGATAGCGGGAGGTGGAGCTGGCGAATGGGGTAGTGTAACGTTTCAATTCAAACGGACATAGAGTCGTTAACAATAAAAAATTAATTTTCAAACGGCTATATCACTTAATTCAATATATTTTTATTATAAATAATTTAAAAATATTAAATATATTTCTATATAAATACTACACTCCATCAACACATTTTCCTAACAAAACTCTTAACATTTCTATCAATTTCTCTCAACATTTCATAACAATGTCAAATCTCAATCCTAATGAGGGTGGTTCCGCTAATTTCTACAATTTCGGGTCACCAACTTTGCCCGGTTTCGAGCTAAAATTTCCCGCAAAATATTCGGGGTAATCAACCTTTTGTCAATGTCCCGCAACAAAATCTTATTTACGACTTCAATAACACTCAAACTTTTGCTCATTTTTTACAACAACAATTTCAACAACAATATCCATCACAACAATTTCCATCACAATTCTCGCAACCGGGCGTTATGCCATTTCAGCTTCCATGTACGCAACCATGGTCACAATCACAACCAACTTTTATACCTCTAGATAACGACGAAGTGAAAGAAATTCGTGGTGAAACACAACCACCACAAGCACGGGTTTGAACAAGTCATAGAAGAAAGGAAATTGTGAAAGAACCACATAATAAAAAAATATGGACTGTGCCCGAAGAAATTTGGTTGGCGTCGTGTTGGATTGATTCTTCCGAAGATGGAGTTCATCGTAGTTTGCAAAGAGGTTTGACATTTTGGATTCTAGTTCGTGAAAAGTTAAATAACGATTCGGGTTGATTACGAGGCGACGATCAATTAAGTGGCAAATGGCGTCATGTGGATAAAGCGTGCAAAGATTCCACGTCCTTGTATAATGAAGAACGTAACCCAAGGCGTAGCGGTAGAAACGAGGAAGACATATATAACATAACGGTACATAAATATCATGAACGATATGCGAAATGGGGTTACAAAGAGGTTTGGGAATTCTTGAAGAAGATGCTGAAGTGATATATACCACATGCAGTTAGTGGAAGCGGTGTGCGAAAAAGAAGAGCTTCACAAGTTGTAGTCGAAGATGAAGACGATGATGTGGTTGTCACATCAGCACTATACCCCACAAAAACACTCCATCACATTCAATCACGCCATCACCATTACAAATGGTCTTAGAATGCTCCCAATGGTGACATACTTCCTCCCGAGGACTAGCTATCACATCACCGCCACATCAGCACTTCTTTCCCATGACTAAACACTACCAACAATGACATACTTCCTCAATATTTTTAATTAAATTTATTATTATATTTATATATTTTATTAAAACATTATTTATTTTATTTTTATTATCATTATTATATTATATTATATCCTTTAAAACTGAAAATTAAATAAAATTACCGTGCCATATGGAGGTTCACCCATTCACCCATTATTTATCTTATTTTTATTATCATTATTATATTATAGTAGCTTGTAGATCCCACCATTCCTCTTCATCTTCAACATTAATAGCTTCGTCTTTACCCATTAAAAGCTTGAACCGTAAATAAAATAAAAAAAAATAAAGCTTAATCCACAAATATACCGTCCTCAAATCTGCCAGAGAAAGACATGAAGGAGGGCGGCGGAGGCTAGGCGGAGTAAGGCGGCCTGCTACCATCGGCGCCCTGTGTGGACGGGTGCCAAGACCAAACCGTTAGAACCTCTCTTATAGTGTATAAAATATTCCAAAACCAAAGATAGCTAGGAATCCTTATTCGTATTCAATTCTGGCCGCCCAACGCCTTTCTCGCGATCGCGAGTTCCCATGCAGCATCACTCTCGTGTACGTGAGTTCAACATCGAGGTCAATTTCGCTACGCGAGCTTGAGCTTCCTAATCACGTGTCCTGACCAAGACCATTACGCGATCGCGACCTCTAGCTTCGCGGTCACGAGAATCACAACAGCAGCAGTTTCGTTCTCTGTTTTGATATTCTTCACCATCCAACAATCTTGCACTTGAAAAAAAAAAAAACCTAATGTTCATCAACTCAAAACTTCCACAATCTGACCAAGAACGTTAAAATACAATTTGGAACACGCACACTCAACATATTTGTCGGATGAGTAGATTTTCGATACAAGGTCTTCAACACTACTATGGTTTGTTTATATATCATTGTTACGTGATTTCTAATAAAGCACACAAGTACAAGGTTTGTTATTCAAGGAGTTACGCATTACAACAGGCATTGGGTAATAAAGCACTTGAAGGAGCTCTCTACAAAATTGGACTTATATACATGTTACCCCACTCTCCCTTGGTTGAGAGTTAGTTGATTTACTTGATGGATGTTGTTGTATAATAATAAACACCCATAACAATCCATTCGAGTATCAAAAGATTCTAACGTTGCAACCTACTTATTGTAACACCCCATTTTTCCTTTGCCATGTTGCTTTGGTCGATGTACGAAGTCCAAAGGTGCGTATTCGATCTTTATTGTGTTTGACTTTAGCCACGTTTGTTTAATCTAGTCATAAAATGAAAAAGGGCCTGAAAACCAAAACTTACGGCTGCAATTTATAGCCTTACGGCCGCAACTTTTGAACAGGGAGACATGTTTATGAAAACAGCCAAAGTTACGGCCGTAATATTGGGGATTACGGCCGCAATATTGGGGATTACGGCCGCAATTTTGTGGATTACGGCCGTAATATTGGTACTGGCAGGTTACGAATTTAACCTTAAATTTGGAGTTTTTAAGGGGTATTTTGGCCCTTTCACTTAGGGGTCGGGTTTTTGGTGACAAAACTGACCCAAGGCTCATCTAGAGCTCATTTCTTATCCATTCAAACACTCCCAATCTTAGAGAGAGAGAAGGATTCCTAGAGAGAGGAAGCTTGAGTGGGTGAAGATGGTGGTGATTCTTGCCCAAATTGGAGTGGATCTTGGTACATCTTGATGTTTCTAACTACTAGGATTCGTTTTGATGCTAAGGTAAACCATAATCTGAATTGTAAGTGTTTAATTCTTGTTTTGAGTTAGGGTTTGAGCTAGTGTTGGGTTATAAACCTCATTTCTCATGAAATTGAGGGTTTTATTGTATGTATTGTGTAAGTAAACCCAATTATTGTGGATTTAGGGTTTGATGACGAATTTGAAAGTATTTGTCATGGTTTGGGTGTTAAATCACTAAGTTGTAAGTGCGTTGGTGTTTTGATGTTCTTAAGAACATGTTTGCTAGTCAAAATGGGTGTTGACTTGGTTTGTTGTCAAAAAGAGTTTTGAGCCAAGTTTTGGTGAATCAAGTATGTAAATACTTGATTTAGGTGTTAATTGGTGTTTTGGAAATATAATCACTAGCCGTTAGTGATTTTGGGCATTTTTGAGACTTATGTCAAAATGGGTTGACTTTGATTGGGTCGAATTTGGTAATAACACTAATTTTGAATTAAATGGATGTTAAACACTTTTGTTAAGTGTTAAATGGCGTTTTTGAATGAAAGTAATCGTGGAAAGTGATTTTGGGTTAAAATGGCATTTTAACAAAAGTCAAAGGTAGTCAAAACAATATGGGTCAATATTACAAGTGTTATGATTTTGGTGAACATGGCATTTGAAATGGTTACTACCTAAGTAGTAACCTAGTGTCGGGACCTAGGTTGGTCTAATTTGGTGTTAAGAATAATTTGGATTAAATTGTACTTTGTAGTGTGGGTTTGAATTACCACCCGTAGTGGTAATTGGTGGAGTCCACTTTAGGTGTCTAAATGGGCGGATTGTGGAGGTAGGTATAAACCCTTGGTTAAGGGTGTTGGCGTCGAATTCTCTTGTAGCGAATGTATGTTGATTATGTGTATACCTATATGCGTATTATAGGTAAAAGCTTGCTCGGTTGCGTTTGGTGGAGATTTCGCGCATGGTTTGTAATGCTCGAGTTCATGAGGTGAGTGGAATAATTATGCGTGTACGTATATAATGTATTTATTTGTGTAGCATGAGATGTGAAGTGTCGACGTGTTAAGACACCACGTTTCACGTGACGAGTGAAGTGTCGATGTGCTAAGACACCACTCCGGGAATTATGAAGAGTGAAGTATCGACGTGTTAAGATGCCACTCTAAGAAATGTAGCGGGGTGAAGTATCAATGTGTTAAGATGCCACCCGGGGGTGAAGTATCGATGTGTTAAGATGCCACTCCAAGTAATATGACGAGTGAAGTGTCGACGTGTTAAGACACCACTGGGGGTGAAGTGTCGACGTGTTAAGACACCACTCGGGGTGAAGTATCGACGTCTTAAGAAACCACCCGTGGGGTTAGTGTATGACGTGTTAAGATGCCACCCGTGGGGTTAGTGTACAACATGTTAAGTGCACTAACGGTTGTTACGAACACCGATGGTCTTTCGCGAGTACCATTCCCTTGTACGATTGGTTAATCATGGTTATGTGTTGTAGTGTAGCATATTATGTTGTTCGAGTTATATGCTATTGTTTGTGCTAGCTTGCATATTGGAGATTTAGCGTTTAGTTAATATAAAGCCCATTAATAGCCCATAGTCTAATTTCCACAAGTGTCGTTCTTTTGTCCAAACCCCAATTATGGTTCAAAGCCCAATAACCCAATCTTTAATATTTAGCCCAACATCACGATTACTTTGGCTTAAATAAGCATAATAATAACTTAGCTGCGAGACATTAATTTAAAAAGGTTGAACATAACTTACAATGATTAATAATAGCGTAGCGTTATACGGACAGAATTTCGAATTACACACTTACAACATTCGCTAACATAACCTTATTATTATTAATCTTTAATTAAAATTAAAATTATAAATTTTATATATATATATATATATATATATATATATATATATATATATATATATATATATATATATATATATATCGTGAGAGAGAGATATTGATGAAAAAGGAGTATGAAATTCGGCCAAAACACGCGAAATTTATAGGACCTGACCCAACTTTTTGGCTCATGCGATCGCATGAGATTTCTTCTTCCAAGCCATGCGATCGCATGGCCAGCTGGATCAGGCCACATTATCTTATTTTCTAGTTTGCCGACGGTTTTAATATATATATAATTTTAAGAATTAATTATATATTATATTATATTCATGTGCATAATTGACTTGTAATTTTCGCTCCGTTGCGTCGCGCGTTAAGAGTTGACTCTGGCCCCGGTTCCGGATTTTCGAACGTCCTTTCGTACTATTTAATATCTTGTACTTTGCGTTTCGCGGCTCGTACTCTTGTAATTTCTAGACGTTTCTCATCAATAATTTGAACCTCTTGGATTGTACTTTGTACTTTTTAGCTTTTTGGTCGTTTGCGTCTTCAAATCGTCGAATCTGTCTTTTGTCTTCATCTTTTATTATTTAAACGAATATCACTTGTAAATAGAACAATTGCAACTAAAAGTTTGTCTTTCTTGAGGGATAATGCTATGAAATATATGTTCGTTTTTAGCATTATCAAATATTCCCACACTTGAGCGTTGCTTGTCCTCAAGCAATATAGTCTTGAAATAAAAATACTATAATCACTTCTTTATTCTTCACACTTTGTACATCAGTGATTTCAATTTGGCGGCATAAACAATGATAGTAACGTTGTGGTTTACAGTCCCACATGACTATGAAAATTTAGATCCTTTAGGAAATTGGATCTTTATGAAAACATTTGATCTTTTAAAAATTCAATATAGCTTTTACCCTAGATAAGTTTTCCGGAATCACCCTTCACCGGTGTTTTCGAAATTGTTTTTGTGGGTTTTATGGGTTTCAGATTTGAAAATTTTAGCTCAAAACTTATGGTTATGTGTCACCCACTTGCTAACCTTGTATTAGGAAAGCAACACGTCCAGTATACTTGCTCCATATATTATCTTTCGGTAAACTACCGTCCGGTTGTAAAGGAAAGTGTTGAACAAGA
The DNA here is from genome assembly GCF_046630445.1 of Rutidosis leptorrhynchoides. Classification (NCBI taxonomy): domain Eukaryota; kingdom Viridiplantae; phylum Streptophyta; class Magnoliopsida; order Asterales; family Asteraceae; genus Rutidosis; species Rutidosis leptorrhynchoides. The sequence goes on from NC_092343.1 coordinate 85,806,728, forward strand.
AACTGTTAAGGCAATGTCCCGTGACATGCTTTTGATTATGGTCTATAACGTGTCGGATGCAATTACTATCCATTGTAGGAGCAATAGTAAAGATCACCCTATAGTTTTTCGGTCTGGCACACGGTCCTGTCTTCGACCATGCTATGCAACCACCGTTCTTACGGTTGACACCCGATTTGGTTCAGGTGACCTAATGAATTCCAGGTGAATTCCTAGGATTTTACGTTCAATGGTAATGAACGCATTGAAAATAGGGTTTCAGAAAAAAAAATCGGTTTGTAATTTTGATCAAAATATTTTCTCGTTCAAGCTCGAGTTTAGATATCATTGAATTCCATGAGTTTGAATTCTCAATCTTTAAGGTCAATCTCAAGGATTGAGTAATATCAGTCTTAAAAGCTGATTTTTGATCTTTAAGGAGATTATCCTTTCTGGGGATCTGATTCATTAGTCTTATAAGCTAATTTTCATGGTGCCCCCATTGTACGAGACAGATCCTCTCATGGTTAGGATAAGTCTGACCACTTGGCGACCCTGTTTGATGCTGAGGTCCGTGGATTTCCAGCTGATTTTCGAGAAAACTTTTCAAGGTTTTTCGTAGACTCTACAACTGGTCTGGACGACAATTTCCTGACCTAAATCAAGAAGTGCGTGTCTTTTTCGGAAGACTTTACTTCCTTTTAATGATGGAATTAATTCATCGTGTAGATCCATCTTTCTTTCAAATATATTACAATTTTCCGGGTAAAATAGTTAATTTTGTCCAAAACAAAAGTATCTTCAATTATTTGTACAAAAATATGTGACATATGTTCTAAATAACTTGGTAATTTTTTTCCCACACTTGGCTTTTATTTTCCTTTCTTTGCCTTTTTATTTTTCTCTATTCCATTTTAAATGAATTCTAATATTTTGGGTTGTTTCTCAATTTATGTCCTTTCTGAGGTAACAATAATTTCGGTGTTAACACCTAGTTTTATCGTTCATAAATATGTATAAACATGATTTTAAATTCATTTAGTTGAAAATTTTGAAAAATTTTACTAGAATTGGGTAGCCAGTATATAAGACTAGGGCTGTTCTTTATTATCAGAGAGCACTAGATTCTAATACAACTACTGCGTTACTAGTATTTTTAATGGTAACCAAGTGTATAAGTCAAAAATTTTAAAAATCCGAAAGAATTTAACCCCTTCCCACACTCAAGATCTTGCAATGCCCTCATTTGCAAGAAATCAGTAACAATTTAAATTATTGAGGGTGATTAGCGTAGAAAAATGATTAAATTTTTACCAAAGTTTCCAAACATATTAGATTTTTTATATATATATAAAACCTTTATTAATAAAATAATTAATTAAATTTAAAATTTTGTTTTCCTTTTTATTTAGGACGAGGTTGTTTCGGTACGTTTACCTAGTCCATCCCTCGACAAAATTTTAAAATTTGTCATTTTAAAGCGTTTGTTTTAAAAGCAAAGATTTTTGGGTTTTAAATGTTTTTGGCATACTTTAAATCAATAAGATTAAAAATAATGATAACAAAATTTCTCGTCCCGCCCTCGGGTAAAGCAATTTCGGTTCAATGACCTAGTCTTCAACTCACGACGAATTTTAAATATAAAATTTTTAACTTAATGAAATAAAGTAAATTTTTGTTTTTAAATTCACACCAAACTTAAATTTAAAATGTATAAAATTAAAAATTCATATTAATATCATTAATATTTTTATACATTAATTTTACAAACTTATATTGACAATATTAATTTTTAAAATATTTAAAAACTTAAATATATTGATTTAAAAATATTTACAATATTAATTTAATATTTATATATTAATTTTAAAAATAAGGTAAAAATAAAATTAAAAATCTTTTTGGTCTTTTATCCCACTTTAACCAATCAAATATTATCAAAAATATACGCCCCTCTTTTGGGCAAAGTAATTTCGGCTATATTACCTAGTTTTACTCCTGACGAATTTTTGAAATATTTTGGATTGATTGATTAAAGATATTTATACCTTATGAATAAACGGTAAATTTCGCAGTGATGTAATAAATTTTTGTATGATATCAATAATTTCGGTTTCGCATACCTAATTTTATTGAATATCAATTTAATACTTTATAGCGAACGATTCAGCGTTTATTATCAAAAGGTTAAAAGCAAATAAATAAAAACAAATAAAAACTGTACATACTTACCTGTGAGATAGAATTCTCAGAGACCTACTTTAGCTGACTCATAAGAGAGTCGTGTGATTTGGTTTTCCATAGCTACATAAGCGTAACCTCGATTCTTTAATAACTTTTCTTCTAAACATATGAACGGTCCTTCTCTGCATAGAGTAACAAATTCGGTATATGAATATGTTTGATTGTTTGAACATTTACCTTCGTGTGACCATTTTTCGCATTTATGACATCTTTCAAGGTGTCGTGCTCTTCTTTTTGTTGCGGATTTTGATTTTCCTTTACCAAAATGTGTCTTATGATGATCTTTCCTGAGTTCTCTCCTTACTTCGTCCATTTTTCCTCTTATGAATGATACCAGTTCACTCAGAAAGATGTTATTATTACGTTTAGTAATCATAGCGTGTAGTAGTAGACCATGGTTCAGATCAAAGGAATTCTTCATCTCGTAAAACCTAAAAAAAAATAAAAATTCAGAATGGAGGGAGAATACTAGTTCTTTAGGGTCTGCTAGGGAAAGACCATTCGGATTCCATTCTCGAAAACTACACGAAAACAGAATATCTAATTCTAACAGAAATATATATTATCCTTAAAAAGACTTGATTATCCCCCACTTAGTTAGCTGTGGTGTCGAAATTGTGATTAACTTCGTTTTTAATTAGACTATCAACAACTTGTATATCTCTGACTTTTACTTCAAGCCAATTGTTGATTTCCTCTATAACTTTCACAAATTCAACTAACATTGCCTTTTCTTTAGGCGACAAATTGGATACTAATCGGTTACATAACTTAAAGTTCCCCTTAGTCCTAGCATCTTGAATCCGTTTATAAAGTTTCTTCGTTGAACTGTTAAAAACTGGTTCATCTAATTTCATATCAATAATGGGGTTCTTTGTTATCAGGTCATCATTGGTTGTTGCTTCATCTTCCCCACACTTAGGCGTTTTTATTGGTTCAACAGTTTTGGTTGGTGGAGATCTAAACTTTCGGTTCACAAAGGAGACCGATTTGTCACCATCCCTTAGTGTCATTCTACCTTCTCTTACATCAATGAATGCCTCGGTGGCTGCTAAAAATGAGTGACCTAAAATTAGAGGAATATCAAGGTCTTCCTCCATATTAATAACTATGAAATTTGCAACAAAGGTCAAACTTCCCACTTTAACAAGTAAATAGTTTGCTATTCCAACCGGGTGTTTAATGGTTTGATCAAATAATTGAACACCTATTCTGGTTGGTCTTAATTTACCCACACCTAATCTTTTGTATAAGGAAAGAGGCATAACATTTGCACTTGCTCCTAAATCTGCGAGTCCATTATACATAGCACCATCGTTAAGCAAGCAAGAAATGATAAATTCACATGGGTCTCCTACTTTAGTAAGTAGAGTTGGTTTGTTAACCTTTTTCAAGTGATCTTTTCTTGGTTCTTTCACTTCTACTTGAACTTCTTGTTCACATTTTTCTTCGTTTCTTGGAATGGGAGGTTTGTATAGGAATTCTTCTTCATTACTCCAATTTGAAGCTTTCCCGTCTTCCAATTTTGGTTTTTCATATGTTGTTGATAACATATTTATGTTTTCATTCTGTGGGTTTTCTTGGGTTGTGAAATTATGATAGACTTCATTGTCAACTTCCATTGGACCATGTATGTAATGTTTAACTCTGTGACCATTAACTTTAAATTCAATCCCATTTGAATTTATTAACTCTATTGTTCCATATGGGAAAACTCTTTTGACTATGAATGGTCCAGACCATCTTGAATTCAATTTTCCAGGAAATAGCTTGAATCGTGAATTGAAAAGAAGAACTCTGTCTCCTTCTTTAAATTCTTTTGAACTTCTGATTCTTTTATCATGCCATTTCTTCGTTCTTTCTTTATAGATTAACGAATTTTCGTATGCTTCATGTCTTAACTCTTCTAATTTGTTTAGTTGACTTAACCGTAGACGTCCGGCTTCATGTAAATCAAGATTACATGTCTTCAAAGCCCAAAATGCTTTGTGCTCAATTTTTACTGGAAGGTGACATGCTTTTCAGTAAACGAGTTTGAAAGGTGTTGATAAGGCTAAAAAGGAACATATATTTCATAGCAATATCCCTCCTAAATAATAGGTTTTCATATGTAATTGTATTATATTTTCATTGTAATTGTTTAAATAAATAAGTGCCAAGACAAAAGGCGAAAACGAAGATTTGAAGACACAAACGTCCAAAAAGCTCAAATGTACAAGATACAATTCAAAAGGTTCAATTTATTGATGAGAAACGTCTAAAAATGACAAGAGTACAAGTTACAAAACGCAAAGTACACGATATAAAATAGTACGCAAGGACGTTCGAAAATCCGGAACTGGGACATGAGTCAACTCTCAACGCGCGACGCAACGGAGCGAAAATTACAAGTCAACTATGCACATAAATAAAATATAATATATAAATAATTCTTAAAAATTATATATATATTATATTATTATTTAATAACGTCGACAAGCAAAGATCCAAAATGATGTGAGCTGAAAAATCAAACTCCGCGACTCGCGGAGTTTGAAGGCTTAAAAGGCCGCGACTCGCGGAGCAGCCAAATTCGAAAATGCCTATAAAAGGCCATGCATTCTGCCGAGTTTTAATATAAAAAAATAATAATAATAATACTCTGTAATAAATAATAAATAAATATATATATAATATATATAGGGTAGTTTTATATTAGTTAGTTTTGGGTTATGAAAAGGTTATTTTACGGGTTTTAAAGTCGGAGCTCTGTCCGTGTAACACTACGCGATAAATAATCAATGTAAGCTATGTTCTTCTTTTTAAATTAATGTCTCGTAACTAAGTTGTTATTATGCTTATTTGAACTGAAGTAATCATGATGTTGGGCTAAAAATATCTAAAATTGGGTAATTGGGCTTTGTACCATAATTGGGGTTTGGACAAAAGAACGACACTTGTGGAAATTAGACTATGGGCTATTAATGGGTTTTATATTTGTTTAACTATATGATAGTTTGTTAATTTTAATATAAAGATTTACAATTGGACGTCCCTATAAATAACCATATACACTCGATCGGACACGATGGGCGGGATATTTATATGTACGAATAATCGTTCATTTAACCGGACACGGGAATGGATTAATAGTCTATGGAATTATTAAAACAGGGGTGAAATTATGTACAAGGACACTTGGCGTAATTGTTAACAAAGTATTAAACCTTGGATTACATGCAGTTGATATCCTGGTGTAATTATTAAACAAAGTATTAAAACCTTGTTACAGTTTAAAGTCCCCAATTAGTTGGAATATTTGACTTCGGATATAAGGATAATTTGACGAGGACACTCGCACTTTATATTTATGACTGATGGACTGTTATGGACAAAAACCAGACGGGCATATTAAATAATCCAGGACAAAGAACAATTAACCCATGGGAATAAACTAAAAATCAACACATCAAACATCATGATTACGGAAGTTTAAATAAGCATAATATATTTTATTTCATATTTCCTCGTACTTTTATTTATTGTCATTTTAATTATTGTTATTTATTTTATATTGTTAGTTAAATATCGTCATTTACTTTACGCTTCGCTTAAAATATAAAATCGACAAACCGGTCATTAAACGGTAAAACCCCCTTTTATATATTATTAATCTAATATATTTTGTACGAATATAATTGTTTAAAATATAGTGTGAAATAAGCCAGCTCTCTGTGGAACGAACCGGACTTACTAAAAACTACACTACTCTACGATTAGGTACACTACCTATAGTGTTGTAGCAAGGTTTAGGTATATCCCATTTGTAAATAAATAATTAAAACTTGTCATATTTTGTGTAAAATTGTATCGTATTTAATAGTTTTTCCTAGTAAAATACATAGCTATTTCATATACACCTCGCATAACATCAAATATTTTTGGCGCCACTGCCGGGGAACTCTGCGAAACGCTATATTTTTAATATATATTTGTATAAATATATTTTTAGAAAAACAATATAAAATTTAAAAAAAAAAACGTTTTACATCCTCCGCGACTCGCGGAATTTTAAGGCACGTGGCAACGCGACTCGCGGAGCCACCCTGACACGCGTGTCCTGCAACCCTAATTTGCATTTATTACGGAGTAATTATTATTTATTATTTTTTATTTAACCCTATTTACTTAATTATTATAATATTTAGTTTTAGTTTTTAAATTAATTTGTATTTTGTATTTTAATTAGTTTTATTATAAATAAAAATTAATACTTTTATAAAATAATAAAGATAAAAATAATATTTTTATAAAAATTGTACTTTTTACAACTTTAAGTTTATTTTTATTTTTTTGTTTATTTTTATTTGTTTTTAGCATAATATTTGTATTTTTATTGTTCGTAGCTAGTTTTAAATTTAGTATTTTGTCGTAGCTTATTTTTATTTCTAGATTTTTAGGCTTTGCTGTAAAATCCCTTAAGTACTTTTTCTTTAGATTAAGATTTAGGCGCTTTAGAATTTTACGACGCCGTTTTAAATTTTAGTGCCTTTTAAGTTATTGCCGTTTTGGATATAGAATTCCTTTAAGCTTTAATACCTTTAGGCGTAACTTTTTAGATTTAATTTTTAGACTTTTAAGTTTCGACATTTTTCTTTCTTATTTTTATTTTTCGACGTTTTTCGACGCGCACTCTTTTTCTTTCTTATTTCTCGACACGCTAGTTTTTAGGACTTAGAAATTTTCTTTATTTCTTCTCTAAAATTTCAAAACAAAAAATTATTTTTAGCGGTTAAATTGATAGACATCCAAATTTTCTGCTTCGTAGTAATAGTTGGATTTGTTAGTGGCTGAGTTGTGAGCTTCCGATTTAAAGGGTTCTGGCTCCCTGCTGCATCTATTGGCTATTCGAAACGTGGGCAAAAGCAGAAAAGTCTATTAATTTGATAACTTATATAATTTTTATATTTATAACTAATAGGATAATTAAAATTTGGTAATAAGGGCATTATGAAAAGTCTCGAAGATATTTTGGAAACTCTTTATGACATACGAAATCAATACTCTCAACCGAGTGTTGATGACAATTCATTCGGTCAATCTTGGATCACGAATGATGAAACAATAACTGGTTGTGAAATCTGTGGAGATTATCACTCAACATGGGAATGTTATTATTACGTTCCTATGGAAAATTACGCACCCATGGAACCTGAATGGAATGATTATGAGGAATACAATTCTAATTGGGATTATTCCCAAGAATATATCCAAACTCAACAACCAGTAGACGAGGAAAATTACGTGTCTGAAAATTTATTAGACAATATGAAAATCAAAGTCGAAGAACTTGATGCTCAAAATGAACAAATGAGAGAGTTTGTAAATAGGCAAGCTGAAACTCTATCAGATTACACACCTGTTGATATGAGGAGTCGTGTGCAAGAAAATCGCATATCATCGAATTTTGATGAATTCGAGAGCTCCGAAATCACCAACTATCCCGATGATAATTTTTATTCAGCTTTACCAATTTCACAACATATCGACACATTAGCCTCTACCGACGAAATCATCGACCAATCAATGAATGAAGAAGAAGTAAGGGTGACAAATTGGTACTCTTGGAAAAACGATAACGTTGAAAATTTTACCCCCGAGACCAAAATAGTGGGACCGATAAGTACCGTTAATGAAGAAGAATCTACTTCGATCCCGAAATTCACTATTCCACAACTTTCCAACCCAATATTCTCAATAGACGAGTCATCTACCAAAGATGAACTACGAGCTGTAATAGATAATGACACCTCGGATTTCACCTAATTGGGTAATAGAGGTGAAAACTTTGATCCCGAGAATAAAAGGAAGGAAATGTTAGGAATTGTCCACCCTATAATATATATGTCGGTGTATATCGATCCATTTGACCAAGAACTAGAAAAGAGACATATCCATTTACTAAAAGCTAGACTTAAAAAAGAATTAAGTAGTGACGATCGGGTGGTTCTAAACTTTAAACCCATTTATATATTTTATACCACCCGAGATGTAAATAACTGGCTCACTATTCTAATTCGTGGAACTTATTCTACCGACTTCACATGTCGTAAGCTAAGTGTGGGGAAGTCTAACCCCACTTAACGTTAAATTAGGGGTTCGGGTTAGTGCATAACTCGTTAATAAAAATGCATGATAAGTTAGGGTAAAAGACGCATTTTCAAATATTAACAAACAGTTCAGAAAAGCAACCGTTTTTGAAGAAAAACATTTGTGATAAAACAAGAAGGAATGAACGATGAGGCGCGCCATCTATCATTCGACGAGCTTTGTAATTACAAACTGGGTATTTTCAATCACTTTTCTACACTAATCACCCTCATGAATTTATAATTAAAGTCTAATTTCATGCAAATGAGGACATTGCATGATCTCAAGTGTGGGGAAGGGTTATAAATTCTCTCGGGTTTATACTTGGTTTATTTGCCAAATTTTATGAAAATTTGAAAAATTTTCAACTAAATGAATTTAAAATCATGTTTATATATATTTATGAACGGTGAAAACTAGGTGTTAATACCGAAATTATCGTTACCTCGGAAAGGACATAAATTGAGAAACACCCTAAAACGCTTGAATTAATTTAAAATGGAATAAAGAAGAATAAAAAGGCAAAGAAAGAAACTAAGTGTGGGGAGAATGTACCAAGTTATTCAATTAAAAACTATCTATCACATGTTTCTGTAAAGTTATTGCAGGTGCTTTTTGGACTAAATTAACAGTCTTACTCGATTTACTGTAAAGAGAGATGAATCTACACGATGAATCAATTCCATCATTAAAAGGAAGTAAAGTCTTCCGAAAAAGACACGCGCTTCTTGATTTAGGTCAAGAAATTGTCGTCCAGACCAGCTGTAGGTTGACAAAAAACTTAGAAAAGTCATCTCTAAAATCAGCAGGAAATCCACGGACCTCAGCATCAAACAGGGTCACCAGGTAGTCAGATTTATCCTAATCATGAGAAGGATTTACCTCGTACAATGGGGGGCACCGTGCAAATTAGCTTGATAAGACTAATGAATCAGATCCCCAGAAAGGATAATCTCCTTAAAGATCAAAAATCAGCTTTTAAGACTGATATTACTCAATCCTTGAGATTGACCTTAAAGATTGAGAATTACAAACTTATGGAATTCAATGATATCTAAACTCGAGCTTGAACGAGAAAATATTTTGATCAAAAATACAAACCGATTTGTTTTCTGAAAACTCATTTTCAATGCGTTCATTACCATTGAACATAAAATCCTAGGATTTCACCTGGAATTCATTAGGTCACCTGAACCAAATCGGGTGTCAACCGTAAGAACGGTGATTGCATAGCATGGTCGGAGACAGGACCTTGTGCCAGACCGAAAAAATTATAGGATGATCTTACTATTGCTCCTACAAAGGATAGTACTAGCATCCGACATGATATAGACCATAATCAAATGCATGTCATTAGACATTGCCTTAACAGTTTCTTGTTCATCGCTTTCCTTTACAACCGGACGGTAGTTTGGCGAAAGGTAATATACGGGATAAGTAAACTGGACGTGTTGCTTTCCTAATACAAGGTTAGCAAGTGGGTGACACAAAACCATAAGTTTTAAGCTAAAATTTTCAAATCTGAAACCCACAAAACCCACAAAAATATTTTGCAACACCGGTGAAGGGTTATTCCGGAAAACTTATCTAGGGTAAAAGCTAGATTGAATTTTCAAAAGATCAAATATTTTCATAAAGATCCAATTTCCTTAAGGATCTACATTTTCATAGTCATGTGGGACTGTAAACCACCTTTCAAATGTGCACTTTGCTTTGGAAACCAAAAGTAAATCGGCTATTTGATTGCAAGTGTCGTTGACCTAAACCCGAGGCAACTGTGGATGGAACACCCACCTTTAACCATGGTTCTATCGTCACTATCATTGTTTATACCGCCGTATCAAAATCACTGATGTATAAAGTGTGAGAATAAAAAAGTGATTCGAGTGAAGTGTGATTTTATTTCAAGTTATGTATTGCTTGAGGATAAACAACGTTTAAGTGTGTGGATATTTGATAAGGCTAAAAAGGAACATATATTTCATAGCAATATCCCTCCTAAATAATAGGTTTTCATATGTAATTGTATTATATTTTCATTGTAATTGTTTAAATAAATAAGTGCGAAGAAAAAAGGCGAAAACGAAGATTTGAAGACACAAACGTCCAAAAAGCTAAAATGTACAAGATACAATTCAAAAGGTTCAATTTATTGATGAGAAACGTCTAAAAATGACAAGAATACAAGTTACAAAACGCAAAGTACACGATATAAAATAGTACGCAAGGACGTTCGAAAATTCGGAACTGGGACATGAGTCAACTCTCAACGCGCGACGCAACGGAGCGAAAATTACAAGTCAACTATGCACATAAATAAAATATAATATATAAATAATTCTTAAAAATTATATATATATATTTTATTATTATTTAATAACGTCGACAAGCAAAGATCCAAAATGATGTGAGCTGGAAAATCAAACTCCATGACTCGCGGAGTTTGAAGGCTTAAAAGGCCGCGATTCGCGGAGCAGCCAAATTCGAAAATGCCTATAAAAGGCCATGCATTCTGCCGAGTTTTAATATAAAAAAAATAATAATAATACTCTGTAATAAATAATAAATAAATATATATATATATATATATAATATATATAGGGTAGTTTTATATTAGTTAGTTTTGGGTTATGAAAAGGTTATTTTACGAGTTTTAAAGTCGGAGCTCTGTCCGTGTAACACTACGCGATAAATAATCAATGTAAGCTATGTTCTTCTTTTTAAATTAATGTCTCGTAACTAAGTTGTTATTATGCTTATTTGAACCGAAGTAATCATGATGTTGGACTAAAAATATCTAAAATTGGGTAATTGGGCTTTGTACCATAATTGGGGTTTGGACAAAAGAACGACACTTGTGGAAATTAGACTATGGGCTATTAATGGGTTTTATATTTGTTTAACTAAATGATAGTTTGTTAATTTTAATATAAAGATTTACAATTGGACGTACCTATAAATAACCATATACACTCGATCGGACACGATGGGCGGGATATTTATATGTACGAATAATCGTTCATTTAACCGGACACGGGAATGGATTAATAGTCTATGGAATTATTAAAACAGGGGTGAAATTATGTACAAGGACACTTGGCGTAATTGTTAACAAAGTATTAAACCTTGGATTACACGCAGTCGATATCCTGGTGTAATTATTAAACAAAGTATTAAAACCTTGTTACAGTTTAAGTCCCCAATTAGTTGGAATATTTGACTTCGGATATAAGGATAATTTGACGAGGACACTCGCACTTTATATTTATGACTGATGGACTGTTATGGACAAAAACCAGACGGACATATTAAATAATCCAGGACAAAGAACAATTAACCCATGGGAATAAACTAAAAATCAACACGTCAAACATCATGATTACGGAAGTTTAAATAAGCATAATATATTTTATTTCATATTTCCTCGTACTTTTATTTATTGTCATTTTAATTATTGTTATTTATTTTATATTGTTAGTTAAATATCGTCATTTACTTTACGCTTCGCTTAAAATATAAAATCGACAAACCGGTCATTAAACGGTAAAACCCCTTTTTATATATTATTAATATAATATATTTTGTACGAATATAATTGTTTAAAATATAGTGTGAAATAAGCCAGCTCCCTTTGGAACGAACCGGACTTACTAAAAACTACACTACTCTACGATTAGGTACACTGCCTATAGTGTTGTAACAAGGTTTAGGTATATCCCATTTGTAAATAAATAATTAAAACTTGTCATATTTTGTGTAAAATTGTATCGTATTTAATAGTTTTTCCTAGTAAAATATATAGCTATTTCATATACACCTCGCATAACATCAGGTATGATTCCAATTGGAGTTTTGTAGGCTGTTCTAAAAGCCCAGAGTGCATCCTCCAATTTCATAGACCATTCCTTCGGATTTGATCCTACGGTTTTCTCTAGAATACGTTTTAGAGCTCAGTTGGTATTTTTAACTTGTCCACTTGTTTGTGGATGATAAGCAGTGGAGATTTTATGAGTTACTCCATATCTTTTGAGAACTTTCTCAAGTTGATTATTACAGAAATGAGTACCCCGATCACTTATTAAAGCTTTCGGTGTTCCGAACCTTGCAAAAAGACGTTTTAAGAAGCTGACTACAACTCATGCATCGTTAGTTAGGAGAGCTTGTGCTTCCGCCCATTTAGATACATAATCAATGGTAGCGAGAATGTAGAGATTATTATGAGATTTTAGAAATGGACCCATAAAGTCAATACCCTAAACGTCAAATACTTCACATACTTGAATGACATTTTGTGGCATTTCATCACGTTGACTTATTTTTCTGGCCCTTTGACAAGCATCACAGGATTTGCAAAGAAGGTGTGCGTTTTTGAAAATTGTAGGCCAATAGAATCCAGCGTCGTAAACTTTTCTTGCTGTGAGTTGAGGCCCATAATGCCCTCCTGTTGGTCCTGTGTGACAATGGTTTAAGATTTGACTGGCTTCATCCCCGAATACATATCGGCGTATTATTCCATCGGGACAACTTTTAAACAAATGTGGATCTTCCCAGAAATAGTGTTTTATATCACTAAAGAATTTCTTTCATTTTTGGTACGGCAACCCTTTTTCAAGGAATCCACATACTAAGTAGTTTGCATAGTTTACAAACCATGGAATTTCATTGTAATCGATCGTCAATAGATATTCATCAGGAAAGTTATCTTGTATGGCCGATTCATTTAGAACTTCTAATTCAGGATTTTCAAGGCGAGAAAGATGATCAGCGGCGAGATTTTCTGCTCCCTTTTTGTCTCGGATCTCAATATCGAACTCTTGTAAGAGTAAGATCCAACAGATTAATCATGATTTGGCATCTTGTTTAGAAAATAGATATCTAAGAGCAGAATGGTCGGTATAGACCACCGTTTTAGCTAGAACTAGATATGAACGAAATTTGTCAAAAGCAAAGACAATAGCAAGGAGTTCTTTTTCAGTAGTTGTGTAATTCGTTTGTGCTCCTTGTAACGTCTTACTAGCATAATAAATAGGTTGAAATTTTTTTTCAATACTTTGTCCTAAAACGGCTCCCATTGCAAAATCACTTGCATCGCACATGAGTTCAAATGGTAGATTCCAATTTGGAGTTATCATGATCGGCGCATTCGTGAGTTTTTCTTTAAGAATATTAAAAGATTTGATGCATTCATCTGAAAAGATGAATGGAGCATCCTTTTCTAGGAGTTTATTCATAGGAGTGGCAATTTCAGAAAAATCTTTTATGAAACGTCGGTAAAAACCGGCATGCCCTAGAAAACTCCTAACTCCTCTAACATTGGTGGGATGTGGAAGTTTAGCAATTACATCTACTTTAGCTCTATCCACTTCAATTCCTTCCTTTGAGATTTTATGACCAAGAACAATGCCTTCTTTAACCATGAAATGGCATTTCTCCCAATTAAGAACTAGATTTGATTGTTCGCATCTAATAAGCATTCGTTCAAGATTAACTAGACATGATTCAAATGTATCACCGAAGACTGAAAAGTCATCCATGAATACTTCCATGCATTCTTCTATCATGTCGTGAAAAATTGCCATCATGCACCTTTGAAAGGTTGCAGAGGCGTTGCAAAGTCCAAATGGCATGCGTTTGTAAGCAAAAGTACCATAAGGGCACGTGAATGTGGTTTTCTCTTGGTCCTCGGGTGCTATTGAAATTTGAAAGTATCCGGAGAAACCGTCAAGAAAACAATAGTAACTATTTCCGGCTAATCTTTCCAACATTTGATCAATGAAAGGTAGGGGAAAGTGATCTTTTCTGGTGGCGTCATTTAATTTTCTATAATCAATACAAACACACCATCCTGTTACAGTCCTAGTAGGAATAAGCTCATTTTTTTCATTTGTGATGACAGTCATGCCACCCTTTTTAGGTAAGCATTGAACTGGGCTTACCCATGGACTATCAGAGGTTGGATAAATTAAACCTGCATCTAGCAGTTTAATTATTTCTTTCTTAACAACATTTTTCATATTAGGATTTAGTCTTCGTTGGCGTTGCACATACGTTTTATGATCTTCTTCCATAAGGATTTTATGTGTGCAATACGAAGGACTTATGCCTTTAATGTCATGAATCTTCCATGCAATAGCTGGTTTATGAGCTTTTAGCACATAAATGAGTTGAGATTTTTCATTTTCAGTAAGAGAAGACGATATTATTACAGGTAATTCAGATTCACCATGTAAATAAGCATATTCCAAATGGTTTGGAAGTGGCTTTAACTCTAATGTCGGTGGTTCTTCTATTGATGATTTGTGTCGATATCTGTCTTCCTCTTTTAACATTTAAAGTTCTTCTGTTGTTGGTTCATATCCATTAGCCATAAGTGTAGCTAACATTTCAGCTTCATCAATTGGTTCAGTTCCTTCTCCTAAAGAACATTCTCCTGTTCCTTGTAATTCTGGAAATTCTTCTAACAATTCTGCATGTGAATCTATAGTTTGAATATAATAACATGTATCATCTGCAGATTGCAGTTGTTGCATGGCTCTGTCAACAGAAAAGGTAACACTCTCGTCCTCTATACTTAGGGTCAATTTTTTACCGAACACGTCTATTATTGCTTTAGCTGTGTTTAAGAATGGTCTTCCTAATATGAGAGGAACTCGAGAATCTTCTTCCATGTCCAGAATAACAAAATCTACTGGAAATTCTAAAGTACCAACTTTAACTAGCATGTTCTCTGTAGTGACCCGAACTTTTCCATGTTTATATATATATTAAATGAAATTGTTATTTACATGATTAAGTGTTTCCAACATGTTAAGCAATCAAACTTGTTACGACTTGATTAATTGAAATAGGTTTCATATAGACAATTGACCACCCAAGTTGACCGGTGATTCACGAACGTTAAAACTTGTAAAAACTATACGATGACATATATATGGTTATATATATATAGTTAACATGATTTTATTATAAGTATGTATCTCATTAGGTATTTTAACAATGAGTTATATACATAAAAATGAGACTATTAATTTAAGAAACTCGAAAACGATATATATAACGATTATCGTTATAACAACGTCTTACTAGGTACATATGAATCATATTAATATATTGATACACTTGGTTAATTATGTTAAATGATAAGTAAATATATTATTAAGTGTATTAACAATGAAATACATATGTAAAAATAAGACTACTAACTTAATGATTTCGAAACGAGACATATATGTAACGATTATCGTTGTAACGACATTTAACTGTATATATATCATACTAAGATATATTATATATCATAATATCATGATAATATAACAATTTAACATCTCATTTGTTATAATAAACAATGGGTTAACAACATTCAACAAGATCGTTAACCTAAATGTTTCAAAACAACATTTACATGTAACGACTAACGATGACTTAACGACTCAGTTAAAATGTATACATGTAGTGTTTTAATATGTATTCATACACTTTTGAAAGACTTCAAGACACTTATCAAAATACTTCTACTTAACAAAAATGCTTACAATTACATCCTCGTTCAGTTTCATCAACAATTCTACTCGTATGCACCCGTATTCGTACTCGTACAATACACAGCTTTTAGATGTATGTACTATTGGTATATACACTCCAATGATCAGCTCTTAGCAGCCCATGTGAGTCACCTAACACATGTGGGAACCATCATTTGGCAACTAGCATGAAATATCTCATAAAATTACAAAAATATGAGTAATCATTAATGACTTATTTACATGAAAACAAAATTACATATCCTTTATATCTAATCCATACACCAACGACCAAAAACACCTACAAACACTTTCATTCTTCAATTTTCTTCATCTAATTGATATCTCTCAAGTTCTATCTTCAAGTTCTAAGTGTTCTTCATAAATTCCAAAAGTTCTAGTTTCATAAAATCAAGAATACTTCCAAGATTGCAAGTTTACTTCCAATTTTTCTAAATCCATTCCAAGTAATCATCCAAGATCAAGAAACCTTTGTTACTTATAGTAGGTTATCTTTCTAATACAAGGTAATAATCATATTCAAACTTTAATTCAATTTCTATAACTATAACAATCTTATTTCGAGTGGAAATCTTACTTGAAATTGTTTTCGTGTCATGATTCTGCTTCAAGAACTTTCAAGCCATCCAAGGATCCTTTGAAGCTAGATCTATTTTTTTCATTTCCAGTAGGTTTATCCAAGGAACTTGAGGTAGTAATGATGTTCATAACATCATTCGATTCATACATATAAAGCTATCTTATTCAAAGGTTTAAACTTGTAATCACTAGAACATAGTTTAGTTAATTCTAAACTTGTTCGCAAATAAAAGTTAATCCTTCTAACTTGACTTTTAAAATCAACTAAACACATGTTCTATATCTATATGATATGCTAACTTAATGATTTAAAACCTGGAAACACGAAGAACACCGTAAAACCGGATTTACGCCGTCGTAGTAACACCGCGGGCTGTTTTGGGTTAGTTAATTAAAAACTATGATAAACTTTGATTTAAAAGTTGTTATTCTAGGAAAATGATTTTTATTATGAACATGAAACTATATCCAAAAATTATGGTTAAACTCAAAGTGAAAGTATGTTTTCTAAAATGGTCATCTAGACGTCGTTCTTTCGACTGAAATAACTACCTTTACAAAAACGACTTGTAACTTATTTTTCCGACTATAAACCTATACTTTTTCTGTTTAGATTCATAAAATAGAGTTCAATATGAAACCATAGCAATTTGATTCACTCAAAACAAAAATGAAGAAGTTATGGGTAAAACAAGATTGGATAATTTTTCTCATTTTAGCTACGTGAAAATTGGTAACAAATCTATTCCAACCATAACTTAATCAACTTGTATTGTATATTATGTAATCTTGAGATACCATAGACACGTATACAATGTTTCAACCTATCATGTCGACACATCTATATATATTTCGGAACAACCATAGACACTCTATATGTGAATGTTGGAGTTAGCTATACAGGGTTGAGGTTGATTCCAAAATATATATAGTTTGAGTTGTGATCAATACTGAGATACGTATACACTGGGTCGTGGATTGATTCAAGATAATATTTATCAATTTATTTCTGTACATCTAACTGTGGACAACTAGTTGTACGTTACTAACGAGGACAGCTGACTTAATAAACTTAAAACATCAAAATATATTAAAAGTGTTGTAAATATATTTTGAACATACTTTGATATATATGTATATATTGTTATAGGTTCGTGAATCAACCAGTGGCCAAGTCTTACTTCCCGACGAAGTAAAAATCTGTGAAAGTGAGTTATAGTCCCACTTTTAAAATCTAATATTTTTGGGATGAGAATACATGCAGGTTTTATAAAGGATTTACAAAATAGACACAAGTACGTGAAACTACATTCTATGGTTGAATTATCGAAATCGAATATGCCACTTTTTATTAAGTCTGGTAATCTAAGAATTAGGGAACAGACACCCTAATTGACGTGAATTCTAAAGATAGATCTATTGGGCCTAACAAACCCCATCCAAAGTACCGGATGCTTTAGTACTTCAAAATTTATATCATATCTAAAGGGTGTCCCGGAATGATGGGGATATTCTTATATATGCATCTTGTTAATGTCGGTTACCAGGTGTTCACCATATGAATGATTTTTATCTCTATGTATGGGATGTGTATTGAAATATGAAATCTTGTGGTCTATTGTTACGATTTGATATATATAGGTTAAACCTATAACTCACCAACATTTTTGTTGACGTTTAAAGCATGTTTATTCTCAGGTGAATACTAAGAGCTTCCGCTGTTGCATACTAAAATAAGGACAAGATTTGGAGTCCATGTTTGTATGATATTGTGTAAAAACTGCATTCAAGAAACTGATTTCGATGTAACATATTTGTATTGTAAACCATTATGTAATGGTCGTGTGTAAACAGGATATTTTAGATTATCATTATTTGATAATCTACGTAAAGCTTTTTAAACCTTTATTTATGAAATAAAAGTTATGGTTTGTTTTAAAAATGAATGCAGTCTTTGAAAAACGTCTCATATAGAGGTCAAAACCTCGCAACGAAATCAATTAATATGGAACATTTTTAATCAATAAGAACGGGACATTTCAGTTGGTATCCAAGCGTTGGTCTTAGAGAACCAGAAATTTGCATTAGTGTGTCTTATCGAGTTTGTTAGGATGCATTAGTGAGTCTGGACTTCGACCGTGTTTTCTTTAAAAATGATTGCTTAACATTTTTGTTGGAAACTATATATTATTAACATGTATATATTATGTGATATATTAATCTCTTAACATGTTTGATATTGTGTGATAGATGTCTACCTCTAGCACAAATCCCATTGACTCACCTAATAATAACGAAGAGTCGAATATATATTGGACTGATTCACAAGTTCCCGAAGAAGAACCTGAAGAAGAATCAGAACCGGAAGAGGAGGAACCGGAGGAGGAAATAGAACCGGTGGGGGAAATAATAAAACGGTTAAGTAAAAAGAAAATCCTCAACCAACCGACCAAGGTTAATTATGGTCAATGGTGTTTCCGCCAAGGAAGCAAAATATTGGGAGGATTACCAATTCTCCGATGAATCGGATTCCGACGAGAATTCCGATGATGTTATAGAAATTACCCCAACTGAATTTAAAAAGGCAAAAGAAAATAATAAGGGAAAGGGCATAAAAATAGAGAAATCTAATTCCAACCCCGATGAACTTTATATGTATCGTCAACCCCTAAGCCCTTAAGTTGTAACAATGACCCGGGAACCTCTAAACCACCAGGTTTTTCTAAACCGTTGTGAAAAACGACAGCTCGTATTAGGGGAACATCATATATCCCTAGAAACTTGGCAAAACGAACCAAAACCGAAAAAGAAGAAACGAGCGAGTCGGAATAAGATAGTTGTATTCGTGTGGTGTAATATATGTAATATAGTGTGCTTATGCTTTATGATATATGTAAAAATTGCTTGTATTAATAAGTATTTTTTTTTTTGAATCTAACTCTTTTCTATTTTACAGTATAAAAACACAAAATGGATAGACAACCCAATATTTTAAGAGACCTACCCAGAGACATGATTGATGAAATCTTGTCTAGAGTCGATCAGAATTATTCGGCACAACTATTTACGGCGAAATCAGTTTGTAAGACATTCGAAGAACGTTCCAAGAATGTCTTGGTTTATAAGAGACTTTCGTTTGAAAGATGGGGGATATCACATTGGGAAACCCATAAGTTACGATGTGTTTACTTTGAAGCATATATTGCGGGGAACCCAAATGCTATTTTACGCAACGGGTTAAGAAATTATTTTGACTCAATGTATCCGAATATAGGACTTCATGATTTAGAAAAAGCGGCTAACATGCAACATAAAGAAGCATGCTATGCTTACGGGTTAGTAATGTTCGCTTCTCACCAAAGTGAGAAAAAGAACATCGGGCTACAACTATTAAACAAAATGTTCCCACAAGTGACGGAGTCGGTAATTGGGGTAAGAAATGAGGTTTTTAGGTTATTACGAGACTGTTGGTCATTACGTAACCCTCGTCCCTTTGACGACGTTACAACACACTGTCTTATCAACGGCCATAACAGTTATGTTCCACAAGACCAAGGATGGGAAGTAGTCCTAGTAAAACCAGAATGCATGACTTGTTTCTGGACGTATGAATTACGTGTCTTTATTGCCTTTGCTGAACGACTTGTGTACTAGCTAGAATTATCTTCACAACTATCTTGTATCAAAGTTATTGTGTGCTATATTTCATGCTTTATGTAAAATAAGCGGTATTGTAAGTTTGTAAAATATTGTATAAAAGTTTGAACGCGAAATATTATTATAATCAGTTTTTCATATAGAATTGTAGTAGTTGAATTGTATATTAGCTACTAAGTATGAACTTAACGGGTAGGTACTACCCGAATTTAAACTTATAAAACGCTAATATGAAGAAAAAGCTTTTATAAATGAGTTCATATTATGCTACGAAATACTATTAACTACTCTTAATATTCTGTATGATTAACTTGTTCCATTTGACTATTTTGAAGGAAATGACACCGACTACTCGACACACCGTGAATATGAATGAAGAGGAATTCCGTACTTTTCTAGCTTCAAACATAGCCGCAGTACAGGCTGCGCTACATACCAACAATAACCTTGGATCTAGCAGTACAGGAAATCGTGTAGGATGCACCTACAAAGAATTCACTGCCTGCAAACCTTTGGAATTTGATGGAACCGAAGGACCGATCGGATTGGAACGGTGGACCGAGAAGGTCGAATCGGTGTTTGCCATAAGTAAGTGTACTGAAGAGGACAAAGTGAAGTACGCTACGTATACCTTCACAGGTTCTGCATTAACATGGTGGAATACCTATCTAGAGCAAGTGGGACAAGATGATGCGTACGCACTACCGTGGTCAGCATTCAAGCACTTGATGAACGAGAAGTACCGTCCCAGAACCGAGGTCAATAAGCTCAAGACAGAACTTAGAGGGTTACGAACCCAATGATTTGATATTACCACGTACGAAAGACGATTCACAGAATTGTGCCTATTGTGTCCGGGAGCGTTTGAAGATGAGGAAGAGAAGATCGACGCGTTTGTGAAAGGATTACCGGAAAGAATCCAAGAAGATATAAGTTCACACGAGCCCGCCTCCATACAACAGGCATGTAGAATGGCTCACAAACTAGTGAACCAGATTGAGGAAAGAATTAAAGAACAGACGGCTGAAGAGGCCAATGTGAAGCAAGTCAAAAGAAAGTGGGAGGAAAACGGTGATAAGAATCACCAATACAACAACAACAGCAATTACAATAATAATCGCAACAATTATCCCAACAATCGCAACATCAATCGCAACTACAATAAATGGCCCAACAACAACAACAACAACAGCAACTACAACAATCATCCCAACAACAATAACAACCGCAACAACAACAACAATTAGAAGCAGCTATGCCAAAGGTGTGAAAAGTATCACTCGGGGTTCTGCACCAAATTTTGCAACAAGTGTAAAAGAAATGGTCATAGCGCGGCGAAGTGTGAGGTCTACGGACCAGGGGTTAACAGAACGAAAGGAACAAATGGTGTCGGAACGAGTAATGGCAGAGCAAGTAGTGTCGGAGCAAGTTATGCCAATGTAGTTTGTTATAAATGTGGAAAATCGGGCCACATTATTAGAAATTGCCCGAACCAGGAGAACACGAATGGACAAGGCCGCGAAAGAGTTTTCAATATTAATGCGGCAGAGGCACAGGAAGACCCGGAGCTTGTTACGGGTACGTTTCTTATTGACAATAAATCTGCTTACGTTTTATTTGATTCGGGTGCGGATAGAAGCTATATGAGTAGAGATTTTTGTGCTAAATTAAGTTGTCCATTGACGCCGTTGGATAGTAAATTTTTACTCGAATTAGCAAACGGTAAATTAATTTCAGCAGATAATATATGCCGGAATCGAGAAATTAAACTGGGTAGTGAAATATTTAAGATTGATTTGATACCAGTAGAGTTAGGGAGTTTTGATGTAATAGTTGGCTTGGACTGGCTGAAGAAGGTGAAAGCAGAGATCGTATGTTATAAAAATGCAATTCACATTGTACGAGAAGAAGGAGAACCCTTAATGGTGTACGGAGAGAAGGGCAACATGAAGCTACATCTTATTAGTAATTTGAAGCACAAAAACTAATAAGAAAAGGTTGCTATGCTGTTCTAGCACACGTCGAGAAAGTACAAACTGAAGAAAAGAGCATCAATGATGTTCCCGTCGCTAAAGAATTTCCCGATGTATTTCCGAAAGAATTATTGGGACTACCTCCACATCGATCTGTTGAATTTCAAATAGATCTTGTACCAGGAGCTGCACCAATAGCTCATGCTCCTTATAGACTCGCACCCAGCGAGATGAAAGAACTGCAAAGCCAACTGCAAGAACTATTAGAACGTGGTTTCATTCGACCAAGCACATCACCATGGGGAGCTCCTGTTTTGTTTGTCAAGAAGAAGGATGGTACATTTAGGTTGTGTATTGACTACAGAGAGTTGAACAAACTTACCATCAAAAACCGTTATCCACTGCCGAGAATTGACGACTTATTTGATCAACTACAAGGCTCGTCGGTTTATTCGAATATCGATTTACGTTCTGGATATCATCAAATGCGAGTAAAGGAGGATGATATTCCAAAAACTGCTTTTAGGACGCGTTATGGTCATTACGAGTTTATGGTTATGCCGTTTGGATTGACTAACGCACCAGCTGTGTTCATGGACCTTATGAACCGAGTGTGTGGGCCATATCTTGACAAGTTTGTCATTATTTTCATCGATGACATACTTATTTACTCAAAGAATGATCAAGAGCACGAAGAACATTTGAGAAAAGTGCTAGAAGTATTGAGGAAAGAAAAACTGTACGCAAAGTTTTCAAAGTGTGCATTTTGGTTGGAAGAAGTTCAATTCCTCGGTCACATAGTGAGCAAAGAAGGTATCCAGGTGGACCCGGCAAAGATCGAAACCGTTGAAAAGTGGGAAACCCCAAAAACTCCGAAGCATATACGTCAATTTTTAGGATTGGCTGGTTACTACAGAAGATTCATCCAAGATTTCTCAAAAATAGCAAAACCCTTGACTGCATTAACGCATAAAGGGAAGAAATTTGAATGGAAGGATGAACAAGAGAAGGCGTTTCAATTATTGAAGAAAAAGCTAACTACGGCACCTATATTGTCATTGCCTGAAGGGAATGATGATTTTGTGATTTATTGTGACGCATCAAAGCAAGGTCTCGGTTGTGTATTAATGCAACGAACGAAGGTGATTGCTTATGCGTCTAGACAATTGAAGATTCACGAGCAAAATTATACGACGCATGATTTGGAATTAGGCGCGGTTGTTTTTGCATTAAAGACTTGGAGGCACTACTTATATGGGGTCAAAAGTATTATATATACCGACCACAAAAGTCTTCAACACATATTTAATCAGAAACAACTGAATATGAGGCAGCGTAGGTGGATTGAATTGTTGAATGATTACGACTTTGAGATTCGTTACCACCCGGGGAAGGCAAATGTGGTAGCCGACGCCTTGAGCAGAAAGGACAGAGAACCCATTCGAGTAAAATCTATGAATATAATGATTCACACTAACCTTACTACTCAAATAAAGGAGGCGCAACAAGGAGTTTTAAAAGAGGGAAATTTAAAGGATGAAATACCCAAAGGATCGGAGAAGCATCTTAATATTTGGGAAGACGGAACCCGGTATAGGGCTGAAAGAATTTGGGTATCAAAATTTGGAGATATGAGAGAAATGGTACTTAGAGAAGCTCATAAAACCAGATACTCAATACATCCTGGAACGGGGAAGATGTACAAGGATCTTAAGAAACATTTTTGGTGGCCAGGTATGAAAGCCGATATTGCTAAATATGTAGGAGAATGTTTGACGTGTTCTAAGGTCAAAGCTGAACATCAGAAACCATCAGGTCTACTACAACAACCTGAAATCCTGGAATGGAAATGGGAAAACATTACCATGGATTTCATTACTAAATTGCCAAGGACTGCAAGTGGTTATGATACTATTTGGGTAATAGTTGATCGTCTCACCAAGTCAGCACACTTCCTGCCAATAAGAGAAGATGACAAGATGGAGAAGTTAGCACGATTGTATTTGAAGGAAGTCGTCTCCAGACATGGAATACCAATCTCTATTATCTCTGATAGGGATGGCAGATTTATTTCAAGATTCTGGCAGACATTACAGCAAGCATTGGGAACTCGTCTAGAATGAGTACTGCCTATCATCTACAAACTGATGGGCAGAGCGAAAGGACGATACAAACGCTTGAAGACATGCTATGAGCTTGTGTTATTGATTTCGGAAACAGTTGGGATCGACATCTACCGTTAGCAGAATTTTCCTACAACAACAGCTACCATTCAAGCATTGAGATGGCGCCGTTTGAAGCACTTTATGGTAGAAAGTGCAGGTCTCCAATTTGTTGGAGTGAAGTGGGGGATAGACAGATTACGGGTCCGGAGATAATACAAGAAACTACCGAGAAAATTATCCAAATTCAACAAAGATTGAAAACCGCCCAGAGTCGACAAAAGAGCTACGCGGACAGTAAAAGAAAAGATATAGAGTTTGAAATTGGAGAAATGGTCATGCTTAAGGTTTCACCTTGGAAAGGCATTGTTCGATTTGGTAAACGGGGGAAACTAAATCCAAGGTACATTGGACCATTCAAGATTATAGATCGTGTCGGACCAGTAGCTTACCAACTGGAGCTACCTCAACAACTCGCAGCTGTACATAACACTTTCCACGTCTCAAATTTGAAGAAATGTTTTGCTAAAGAAGATCTCACTATTCCGTTGGACGAAATCCAAATCAATGAAAAACTTCAATTCATTGAAGAACCCGTCGAAATAATCGATCGTGAGGTTAAGAGACTTAAACAAAACAAGATACCGATTGTTAAGGTTCGATGGAATGCTCGTAGAGGACCCGAGTTCACCTGGGAGCGTTAAGATCAGATGAAGAAGAAATACCCGCATTTATTTCCAGAAGATACGTCAACACCTCCAACTGATTAAAATTTCGGGACGAAATTTATTTAACGGGTAGGTACTGTAGTGACCCGAACTTTTCCATGTTTATATATATATTAAATGAAATTGTTATTTACATTATTAAGTGTTTCCAACATGTTAATCAATCAAACTTGTTACGACTTGATTAATTGAAATAGGTTTCATATAGACAATTGACCACCCAAGTTGACCGGTGATTCACGAACGTTAAAACTTGTAAAAACTATACGATGACATATATATGGTTATATATATAGTTAACATGATTTTATTATAAGTATGTATCTCATTAGGTATTTTAACAATGAGTTATATACATAAAAATGAGACTATTAATTTAAGAAACTCGAAAACGATATATATAACGATTATCGTTATAACAACGTCTTACTAGGTACATATGAATCATACTAAGATATTGATACACTTGGTTAATTATGTTAAATGATAATTAAATATATTATTAAGTGTATTAACAATGAAATACATATGTAAAAATAAGACTACTAACTTAATGATTTCGCAACGAGTCATATATGTAACGATTATCGTTGTAACGACATTTAACTGTATATATATCATACTAAGATATATTATATATCATAATATCATGATAATATAACAATTTAACATCTCATTTGTTATAATAAATAATGGGTTAACAACATTCAACAAGATCGTTAACCTAAAGGTTTCAAAACAACATTTACATGTAACGACTAACGATGACTTAACGACTCAGTTAAAATGTATATACATGTAGTGTTTTAATATGTATTCATACACTTTTGAAAGACTTCAAGACACTTATCAAAATACTTCTACTTAACAAAAATGCTTACAATTACATCCTCGTTCAGTTTCATCAACAATTCTACTCGTATGCACCCGTATTCGTACTCGTACAATACACAGCTTTTAGATGTATGTACTATTGGTATATACACTCCAATGATCAGCTCTTAGCAGCCCATGTGAGTCACCTAACACATGTGGGAACCATCATTTGGCAACTAGCATGAAATATCTCATAAAATTACAAAAATATGAGTAATCATTCATGACTTATTTACATGAAAACAAAATTACATATCCTTTATATCTAATCCATACACCAACGACCAAAAACACCTACAAACACTTTCATTCTTCAATTTTCTTCATCTAATTGATATCTCTCAAGTTCTATCTTCAAGTTCTAACTGTTCTTCATAAATTTCAAAAGTTCTAGTTTCATAAAATCAAGAATACTTCCAAGATTGCAAGTTTACTTCCAAGTTTTCTAAATCCATTCCAAGTAATCATCCAAGATCAAGAAACCTTTGTTACTTACAGTAGGTTATCTTTCTAATACAAGGTAATAATCATATTCAAACTTTAATTCAATTTCTATAACTATAACAATCTTATTTCGAGTGGAAATCTTACTTGAAATTGTTTTCGTGTCATGATTCTGCTTCAAGAACTTTCAAGCCTTCCAAGGATCCTTTGAAGCTAGATCTATTTTTATCATTTCTAGTAGGTTTATCCAAGCAACTTGAGGTAGTAATGATGTTCATAACATCATACGATTCATACATATAAAGCTATCTTATTCGAAGGTTTAAACTTGTAATCACTAGAACATAGTTTAGTTAATTCTAAACTTGTTCGCAAATAAAAGTTAATCCTTCTAACTTGACTTTTAAAATCAACTAAACACATGTTCTATATCTATATGATATGCTAACTTAATGATTTAAAACCTGGAAACACCAAAAACACCGTAAAACCGGATTTACGCCGTCGTAGTAACACCGCGGGCTGTTTTGGGTTAGTTAATTAAAAACTATGATAAACTTTGATTTAAAAGTTGTTATTCTAGGAAAATGATTTTTATTATGAACATGAAACTATATCCAAAAATTATGGTTAAACTCAAAGTGAAAGTATGTTTTCTAAAATGGTCATCTAGACGTCGTTCTTTCGACTGAAATGACTACCTTTACAAAAACGACTTGTAACTTATTTTTCCGACTATAAACCTATACTTTTTCTGTTTAGATTCATAAAATAGAGTTCAATATGAAACCATAGCAATTTGATTCACTCAAAACGAAAATGAAGAAGTTATGGGTAAAACAAGATTGGATAATTTTTTCTCATTTTAGCTACGTGAAAATTGGTAACAAATCTATTCCAACCATAACTTAATCAACTTGTATTGTATATAATGTAATCTTGAGATACCATAGACACGTATACAATGTTTTGACCTATCATGTCGACACATCTATATATATTTCGGAACAACCATAGACACTCTATATGTGAATGTTGGAGTTAGCTATACAGGGTTGAGGTTGATTCCAAAATATATATAGTTTGAGTTGTGATCAATACTGAGATACGTATACACTGGGTCGTGGATTGATTCAAGATAATATTTATCGATTTATTTCTGTACATCTAACTGTGGACAACTAGTTGTACGTTACTAACGAGGACAACTGACTTAATAAACTTAAAACATCAAAATATATTAAAAGTGTTGTAAATATATTTTGAACATACTTTGATATATATGTATATATTGTTATAGGTTCGTGAATCAACCAGTGGCCAAGTCTTACTTTCCGACGAAGTAAAAATCTGTGAAAGTGAGTTATAGTCCCACTTTTAAAATCTAATATTTTTGGGATGAGAATACATGCAGGTTTTATAAATGATTTACAAAATAGACACAAGTACGTGAAACTACATTCTATGGTTGAATTATCGAAATCGAATATGCCCCTTTTTATTAAGTCTGGTAATCTAAGAATTAGGGAACAGACACCCTAATTGACGCGAATCCTAAAGATAGATCTATTGGGCCTAACAAACCCTATCCAAAGTACCGGATGCTTTAGTACTTTGAAATTTATATCATATCCGAAGGGTGTCCCGGAATGATGGGGATATTCTTATATATGCATCTTGTTAATGTCGGTTACCAGGTGTTCACCATATGAATGATTTTTATCTCTATGTATGGGATGTGTATTGAAATATGAAATCTTGTGGTCTGTTGTTACGATTTGATATATATAGGTTAAACCTATAACTCACCAACATTTTTGTTGACGTTTAAAGCATGTTTATTCTCAGGTGAATACTAAGAGCTTCTGCTGTTGCATACTAAAATAAGGACAAGATTTGGAGTCCATGTTTGTATGATATTGTGTAAAAACTGCATTCAAGAAACTGATTTCGATGTAACATATTTGTATTGTAAACCATTATGTAATGGTCGTGTGTAAACAGGATATTTTAGATTATCATTATTTGATAATCTATGTAAAGCTTTTTAAACCTTTATTTATGAAATAAAGGTTATGGTTTGTTTTAAAAATGAATGCAGTCTTTGAAAAACGTCTCATATAGAGGTCAAAACCTCGCAACGAAATCAATTAATATGGAATGTTTTTAATCAATAAGAACGGGACATTTCATTCTCCATTATCCCTCTAGGATATTTTACTGATCGATCGGCTAGTTGTATGCTTATTCATGTTGGTTTCAATTCTCCAAGGTCTAGTTTAGTGTATAGTGAATATGGCATTAAATTTATACTAGCACCTAAGTCTGCCAATGCTTCTATTGAACTAAGACTACCCAGAAAACATGGAATTGTGAAACTTCCTGGATCTGATAATTTTTCTGGTATCTTATTCAACAGCACTGCCTAATAATTTGCATTCATAGTAACAGCTGAGAGTTCTTCTATTTTCTTTCTATTTGTGATTAGATCTTTCAAGAATTTAGCATATCTTGGCATTCATGATATCACATCAATGAAAGGAAGATTGACATTTATTTGTTTAAACATATCCAAGAATTTGGATTGCTCGGCTTCAAGTCTTTCTTTTCTCATTTTACTCGGGTAAGGAAGTGGTGGTTGGTATGGTTTAATATAAGGTTTAGCCTTAACTGTGTTATCTTCATTAACCTTTTTAACTACCGGTTCTGTTTCCTTATCTTGCTCAGGTTGTTGTTCTTGTTGAGTAGGAATAGAGTCATCAGAATTTACAGGCATTTCAGGTGGTTTAAGCGTAATACCACTTCTCGTGGTAATGGCTTTAGCTGTTTCATTCCGGGGGTTAGCATTTGTATCACTAGGTAGATTTCCCGATTTTCTTTCACCTATCAACCGTGCTAGGTTACTTACTTCTTGTTCCAGATTTTGAATAGAAGCTTGTTAATTTCTAAATGCTTGAGCATTTTGTTCATTGGTTTGTTTCTGAGATGTGAAAAACTGCGTTTGAGATTCAACTAGCTTAGACATCATATCTTCTAAATTTGGCTTTTTATCATCGGTTTGTGGTGGTTTATTTTGAAAAATAGGTCTTTGCTGATTGTAAGTATTGTTGGATACTTGTTGATTGCTAGGACCTTGTTGGTTGTTGTATGGAAAATTTCGGTTATAATTCTGATTTTGATTGTAGATTGGTCTTGGCGGGTGATGTTTTAGCAGAGAGGTATAAAATAGCTATTAATTTTAGCAGGAAATACTATTAAATACGATACAATTTTACACAAGATATTTATTTATTTAGAGAATGGATATACTTAAACCTTGCTACAACACTTATAGGCAGTGTACCTAATCGTACAGTAGTGTAGTTTTTAGTAAGTCCGGTTCGTTCCACAGGGAAATCTTTAAACAAAGCTTAACGCTATATTAGTTTACTTTTATAAAAATACAAATATATATATAAGTAATATTATTATTATAAAGGGGGGGGGGGGGGGGTTTACCGTTTAATGACCGGTTTGTCGATTTTAAAACTTTAGTCGCAGTTAAAACCAAATGTAAAATATTAAAAATAAATACAAGATTTAAATTAAAGCGTAAAGTAAATAACGATAATGAAATTGCAAATAATAAAAATGCGATAAAATAAACTTGCGATAATTAAAAAGTACGATAATTAAAAGTGCAATTAACTACAATAAAAATGCGATAATTAGAAGTGCAATTAAATATAAAATAAAGGAAATTAAATATGAAATAAAAGAATTATGCTTATTTAAACTTCCGTAATCATGATGTTTGACGTGTTGATTTTAGTTTTATACCCATGGGTTAACTGTCCTTTGTCCTGGATTATTTAATATGTCCGTCTGGTTTTTGTCCATAACAGTCCATCAGTCATAAATATAAAGTGCGAGTGTCCTCGTCAAATTATTCTTATACCCGAAGTTAAATATTCCAACTAATTGGGGACTTAAACTGTAACAAGATTTTAATACTTTGTTTAATAATTACACCAGGATGTCGACTGAGTGTAATCCAAGGTTTTAATATTTTGTTATCAATTATACCAAGTGTCCTTGTACATAATTTCACCCATGTTTTAATTATTCTAGTGGCTATTAATCCATTCCCGTGTCTGGTTAAATGAACGATTATTCGTACATATAAATACCCCGCCCATCGTGTCCGATCGAGTGTATATGGTAACTTATAGGGACGCCCAATTGTAAATCTTTATATTAACATTAACAAACTATCATTTAGTTAAACAAATATAAAGCCCATTAATAGCCCATAGTCTAAATTCCACAAGTGTCGTTCTTTTGTCCAAACCCCAATTATGGTACAAAGCCCAATTACCCAATTTTAGTAATTAGCCCAACATCATGATTACTTCGTTTTAAATAAGCATAATAATAACTTAGCTACGAGACATTAAATTAAAAAGGTTGAACATAACTACAATGATTAAAAATAGCGTAGTGTTACACGGACAGAATTTCGACTTACACCCTTACAACATTCGCTAACATACCCTTATTATTAGAATTATAATTAAAATTAAAATTAAAATATAAATTATAAATATAAATATATCGTATGAATGGAGAAAAGAGAAAGATAGATTGTTTTGTGGTGCACCAAAGCTCGATTTTTATAGGCATGTGGGCTGGAACTGGGGCTCATGCGATCGCATGGATTTATGCTTTCCAGGCCATGCGATCGCATGGCCAGCTGGGGAGGCTCATATTTGGTTGTTTTCTTCTGCCGACGGTTTTATAAATAAATATAATATATTAAATAATTATAAGAATTATTTAAATATTATATTATATTTATGTGCATAGTTGACTTGTAATTTTTAGTCCGTTGCGTCGAGCGTTGAGAGTTGACTCTGGTCCCGGTTCCGGATTTTCGAACGTCCTTGCGTACAATTTAATATCTTGTACTTTGTGTTTTGAATCTTGTACTCTTGTAATTTCGAGACGTTTCTTATCAATAATTGGAACCTCTTGGATTGTATTTTGTACTTTTGAGCTTTTTGGTCGTTTGGGTCTTCAATTTGTCGAATCTGTCTTTTGTCTTCATCTTTTATTATTTAAACGAATATCACTTGTAAATAGAACAATTGCAACTAAAAGCTTGTCTTTCTTGAGGAATAATGCTATGAAATATATGTTCATTTTTAGCATTATCAAATATTCCCACACTTGAGCGTTGCTTGTCCTCAAGCAATATCGTCTTGAAATACTAGAATCACTTCTTTATTCTTCACACTTTGTACATCAGTGATTTCTATACGGCGGTATAAACAATGATAGTAATGATAGAACCATGGTTAAAGGTGGGTGTGTCATCCACAGTTGCCTCGGGTTTAGGTCAACGACACTTGCAATCAAATAGCCGATTTACTTTCGGTTTCCAAAGCAAAGTGCACATTTGAAAGGCGGTTTACAGTCCCACATGACTATGAAAATGTAGATCCTTAAAGAAATTGGATCTTTATGAAAATATTTGATCTTTTGAAAATTCAATCTAGCTTTTACCCTAGATAAGTTTTCCGGAATAACCCTTCACCGGTGTTTTGCAAATTATTTTTGTGGGTTTGGTGGGTTTCAGATTTGAAAATTTTAGCTCAAAACTTGCGGTTTTGTGTCACCCACTTGCTAACCTGGTATTTGGAAAGCAACACGTCCAATTTACTTGTCCCGTATATTACTTTTCGATAAACTACCGTCCGGTTGTAAAGGAAAGCGTTGAACAAGCAACTGTTAAGGCAATGTCCCCTGACATGCTTTTAATTATGGTCTATAACGTGTCGGACGCAATTACTATCCTTGGTAGGAGCAATAGTAAAGCTCACCCTTATGATTTTTCGGTCTGGCACAAGGTCCTGTCTTTGAACATGCTATGCAACCACCGTTCTTACGGTTGACACCCGATTTGGTTCAGGTGACCTAATGAATTCTAGGTGAATTCCTAGGATTTTACGTTCAATGATAATGAACGCATTGAAAATAGGGTTTTCAGAAAACAAATCGGTTTGTAATTTTGATCAAAATATTTTCTCGTTCAAGCTCGAGTTTAGATATCATTGAATTCCATGAGTTTGAATTCTCAATCTTCAAGGTCAATCTCTAGGATTGAGTAATATCAGGCTTAAAAGCTGATTTTTAATCTTTAAGGAGATTATCCTTTCTGGGGATCTGATTCATTAGTCTTATCCAGCTAATTTGCACGGTGCCCCCCATTTTACGAGATAAATCCTTCTCATGGTTAGGATAAATCTGACCACTTGGCGACCCTATTTAATGCTGAGGTCTGTGGATTTCCTGCTGATTTTAATGATGACTTTTCTAGATTTTTCGTCATCCTACAGCTGGTCTGGACGACAACTTCTTGACCTAAATCAAGAAGCGCGTGTCTTTTTCGGAAGACTTTACTTCCTTTTAATGATGGAATTGATTCATCGTGTAGATCCATCTCTTCTTTTCTTTCATTGGGTAAAAGAGTTTAGTTTAGTCCAAAGCAAAAGTAGTTTCAGTTATTTGTTACAGAAATATGTGACATATGTTTAAGATAATTTGGTAATTTTCCCACACTTGGCTTTTATTTTCCTTTTTATCGTCCTCTATTCCATTTTAAATGAATTTTAACATTTTGGTTTGTTTCTTAATTTATGTCCTTTCTGAGGTAACAATAATTTCGGTGTTAACACTTAGTTTTATCGTTCATAAATATGTATAAACATGATTTTGAGTTCATTTAATTGAAAATTTTGAAAAATTTTACTAGAATTGGGTAGTCAGTATATAAGACTAGGGCTGTTCTTTATTATCAGAGAGCACTAGATTCTAATACAACTACTGCTTTACTAGTATTTTTAATGGTAACCAAGTGTTTAAGATAAAAATTTTAAAATCCGAAAGAATTTAACCCCTTCCCACACTTAAGATCTTGCAATGCCCTCATTTGCAAGAAATCAGTAACAATTTAAATTATTGAGGGTGATTTGCGTAGAAATGATTAAATTTTACCAAAGTTTCCAAACATATTGGCGTTTGTTTGCTGAATGATAAATGGTGCACATCATTTGTTCATTCCGTTTGTTGTTACATCACATTTATTTGTCATCTTGTCATCAAAATTAGTAGCTTTTGCTGAACTTAATGCCAGTCTTTGAAAATGCGCTGTTTTACCCTGTTTTGTACAATCGACAATATACATACATACAAATATAATTATGCATGGCAATTTGAAATGGGACTTAATATCCCACTTTCAAATTCTAAATATGAAATATTAGTACACAATAATAATAAAAATAATAAAAATTACACAAATATATCCAATAACTTAAGTTTAAACATGAAAAAGTCAAAAGATAAAAACATAAAAATCATAAAAATAACCAAATGGAACTAATTCAGTCTGGATAGGGGTTCCAGTTCATCTCATCGGGTGGGTTCCATTGTTGGTTATAGGTGTTCTGATAGGCTTGGTCATAGTCATACCGGTTAAAGGGTGGTCGGATATCGGGGCTATGTGGCGGAAAATGAGCAGGTCGAGTAGGTACATAGTTATTTGGTACCTGATATGATAGCTGGCTCATGATTTGGTGCTGATGAACTAACCATCTATCGTGTTGGCGTCGCCTATAATCCTCGTATACTCGCTCGGAGTTCCACTGCTCATACATACTATGTCTTGCCGCGTTCGTCATTGCTTCCTCATATATACGAACGTGGACGTCAAGAATAGCATCTCGAAAGACATCCCTAATGTCTTCTGCCTCCTCCATTTCCTCGTTTGAGCCTCTCTCTACCTGAGGATGAGATCCCTCATAGGGTACTGCCTGGTTACGTCTACTTTTCAATACCTTAGCACCCACATAAACTTTCAATCCTAAGGGCTCAACCTGTTCTCTACAAATCTGTAATGGACCCCCTTGGTTCCTATCAACACCTAAATACTCTCCAATGAGAGTAACAAAAATACCTCCTCCTATTATACTCCCGTCCTGCAATCCCTCTACCATTTTAGATAAATAAAAAGCAACACAGTAAGGGATATTGACAAAGCTTCTAGGATCCCGAATACACTTTAGGTAGAATAAATCATATAAGGTAATTTTTTCTTTATTATGACCTCTTTGTGTAATCGAGTTAGCCAAAAATCTATGAATAATACGAAGCTCGGCTCTGTCAATATGTGTATAGGAGTGTCCTCCTGCTCGTGTAAAAACATCAAAATGTGACATACGCCTCCAAATGGCGTCAGCGTCAAAGTTACTATCTACCCGTTCACCATAATGAATCAAGTTTGTACAATTGGGTAATAGCAACTCACCAGGAGTATATATCTGTAAGGCCCTGGCCATGTCCAGCATGGACATTCTGTACATCCTACCGCCAAGGATAAACCTAAGAAATCTTCTATCATCTATTCTAACTATATTTGTATCAAGTGATACAGTACTCATCAACTCAACACACCATTCCTTATATACAGGTCTACGAATGGTGAAAAGACGTTCCCAATCTGTAAAAGAAGAACTGCCATACCTTTGAACTAAAAGCTGTCTAACACGGTCAGCTAGATGGACCGTTTCCAAAGGGGCCCAATCGATTACCCTTGGCACCTCTACATTTTTTGTTACCAATTTGAATTTGTTCCTTTGATATGTCTCGTAATCTCTCCATCTTCTATCAAATCTCAGATTAGGATGTAGAGTGTGCTCAGGAATCGTTGGGAATTCTACTGGCGGCCTCATTGGGAATACTATGAATTCATCAACAAACTGTACCGGATCATAATAAGGTATGTGCTGATCAGGCTGTTGTTGTTCCTGTTGTGGTTCTTGTTCGTGTTGCATTTCTGGTTCTGGTTCTGGTGCTGGTGCTGGTCGTCTAGATGATGATGTTCCTGAACCTCCAGTATCGGCTCTCTGTAAAACACATTAAACACAAAATTTGTGCATCCAAATATGCATTAGTGTTAGCAAAATAACAACTTAAAACAATCACTATAACATGTTAAATCAAAATTAAACTTATACACATTTTCACAATTTTTCACAATTCTACACTTTTCAAATAAGCACATATGAAAATGTATACAAAATTAATAAGCATTTAACTCAAATAACATGTCAAAATATTCATTACTAATAATTAAACAAGTCTCAAATGGCAAATATATAAAATTAATCAAGTTCATGAATTTTGGACTTAAAAAGTCCACTTTAATCTCCAAAAATCATGTTTAGGATCATTGTTTGGATCATTTAACTATCTAAACATGTTACACTACTCAATTTAGCAATAATTCATGATAAAAATCGGCCATAACCTGTTTATATCAAAAAGCCCCAAATTGCTCAAGAACACAAACCCTAGATTTCTAAAATTTTTGAAGTTTTTGGCTTCAAATCATGTTAATTAGCATCAATCTAGGTTATACATGCATAAAATACTAACAATTTAACACTAATTACATTAGAAATTAACAAAATTGCATTAGGTAAAAAATTGGTAATTATCACAAAAACTAGGAATTTATAGAGTTTAGGGGTGTAATTTTTACAAATTTGCTGAAGAATGAGAATCTAGGCATGATTAGAGCAAGAAAAATGACGAATTACGGTGAATTTTGGCGAAATTTGGTGAAGATTTGAGAGTTTTTTCGGGTGTATGTGTGTGTTTTGTGTGAAGAACAGACCCGCTGCTGTATTTGTTTCTGACCTGCATTTGGTCCCCATGCGATCGCATGGGTTCCAAGTGCAAACCCCATGCGATCGCATGGGGTGCCGGCTACAGTGATTTATGACTTTTTTTTTTATATATATATAAAACCTTATACTTTATAAAACTTATAATTAATTAAATTTTAAAAATTTGGTTTCCTTTAGGAGCGAGGGCGTTTCGGATCGTTGTCCTAGTCTGTCCCTCGACAAAATTTTAAAATTTGTCAAATCAAAGCGCGGTTTTTTAAAAGTAAAGTTTTTTGGGTTTTTTAAATGTTTTTGGCATACTTTAATTCAATAAGATTAAAAATAATGATAATAAAAGTTCTCGTCCCTCCCTCGGGTAAAGCAATTTCGGTTTAAAGACCTAGTCTTCAACTTACGACGAATTTTAAAAATCATATTTTTAACTTAATGAGATAAAGTAAATTTTTGTTTTTAAATTCACACAACTTAAATATAAAATTCAAAATTAATATTAAAAATTCACACCAAACTTAAAATTTGAAATGCATAAAATTAAAAATTCATATTTTAAAAATTAAAAATTCACACCAAACTTAATTTAAAAATTCATATTATAAATTCACACCAAACTTATATTAATTTTTCAAATATTTACAATTTTAAATATATTGTTTTTACAAAGTTTACAATATTAATTTAAGATTTAAATATTAATTTTAAAAACATGGTAAAAATAAAATTAAAAATCTTTTTGGCTTTTTATCCCACTTTAATCAATCAAATATTATCAAAAATATACGCCCCTCTTTTCGGTAAAGTAATTTCGGTTCCAAGACCTAATTTAACTCATGACGAATTTTTGAAATATTTTGGGTTGATTGATTAAAGATATTTATACCTTAAGAATAAACGTTAAATTTCGCAGTGATGTAATAAATTTTTGAATGATATCAATAATTTCGGTCGCCAAACCTAATTTTATTCAATACCAATTTAATACTTTATAGCGAACAAATTAGCGTTTATTATCAAAAGGTTAAAAATAAAAAAAAATAAAATAAAAACTGTACAAACATACCTGTGAAATAGATTTCTTAGTTATATGATCTATCCCATTCATAAGATAGTCGGTTTAATTGGTTTTCCATAGCTACATAGGCGTAACCTCGAGCATTCAGTGTCTTTTCTTCTAAACATATGAACGGTCCGTCTCTGCATAAAGTAACAAATTCGGTGTTTGAATAGGTTTGATTATTTGAACATTTACCTCCATGTGACCATTTTCCGCATTTGTGACATATTTCTAGGTGTCGTGCTCTTCTTTTTGCTGCGGATTTTATTTTCCTTTACCAAATTGTAACTTATTATCTTCGCATCTGGATTCTTTTCTAACTCCGTCCATTCTTTCTCTGATTACTGATACTATTTCACTCGGAAGTGTGTCATTATTACGTTTAGTGATCAAAGCGTGTAGCATTAGACCATGGTTTAGTTCACAGGCAGTCTTCATTTCATAAAAACCTAAAAAAAATTAAAAATTCAGAATGGAGGGAGAAGACTAGTTCTTTAGGGTCTGCTAGGGAAAGACCATTCGGGTTCCATTTTCGAGAACTACACGAAAACAGACAATCTAACTCTAACAGAAATACATATTATCCTTTAAAGACTTGATTCTCCCCACACTTAGTTAGCTGTGGTGTCGAAATTGTGATTAACTTCGTTGTCGACTTCCATCGGACTATCTATGTAGTGTTTAACTCTGTGACCATTAACTTTAAATTCAATCCCATTTGAATTTATTAATTCTATCGTTCCGTATGGAAAAACTCTTTTGACTATGAATGGTCCAGACCATCTTGATTTCAATTTTCCAGGAAATAGCTTGAATCGTGAATTGAAAAGAATAACTCTGTCTCCTTCCTTAAATTCTTTTGAACTTCTGATTCTTTTATCATGCCATTTATTCGTTCTTTCTTTATAGATTAACGAATTTTCGTATGCTTCATGTCTTAATTCTTCTAATTCGTTTAGTTGACTTAATCGTAGACGTCCGGCTTCATGTAAATCAAGATTACATATCTTCAAAGCCCAAAACGCTTTGTGTTCAATTTCTACTGGAAGATGACATGCTTTTCCATAAACAAGTCTAAAAGGTGTGGTTCCAATTGGAGTTTTGTAGGCTGTTCTAAAAGCCCAGAGTGCATCCTCCAATTTAATGGACCATTCCTTCGGATTTGATCCTACGGTTTTCTCTAGAATACGTTTTAAAGCTCGGTTGGTATTTTCAACTTGTCCACTTGTTTGTGGATGATATGCGGTGGAGATTTTATGAGTTACTCCATATCTTTTAAGTACTTTCTCAAGTTGATTATTACAGAAATGAGTTCCCCGATCACTTATTAAAGCTTTCGGTGTTCCAAACCTTGCAAAAAGACGTTTTAAAAAGTTGACTACAACTCGTGCATCGTTAGTTGGGAGAGCTTGTGCTTCCGCCCATTTAGATACATAATCAATGGCTACGAGTATATATAGATTATTATGAGATTTTGGAAATGGACCCATAAAGTCAATACCCCAAATGTCAAATACTTCACATACTTGGATGACATTTTGTGGCATTTCATCACGTTGACTTATTTTTCCGGCCCTTTGACATGCATCACAGGATTTGCAAAGAAGGTGTGCGTCTTTGTAAATTGTAGGCCAATAGAATCCAGCATCATAAACTTTTCTTGCTGTTAGTTGAGGCCCATAATGCCCTCCTGTTGGTCCTGTGTGACAATGGTTTAATACTTTACTGGCTTCATCTCCAAATACACATCGGCGTATTATTCCATTGGGACAACTTTTAAATAGATGTGGATCTTCCCAGAAATAGTGTTTTATATCATTGAAGAATTTTTTTCGTTTTTGGTACGATAATCCTTTTTCAAGGAATCCACAAACTAAGTAGTTTGCATAGTATGCAAACCATGGAATTTCTTTATAATCTATCTTCAATAGATATTCATCAGGAAAGTTGTCTTGTATGGCCGATTCATTCAGAACTTCTAATTCGGGATTTTCAAGACGAGAAAGATGATCAGCGGCGAGATTTTCTGCTCCTCTTTTATCTCGGATTTCAATATCAAACTCTTGTAAGAGTAAGATCCAACGGATTAATCTTGGTTTAGCATCTTGTTTTGAAAATAGGTATCTAAGAGAAGAATGGTCGGTATAGACCACCGTTTTTGCTAGAACGAGATATGATCGAAATTTGTCAAAAGCAAAGACAATAGCAAGGAGTTCTTTTTCAGTAGTTGTATAGTTCGTTTGTGCTCCTTGTAACGTCTTACTAGCATAATATATAGGTTGAAATCGTTTTTCAATCCTTTGTCCTAAAACGGCTCCCATTGCAAAATCACTTGCATCGCACATTAGTTCAAATGGTAGATTCCAATTTGGTGTTATCATGATCGGCGCATTAGTTAGTTTTTCTTTAAGAATATTAAAAGATTTGATACACTCATCTGAAAAGATGAATGGAGCATCCTTTTCTAGGAGTTTATTCATAGGAGTGGCAATTTTAGAAAAATCTTTTATGAAACGTCGGTAAAAACCGGCATGCCCTAGAAAACTCCTAACTCCTCTAACATTGGTGGGATGTGGAAGTTTAGCAATTACATCTACTTTAGCTCTATCCACTTCAATTCCTTCTTTTGAAATTTTATGACCAAGAACGATGCCTTCTTTAACCATGAAATGGCATTTCTCCCAATTAAGTACTAGATTTGATTGTTCGCATCTAATAAGCATTCGTTCCAGATTAACTAGACATGATTCAAATGTATCACTGAAGACTGAAAAGTCATCCATGAAAACTTCCATGCATTCTTCTATCATGTCAGGAAAAATCGCCATCATACACCTTTGAAAGGTTGCAGGGGAGTTACAAAGTCCAAATGGCATGCGTTTGTAAGCAAAAGTACCATAAGGGCACGTGAATGTGGTTTTCTCTTGGTCCTCGGGTGCTATTGGAATTTGAAAATATCCGGAAAATCCATCTAGAAAACAATAGTAACTATTTCCGGCTAATCTTTCCAACATTTGATCTATGAAAGGTAAGGGAAAGTGATCTTTTCTGGTGGCGTCATTTAATTTTCTATAATCAATACATACACGCCATCCTGTTACAGTTCTAGTAGGAATAAGCTCATTTTTCTCATTTATAATGACAGTCATGCCACCCTTCTTAGGTACGCATTGAACTGGGCTTACCCATGGACTATCAGAGATTGGATATATCAAACCTGCATCTAGCAGTTTAATAATCTCTTTCTTAACTACATCTTGCATATTAGGATTTAGTCTTCGTTGGCGTTGCACATACGTTTTATGACCTTCTTCCATAAGGATTTTATGTGTGCTATACGAAGGACTTATTCCTTTAATATCATGAATCTTCCATGCAATGGCTGGTTTATGAGCTTTCAACACAGAAATGAGTTGTGATTT
The DNA here is from genome assembly GCF_046630445.1 of Rutidosis leptorrhynchoides. Taxonomy (NCBI): domain Eukaryota; kingdom Viridiplantae; phylum Streptophyta; class Magnoliopsida; order Asterales; family Asteraceae; genus Rutidosis; species Rutidosis leptorrhynchoides. The sequence goes on from NC_092343.1 coordinate 85,847,244, forward strand.
CTCATTTTCAGTAAGAGAAGACGATATTATTACAGGTAATTCAGATTCACCATGTAAATAAGCGTATTCCAAATGGTTTGGAAGTGGCTTTAACTCTAATTTTGGAGGTTCTTCTATCGATGATTTGTATCGATATCTGTCTTCTTCTTTTAGCATTTGAATTTCTTTTGTTGTTGGTTCATATCCATTAGCTATAAGTGTAGCTAACATTTTAGCTTCATCAATTGGTTCATTACCTTCTCCTAAAGAACATTCTCCTGTTCCTTGCAATTCTGGAAATTCTTCTAATAATTCTGCATGTGCATCTATAGTTTGAATATAATAGCATGTATCATCTGCAGATTGTGGTTGTTGCATTGCTCTATCAACTGAAAAGGTAACACTCTCATCCTCTATACTTAGGGTCAGTTTCTTACCGAACACGTCTATCATTGCTTTAGCCGTGTTTAAGAATGGTCTTCCTAATATGAGAGGAACTTGAGAATCTTCTTCCATGTCCAGAACAACAAAATCTACTGGAAATACTAAAGTACCAACTTTAACTAGCATGTTCTCCATTATCCCTCTAGGATATTTTATTGATCTATCGGCTAGTTGTATGCTTATTCTTGTTGGTTTCAATTCTCCAAGGTCTAGTTTAGTGTATAGTGAATACGGCATTAGATTTATACTAGCACCTAAATCTGCTAATGCTTCTATTGAACTAAGACTACCCAGAAAACATGGAATTGTGAAACTTCCTGGATCAGATAATTTTTCTGGTATCTTATTCAACAGCACTGCTGAACAATTAGCATTCATAGTAACAGCCGATAGTTCTTCCATTTTCTTTCTATTTGAGATTAGATCTTTCAAGAATTTAGCATATCTAGGCATTCCTGAAATCACATCAATGAAAGGAATATTTACATTTATCTGTTTAAACATATCCAAGAATTTAGATTGCTTGGCTTCAAGTTTCTCTTTCTTCATTTTACTTGGGTAAGGAAGTGGTGGTTGGTATAGTTTAACATAAGGTTTAGCCTTAACTGTGTTATCTTCATTAACCTTTTCAACTACCGGTTCTTTTTCCTTATCTTGATCAGGTTGTGGTTCTTGTGGAGTAGGAATAGCTTCATCAGAAGTTACAGGTATTTCCGGTGGTTTAAGCATTGTACCACTTCTTGTGGTAATGGCTTTAGCTGTTTCATTCCGGGGATTAGCATTTGTATCACTAGGTAGACTTCCCGGTTTTCTTTCACCTATTAACCTTGCTAGGTTACTTACTTCTTGTTCCAGATTTTGAATAGAAGCTTGTTGATTTCTAAATGCTTGAGCATTTTGTTCATTGGTTTGTTTTTGAGATGTGAAAAACTGCGTTTGAGTTTCAACTAGCTTCGTCATCATATCTTCTAAATTTGGCTTTTTATCATCGGTTTGTTGTGGTGGTTTGTTTTGAAAATTAGGTCTTTGCTGATTGTAATTATTATTGGATACTTGTTGATTGCTAGGACCTTGTTGGTTGTTGTATGGAATATTTCTGTTATAGTTCTGGTTTTGATTGTAAATAGGTCTTGGCGGTTGATAATTATTCTGATAATTATTTCCAGGCCTTTGGTTTATGTATGAAATATTCTCTCTTTGTTCCATTGTTAATTCAATACTGAGACAATCTTTTGTCAAATGTGGTCCTCCACACTGCTCACAACTAATTCGTATTGAGTGAATATCTTTAGTCATCTTTTCCATTCGTCTCTCCACAGCATCTATCTTTGCGGAAATGGAATCTAAGTCATGGCTAGAATCGGCTCTAGCTGCTTTAGATAATCTAACGATATCTTTTTCTTGGTGCCACTCGTGTGAGTGGGAAGCAGTGTTATCAATAATTTTGTAAGCATCAGTTTCGGTTTTCTTCATAATAGAGCCACCAGCTGCTATATCTATGTCTTTCCTTGTAGTGATGTCACATCCTTGGTAGAATATTTGTACTATTTGACAGGTGTCTAAACCATGTTGTGGACATCCTCTTAATAACTTTCCATATCTAGTCCACGCCTCATATATAGTTTCATTCGGCTTCTGTGTAAACGTAACAATTTCTGCTTGAAGTCTTACGGCTTTAGAAGCCGGAAAGAATTGTTTAAGAAAATTTTCAACTAAAACATCCCATGTATCGATCGCCCCTTCAGGTAACGATTCCAAACAATCTTTGGCTTCTCCCTTTAAAGTCCAGGGAAATAACATGAGATAAATCTGTTCATCCTCCACTTCTCGGATTTTAAATAGTGTGCAGATCCTATTAAAGGTACGTAAATGTTCATTTGGATCTTCCTTCGGTGCACCACTAAATTGGCATTGATTAGTCACCATGTGTAGAATTTGTCCTTTGATTTCATAATCTGGCGCATTAATATCTGGATGAGTAATTGCGTGACCTTGGCCAGTGCGTTTAGCTCTCATTCGGTCTTCCATACTTAAAGGTTCCAGATTCTCCATAATTGAATTTGTTGAATCGGAATCACTAGAGGATTCTGATTTAATGGTTCGTTCCTCAACAATCTCTGTTTGAATGATTGGTGGTTCCGGAGGAAAGTTTAGTGGTTCAGGATCTACGAACCGTTCCTGAATATTCTCCGGATTCTCAATTGTGAGGTCGGGTTCAAAAAATGGATTATCGGAAATTTGAACTGAAGTACTTGGTCGACTGGATGACGTTTCTAAAGAAAAATCAACGGTGGTAATATTTGCTAAATGTCTTGATCTAGTTACAGGTGGTGAACGTACAAAAGGTGGTGAACGTCTTGCTCGGTGCATTCACTGAATATCCTATTAGTTTTTAAAAGGAAAGAAAAATTATAATAAGTTATCCAATCAATAGGCTTTTCTGATTTTGCCCACGTTTCGAATAGCCAAAAGATGCAGCAGAGGGGCAAGATTCGTTTGGTCTCAATATAATTGAGGACTGTTTGGCTCCAATAACCCGGTCCACGTACAAATCCAACTATTACTACGAACCAGAAAATTTTGATGTCTATCAATTTAACTACTTAAAATAAATTTTCGTAATTTTAAGAAATTTAGATAAGAAGTAGAATAAAAATCTATGTCCTAAAACTAGAATAGCGAGAAATAAGAAAGAAAAAGAGCTCGTCGAAAAAGGTCGAAAAAGAAAAATGGTTGAAAAATAAAAGGTGACGGAAAAATAAAAGAAACTTATAAAACTTAAAACACTTGACTAACCTAACCTTATTACTACAACTAACTTAAAATTATAATCGCAAATTGAGATTACTAATTGGAATGATAATTGATACATAGTAAAAGGTGTCTAAAAATATTAAAGCTTACAGGAAAAACTAAATCCCAAATGGAAATAACTTAAAAAGAAACTAAAACTTAAAAAGGCGTCGCAAAATTCTAAAGCACTTAAATCTTAGTCTAAAGAAAAAGCACTTAAGGAATTCTACGGCAAAGCCTAAAAATCTAGAAGTAAAAATAATTATGGCAAAAACTATGAATTAAAACTAAATATGAGCGAAAAATACAAATATTACGCTAAAACGATTAAAAAGGGACAAAAAATAAAAATATATAAAAAGTTATAAAAAGTACAATTTTTATAAAAATATTATTTTTATATTATTTATTTTATAAAACTATTAATTTTACAATTTAAATAAACTAATTAAACTAAAAATACAAATTAATATTAAAAACTAAATTAATATATATTATATATAACCCTAATTAGGGTTTAAATATAATAATAATTATTATTATCCGTAATTAATGTAGGCTGCAGTCTGGCGTGTCAGATGGGCTCATGCGATCGTATGAGTCCTCAGTTGCCCAGCCATGCGATCGCATGGGCTAGGGTTTCGGGCCAAGAGCTGGGCTGCTACAGTGTTCGGGCCGAATTAATTATTTTTTTTTTCTGTTTTTGCTGTAAAATATAAAATATATTTATTAATTAAATAAAACTTATATTTTTACAAACTAAAAAAAAATAGAAATAAAGAAACTTTATAAAACTTAAATATTTACCAAACTCTAAAAAAAAAATATTTATATTTTTGTTTTTCTTTTTATATTTTCGAATATTTAAAACGTATTTTTATAAAAACGAATTTTAATAAAAGTAAACTAAAAATTCTTCTTTTTTTTATATATTAGCGTTGCGCTTCTAGCTTTTAAGCTAGATTGGTCCCCGGCAGCGGCGCCAAAAATACTTGATGTTTTAGCAGAGAGGTATAAAATAGCTATTAATTTTAGCAGGAAATACTATTAAATACGATACAATTTTACACAAGATATTTATTTATTTAGAGAATGGATATACTTAAACCTTGCTTCAACACTTAGAGGCAGTGTACCTAATCGTACAGTAGTGTAGTTTTTAGTAAGTCCGGTTCGTTCCACAGGGAAATCTTTAAACAAAGCTTAACGCTATATTAGTTTACTTTTATAAAAATACAAATATATATATAAGTAATATTATTATTATAAGGGGGGGTTTAGCGTTTAATGACCGGTTTGTCGATTTTAAAACTTTAGTCGCAGTTAAAACCAAATGTAAAATATTAAAAATAAATACAAGATTTAAATTAAAGCGTAAAGTAAATAACGATAATGAAATTGCAAATAATAAAAATGCGATAAAATAAACTTGCGATAATTAAAAAGTACGATAATTAAAAGTGCAATTAACTACAATAAAAATGCGATAATTAGAAGTGCAATTAAATATAAAATAAAGGAAATTAAATATGAAATAAAAGAATTATGCTTATTTAAACTTCCGTAATCATGATGTTTGACGTGTTGATTTTAGTTTTATACCCATGGGTTAATTGTCCTTTGTCCTGGATTATTTAATATGTCCGTCTGGTTTTTGTCCATAACAGTCCATCAGTCATAAATATAAAGTGCGAGTGTCCTCGTCAAATTATTCTTATACCCGAAGTTAAATATTCCAACTAATTGGGGACTTAAACTGTAACAAGATTTTAATACTTTGTTTAATAATTACACCAGGATGTCGACTGAGTGTAACCAAAGGTTTTAATATTTTGTTATCAATTATACCAAGTGTCCTTGTACATAATTTCACCCCTGTTTTAATTATTCTAGTGGCTATTAATCCATTCCCGTGTCCGGTTAAATGAACGATTATTCGTACATATAAATACCCCGCCCATCGTGTCCGATCGAGTGTATATGGTAACTTATAGGGACGCCCAATTGTAAATCCTTATATTAACATTAACAAACTATCATTTAGTTAAACAAATATAAAGCCCATTAATAGCCCATAGTCTAAATTCCACAAGTGTCGTTCTTTTGTCCAAACCCCAATTATGGTACAAAGCCCAATTACACAATTTTAGTAATTAGCCCAACATCATGATTACTTCGTTTTAAATAAGCATAATAATAACTTAGCTACGAGACATTAAATTAAAAAGGTTGAACATAACTTACAATGATTAAAAATAGCGTAGTGTTACACGGACAGAATTTCGACTTACACCCTTACAACATTCGCTAACATACCCTTATTATTAGAATTATAATTAAAATTAAAATTAAAATATAAATTATAAATATAAATATATCGTATGAATGGAGAAAAGAGAAAGATAGATTGTTTTGTGGTGCACCAAAGCTCGATTTTTATAGGCATGTGGGCTGGAACTGGGGCTCATGCGATCGCATGGATTTATGCCTTCCAGGCCATGCGATCGCATGGCCAGCTGGGGAGGCTCATATTTGGTTGTTTTCTTCTGCCGACGGTTTTATAAATAAATATAATATATTAAATAATTATAAGAATTATTTAAATATTATATTATATTTATGTGCATAGTTGACTTGTAATTTTTAGTCCGTTGCGTCGAGCGTTGAGAGTTGACTCTGGTCCCGGTTCCGGATTTTCGAACGTCCTTGCGTATAATTTAATATCTTGTACTTTGTGTTTTGAATCTTGTACTCTTGTAATTTCGAGACGTTTCTTATCAATAATTGGAACCTCTTGGATTGTATTTTGTACTTTTGAGCTTTTTGGTCGTTTGCGTCTTCAATTTGTCGAATCTGTCTTTTGTCTTCATCTTTTATTATTTAAACGAATATCACTTGTAAATAGAACAATTGCAACTAAAAGCTTGTCTTTCTTGAGGAATAATGCTATGAAATATATGTTCGTTTTTAGCATTATCAGCGGGTGATAATTATTCTGATAATTATTTCCAGGTCTTTGGTTCATGTATGAAACATTCTCTATCTGTTCCATTGTTTGTTCAATACTGAGACAATATTTTGTCAAATGTGGTCCTCCACACTGCTCACAACTAATTCGTATTGAGTTAATATCTTTAGTCATCTTTTCCATTCGTCTCTCGACAGCATCTATCTTTGCGGAAATGGAATCAAAGTCATGGCTAGAATTGGCTCTAGCCACTTTAGATGATCTAACGATATCTTTTTCTTGATGCCACTCATGTGAGTGGGAAGCAGTGTTATCAATAATTTTGTAAGCTTCAGTTGCGGTTTTCTTCATAATGGAACCACCAGCTGCTATATCGATGTCTTTTCGTGTAGTGATGTCGCATCCTTGGTAGAATATTTGTACTATTTGATAAATGTCTAAACCATGTTGCGGACATCCTCTCAATAACTTTCCAAATCTTGTCCACGCCTCATATAGAGTTTCATTTGGCTTCTGCGTGAAAGTAACAATTTCTCCTTGAAGTCTCACGGCTTTAGATGCCGGAAATAATTGTTTAAGAAAATTTTAAACTAAAACGTCACATGTATCAATCGCCCCTTCAGGTAACGATTCTAACCAATCTTTGGCTTATCCCTTTAAAGTCCAGGGAAATAACATGAGATATATCTGTTCATCCTCCACTTCTCAGATTTTGAATAGAATACAGATCCTATTAAAGGTTCGAAGATGTTCGTCTGGATCTTCCTTCGGTGCACCACTAAATTGTCATTGATTAGTTACAATGTGTAGGATTTGTCCTTTGATTTCATAATCTGGCGCATTAATGTCTGGTTGAGTAATTGGGTGACCTTGGTCAGTGCGTTTAGCTCTCATTCGGTCTTCCATACTTAGAGGTTCCAGATTTTCCATGATTGAATTTGTTGAATCTGAATCACTAGAGGATTCTGACTTAATGGTTTCTTCCTCGACAATCTCTGGATGAGAGATTTGTGGTTCAGGAGGAATGATTAGGGGTTCAGGATCTCTGAATTGTCCCTGAATATCCTCCGGATTCTCAATTGTGAGTTCGGGTTTAAAAAATGGATTATCGGGAATTTGAATTGGAGTACTTGGTCGACTTGACGACGATTCTAAAGAAAAATCAACGGCGACAATATTGGCTAGATGTCTTAATCGAGTTACAGGTGGTGAACGTATAAAAGGTGGTGAACGTTTTGCTCGGTGCATTCACAGAATATCTTATTAGTTATAAAAGATAAAAATTATATAAGTTATCAAATTAATAGACTTTTCTGATTTTGCCCACGTTTCGAATAGCCAATAGATGCAGCAGGTAGCCAGGACCCTTTAAATTGAAAGCCCACAACTCGCCACTAACAAATCCAACTATTACTACGAACCAGAAAATTTTGGATGTCTATCAATTTAACCACTTAAAATAATTTTTCGTCGAAGTTTAAAGAAATTTTAGAGAAGAAATATAAAATTCTATGTCCTAAAAACTAGAGCGTCGAGAAATAAGAAAGAAAAAGAGTGCGTCGAAAAATGTCGAAAAATAAAAGGTCGAAAAATAAGCGTCGAAAAATAATAAAATGCAGCGTCGAAACTTAAAAGTCTAAAAACTAAATATTAAAACTTACGTCTAAAGGTATTAAAGCTTAAAAGGGATTATATATCCAAAACGGTAATAACTTAAAAAGGTACTAAAGTCTATTAAATATTAAAGCGATGAGCAACGTTGTAAAATTCTAAAGCACTTAAATCTTAATCTAAAGAAAAAGTACTTAAGGGATTTTACGGCAAAGTCTAAAAATCTAGAAATAAAAATAACTACGGCTAAAACTAATCTTAAAACTAATTACGAACGATAAAAATACAAATATTACGGATTAACTAATAAAAAGATACAAAAAAAAATCTTAAAGTTATAAAAATACAATTTTTATAAAAATATTATTTTTATATTATTTATTTTATTAAAGTATTAATTTATTATATTAATAAAACTAATTATAACTTAAAATACAAATTAATTAAAAACTAAAACTAAATAATATAATAATTAACCCTAATTAGGGATTAATAATAATAATAATTAATAATAATAACCTACTGCGTAATTATGATGAGGATTCAGACCTTTCCAGTCAACCCATAAGGTCGCATGGGTTTGCTGCCTTGTGCTCATGCGATCGCATGGCTTCGAATACAGGCTGAAAGTTTGGGCCACTACAGTGTAGCCCGTTTACTTTTACTCTATTTTTTTTATGTTTTATATTTTATAAAAAAAATATTTATATAAACAAAAACTTATATTTTAAAAACTACCTATCAGTTTTTGTAACTAAAAGAAAATACAAACTTTTTTAAAAAAACGTAAAAATATATATATATTTATTTTTCTTTTTCTTGTTTTTATATTTTTGATATTTAAAACGTATTTTTACAAAAGTAAATTAATTTTTTTTTAGCGTTTCACTTTCAGCGTTGTTTGTCCCCGGCAGCGGCGCCAAAAATATTGATGTGTGTAGGGTAGTGTACGAAATAGTTATATTTTTGTTACGAAATACTATTAAATACGATACAATTTTACACAAGTTATTTATTTATTTATAGAATGGATATACCTAAACCTTGCTACAACACTTATAGGCAGTGTACCTAATCGTACAGTAGTGTAGTTTTTAGTAAGTCCGGTTCGTTCCACAGGGAGCTAGCCAAGTTTAACGCTATATTTTTAAAAACTATATTTGTATATATATATATATATATATATATATATATATATATATATATATATATATATATATATATATATATATATATATATATATATATATAATTATTATTATTATAAAAAGGGGGGGTGTTTACCGTTTAATGACCGGTTTGTCGATTTTATGTCTTAAGTCGCAGTTAAAACCTAATGTAAAATATTAAAAATAAATATAACTTAATTTAAAGCGTAAAGTGAATAACGATAAATAAAAGTGTGATAATTTAAAATAAGATAAATAAAATAACGATAAATAAAATTGCGATAATTAAAAAGTACGTTAATTAAAAAGTGCGATAAATAAAATGACAGTAAATAAAAGTGCGATGAGATATAAAATAAAGGAATTATGCTTATTTAAACTTCCGTAATCATGATGTTCGACGTGCTGATTTTAATTTATTACCATGGGTTAATTGTCCTTTGTCCTGGATTATTCGATATGTCCATATGGTTTTGTCCATAATAGTCCATCAGTCATAAATATAAAGTGCGAGAGTCTTCGTCAAATTATCCTTATACCCGAAGTCAAATATTCCAACTAATTGGGGATTCGAACTGTAACAAGGTCTTAATACTTTGTTTAATGAATACACCAGTTTATCGACTGCGTGTAGTCCAAGGTTTTACTACTTTGTTAACAATTACACCAATTACCCTTGAATGTAATTCACCCGTTTTAATGAGTCCATTAACTATTAATCCATTCCCGTGTCTGGTAAAATGAACGATAATTCGTATTTATAGATATCCCGCCCACCGTACCCGATTAAGCGTATGTGGTTATATATAGATACGTCAAATTGTAATCTTTATATTAAATTAACAAAGTATCATTTAGTTAATATAAAGCCCATTAATAGCCCATAGTCTAATTTCTACAAGTGTCGTTCTTTTGTCCAAACCCCAATTATGGTTCAAAGCCCAATAACCCAATCTTTAATATTTAGCCCAACATCACGATTACTTTGGCTTAAATAAGCATAATAATAACTTAGCTACGAGACATTAATTTAAAAAGGTTGAACATAACTTACAATGATTAATAATAGCGTAGTGTTACACGGACAGAATTTCGACTTACACACTTACAACATTCGCTAACATAACCTTATTATTATTAATCTTTAATTAAAATTAAAATTAAAATTATAAATTATATATATATATATATATATATATATATATATATATATATATATATATATATATATATATATATATATATTGTGAGAGAGAGATTGATGAAAAAGGAGTATGAAATTCGGCCAAAACACGCGAAATTTATAGGACCTGACCCAACTTTTTGGCTCATGTGATCGCATGAGATTTCTTCTTCCAGGCCATGCGATCGCATGGCCAGCTGGATCAGGCCACATTCTCTTGTTTTCTAGCTTGCCGACGGTTTTAATATATAATATAATATATATATAATTTTAAGAATTAATTATATATTATATTATATTCATGTGCATAGTTGACTTGTAATTTTCGCTCCGTTGCGTCGCGCGTTAAGAGTTAACTCTGGCCCCGGTTCCGGATTTTCGAACGTCCTTTCGTACTATTTAATATCTTGTACTTTGCGTTTCGCGGCTCGTACTCTTGTAATTTCTAGACGTTTCTCATCAATAATTTGAACCTCTTGGATTGTACTTTGTACTTTTTAGCTTTTTGGTCGTTTGCGTCTTCAAATCGTCGAACCTGTCTTTTGTCTTCACCTTTTGTTATTTAAACGAATATCACTTGTAAATAGAACAATTGCAACTAAAAGCTTGTCTTTCTTGAGGGATAATGCTATGAAATATATGTTCGTTTTTAGCATTATCAATAATTATTGCATTCACTAAGCTCTGTGCTTACCCTTCTCGTTGTTTACCTTTTTACAGGTATTGTGATTGTGAAGCTAGCTAACTGTGATGTCCCGGAAATTTCTGACCAAATTTAAACTTAATGATTAACGTTTCTGACACGATAAACAAAGTCTGTAAAACCGAATCTCAAAATTTTTGAACTATTCAAGTACCCTTCGGTTGTTCTCAACGATTCGCGAACCATTATATGTAAATAGATACATATATATACTATAACTTGAAAACGTAACAATGTACTAATTGTATGATACCGTACATTAAACTTATTGGTTTAATTATCTATTTGAATATATATGATAAGTTGGAATAGTAATGGTATGAATAACTTGCGATGTGTATTTAAAACGTGTTTATGAATATTAAACTTGGTTATTAAACGTTTTGATTTAAAACAATATTATTAAATATACTTTAATAGATAACGAGAAGATGGTTTATAGAAGTAAATGACCAAAACACTCAAATGTATAAGTTATATTTCGAGTGATATAGTTTATGGATAGTTTAAGTCTATATTTTGTCAAAGGTACGAGTCACGAAAGGTAAAGTGCCAGTTTTCTCAGTATACGAAAGGACGTTCGAAAAACCGGAACCGGAACATAAGTCGAGTGACGACGTACGACTTATCAGAACAAAAATTACAAGTCAACTAGGTATGAGAATATAATATATTATATAATTAATTAATTTAAATTATATATATTATATATATAATATTTAATTATGTCGACAAACTAAATAACAAACGAGTGTGAGCTGGATCCCATACCCATACGATCGCAAGGCCAAGTAGGCTAAACCCCATGCGATCGCATGGGGTGCTGTTTCAGTTCAGGTCCTATAAATAGCTCGAGTTTTGGTTCAATTTTTACACCCTTTCATCTATCCATCTATCATTACTCCGTATGTATTATATTTATTTATATTATTATTATTATTATTATTATTATTATTATTATTATTATTATTATTATTATTATTATTATTATTATTATTATTATTATTATTATTATTATTATCATCATTATCATTATTAAGATTAAGATTAATATTAATCTTATAGTTAGGAGTATTATTAGTAGTATTATACCTAAAATACTACGACGAGGTCATGAGCGTGTCACCTTCAAAAACTGGTTTTCGAGCGGGATAGAGCTAAGGAAAATATGAGTTATAGCTATGGAGGTTATGAGTAATGTTCGTGGGTATTATTTGCAAGTCAAACTAGTATTTATCATCTCCGTTACGTCTACGTACTTTCCTGCAATATTAAATCACAATATTGATACGTGAGCATTCATATCTTATCTTTTATATATTAATAGTGCATCCCTGACTAGTGCTCGAGTATATATGTTTATGCATATTTGTATGTTAAATTTAGTCATTAATGAATCACGAATTTAATACATATACAACTGATAAAAGGTATATGATATGCATGTTTTTGGAAAGCTGGCGAAAAATCAATAACTTTTCATTTAGAAATCGCGTGATTTCGATGAACGGATTAAAAGATATGGTCAACTGAATTATGTTTGATGTCAATTGAAATTGCTTTTGAATCTGCAATTAAGATTTAAACAACTTGTTTATAAGATTGATAAATGAGATTTTTATATATTACTAATCGAGTAAATGAATTTCTATATAAGACACGTTTTGTTTTGTTGATCAATTGTCAAAATTGACTGTTTTATCATATTTTAAAGCCTTATAAAAACTATAGTTTAATTTTACAAGAATTGGGAAACTATGTGAAATGTTAAAATATTTCAATTGCCATGATCATTCAACTATTGTATTGAATCAGATTGACTTTTTGAAATGACTTTTGATAACTTTTGTATGTCGATCTCGAGCATTAGGATGGTGATACACTATGACCTGACCTAGCTTGATAGACAATTATTGACCAACATATGTTCTCTAGGTTGAGATCTACGATTATATGGTATTCCAAGTTTCGGTCACATTTCGGTGAACGACTTTATGTGCTGCTAAGGTGAGTTTATAAATCCCTTTTTAATTGCTTTTGCAATCTATATTTTTGAGCTGAGAATACATGCACTTTATTTTAAACACAATGGATACAAGTACATACTAAATTCTACACTGAGTTTGAACCGAAAATCCCTTAGCTTTGGTAACTAGTAACTGCCAGTTATAAGAACTGGTGGGCACGAGTAGTTGTATATGGATCCATAGGGCTTGACATCCCCGTCTATTCCAGGTATAGAAACCCTAGCCTGAAATATAAAACAGACGTATGCTATTTGAGTTATTACACGTTGGATTGCGTGTATTGTACATGTTGGTTGCATGTATGTTAAAACATGGGTACTTATTATATATACGTTAAGTTTAGTTACCAGGGTGCTCAATTTTGTAGAATATTTTGATAAACGTTTCTGGATGAAACAACTGAAATCTTGTGATCCACCTTTATATACAGATTATGCGAAACATTAAAACTATGAACTCACCAACCTTTGTGTTGACACTTGAAAGCATGTTTATTCTCAGGTTCCTAGAAGTCTTCCGCTGTTTGCTTATATGTTAGACAAGCTATGTGCATGGAGTCATACATGGCATATTTTTCAAGGAAACGTTGCATTCACAAAATCATCACCATGTATCATATTTTGACTGCATTGTCAACAAAAGTATTATTGTAAACCATTATTTACTGTGATTGTCTATACGTAGAAATTATCAGATGTCGAAAACCTTGGATTTAAATATTCATTTATGGTATACCCTTTTCAAAAGAGTGCAATGTTTGTAAAATGTATCATATAGAGGTCAAATACCTCGCAATGAAATCGATGAATGACGTATTCGTCCATATGGATTTGGAGCGGTCGTCACAGTTAGTATCAGAGCGTTGGTCCTAGCGAACCAGGTCTTGCATGAGTGTGTCTAACTGATAGTTGTTAGGATACACTAGTAAGTCTGGACTTCGATCGTGTCTGCATGTTAAAAGTTTTGCTTATCATTTCTTGTCGAAAATTACATGCTTATCATTCTTAAGTCTAGACACATTTTCCTGCATTTATTGCATAAATTGTGTATAGACAACAATTCATATCTTAACATATATGTTACTGTAAACTTTGCCTGACAGCTTCCGAAAGTTCCTCCGTAATTTACGGATCCCTTGTACTGTATATAGGTATTCTATGTAATTAGAATATCATCCGATATCCAAAAATCATTTCATATAAAAAATCATCTCCCTAATTATACAAGATGGATCCCGTATCTAGTTTAAATTCCTTAAACTCCGACAGCTATTCCGATATGGATATTCACCTTAATTCCGAAGACAGTGTAACCGGAATAGATCAACCAATCAGCCATCACCTATTCTGGATGAATTGGGGATGGATTCGTAGCCTGCTTAGTCATTGAAGACAAGAAGAAGGTGATCCCTTCCATCCACCACATTTCCCTCTTGGCGAAGAACCTGAAGCACTTACCGGCGAACATGTTCGAGACACCATTTTCTCTCTCATTTCCAGAGTATCTTGTCACGATAATATACTATCTCAAATTCTGAATCTTATTCATCCACTCGTCTGAACCGACAATCACCCCAGTGTAATAGAAGAAGTCAACGAGCTTCGCGCTCGGGTAGTGACTTTGGAGGATATGGTACGAAGATTACAAGCACCATCAGCAACACCAACAGTACCATCACCACCACCAACAACAACATCCGCATCCCAAACCTCAACATCACAATCTGTACCTCAAACATCAACGTCATACGCACCATAGATATCAAGGAATACCAACAATAACAAACGATGAAGTATTGATTCATAACTTCATCGAAGAAATATTCTGCAGAGAATATGTAGTGTCAAAAAGTTTTAGAGATTACTTATTCTAGTTCTAATTATAAACCAGATGAGTGAGCGAATAGAAATGACGAAATAAAACCCTGATCGGAATGGTGCACGATTTACAAGCTAGATCGGTTAGCATCAGCAGCATCTTCAACAACCACAAGCTCTGCCAGATCCATAATCACCGCAAACATCATCACTAATCAACAACGCGTATATCGTATCAATGAGTTATGAAGTATTAACTCATTCCCTCTAAAGAAATTATATGTATATTTTATATATATATATATATATATATATATAAATTCTGAGATCAAAATAAATCTTTTCGTACTAAGCTATTCAGGGTTAACTCATATTACTAATATGCTATGATGTACATCCTTCATTAACGACTTAACCATCGTTAACTACAATATCTGTTTCAACTCAATAGATTCCATTTCATAATAAATCAAGTGTATTATTCAAATACATGATTAATTTTACACTTTCATTTTCGATGTACTTGAAACTTTCCAGAAAACATCATTCGTACCTTGCGAAGTTAGAAAGAGTTCCATAAGCACCAACATCATTCACTGAGGAAATATCAATAAAACTGAATAACGAAGTATTGATTACATTAGTGAAATACTCCGCGAAGATTATGAAATCTTTGATGTTTTAGAGATTATTCATTTCTAATCCAGCCGAAAATTAAATGAGCTTAATATGATATTAACTCATAAAATCTGTATTACATCTGAAGAAAATATCCATACATATATTTTCATAAAGAATGTAGTAAAATTCTTCTGTACAAAATATTACTTGTGAAATTTTTAACGGGTAGGTAATAACCGGGAAATATATAAGTTCACAACTAATATGTTACACTGTACATTCTTCAATTTTGATTCAAAAATTATTGACTATACCCACTACTTTCACAATGCTATACATTTGTTCATAGAAATATGAACAACCATTCTTATTCAAATTCAATTACATATTCTGACAGAACAGAATCCAAGTCAAGATTTAACAAGTGACATCATTCTTAGATCTCTACATCTTTCAAAGCTATACTTTGACTTCAAAACTGTGAAAGATCCTTTAGCATTGTTATTACCGAAAATAATCTTGCAATCCTTTTCAAAGTATCCAGTTTTATCACACTTCCAACCAGTCAACTTTGACTTTTCAGATTAGCCTTATTGTAACTTTGACATATACGTTCTTGTTATCGGGGAACCTTTAATGTTCCACCACATTAGCAGTAAACTTACCAGCAACTTCATTACTCATTGATTTAAGTCTCTCCGAAAAATCATTATAATTGTTCATTGAAACCCTATCATGTACTCATCCACATCTTGTAACAATAATTGCCATACCAACTACCGGGAATTAGCAATATGTATTTTTAATTTCGCAGCAATTCTACGCCAACAGTTATATATATACATATAATGTCTATCTCCTAGACTTACTTACTTCGAATGTGAAGTTTCTGAAAAACACCCCAAACTGCGAAACTAGTTCTCCGAATTTTGGAAAAATGCTGATGAAGCAGCGAATACTGTAAACAACTTTAACAGTCGAAATTTTGATGATAAAGAGTAGTGTGTTGAAAAAGCACAGAAAAAGAGAAAATTTAGTACTGGAAAACGAATTGAGCAAACCATGAAGGAGGCTGTGGACAAATCATAAAGACTAAACCTGCCTTCAAAGAATCCAAATGATTCAGTGTCTGCTGAAGTCATTAACGAATACCTTGCTCCTGACTCTAAACCTTTACGAACAAATCTTCTTCATCATCCTTCAATATTAAAAATTCTAAGATATCATCGTATCTTTCATTATAAATATCTTCGATATTCCTGAAGATATTTTCACAAGTATTCTTATCTAAAATCATTTATCTCTTTGCGCTATCTGTATTACATCATAAAAGAAACTATTTTAGTTTCTAAATCCTGAAAATTTCGAAAAATGGATGTTTTTGAAGTAGTGTTGGGAATTGAAGCATGAGTTAGTATAATATAATGACATTTGATCAACGTGATTATATTACAGTAAGTCATGCTGAGTTTCTAATGGGACGTGATAAAGGTTCACAGATCATACCCTCATCATGAACCATGTTACATAACTCTTTCATTCTATTTAACCTCTAAACTATCAAGAAAATATTTTTCTTGATGATTCGGTCTTTTCCGGATATTCTGGTAATTTGACAAATCAAATCGTGCTATTACCTTTTCTTTCTACTTTTTATATTAGGATCATTCGAAACTCCATACCTATGAATTCTGGACCATCATTCGTTTGACTTGAAGTCGGGAAGGAAAAACAAAAGCATGGAACTCCTAAATATAAAGGAAAATATAAAGCCTGACAATAACACATAAATTACAAACTGTGTATATCAATACGTATTGCAATGTAAAGACACGGGAGAATTAAAAGCATTATAACCCCGAGGTAATAGTAGAAGAAAATAACTTCCTCTGGTGGCAGATGAAAATGAAGAATGGAGGATACGATAGTCAGGAAAATATCAAGAATCAGGACTGGATTTAACATTTTCACAACCTATTGGGAGGTATGAAATGAGGAAGAAGATGTAGGAGTAATGAAAATAATGGAACGAAAGAGGTTGATTTATAGCAAAATATCAGACAGAGCAATCGAGGCAGATTACGCATTTAATCAAAGAAAATCATAATTTCCTTAAATCACGAAGAATCAAATCTTATTTAGATTATGAAGATTCTCTATTCCTTAAATTCTGTAAATCTATCGTTACTACGTCAAGAGTTAAAATGAATCTCTATTACCTCATTTCACTCTTTTACGATAACTTCTCTCATACACTTCGAGTAATCGGATTGTTTTATCCATATCATTCAACGGTGATAAAATTCTATTTATCAACTCATATTCGTCATGAAAATATTTTTATTGTTAGCCATGACGACCTCACTCAAAGTTCGGGACGAAATTTCTTTAACGGGTAGGTACTGTGATGACCCGAAAATTTCTGACCAAATTTAAACTTAATGATTAACGTTTCCGACACGATAAGCAAAGTCTATAAAACAGAATCTCAAAATTTTTGAACTATTCAAGTACCCTTTAGTTGTTCTCAACGATTCGCGAACCATTATATGTAAATAGATACATATATATACTATAACTTGAAAACGTAACAATGTACTAATTGTATGATACCGTACATTAAACTTATTGGTTTAATTATCTATTTGAATATATATGATAAATTGGAATAGTAATGGTATGAATAACTTGCGATGTGTATTTAAAATGTGCTTATGAATATTAAACTTGGTTATTAAACGTTTTGATTTAAAACAATATTATTAAATATACTTTAATAGATAACGAGAAGATGATTTATAGAAGTAAATGACCAAAACACTCAAATGTATAAGTTATATTTCGAGTGATATAGTTTATGGATAGTTTAAGTCTATATTTTGTCAAAGGTACGAGTCACGAAAGGTAAAGTGCTAGTTTTCTCAGTATACGAAAGGACGTTCGAAAAACCGAAACTGGGACATAACTCGAGTGACAACGTACGACTTATTGAAACAAAAATTACAAGTCAACTAGGCACTAGAATATAATATATTATATAATTAATTAATTTAAATTATATATTATATATATATAATATTTAATTATGTCAACAAACTAAATAACAAACGAGTGTGAGCTGGATCCCATAGCCATGCGATCGCATGGCCAAATAGGCTAAACCCCATGCGATCGCATGGGGTGCTGTTTCAGTTCAGGTCCTATAAATAGCTCGAGTTTTGGTTCAGTTTTTACACACTTTCATCTTGAGACGACCCGACCCAATCCATAGGGAAGAATACAATAACATATGATAACATTGCGAGGTACTTGACCTCTATATGATACATTTTACAAACGTTGCATTTATTCTTAAAAGGAAAACTGTCATTACATCAATATTTGACATTTTCGTCTAACATTTCATAATATCCAAATGACCTAATCTGTCATTTACTTATTAATATTCTCTATTGAACTCCAATGACTCGAATGCAACATCTTTGTATCATGGCTTAAAAGGTCCCAAGTAGTATCCTTAACATGAGCTAATGCACAGCGGAAGACTTAATTCATACCTGAGAATAACATGCTTTAAAACGTCAACATAAAGTTGGTGAGATATATAGGTTTGATGCTAGCAGCGTTATAACAATGGAACACAAGATTTCATATATAAACATTTTAATAAAAATATTCTAAGTGGTTGAGCACTTGGTAACCATACTTAACATTTAATCACGTCGCATATTCCCTTTATTATGAAATCTTACTACACCGTACCAAGTGTAGTCACAAAACGAAGTACTGTGCAACCGTTGAATACTGGTCGTCCAGTCCGGTTGGGGTTGTCAGGCCCGATAGATCTATCAACAGGATTCGCGTTTACAATACCGCTGTAAATAATAGTTACCAAGCTACAGGGAAGTATGCCAGTGGTACAACTCAACGTAGAATATATTTTTCAGTTACTTGTGTCCATAACGTAAAACATAAAATACATGTATTCTCATCCCGAAATATTTAGAGTTTAAAATTGGGACTATATACTCACTTTTGTCTTGAAGATATGTAATTTCGACTTGGTCTCCGATTGATATCACAAACCTATCCATATATAATATATCAATACCTTTTCTTTTTAAACAATCGTTACATATATATACTTATAATACTTTTAATACTTTTAATAATTCCTTAGTCCGTAGTTAGCAGTCCGATGTTAGTAATTCAATTTTTAATGGTTCATAATTAGGTGTTTAACCCCCATCGAAATAAATAAAACCCCCGATGTATTTGAATTGGTCGAGATTAATCTTGACCCACGGTACCGGTGTTGTCAAATGACGTGTTGCGTACATAAAGTACCGGTGTTATCAAATGACGTGTTGCGTACAATCATGGAATCTTATGATTAATCTTCTCGTATTGTTTACGGGTGATCCTGAACCATATAAAATTAAATTATGAGTACATATATATAAAATATCATGTTATTTTAAAAAGATGTGATTTATTTAATTTTTCTCCAATTATTTTCGTGGCTAAACTAGTCTTGGATATCCGATTTTGTTTCGGTCATAGTTTCTTCGTTACAACTCCGTTTTCGTTGGTTCAACTTACCACTTCCTTGGATCGAGTCCCTCTTTAAGAATATTAACTGTAAATACCTTAGTTTGTATTCGAAATCACAGGTCATAGGTCAAACTTTAGTGAAACTTATGAAGTTAATCATTTTTGTTACAAAACATCATTTAATGACCATTTTTCTAAAAATACTTATACTTTGAATTAAATCATGAAATTTTTATGTGTTATCATATTCATAGTAAATATCATTTTTCCAGTAAATAAACCTCCAATTCAAAGTTCAAGATAGTTTTTAATTATCCAACCCAAAACAGCCCCCGGTTACACTCCGACGTCGTAAATTCAGTTTTTAAGGTGTTCTTTGAAAAACCAAGTTATACCTTATTAAATTAGCATATATTTATGTTATATTACAGGTCTTGAAGTATTTTAAAAGTTAAGTTAGAAGGATCTATTTAGTTTGCAAACAAGTTTGAAAACATTCAAACTATGTTCTTGTTGTTAAAATTTTATACCACAAAATAAGATAGCTATATATATATATGAATCGAATAAGGTTATGAACAAAGTTACTACCTCAAGTTACTTGGACAGGATTGCTGTAAAAGAGGAGTAAAAACCTAGAACAAAAAGAGTGATGGAATTGGATGAAAGATTGGAAGTAAGTTTGTGTTCTTGGAAGGATTCTTGAAGTGTTCTTGTAAGAGTTTTCTTATGGTGATTAAGTGATGTTTTTATGGCTAGATCCTCATGGATATTAGCTGAATGGTTATGGAGTTTAAGGCTCTTAAAAGTGTGTGTGTTTTTAGCTAGAGGTTTGAGGTAAAAAATGAATCAAAAATTGAAAATGGATGGAGTATAAATGGTGGTGTAAAAGGTGTATAAGTTTGTAATTTTGTGAAAAAATCTTTTAATCATGTGAAATTGTCATACTAGATAACAAAAGTAGTTACCTTATACATAAGGCATGAACAAGGGCTGGTTGGTGGTGATTTGATGTGTATATACCAATAGTAAATACGTATAGAAGCTAGGTATGATACGAGTATATATACTCTAGATATACGTATAGAAATCTTGTGAAAAATGGAATGAGGATTCAAATATAGCTATCTTTTGTGAATACACTTATATTATTTTATGTATTTAAATCCTTAAAAAGTGATTAAATACATTACATATACGATATATGTATAAACATTATAGGTTATAAGTATTTATGTCAAATAACGTTACGTATAGTTATCGTTTTGAAAACTTAAGTTAGTAGTTTCAAAATATACTTATAACTTATTGTTATTAATACAAAATGAGATATTAAAACATCCATAAATCATGTTAAATATAAATAAATACATATATATACACAAACGTATAATTATCATATATTGTATAGTTCGTGATATCATCGGTCAAATTAGACGGTCAAACGTTGTGTAAAATTCTTTTCAAAATCATAAATCTCAACAATTTAGATTTCTTATCATGTTGGTAAGGTTTAATTTATGTAAATATTAATCTTATAAGTGTAAAACGATCGGAAAAATCCGGGTCGTTACAGTACCCACCCGTTAAAGAAATTTCGTCCCGAAATTTGGTAGAGGTTGTCATAAATAACAATAGGAATGTTTTCATGACGAATATGAGGTATTAATAGAGTTTTATCATTATTGGAAGATATGGATAAAACGATTCGATCATGTGAAACGCACGAGTGAAGCTATCACAAAAGAATGAAATGAGTGAATATGGAATTGTTTTAACCGATGTCGAGATTAGGATTGATTTCCAGAATTTAAGGGATTTAAAGAAAATCTTATGTAATAAGATTTGGTTCTTCGATGATTTAGAAAACAGGATCTCCTTTGATTTAATGCGATAATCTGTTTCGATTTCTTTGTCGGATATTTCACTATAAATCCACCTCCTTCCCTTTCTTACTTCCATACCTCACATCTCTTACTCTTCCTCCTCTAATTCATACCTTAAGGTATCCTTTAAAATGCTTCATCCCGTTCTGATTTTTGTTATACTTCTAACTTTCATATCTTTCATTCTTCTCTTTCATCTACCGCTAGAAGAATCTATTCACTTTTATGATTTTCTTGGAATTATAATGTTTCTAATTCTCCCGTGTCTCTACGTCGCCATACGTATTGATATACACGGTTTGTAGTTTCTGGGTGGTTATTGGGTTTGATATCTTTCCTTATATTTCAATGCTCCTGCTTCTGTTTTCCATAATCATTGTCATCCATAGTTAATACTCTCTTCTATTTGCTGTGATCTATACCCCACTTTCTATTTTGGGACTTTGTCCCTTCGTTTCTTCTTCCCGTCCTTGAGTCAAGCGATCAATAGTTCGAAATTCGTAGGTATAAAATTCGGAATGAACATAGCTAATGCTCTAAGAAAGGAATGGTAATGGCACGATTTTGATTTGTCAAATTACCAGAATATCCAGGAAAATAGAACTATCAAGATGATTTGTTCTTAATACGTTTCGGAATTGGATAGAATGTAAAAGCCGTGTAACATGGCACATGATGACGGTACTGTGAATCATCACATTCCATTAGAAACTTAACATGACTTACTGTAATATAATGAAGTTGATCAAGTTTCATTATATTATACTAATTCATGCATCAGTTCCCAACACTGCTTCAGAACATTCCTATTTTAAACTTGAAGGATTTAGAAACTAACACAGTTTCCTTTATATTGTAATGCAGATATTACAGAGAGATAAATGATTTCAGATAAGGATAGTGGTGAAAATATCTTCAGAAATATTGAGGATATTTATAATGAAAGATATGATAATATCTTGGAATTTCTAATGTCGAAGGATGATGATGAAGATTGACCCGTAAGAGTTTAGATTCAGAAGCAAGGTGTTTGCTATAGAATCGTCATAATTCTTTATGTACAAGTTTAGTCCTTGTAACTTGTTCAGAGTCTCCTTCATGGTTTGCTCAATCCAGTTTTCAGTACTAATTTTCTATCGAGCGTTCCTAACACTTCCTTCTTTTATCATCAACTTTTGGTCATTAAGACCTTCTACAACATGCTGCTTCGTTAGTATTTTTAAAGTTATCGGATCTGGGTCATTGGTTATCAAACCAAGATGGTTTAAGGAGAATTGTATTTTTAGATGATTAAACGCTGATGGTAATATGATGGAATATAAAAGGTTCTCCGGTAACGATGGCGAAAGAACAACGTATATATATCGAGATTGTAATAAGAGTAGTCTTACTGAGATATCGAAGTGGAGCTGTGACAAAATTAGTTAATTGAAAAGGAATCGCGTGATTGTTTTTGCTAATGGATGACAAGGAATTCGATGCGGATACATTTTAACTATAACTTCGAGTTCGAAAATTTTCAGGTGCATAATTGTATGCATAAATCTATCTTCCGTAGACGAGGTGTGGCTGGTTCAACTTCTCGATCGAGATGTTTTCAAGAATCATGAAAAGTTATGAATGCGAATTGTAATCGTCAAGATACAAATGAGGTTTAAAATATAATCAAGTGGCATACTTGAAGGATTGTTTAGTTTCATATGTAATAATCATCATTTTAACTCATTTTTAATTGTCCAAAGTTAGCAGTCCAATAGTCCGATTGTCCAATGGTTCAATAAATTCATATATGAACTAAATATATAATATTCGAATTACTTAATACGTATCGTGACCCGTGTACCGGTCTTGGTGTCGATCACAACTCAAAGTATATATATATTTTGGAATCAACTCCGACCCTGTATAGACAACTCCCACCTTCACATATAGAGTGTCTATAGTTGTTCCGAAATATATATACAGATGGGTCAATATGATAAGTCGAAACCTTGTATACGTGTCCCGTTATTTAAAATGCGTAAAATAAATAAATATATATCATGACCCATTATACAACGTGTTGTCTCAGAATTAATCCGACGTGTTGTTGTACATGTGTCCCGACGGTATGTAAAGTACAGAAATTAAAATTGCAAGAATGTAAATTGCGATAAATTAAATATTAATCAGTTAGCTGGGAACAGTTAGCCGGAACAGTTAGCGTGTAATCCTATCACAATCTGTTTCTAACAATTTTTATTTTGCCAATGTTTCTTCATTATGCCACTTGTTGGATTCCGATAGGTAAAAATCCAAATATGAAATTTAAATGGAAATGGTTAATCTGGGGTGAACGGATACGTATATCGGTAATTGTAAGTAGGATAATAAATGATCGTTGAATCAGATTCGAAGAATGTACAGTGTAACTTGTTAATGTGAATTCTAAATATTCCTTGGGTACTACCCACCCGTTAAAATATTTTCATCATTAACAGTTTGTACGAAAGAAATTTTTAATTACAATCTTTATGAAAATATATTTGCATATATATTTTCTTCGGATGTAACTATGAATTTAATGAGTCAATAAAATATTCAACTCATTTGATTTATCGTTATTACTAGATTACATAATCTCCAAAACATTAGAGATTACATAATCGTCATGTCGAACGAAGAACGATACGTAAAGAAGAGGTAATCGGTGTAGAATGATATGTAGAACAAAGATCATATTCGAAGTTCAGATGATGATGTTGAGGTACGTGGTGCGGATGTGATTGTTGGTGGTGGTAATGATACGGTTGGTGTTGATGCTGATGATGCCGTTGACGTCGATGATGCTACTGGTAATACAGATTGCGAGGTTGATGTTGTTAACGGTACTGGTTATGCTGCTGGTGCTGCTGCTGGTGTTTGTAACCTTCGCACCGTGTTCTCCAAAGCCGTCACACGAGCGCGAAGTTCGTTAATTTCTGCTAGTACACCAGGATGATTGGAGGTTGGAGTGAGTGAATGAACAAGATCCGAAATATGGGATAGGATATAATCGTGACGAGATACTCGAGAAATGAGAGAGAAAATGGTTTCTCGAACAGGTTCGCCGGTAAGTGCTTCAGGTTCGTCGCCAATGGGGCAATTCGGTGGGTGAAAGGGATCACCTTCTTCTTGTCTCCAATAATTTAGTATACTACGAACCCATCCCCAATTCATCCAGAATAGACGATGAGAAATTGGTTGATCCATTCCAGTGACGCTGCCTTCGGAGCCCGAATGGAAATCCATATCAGCGTAGCTGTCGGAGTCGGAAGAATTCGAACTGGACGCGGAGTTCATCTTGTATAGTCGGGGAAATGGATTTTTGGTTTGGAATAGATTATAGGAGTTGGGTTTGGTATTCTTCAATACATAATTTACATATGTATTTATAATACTCAAAATCCCGTGAATTACGGAGAATCTTTGAAATTCGTCAGGCAATGTCTATAGCAACAGATACGCTAGGATATGAATTTTGTCTATACACTATCGATGCACTAAATGCAGTAAGACGTGTCTAGACTTAAGAATACTAAGCAGGCAATTCCTAAGGATGATAAGCAGATGATTTTCGACTAGATATGATAAGCAAAACTTTTGACATGTACACACGGTCAAAGTCCAGACTCACTAATGCATCCTAACAACTACCAGTTAGACACACTAATGCAAGGCCTGGTTCGCTAAGACCAACGCTCTGATACCACATGAGACGACCCGACCCAATCCATAGGGAAGAATACAATAACATATGATAACATTGCGAGGTACTTGACCTCTATATGATACATTTTACAAACGTTGCATTTATTCTTAAAAGGAAAACTGTCATTACATCAATATTTGACATTTTCGTCTAACATTTCATAATATCCAAATGACCTAATCTGTCATTTACTTATTAATATTCTCTATTGAACTCCAATGACTCGAATGCAACATCTTTGTATCATGGCTTAAAAGGTCCCAAGTAGTATCCTTAACATGAGCTAATGCACAGCGGAAGACTTAATTCATACCTGAGAATAACATGCTTTAAAACGTCAACATAAAGTTGGTGAGATATATAGGTTTGATGCTAGCAGCGTTATAACAATGGAACACAAGATTTCATATATAAACATTTTAATAAAAATATTCTAAGTGGTTGAGCACTTGGTAACCATACTTAACATTTAATCACGTCGCATATTCCCTTTATTATGAAATCTTACTACACCGTACCAAGTGTAGTCACAAAACGAAGTACTGTGCAACCGTTGAATACTGGTCGTCCAGTCCGGTTGGGGTTGTCAGGCCCGATAGATCTATCAACAGGATTCGCGTTTACAATACCGCTGTAAATAATAGTTACCAAGCTACAGGGAAGTATGCCAGTGGTACAACTCAACGTAGAATATATTTTTCAGTTACTTGTGTCCATAACGTAAAACATAAAATACATGTATTCTCATCCCGAAATATTTAGAGTTTAAAATTGGGACTATATACTCACTTTTGTCTTGAAGATATGTAATTTCGACTTGGTCTCCGATTGATATCACAAACCTATCCATATATAATATATCAATACCTTTTCTTTTTAAACAATAGCTACATATATATACTTATAATACTTTTAATACTTTTAATAATTCCTTAGTCCGTAGTTAGCAGTCCGATGTTAGTAATTCAATTTTTAATGGTTCATAATTAGGTGTTTAACCCCCATCGAAATAAATAAAACCCCCGATGTATTTGAATTGGTCGAGATTAATCTTGACCCACGGTACCGGTGTTGTCAAATGACGTGTTGCGTACATAAAGTACCGGTGTTATCAAATGACGTGTTGCGTACAATCATGGAATCTTATGATTAATCTTCTCGTATTGTTTACGGGTGATCCTGAACCATATAAAATTAAATTATGAGTACATATATATAAAATATCATGTTATTTTAAAAAGATGTGATTTATTTAATTTTTCTCCAATTATTTTCGTGGCTAAACTAGTCTTGGATATCCGATTTTGTTTCGGTCATAGTTTCTTCGTTACAACTCCGTTTTCGTTGGTTCAACTTACCACTTCCTTGGATCGAGTCCCTCTTTAAGAATATTAACTGTAAATACCTTAGTTTGTATTCGAAATCACAGGTCATAGGTCAAACTTTAGTGAAACTTATGAAGTTAATCATTTTTGTTACAAAACATCATTTAATGACCATTTTTCTAAAAATACTTATACTTTGAATTAAATCATGAAATTTTTATGTGTTATCATATTCATAGTAAATATCATTTTTCCAGTAAATAAACCTCCAATTCAAAGTTCAAGATAGTTTTTAATTATCCAACCCAAAACAGCCCCCGGTTACACTCCGACGTCGTAAATTCAGTTTTTAAGGTGTTCTTTGAAAAACCAAGTTATACCTTATTAAATTAGCATATATTTATGTTATATTACAGGTCTTGAAGTATTTTAAAAGTTAAGTTAGAAGGATCTATTTAGTTTGCAAACAAGTTTGAAAACATTCAAACTATGTTCTTGTTGTTAAAATTTTATACCACAAAATAAGATAGCTATATATATAAATGAATCGAATAAGGTTATGAACAAAGTTACTACCTCAAGTTACTTGGACAGGATTGCTGTAAAAGAGGAGTAAAAACCTAGAACAAAAAGAGTGATGGAATTGGATGAAAGATTGGAAGTAAGTTTGTGTTCTTGGAAGGATTCTTGAAGTGTTTTTGTAAGAGTTTTCTTATGGTGATTAAGTGATGTTTTTATGGCTAGATCCTCATGGATATTAGCTGAATGGTTATGGAGTTTAAGGCTCTTAAAAGTGTGTGTGTTTTTAGCTAGAGGTTTGAGGTAAAAAATGAATCAAAAATTGAAAATGGATGGAGTATAAATGGTGGTGTAAAAGGTGTATAAGTTTGTAATTTTGTGAAAAAATCTTTTAATCATGTGAAATTGTCATACTAGATAACAAAAGTAGTTACCTTATACATAAGGCATGAACAAGGGCTGGTTGGTGGTGATTTGATGTGTATATACCAATAGTAAATACGTATAGAAGCTAGGTATGATACGAGTATATATACTCTAGATATACGTATAGAAATCTTGTGAAAAATGGAATGAGGATTCAAATATAGCTATCTTTTGTGAATACACTTATATTATTTTATGTATTTAAATCCTTAAAAAGTGATTAAATACATTACATATACGATATATGTATAAACATTATAGGTTATAAGTATTTATGTCAAATAACGTTACGTATAGTTATCGTTTTGAAAACTTAAGTTAGTAGTTTCAAAATATACTTATAACTTATTGTTATTAATACAAAATGAGATATTAAAACATCCATAAATCATGTTAAATATAAATAAATACATATATATACACAAACGTATAATTATCATATATTGTATAGTTCGTGATATCATCGGTCAAATTAGACGGTCAAACGTTGTGTAAAATTCTTTTCAAAATCATAAATCTCAACAATTTAGATTTCTTATCATGTTGGTAAGGTTTAATTTATGTAAATATTAATCTTATAAGTGTAAAACGATCGGAAAAATCCGGGTCGTTACACATCTATCCATCTATCATTACTCCGTATGTATTATATTTATTTATATTATTATTATTATTATTATTATTATTATTATTATTATTATTATTATTATTATTATTAAGATTAATATTAATCTTATAGTTAGGAGTATTATTAGTAGTATTATACCTAAAATACTACGACAAGGTCATGAGCGTGTCACCTTCAAAAACTGGTTTTCGAGCGGGATAGAGCTAAGGAAACTATGAGTTATAGCTATGGAGGTTATGAGTAATGTTCGTGGGTATTATTTGAAAGTCAAACTAGTATTTATCATCTCCGTTACGTCTACGTACTTTCCTATAATATTAAATCACAATATTGATACGTGAGCATTCATATCCTATCTTTTATATATTAATAGTGCATCCCTGACTAGTGCTCGAGTATATATGTTTATGCATGTTTGTATGTTAAATTTAGTCGTTAATGAATCATGAATTTTATACATATAAAACTGATAAAAGGTATATGATATGCATGTTTTTGGAAAGCTGGCGAAAAATCAATAACTTTTCATTTAGAAATCGCGTGATTTCGATGAACGGATTAAAAGATATGGTCAACTGAATTATGTTTGACGTTAATTGAAATTGCTTTTGAATCTGCAATTAAGATTTAAACAATTTGTTTATAAGATTTATAAATGAGATTTTTATATATTACTAATCGAGTAAATGAATTTCTATATAAGGCACGTTTTGTTTTGTTGATCAATTGTCAAAATTGACTGTTTTATCATATTTTAAAGCCTTATAAAAACTATAGTTTAATTTTACAAGAATTGGGAAACTATGTGAAATGTTAAAATGTTTCGATTGCCATGATCATTCAGCTATTGTATTGAGTCAGATTGACTTTTTGAAATGACTTTTGATAACTTTTGTATGTCGATCTCGAGCATTAGGATGGTGATACACTATGACCTGACCTAGCTTGATAGACAATTATTGGCCAACATATGTTCTCTAGGTTGAGATCTACGGTTATTTGGTATTCCAAGTTTCGGTCACATTTCGGTGAACGACTTTATGTGCTGCTAAGGTGAGTTTATAGATCCCTTTTTAATTGCTTTTGCAATCTATATTTTTGGGCTGAGAATACATGCACTTTATTTTAAACACAATGGATACAAGTACATACTAAATTCTACACTGAGTTTGAACCGAAAATCCCTTAGCTTTGGTAACTAGTAACTGCCAGTTATAAGAACTGGTGGGCGCGAGTAGTTGTATATGGATCCATAGGGCTTGACATCCCCGTCTGTTCCAGGTATAGAAACCCTAGCCTGAACTATAAAACAGACGTATGCTATTTGAGTTTAGTACACATTGGATTGCGTGTATTGTACATGTTGGTTGCATGTATGTTAAAACAGGGGTACTTGTTATATATACGTTAAGTTTAGTTACCAGGGTGCTCAATTTTGTAGAATATTATGATAAACGTTTCTGGATGAAACAACTGAAATCTTTTGATCCACCTTTATATACAGATTATGCGAAACATTAAAACTATGAACTCACCAACCTTTGTGTTGACACTTGAAAGCATGTTTATTCTCAGGTTCCTAGAAGTCTTCCGCTGTTTGCTTATATGTTAAATAAGCTATGTGCATGGAGTCATACATGACATATTTTTCAAGGAAACGTTGCATTCACAAAATCATCACCATGTATCATATTTTGACTGCATTGTCAACGAAAGTATTATTGTAAACCATTATTTACTGTGATTGTCTATATGTAGAAATCATCAGATGTAGAAAACCTTGGATTTAAATATTCATTTATGGTATACCCTTTTCAAAAGAATGCAATGTTTGTAAAACGTATCATATAGAGGTCAAATACCTCGCAATGAAATCGATGAATGACGTATTCGTCCATATGGATTTGGAGCGATCGTCACACTAGTTGTTAGTCTAGATGCGTAGGAGCGCTTGGGCTCGATGGGGTAGCTTTTGGATATTTGGACGCGAATTGGGGATTCGGTAGCCCCCGGGATTTATTCTCTTGGTATCGGGTTGGGTTATTGAGTATTAACCCATATTTTTGTATGATTGGGTCATTGTTACAAATACTTTTGTAATGCCTCATTTGTATACCAAGGGTCGTTATAAATTGTTAAACGTATCGAAATGTTATGTAATATGAACGTATGAATGGGACCTAACTTATATAAAAAAAAATATAGTGCTACGTTTTTGGTAAACGGAATCGGGGTCCTTACACTTATTACCATCATATCACCAACAATGTATTTCTCATTTTTTTAATGTTAAAATAAGTTTAAGTATTATGCAGTACTTGACTTATATGCAGTGTACACATACCATTTTGTGAAAATGAAACGAAACTACCTAAGATGACAAATATGATAGAGATAAGGTGTAAGATGGGTGGTTATCTGAGTTGTTATTTTCGTCATCTATCGAAGCTGGGAACTAAGGAGAAAGGTGAATGCGGTGAGCGGGGTTGATAACATCTTGGAACAAGTGGTGCAACATCAAGAACTTAAAGATATCGTTAATGAAATCAATCACCCTGAAAAATAAAGAAGTTGATCAGTAATCCTAAAAACTCAAGATTCGGTTGATGAGTTGTTTTTAGCTCGTGAAACACATTTTTTCTTTTATTCTTCTGGTTTCAGAATATAGTAGATGTTGGTTGCGTTTCTGTGCAACACATACCATACACCATGCACATGTACCATGCACCACACACTACATAGTACACACTAAACAAACCTGTGTGCTTGTTGCACATTCAATGATGGTTGTCCATTCACTGCCCAAATGAACCGATCAGTTTAAGTTTAACTCCAGGTTCAATGCAAAAACATTACTCCACGGTTCAAACACTGACCGGGTTTATTTAGGCATTTAAATCACATCTAGAATCATCCATATAACCCTATTCAAAATTAACACTATGAAGGTGGTGGTGATGGGGGTATAGGAGAAGGGAGTTAAGAGATATCTGATGCGTTTTGGTGTTGGGTGATGTGTTTTGTGATGAGAATTACAGTGTTGGTGAAAGGTGATATTTATGGACGTTTAGGATGTAGGTGTCCGTCAGCTAAGGGACCCTCACTTTTGGCTTTTAAAGGTGATTATTTATGCCCGTTACTCCCTCTTTTGGCTTTTAACGTCTTAATTATTGACAATAAATCAGAAAGGTGATATACGGGATCCCAGTTTTGCCTTTTAAGATCTTGATGATCGAAAAAATCAGGAAGTCTTATCCACAATATCCTTATCTTATCCCGTCAAACACGCACCACACACAATATCAAACGCACCATGTGTGTTGCCCTATGCATGTACGTCCTGTTTCGTATAGCTCATTTTGCTAGTATGATCGGTGACATGCGTCACACACGAGCATCCACGAATGATACATAGTGCGTGGAAATGGGTCATATGTTGCAATTTCCATTTTTATTAAAGCATATTGTTAAAGACTTCCGAAAATTGGGCATATTGATCAATTTCTCAACAATTTGTTTGTTACTTGGTAATTTATTTGTTACACGCTCAGCTACTTTTAGAAAATGTTTTCGTTTATATATGAGTTTGCGTTTATTTTGTCTCAAAAAAAAAAAAAAAAAAAAAAAAACTTTGCATTCTTGGTTCTATTTCGTGTAAATTAAATGTAGCCTCCTAAGCCCATACTACACTTATGTATGGGACTTTTGTATCAAGTTTGTAATAGTAAAAGTTTTCTGCTCAAAATAAAAATAAAAATAAAAATTTGTTATGAGTAACAACTCAAAATAAACTAAGCAACTAAAACTCATTCATGATGAAATTTAAATTTAACTTTTAAAAATTTAATTCAAGGCATGATTAGTTTTTGAGCCAGATAGAGATCAATCAGATCATCATATACTTATCGGGCCGTGTACCAATTATACAATGTTAGAGTTGGGCTTGGGCTGTTAGTTGAACTGCTAGAGGGATAACACCACTCACTACCCTCCTATCACGCAACTTTAATTAGGTTGCATATATGTGAATAAAAATATTAATTATTATTATTAACCTTATATACTAAATCCCGTGAGGGATTTAGTTGTTTTGGCCAAAATCCTAAAGCCAAACGACAAGGCTAAAAAAACAAATTCTCCCCAAACTTTGAACAATATACAATTTCAACCCCCGAAAGAGGGGCGTTGTGACAACCCGAAAATTTCCGACCAAATTTAAACTTTAATCTTTATATATTCTCGACACGATAAGCAAAGTTTGTAAGTTGAATCTCAAGAATTTTAAACTGTGTTCATACACTCATTTAACCACGACCAAATTCCAATGATTCACGAACCATTATATGAATGAACATGATTATATATGTATATGTGTATATATTATAACTTGAAAATATTAACAAAGTATTAGACGTATAATACTTTATATAAACGTATTTATTGCAAAATATATTCTAATAGTTATCAATGGAATTAAAAGATGATATCAAATGATTGAATTATTAGATACATTGAATTATAATTACGAGTCTCTGTTAAGATGTCCACTATGATTTGAGAAATCTACTCTTTTTAACGGTATTCGGAATAATTGGTAAAGTGATTTGTTAGAAGGAAAAAAAGTGTCAAGTAACGGGAACCAGACAAGGATTAGTGGAGATTCCCGTTTGATTTTTCAATTTATGCTTTACAATAATTATCTCGTGACTTTTGATAATATAAACTATTAAACTTGTATATTAATTAACGTGGAAGTAAAATTGTAGAATATAGATAACTTAGAAGATGGATATCGACAAGTAAAGTAAATTAACGTTTTTCATTAAAATGATTTTATATGTTTATCTAACTTTTAGACATTATATCACGTTGCACCAACAAACGTTAAAAACTTGAAATCTATAAAAAGTATATTTAATCTTATTTTTCAAAAACATTTTTACTATATAACAGCTTCTTCTATTTAAACCTTTTAATAAAATGAGTATTTTATATATTTAGTTTTAGAAAAACAAAGTTATCATATTTTATTTAAATGTATAAAAACGTTCTAGTTTAAAAAGAATTTATTAATTAGGACGTTTTATAAGATAATTTGTATATGACTTTTGAAGAATTTAAATAAAGTTTATATTATAAATTACAAGTAGATAAAGCGTTTCAAAAATGTAAACGTGATTGATATAATATTTTCCTACTATCTAAACGATTCTAAAATAAACTTTAAAAAAATATAATTAGTTTTGAAAAACTAAATATTGTATTATTACATATTTCAATATGAACAAATATATATTTTAAATAAGGATATACATATATATATATATATATATATATATATATATATATATATATATATATATATATATATATATATATATATATATATATATATATATATATATATATATATATATATATATATATATATTATACAAGTGACAAAATATAATATTTTAACAGATGATTTAAAATGATATATTTTGATAAACTACGAGACTCTGATTTATAGAAGCAAATGACCACAACGCTCAATTTTATAGGTTACATTTATGATAAGGTAAATTTTTGATGAGTAAAGTCAAATTATTAATAAGTGTACATGTCGCGTAACGTAAAAGGCTAGTTTTCTAAGCGTACGAAAGTGCGCTCAAAAAACCGAAAGTGGTACATGAGTCGAGTGACAACGTCCAAGTCATTTGAGTAAAAATTACATTTTTACCATGAGCGTAAATATAATATAATATATACATAATTATATGAATTAAATAATTAATTATATAAATAATTAATATTACGAGTGTCGGCAAGAAAGTAGTGCATATTCGCTGGCAAATGAGGCCATGCGATCGCATGGCCACAACATAGAAGACCCATGCGATCGCATGGGTGAGGGTGACAAGAATTTCCTATAAATGCAATTCGATTCTGGTGCTGCGAACTATCTATCCATCTCTTTCTAATCTTTCAATACTTCGTAATATTTATTTCATTTATTATTATTATTATTATTATAAATCTTATTATTATTATTAGTATTAGTATTATTATTATTATTATTATTATTATTATTATTATTATTATTATTATTATTATTATTATTATTATTATTATTACATAAAATACTACGACGAGGTCGTGCGCGAGTTATTTCAAAATAAGTTTTGCGAGCGGGATAGGGCTAATGAAATTATGGGTTATAGCTATGGAGGTTATGGGTAATGTTTATGGGTATGCTCGTGAGGTCTTACGTCTACGTACCTTTCCTGCAATATTGAATCTCAATATTGATACGTGAGTACTCATAATTTAATTTTTTTTATACTAATAGTGTATTCCTGACTAGTACTCGAGTATATAGGATTATGCATGCTTGTACTTTTGATATTGCCATTAGTTAGGTTATGTTGAATCCTGAATTAGTTATATATGCGGTTGAGATAAGGTATAAGATATGCATGTCGTTGGAAAGCTAGCGAAAAATTAAGAACTTTTCATTTAGATATCGAATGGTTTCGATGAACAGATTTGGAGTTATATGCAATTGAAATTTGGTATTATTATTAAAAATAATTATTATTATCGTCATTATTATCGTCGTTATTATCGTCGTTCTAGTTTTATCTTATTGTTATTATTATTATTATTATTATTTTTATCAATAAAAGGAATTATCATTAAAAATTGTTATTTTTATTATTATTACTATCGTTATTATCGTTGAAGTTATAATTAGTATTATTATTATTATCTAATTATTATTATTATTATTATTATTATTATTATTATTATTATTATTATTATTATTATTATCATTATTAATATATATATATCTTTATTTAAAAGTGGTTATTGTTATCATTATTATTATTATATTATCATTAAAATAATTATTAGTATTATCGTTAATAATGTCATAGTAATTATCATTATTGGTATTATTGTAATTAAAACTAATATTAGTAACACCTAATTATTTTGAGTACTATTATTATCATTATTATGAAAACGATATAAAAGACGATTAAAAACTATTAAACGAAACGATTAGGAAATAATGAGTATGAGTATCATGATGAAATTAAAATATTATAAGATATTGATTTAGATAAAATTATCGTTCTTATTCTTTTTATCATTAATATTAATATTAAAAGTATTGTTAGTATTAAAACTGTCATTTTAAAAAAAATTATCATTTTAATAGAAATGTCATTGTTACTATAAAATATCATTATTATTATCATTTTAATTAGAATTATTATTTTAAAGATAATATTAAAAAGTATCGTAAATATTAAAGTTATCATAATTAGAATTATCGTTTTATCATAATGTCATCTTAGTAATTATAAATATTGATATTTTTATAATAATAATTAGTATTACAAAATAACACAACTTTTACTTATTATTATTATCAATGTTATTTTATCAAATAAATATGTAATACAAAGATATTTTACTACGTGTAATATAATTACGTTAATACTACCTATCATATTATATTAAATGAATTTTATAAATTTAATACTTAAGATATATAAAAGTATATTTTTATTATATAAATTTTAATAATAAATGAATTATATTATTTACTCTAATAAAATCTTTTAAAAATATTTAAAAAAATATAAAACGACAATATTTAAACTATATAATAATCTTGTATAAATTTTGGAAATCATTTTGAGTCAAATTGACTTTTGTTGACTTTTGTATATTAGTCTCGAGCATTAGGATTGTGGTACACTATGACCTAACCTAAATTGTTAGACAAATTTTGACCAACATATATATATATATATATATATATATATATATATATATATATATATATATATATATATATATATATATAGGTTCGTGAATCTGAGGCCAACCTTGCACTTGTTCAATGATGTTATATGTATTTTTTACTGCGAAATACAGTATGGTGAGTTTCATTTGCTCCCCTTTTAAATGCTTTTGCAATATATATTTTTGTGACTGAGAATACATGCGTTTTTATAAATGTTTTACGAAATAGACATAAGTAATCGAAACTACATTATATGGTTGAATGGATCGAAGCCGAATATGCCCCTTTTAGCCTGATAATCTAAGAATTAGGGAACTGGCCCCTAATTGACGCGAATCCTAAAGATAGATCTATCGGGCCTAACAAGCCCCATTCTAGAATTTGGAATGCTTTAGTACTTCGAAATTTATCATGTCTGATGGGTGTCCCGGAATGATGCGGATATTCTATATGCATCTTGTTAATATCGATTATCAGGTGTTCAATCCATTTGAATGATTTTTGTCTCTATGCATGGGACGTATATTTATGAGAACTGGAAATGAAATTCTTGTGCTCTATTAAAATAATGAAAATGAATGATTATGATAAACTAATGAACTCACCAACCTTTTGGTTGACACTTTAAAGCATGTTTATTCTCAGGATTTAAAGAAATCTTCCGCTGTGCGTTTGCTTATTTTCAAGATAATTACTTGGAGTCTTTCATAGCATATTTCGAGAAAGTTGCATTCGAGTCATTGAGTTCATCAAAGATTATTATTAAGTTGATTTATAGTTGGACAGTGGATATTATGAAATGGTATGCATGCCTGTCAATTTTTCGATGTAAAGAAAGTTTGTCTTTTAAAAATAAATGCAATGTTTGTAAAATGTATCAAATAGAGGCAAATACTTCGCGATGTAATCAACTATTGTGAATCGTTTATAATGTATATGAACGGGTCATTTCAGTTGGTATCAGAGCGGTGGTCTTAGCGAACCAGGTCTGCATTAGTATGTCTAACTAATAAGTCGTTAGCATGCATTAATGAGTCTGGACTTCGACCGTGTCTGCATGTCAAAAGTTTTGCTTATCATTTCTAGTCGGAAATCATCTGCTTATCATCCTTAGGAAATTACCTGCTTATCATTATTAGTCTAGACACGTCTTACTACATTAATTGCATAAGTAGTGTATAGACAAAATTCATATCTTAGCGTATCTGCTAAATCATATCTTATCGTATCTGTTACTTTAAACTTTTCCTGACATATCCCACAAATTCCTTCGTAATTTACGAAATCTTTTGATCTATATATATATAGATATCCTATGTAAATAGAATACCACCCGATAGCTGGAAAATCATTTTATATCGAAAAATCCTTTATCCAATCGTACGAAATGGAATTTGTCATCAGTTCAAGTCACTCGGATTCCGAAATGGAATCCTATTCAAGCTCCGAAAGCAGTGTGACCGGAATGGATCAACCAATTAGTCATCATCTATTCTGGATGAATTGGGGATGGGTTTGTAGCCTCCTCAATTATTGGAGACAAGAAGAAGGTGGTCCCTTCCATCCACCACATTGCCCTCTTGGTGATTGAAATGTCCTGTTCATATTGATTATAAACGTTCCATATTAATTAATTTTGTCGCGAGGTTTTGACCTCTATATGAGACGTTTTTCAAAGACTGCATTCATTTTTAAAACAACCATAACCTTTACTTTATCTATAAAGGTTTAAAAAGCATTACGTAGATTATCAAATAATGATAATCTAAAATATACCGTTTACACACGACCATTACATAATGGTTTACAATAAGAATATATTACATCAAAAATAAGTTTCTTGAATGCAGTTTTTACATAATATCATACAAGCATTTACTCCAAATCTTGTCCTTATTTTAGTATGCAACAGCGGAAGCTCTTAATAATCACCTGAGAATAAACATGCTTAAAACGTCAACAAAAATGTTGGTGAGTTATAGGTTTAACCTATATATTATCAAATCATAATAATAGACCACAAGATTTCATATTTCAATATACATCCCATACATAGAGATAAAATTCATTCATATGGTGAACACCTGGTAACCGACATTAACAAGATGCATATATAAGAATATCCCCATCATTCCGGGACACCCTTCGGATATGATATAAATTTCGAAGTACTAAAGCATCCGGTACTTTGGATGGGGTTTGTTAGGCCCAATAGATCTATCTTTAGGATTCGCGTCAATTAGGGTGTCTGTTCCCTAATTCTTAGATTACCAGACTAAAAAGGGGCATATTCGGTTTAATAATTCAACCATAGAATGTAGTTTCGATTACTTGTGTCTATTTCGTAAAACAGTTATAAAAGCAGCGCATGTATTCTCAGTCCCAAAAATATATATTGCAAAAGCATTTAAAAAGGGAGCAAATGAAACTCACTTTCACAGATTTTTATTTCGTCGGGAAGTAAGACTTGGCCACTGGTCGATTCACGAACCTATAACAAATATGTACATATATATCAAAGTATATTCAAAATATATTTACAACACTTTTAATACATTTTGATGTTTTAAGTTTATTAAGTCAGCTGTCCTTGTTAGTAACCTACAACTAGTTGTCCAACGTTAGATGTACAGAAAAAAATTGATATATATTATCTTGAATCAATCCACGACCCAGTGTATACACGTCTCAGGCTAGATCACAACTTAAAGTATATATATTTTTGGAATCAACCTCAACTCTGTATAGCTAACTCCCTCATTACTGCATATAGAGTGTCTATGGTTGTTTCAAATAATATATACACATGAGTCGATATGATATGTCAAAACATTTGCATAAGTGTCTATGGTATCCCATGATTACATAATATATTAGAATACATGTATAATACAATATAAGTTAGCTAGGATATGATTAATATAGATTTGTTACCAATTTTCACGTTGCTACAACAAGAAAAATTATCCAATCTTGTTTTACCCATAACTTCTTCATTTTAAATCCGTTTTGAGTGAATCAAATTGCTATGGTTTTATATTGAACTCTATTTTATGAATCTAAACATAAAAAGTATAGGTTTATAGTCGGAAATATAAGTTACAAGTCGTTTTTATAAAGGTAGTCATTTCAGTCGAAAGAACGACGTCTAGATGACCATTTTAGAAAACATACTTCCACTTTGAGTTTAACAATGATTTTTGGATATAGTTTCATGTTCATAAGAAAAATCATTTTTTCAGAAGAACAACTTTTAAATCAAACTTTATCATAGTTTTTAATTAACTAACCCAAAACAGCCCGCGGTGTTACTACGACGGCGTATGTCCGGTTTTACAGTGTTCTTCGTGTTTCCAGGTTTTAAATCATTAAGTTAGCATATCATATAGATATAAAACATGTATTTAGTTGATTTTAAAAGTCAAGTTAGAAGGATTAATTTTTGTTTGCGAACAAGTTTAGAATTAACTAAACTATGTTCTAGTGATTACAAGTTTAAACCTTCGAATAAGATAGCTTTATATGTATGAATCGAATGATGTTATGAACATCATTACTACCTCAAGTTTTCTGGATAAAGCTACTAGAAATGAGAAAAATGGATCTAGCTTCAAAGGATCCTTGGATGGCTTGAAAGTTCTTGAAGCAGAATCATGACACGAAAAACAAGTTCAAGTAAGATTTTCACTCGAAATAAGATTGTTATAGTTATAGAAATTGAATTAAAGTTTGAATATGAGTATTACCTTATATTAGAAAGATATCTTACTGTAAATAAGAAAGATTTCTTGAGGTTGGATGATCACTCTACAAGATTGGAAGTAAGCTAGCAAACTTGGAAGTATTCTTGATTTTATGAAACTAGAACTTGTAGAATTTATGAAGAACACTTAGAACTTGAAGATAGAACTTGAGAGAGATCAATTAGATGAAGAAAATTGAAGAATGAAAGTGTTTGTAGGTGTTTTTGGTCGTTGGTGTATGGATTAGATATAAAGGATATGTAATTTTGTTTTCATGTAAATAAGTCATGAATGATTACTCATATTTTTGTAATTTTATGAGATATTTCATGCTAGTTGCCAAATGATGGTTCCCACATGTGTTAGGTGACTCACATGGGCTGCTAAGAGCTGATCATTGGAGTGTATATACCAATAGTACATACATCTAAAAGCTGTGTATTGTACGAGTACGAATACGGGTGCATACGAGTAGAATTATTGATGAAACTGAACGAGGATGTAATTGTAAGCATTTTTGTTAAGTAGAAGTATTTTGATAAGTATCTTGAAGTCTTTCAAAAGTGTATGAATACATATTAAAATACTACATGTATATACATTTTAACTGAGTCGTTAAGTCATCGTTAGTCGTTACATGTAAGTGTTGTTTTGAGACCTTTAGGTTAACGATCTTGTTAAATGTTGTTAACCCAAAGTTTATAATATCAAATGAGATTTTAAATTATTATATTATTATGATATTATGATATATTAATATCTCTTAATATGATATATACATACATTAAATGTCGTTACAACGATAATCGTTACATATATGTCTCGTTTCAAAATCATTAAGTTAGTAGTCTTGCTTTTACATATGTAGTTCATTGTTAATATACTTAATGATATGTTTACTTATCATAATATCATGTTAACTATATATATATATATATATATATATATATATATATATATATATATATATATATATATATATATATATCCATATATATGTCATCATATAGTTTTTACAAGTTTTAACGTTCGTGAATCATCGGTCAACTTGGGTGGTCAATTGTCTATATGAAACCTATTTCAATTAATCAAGTCTTAACAAGTTTGATTGCTTAACATGTTGGAAACACTTAATCATGTAAATAACAATTTCATTTAATATATATAAACATGGAAAAGTTCGGGTCACAGCAGTGATGAACCTGAAGAACTTACCGGCGAACCCGTTCGAGACACCATTTTCTCTCTCATTTCCAGAGTATCTCGTCATGATTATATATTACATCAAATTTTAGACTTTATTTATCCGCTCGTCCGAACCGACAATCACCCCGGTGTAATAGAAGAAGTCAACGAGCTTCGCGCTCGGGTAGTGGCTTTGGAGAATATGATGCAAAGATTACAAACACCAGAAGCAGCACCAGCAGCATAACCAGTACCACCATCATCAACGCCAACAGTACCATTACCACCTCCAATCACAACCGCGTCATAAACCTCAACTTCACAATCTGTCCCACGAGCATCAACGTCATACGCACCATAGATACCAAGGAGTACCAACAACAATAACTGACGAAGTAATAATTCATAACTTCATTGGAGAAACATTCTGCGGCGATTATGTAATCTCTAAAGTGTTAGAGATTATCTAATCTAGCCCTAATCATAAATCAGTTAAGCAAACCAAAATGATAGAAGGAAGAGTAGAAATGGTGTGTGATTAACAAGCTAAACTTGTTTTACCAACAGCATCAACAGTACCTTCAGCGACACCAGCATC
Source organism: Rutidosis leptorrhynchoides (assembly GCF_046630445.1). Lineage (NCBI taxonomy): Eukaryota > Viridiplantae > Streptophyta > Magnoliopsida > Asterales > Asteraceae > Rutidosis > Rutidosis leptorrhynchoides. The sequence continues at coordinate 85,888,954 of NC_092343.1, forward strand.
GTCAGTACAGTCAACATCAGAATCAACAACACCTATAACATCACAAACTCCGTCAGTTAAAATCATTGTGGACATCACTACGAATCAATAACGCGTATATTGTATCAACGAGTTATGAAGAATTAACGCATTTCCTATGAAGAAATTATATTTATATTATATATATATATATATATATATATATATATTTTTTTTTTTTGAAATTAAAATAAGTCTTTCCGTGCTAAGCTATTGTGTGTGAATCTTAACTACTCGGGTAATTCATATTACAAATATGCAATATTGTACGTCCTTCGCTCGCAACTTAACCATCGTTAACTACAATCTCTGTCTCAATTCAACAAATTCCAATTCATAATAAATCAAGTGTAATATACGAATATATATTTGATTTTTCACTTTCATCATCGATGTACCCGAAACTTTTCAGATAACATCATTCGTACTTTACGAAGTTCACAAGAATTTAACGTAAACCAGCATCACGCCTCAACAAATAATGAAGTATTGATTCATAATTTCAATATTATTGAAGAAATACTTATGTAATCTCTAAAGCCTTCAAGGGATTATTCAATTCTAGTTCCAACCGTAAATCGAATGAGTTTAATTTAGTATTAACTCATTAAAATCTATGTTACATCTGAAGAAAATATATACATATATATTTTCATAAAGACTGTAATAAAATTCTTTTGTACAAAATATTAATTGGGAAATTTTTTTTAACGGGTAGGTAATACCCGAGAGATATATATACATTCACAATTAATATGTTACATTCTTCGAATCTGATTAAGCAAATTATCAACTATACTTCCTACTTTCACAATAATATACATTCTCTCATAACAATCAAAACAACCATACTCATTCAAACTCAATTACTTATTCTGATTTTGAAACCTCAGAATTCAATTCGAGATATAACCGGTACCATCACTTTTAGATTCCTACATCTTTCAAAGCTATACTTTGACTTCAAAACCGTGTTAGAACATCAAATGTATATTAACGATTACAATCTGTGTTCAAACCCTTCGAAAATTTCTGAAGACACTTCAAATAATGAGCAATCGAGATGATGATCCAACCACATATTACCCACAGTTATGTGCTTAAAAAGCTCTCGAAACCAAAGTTATAATTCAACACATATCTGTATCAAATCCTTTGGCATTTATTAGCAAAAGTGACTTTTCAATTCCTTTCCAAAGTAGTCAGTTTTGTCACAGCTCCAGCAAGTCAACTTCGACTCTTTATTCGACACAACCTTATTATAACCCTGATATATATGCGTGCACTTTTATTGTTACTGGGGAACCTTTCATATTCCACCACATTAGCAATAAACTTATTCATAACTTCACTGATCTTTGACCTTTCGAAGAATCATTATATTTACCGAAACCCCATCATTTACTCATTCGCATCTTGTAACGAGAATTTTCATACGAATCATCGGGAATTAGCAATCAGTATTTTGAAATCTCGCAGCATGTCTACGCCAACAGTTATATGTGTATATATAACGTCTATCTTCTAGACTTAATTTGAATGTGAAGTTTCTGAAAAACACTCCGAACTACGAATTGGTTCTCCGAAAATGGAAAAATGCTGATGAAGCAGCAAAAAATATAAACGACTTTAACAGTAAAAGTTTGATGATAATGAAGAAGTGAGCTGGCAAAGCGCAGAAAAAGAGAAGTCTTGGAATTGGAAACCGGATTGAGCAAAGTATGAAGGAGGCTGTGGACAAATCACAAAGACTGAACCTGACTTCAAAGGATCCAAATGATTCAGTACCTGCTGAAGTCATTAACGAATACCTTGCTCCTGACTCTAAACCCCTGCGGACAATATTCTTCATCATCCTCTGATATTAGAAATTCTAAGATATCATCGTATCTTTTATTATAAATATCCTCCATATTTCTGAAGATATTTTCATAATTATTCTTATCTGAAATCATTTATCTCCTCGCATTATCTGTGTTACATCATAAAAGAAACTATTTTAGTTTCTAAATTTTGAAACCTTCGAGTTTAAAATAAAAATATTTTTGAAGTAGGGTGGGAACTGAAGCATGAATTAGTATAATAAAATGACATTTGATCAACGTGATTATATTACAATAATTCATGTTGAGTTTCTAAATGAAACGTGATGATTCACAGACCATACTGTCATCATGTGCCATGTTACACGACTCTTGTATTCTACTTAATCTCTAATATACCAAGGAAATATTTCTTAATGATTCGGTTTTTTCCGAGGTATTCTGGTAATTTGACAAGTCAAGATCGTGCCATTACAATTTCCTTCCTAGAACATTAACAATGTTCATTCTGAAATTCATATCTGCGAATTCTGTACCATTACAAGAGATGCCTAATCGCAAGAAGAAGAAACGAAGGGACAAAGCTCCGAAATAGAAATTGGAGTATAAATCGCAGCAGATAAAAGAAAGCATTAACTGGAGATGACAATGATTATGGGAGACAGAAGAATGGACATCGAAATATAAGAGAAGATATAAAACCCAACAACCACCCAAAAATTATAAACTGTATATATCAATACATATAGCAATATAAAGACACGGGAGAACTAAAAACACTATAAAACCAAGTGTATAGTAGAAGTAAATAGATTCTTCTGGTGATAGATGAAAAAGAAGAATGACCAATATGAAGGTTAGGAATATATCAAGAAGCAGAACTGGATGGAGCATATTGATGAATGCTTTAAAGTGTGAGTTAGAAATAATGGAAGGTGTGAGTTAAAAGGAAATGAAGAAGGTGGATTTATAGTAAAATAACTGACAGAGAAATCAGAACAGATGATCGCATTTAAAGCAGATCCTAATTCCCTTGGTTACCGGAGAATCAAATCTTATTACGAAGATTTTCTCCAAATCTCTTGAACTTGAAAATCAATCCTATCCACATCAAAAGATATGACGAATCTATACCTACTCATTTCACTCTTTGGTAATAGCTTCACTCGTACTCTTCACAAAATCAAATGGTTTTATCCATATTATCCATATTACTTAATGATGATAAAACCCTAATCTTCAGCTTATATGCGTCATGAAAACATACTTATTCTCAGCCATGACCATCCCAATCAAATTTCGGGACGAAATTTCTTTAACGGGTAGGTACTGTAACAACTCGAAAATTTTCGACCAAATTTAAACTTTAATCTTTATATATTCTCGACACAATAAGCAAAGTTTGTAAGTTGAATCTCAAGAATTTTAAACTGTGTTCATACACTCATTTAACCACGACCAAATTCCAATGATTCACGAACCATTATATGAACGAACATGATTATATATGTATATGTGTATATATTATAACTTGAAAATATTAACAAAGTATTAGACATATAATACTTTATATAAACGTATTTGTTTCAAAATATATTCTAATAGTTATTAATGGAATTAAAAGATGATATCAAATGATTAAATTATTAGATACATTGAATTATAATTACAAGTCTCTGTTAAGAGGTCCACTATGATTTGAGAAATCTACTCTTTTTAACGGTATTCGGAATAATTGGTAAAGTGATTTGTTAGAAGGAACAAAAGTGTCAAGTAACGGGAACCAGATAAGGATTAGTGGAGATTCCCGTTTGATTTTTCAATTTATGCTTTACAATAATTACCTCGTGACTTTTGATAATATAAACTATTAAACTTGTATATTAATTAACGTGGAAGTAAAATTGTAGAATATAGATAACTTAGAAGATGGATATCGACAAGTTAAGTAAATTAACGTTTTTCATTAAAATGATTTTATATGTTTATCTAACTTTTAGACATTATATCACGTTGCACCAACAAACGTTAAAAACATGAAATCTATAAAAAGTATATTTAATCTTATTTTTCAAAAACATTTTTACGATATAACAGCTTCTTCTATTTTAACCTTTTAATAAAATGATTATTTTATATATTTAGTTTTAGAAAAACAAAGTTATCATATTTGATTTAAATGTATAAAAACGTTCCAGTTTAAAAAGAACTTTATTAATTAGGACGTTTTATAAGATAATTTGTATATGACTTTTGAAGAATTTAAATAAAGTTTATATTATAAATTACAAGTAGATAAAGCGTTTCAAAAATGTAAACGTGATTGATATAATATTTTCCTACTATCTAAACGATTCCAAAATAAACTTTAAAAAAATATAATTAGTTTTGAAAAACTAAATATTGTATTATTACATATTTCAATATGAACAAATATATATTTTAAATAAGGATATATATATATATATATATATATATATATATATATATATATATATATATATATATATATATATATATATATATATTATACAAGTGACAAAATATAATATTTTAACAGATGATTTAAACTGATATATTTTGATAAACTACGAGACTCTAATTTATAGAAGCAAATGACCACAACGCTCAATTTTATAGGTTACATCTATGATAAGGTAAATTTTTGATGAGTAAATTCAAATTATTAATAAGTGTACATGTCGCGTAACGTAAAAGGCTAGTTTTCTAAGCGTACGAAAGTGCGCTCGAAAAACCGAAAGTGGTACATGAGTCGAGTGACAACGTCCAAGTAATTTGAGTAAAAATTACATTTTTACCATGAGCGTAAATATAATATAATATATACATAATTAAATGAATTAAATAATTAATTATATATATAATTAATATTACGAGTGTCAGCAAGAAAGTAGTGCATATTCGCTGGCAAATGAGGCCATGCGATCGCATGGCCACAACATAGAAGACCCATGCGATCGCATGGGTGAGGGTGACAAGAATTTCCTATAAATGCAATTCGATTCTGGTGCTGCGAACTATCTATCCATCTCTTTCTAATCTTTCAATACTTCGTAATATTTATTTCATTTATTATTATTATTATAAATCTTATTATTATTATTATTATTATTATTATTATTATTATTATTATTATTATTAGTATTAGTATAAAATATCATTATTATTATCATTTTAAATAGAATTATTATTTTAAAGATAATATTAAAAAGTATCGTAAATATTAAAGTTATCATAATTAGAATTATCGTTTTATCATAATGTCATCTTAGTAATTATAAATATTGATAATTTTATAATAATAATTAGTATTACAAAATAACACAACTTTTACTTATTATTATTATTAATGTTATTTTATCAAATAAATATGTAATACAAAGATATTTTACTACATGAAATATAATTACGTTAATACTACATATCATATTATATTAAATGAATTTTATAAATTTTAATACTTAAGATATATAAAAGTATATTTTTATTATATAAATTTTAATAATAAATGAATTATATTATTTACTCTAATAAAATCTTTTAAAAATATTTAAAAAATATAAAACGACAATATTTAAACTATATAATAATCTTGTATAAATTTTGGAAATCATTTTGAGTCAAATTGACTTTTGTTGACTTTTGCATATTAGTCTCGAGCATTAGGATTGTGGTACACTATGACCTAACCTAAATTGTTAGACAAATTTTGACCAACATATATATATATATATATATATATATATATATATATATATATATATATATATATATATATATATATATATATATATATATATATATATATATAATATAGGTTCGTGAATCTGAGGCCAACCTTGCACTTGTTCAATGATGTTATATGTATTTTTTTACTGCGAAATATAGTATGGTGAGTTTCATTTGCTCCCCTTTTAAATGCTTTTGCAATATATATTTTTGGGACTGAGAATACATGCGCTTTTATAAATGTTTTACGAAATAGACACAAGTAATCGAAACTACATTATATGGTTAAATAGATCGAAGCCGAATATGCCCCTTTTAACCTGGTAATCTAAGAATTAGGGAACTGACCCCTAATTGACGCGAATCCTAAAGATAGATCTATCGGGCCCCAACAAGCCCCATTCTGGAATTTGGAATGCTTTAGTACTTCGAAATTTATCATGTCCGATGGGTGTCCCGAAATGATGGGGATATTCTATATGCATCTTGTTAATGTCGATTATCAGGTGTTCAATACATATGAATGATTTTTGTGTAACAGACTGAAACCCGGGCTAGTTGTAAGTTGCCTATATTTTTGCCCTTAGGGTTTGTGCTTAGTCTTAAGTGCTTTTTATTTTAATTATTTTATTAGTGTTTTATTATAATTGTGTTGTGACCAGTTTGTGACAAGGGTCCCAGAACAGGTTTGTTTATTTCAATTGAACCTCGTTTGGGTTACCTAATCTTGTGCGAAAGATATTAGATAACTGGTAAATACCCGTGTGTTGTACAGTGTGGGAATTAATCCCAATTAAGTGACTAGTGTACATCTTTTTCTTCCCATTTCTAGAAAATTCACTAAAACACCATACCTTCATCCCTTCCACCTAACCAAACCCTAATTCCCCATTGTTGATCTTGAGCTCGAATTGGTCTTGAAATCATGTTCTTTACACTCTACTGATTCTTTTAAGGTATGAATCATGAACTTTCATGATCAATTTAGTGTTAAAATGGTGTTTTTAAGTGTATTTGTTCAAAAGCTTGATTTTGTGTCAAAATCCATGGATTTGATGTTGTTATGGTCAAAACTTTGTGGGTTTATAGTCTATAACATGTAGTAATTGAGTTGTGGTAAGTTTTGATGTCGAAAACGAGCTCTAGATCGAGTTTTGGTGAATTAAGCTTGAAGTTCGTAGGTTGTGTTCAGAATCTGCAGATGATGAACACAGTCGGCTGACTGTCGGTCGACAGTCGACCGACTGGCGAGTGAACCGACCGACTGAGTTTGACTTTCGGCCGATTGTGGATATACCAAATAAGTCGACCGATTGGGAAAGTCAGTCGACCGATTGTGTCAACAGTCGACCGACTGTCTACGTCAGTCGACCGATTGAGGAGACAGTCGACCGACTGTGTGTCCAGGGAAGAATGTTTTACCTAAGTGCCTTTTTCTAGCTGTTATGCTGCCCGTTTGTATTTTGGTGTTCAGGATGTAAATTTTGAAAGTGCACAAGTGTTAAGCATGAAAATTTTAGCGGACGCATTTTTTTACTAATTTGCTATAATTCGCTGTCAGTGTGTCTAATCTTGATGGGAACACTATTCTAACTTGGTTTTTGCTGTTCTCAGGAGATAAGGACAAGGAGGAAGCTCAGAAATAATAACTGAGCAGTTGCTGGTAATTGGCGAGTGGGTCTATCTACGGATAGAGTTTAAGTAGCATATCATGCTACTGTGGTCGACTCTTTTACCATGCATAGTGTAGGAATTTCCATGATAGAATAATATCGTTTGCCTGATGTTGTATGTGAATTATGTGTACACTGTGTGAATGGCACCAGTCGGGCCTAGGGGGACTGGGGACTCGAAACCATGCCTAGGAGAGGTTAGAGTCCGTATGAGGTCAACCGTGCCTAGGGGAGGTTGGGTCCATAGGCTACTGATTGTGGAGTATAGTGTGAACGATGCATCCCCTGCATCTGGATAACTATACTGTGAATTGAGTAGCAGGGACTATCGGTAGACTCAGGCCCAATCAGCTGAGAGTCGTGTGCTCGTACATGCCACTGATCCTCGTATTGTCTTATTGTATGCTAGTTGGTAGTTAGCAAGTGTTGTTAGTATATAGCTTGTGTGTGGCTTAAGCTATATCTGTTAGATAGATTCCATTCACTTAGCGGTGCACTAATCCCCCACATGTTTCTCCCCTTGCAGGTTTAGGTGCTGCTAGTCGGATGGGTATTGATGCAGAAGACATGTTTGACAACCCTACTCTGATGTGGACTTTTGTTTAAATAATGTTTTGTAATAACGTAACGCTGTTGTGTAAGCTTAAACTTAATTATACGGTTTAATGTAATGACGTGACTTATATTATGTTTATTATTAAAGTCTTCCGCTGTGTATTAAAAAAAAATGGCCGGTGTTACAAGTTGGTATCAGAGCATGGTTTGGCAGCAAGTACGTGCGCGTATTTTGTTCTCAAACCCTGAGGCAAGTCAAACATGTCTGTGGGAGTGGGGACTAAGTGAAAATAGGATATACGTGTGTTAGTTGTGATTGAACTAACTGTTATCCACTAAGCTTTTGTGTAAGCTGTTTTGTAGCACATGTATGACTGATAGAAACGCAACTGGCCCATCCAACCTCGGAACATTCAGAGCACCAGAAGAGGGTGTTGAGTCGGATGATGATCAGAATAGTTACATCCTTCAGTTAGAAAGTAAGCTAAAAGAGGCTGAAGACAAAATTAATGAGCTTGAATTAGCGAGGCATTCTGGAAATGATGATACACCACCTGGATTCCCAACTGTGCAATCCCAAACGATACCTAATGTGCACCAGAACCAGTTTTAGAATCAAATACCTAACCAATACTATATGCCACCACAAAATACTTTTACTTACCAAAATCCCATGATGATGAACCGGTACCAAATGCAAATGTTTCAACAACATTACATGCAACCACCTAAAAAGTGTACTTATAAGAACTTCCGTGATTGCAAACCCTCCGAGTTTTCTGGAAGTACTGATCCGACTGTAACTCTTAATTGGTTGCGAGAAATTGAAAGGGTATTTAAAGCGTGCCAGTGTGAACCCGAGCTGAAAGTGACATATGCTAGTCGATTGTTGAAAGGTAGGGCTATGATTTGGTGGGATTCTTTGATTTCGAGTATACCAAAAGAGCAAGTGAGTATGATCACATGGGAGCAGTTTCATGGGAAGGTGTGTGAACAATATTGTAATCCATTTGATATGAACCGAATCAAGACTGAGTTTCTTGAAATGAAGATGACACCTCAAATGACGATCGACGAGGTAGTAGAGAAGTATATGGATAAACTGAGGTTTGTACAACAGTGGGTGCCAGACGAAGCGTCTCGTATACATCATTTTGTTAATATCATTTTGCCAGAGTACCGAACTTTTGTTAGAACGGCTACGTCGTTGTCTCAAGCGGTTGTGATGGCTAAGATGGTAGAAAGTGATGTTCAGGCCGCCAGAAATAGAATGTTTGGTAATGTGCTACAACAAGGTGGGTAAGTATCTGGTCAATCAGGATCTAAATACAAGAATTCTAGCGGGTTTAAATCGAAGGGTAAAAGTGGTCAGAGTAGTTCTGGGTCTGGATCAGGTAAAGGGAATTGGTGTCACACGTGTCGATCTTCTCATAGTGGTCAGTGTTCTGAGGCTACAAGAAGATGCTTAAAGTGTGGTGTTGTTGGGCATGAGTCTTCAGCATGTCTGTATCCAAATAGTGTGTGTTGGAGTTGTCATAAACCAGGGCATCTTGCGGTTAGTTGTCCGTCGAAGAGTGGTAGTTCTGGGGCAGGGTCAGGGGCACGTTTGGCATCAGCCGGAGGGTCAACTACCTCGAGTGGGCAGAAGAGGAAGAACCCTCCAATAGCAGAGACTAGAGCTTTTCAGATGTCGGTTGAGAATGCCGTGGCAACTGACAAAGTGATCACCGGTATGTTTCTAATCAACTCAATACCTGCTCGCGTATTATTTGATTGTGGTGCCAATAGGTGTTTTATGTCCCTAGATTTCTGTGCTAAGTTGAATTTACCAGCTACTGTGTTACCCAATCCGGTTAGTGTAGAAGTAGCCGATGGTAAGATCACACCCGTCACAACATATGTGTATGGGGTTTGTATAGAGATCGAAGGGAAGTATTTTCCGGTGACTTGTTTAGTGTTACCTATTCCTATCTTTGATGTAGTATTAGGAATGGATTGGCTGAGCTATCTTAGGGCCAATATTAAGTGCGATAGGAAAATGATTACCTTTCGTTCGATCGATGGAACCCGTGTTGTGGCCCGTGGGGAGCGGGGCGGGTATAATTTTCCGTTGATAACCATGATGAAAGCGTAAAAGTAGATGGCAAAGGGTTGTGATTCGTTTCTTGCGTATGTGATTGATGCGAAGAAAGAAAAGAGAACAGTGGCCAATATTCCGATAGTATCAGAATTTCCCGAAGTGTTCCCAGATGAGTTACCAGGTCTGCCGCCGGTAAGGGAAGTCGAATATAAGATTGAGTTGGTTCCTGGAACAACTCCTGTTGCAAAAGCTCCTTACCAATTAGCATCGTCTGAAATCCGTGAAATGATGTCATAGATTCAAGAGTTATTAGACCGTGGGGTGCTCCGGTATTGTTTGTTAAAAAGAAAGATGGGTCAATGCGTATGTGTATTGATTATCGTGAATTAAACAAAAGAACAGTGAAAAATAAGTATCCATTACCTCGAATAGACGATTTGTTCAATCAGTTACAGGGTGCTTCATTCTTTTCCAAGATAGATTTACGATCCGGGTATCATCAGGTTCGTGTTGCTGAACCAGATATACCGAAAACAGCGTTCTGAACAAGGTATGGTCATTATGAATTTCTTGTCATGCTGTTTGGGTTGACGAATGTGCCGGCAGTCTTCATGGATCTAATGAATAGAGTGTGTCATCCATTCTTAGATAAGTTTGTGATTGTGTTTATTGAAGATATATTGGTGTATTCGAAAACAGAGAGTGAACATGCTGAACATCTGAGATTGGTTTTGAACTTGTTGAAACGTGAGCAACTATTTGCAAAATTTTCAAAGTGTGAATTTTGGTTGCGTGAAGTGCAGTTTTTGGGTCATGTGATTTGTGCTGAAGGTATAAAGGTTGATCTGACAAAGATAGAAACGGTAATGAATTGGAATTCTCCGAAGACTCCGAATGAGATTAAGAATTTTTCTGGGATTGGCTGGTTATTATCGCAGGTTTATCAAGGATTTTTCTAAAATAGCAGGTCCGTTGACTAAGTTGACTCGTAAAGATGTAGCCTTTCGATGGACTGATGAATAGGAGAAGGCTTTTTAGATTTTGAAACAGCTACTGTGTCAGGCACCAGTGTTAGCTTTACCAGAAGGTTCAGACGACTTTGTGGTATACTGTGATGCGTCATATGCTAGGTTAGGTTGTGTATTAATGCAAAGAGGTAAAGTAATCGCTTATGCCTCGCGACAGTTGAAAGTTCATGAGAAGAATTATCCAGTGCATGATCTTGAAATGGCTGCAGTAGTGTTTGCTTTGAAACTTTGAAGACACTATTTGTATGGAACCCATTGTGTTATTTGTACAGATCATAAGAGTTTGCAATATATCTTCTCACAGAAAGAATTGAATATGCGTCAGAGACGGTGGCAAGAGTTGATCAAAGATTATGATTGTGAAATTAAATATCATTCGGGTAAGGCAAATGTGGTTGCAGATGCGCTAAGTCGTAAAAAGTCAAGTGAAAATGTGAAATTTCTTCGTTTAAATATAACTTCAGATTTGATTAACAGCTTAAGAACCGTTCAGGCCTGTGCTTTGGAGGATGAACATATTAAAACTGAACAAATGACCAAAAGTGGACTTAATTGATGACTCACGAGGACTAAAGACTTTAAACAATCGTATTTGGGTGCCTAAACTTGGAGATTTGAGGGATTTAATCCTAACAGAAGCTCACAAATCCAGATTAACAGTACATCCTGGTAGTAATAAGATGTATCATGATTTGAAAACAGTTTATTGGTGGCCAACAATGAAAACAGATATCGCTCGATATGTCGAAAAGTGTCATATTTGTGCTCAAGTGAAGGCAGAACACCAGAAACCTTATGGTTCGTTACGTCAGTTACAGATTCCAGAGTGGAAATGGGAACATATAACGATGGATTTTGTGACCAAACTACCAAGAACTCAGAAACGACACGATATGATTTGGGTAATAGTGGATCGTCTAACTAAAAGTGCTCATTTTCTTGCTACTCGTGAGACAGCTTCGTTAAGTGAGTTAGCCAATTTGTATGTGAAACAAATAGTTAGTCAACATGGTGTGCCGTTATCCATTTTTTCAGACAGAGATTCCAGATTTGTGTCAAACTTTTAGAATAGTCTTCAACAGAATCTGGATACGCGTGTGAATTTAAGTACAGCTTATCATCCTCAGACAGACGGTCAGAGTGAAAGAACGATACAGACTTTGGAGGATATGTTAAGGGCTTGTGTGTTAGAATACGGTGGTTCGTGGGATACACATTTACCGTTGGTCAAATTCGCGTATAATAATTCATATCATTCGAGTATAGGGATGCCGCCCTATGAAATGTTGTACGGTCATCGTTGTAGAACTCCGACTTGTTGGTTAGAAGCCGGGGAGAAACAGTTTGCAGGTCCCGAAATTGTTCAAATGACAGCTGAAAAAGTTGCAATTGCGAGAGAAAAGTTGCAAGCCGCTAGAGATCGGCAGAAAATGTATGCTGATCCGCGTAGACGTCCGATAACCTTTAATGTGGGTGAACGAGTGTATCTAAAAGTTTCGCCGTGGAAAGGGGTTATCAGATTCGGTAAACGTGGTAAGTTAGCACCAAGATTTATTGGTCCATTTCAGATCAGTGAAGTGTTGAATGATCAGACTGTGGTGTTAGATCTTCCGCCAGAGTTAGCCGGTATTCATAATACATTTAACGTGTGTTATCTTCGTAAGTGTAAAGTCGATGATGAAACGCAACTCCTTCCTTTAGAAGATTTAAGGGTAAATTTGAATAAGAAATTGGTGGAAGAGCCGGTCCGTGTAGTTGACCGAAAGGTGACTAAGTTGAGAAATAAAGAGATACCGATGGTGTTGATCGAGTGGAAACACAGTTTGGTTTCTAATCTTACGTGGGAAGCGGAAGGGTTGATGAGAACCCGCTACCCTCATTTGTTTGACCAAGACCAGATTCCGAGGATGGAATCTCCTTAAGGGGGGTGGATTTGTAACAGACTGAAACCCGGGCTAGTTGTAAGTTGCCTATTTTTTTGCCCTAAGGGTTTGTGCTTAGTCTTAAGTGCTTTTTATTTTAATTATTTTATTAGTGTTTTATTATAATTGTGTTGTGACCAGTTTGTGACAAGGGTCCCAGAACAGGTTTGTTTATTTCAATTGGTCCTCGTTTGGGTTACCTAATCTTGTGCGAAAGATATCAGATAACTGGTAAATACCCGTGTGTTGTACAGTGTGAGAATTAATCCCAATTAAGTGACTAGTGTACTTCTTTTTCTTCCCATTTCTAGAAAATTCACTAAAACACCGTACCTTCATCTCTTCCACCTAACCAAAACCTAATTCCCCATTGTTGATCTTGAGCTCGAATTGGTCTTGAAATCATGTTCTTTACACTCTACTGATTCTTTTAAGGTATGAATCATGAACTTTCATGATCAATTTAGTGTTAAAATGGTGTTTTTAAGTGTATTTGTTCAAAAGCTTGATTTTGTGTCAAAATCCATGGATTTGATGTTGTTATGGTCAAAACTTTGTGGGTTTATAGTCTATAACATGTAGTAATTGTGTTGTGTTAAGTTTTGATGTCGAAAACGAGCTCTAGATCGAGTTTTGGTGAATTTAGCTTGAAGTCCGTAGGTTGTGTTCAGAATCTGCAGATGATGAACACAGTCGGCCGACTGTCGGTCGACAGTCGACCGACTGGCGAGTGAACCGACCGGCTGAGTTTGACTTTCGGCCGATTGTGGATATACCAAATAAGTCGACCGATTGGGAAAGTCAGTCGACCGGTTGTGTCAACAGTCAGTCGACTGTCTACGTCAGTCGACCGATTGAGGAGACAGTCGACCGACCGTGTCCAGGGCAGAATGTTTTACCTAAGTGCCTTTTTCTAGCTGTTATGCTGCCCGTTTGTATTTTGGTGTTCAGGATGTAAATTTTGAAAGTGCACAAGTGTTAAGCATGAAAATTTTAGCGGACGCATTTTTTACTAATTTGCTATAATTCGCTGTCAGTGTGTCTAATCTTGAAGGGAACACCATTCTAACTTGGTTTTTGCTGTTCTCAGGAGATAAGGACAAGGAGGAAGCTCAGAAATAATAACTGAGCAGTTGCTGGTAATTGGTGAGTGGGTCTATCTACGGATAGAGTTTAAGTAGCATATCATGCTACTGTGGTCGACTCTTTTACCATGCATAGTGTAGGAATTGCCATGATAGAATAATATCGTTTGCCTGATGTTGTATGTGAATTATGTGTACACTGTGTGAATGGCACCAGTCGGGCCTAGGGAGACTGGGGACTCGAAACCGTGCCTAGGAGAGGTTAGAGTCCGTATGAGGTCAACCGTGCCTAGGGGAGGTTGGGTTCATAGGCTACTGATTGTGGAGTATAGTGTGAACGATGCATCCCCTGCATCTGGATAACTATACTGTGAATTGAGTAGCAGGGACTATCGGTAGACTCAGGCCCGATCAGCTGAGAGTCGTGTGCTCGTACAAGCCGCTGATCCTCGTAGTGTCTTATTGTATGCTAGTTGGTAGTTAGCAATTGTTGTTGTTAGTATATAGCTTGTGTGTGGCTTAAGCTATATCTGTTAGATAGATTCCATTCACTTAGCGGTGCGCTAATCCCCCACATGTTTCCCCCTTGCAGGTTTAGGTACTGCTAGTCGGATGGGTATTGATGCAGAAGACATGTTTGACAACCCTACTCTGATGTGGACTTTTGTTTAAATAATGTTTTGTAATAACGTAACACTGTTGTGTAAGCTTAAACTTAATTATACGGTTTAATGTAATGACGTGACTTATATTGTGTTTATTATTAAAGTCTTCCGCTGTGTATTAAAAAAAAATGGCCGGTGTTACATTTTGTCTCTATGCATGGGACGTATATTTATGAGAACTGGAAATGAAATTCTTGTGGTCTATTAAAATGATGAAAATGAATGATTATGATAAACTAATGAACTCACCAACCTTTTGGTTGACACTTTAAAGCATGTTTATTCTCAGGATTTAAAGAATTCTTCCGCTGTGCGTTTGCTCATTTTCAAGATAATTACTTGGAGTCTTTCATAGCATATTTCGAGAACGTTGCATTCGAGTCATTGAGTTCATCAAAGATTATTATTAAGTCGATTTATAGTTGGACAGTGGATATTATGAAATGGTATGCATGCCTATCAATTTTTCGATGTAAAGAAAGTTTGTCTTTTAAAAATAAATGCAATGTTTGTAAAATGTATCATATAGAGGTCAAATACCTCGCGATGTAATCAACTATTGTGAATCGTTTATAATGTATATGAACGGGTCCTTTTAGGTGTAAACCGTCAAATCGTCATTTTAATTATTAACCTTATATACTAAATCCCGTGAGGGATTTGGTCGTTTTGGCCAAAATCCTAAAGCCAAACGACAAGGCCAAAAAAAAAAAAACCAAATTCCCCCAAACTTTGAACAATATGCAATTTCAACCCCTGAAAGAAGGGTGAAAACCGTCAAATCGTCATTTTAATTAATAAACTCCACCCAAATTTTTAACGGAGCATATTCTAAATCCCGTGAGGGATTTGGTCGTTTTGGCTAAAATCCCAAAGCCAAACGACAAGGCCAAAAAAAAACAAATTCCCCCCAAACTTTGAACAATATGCAATTTCAACCCCTGAAAGAAGGGTGAAAACCGTTAAATCGTCATTTTAATTAACAAACTTCACCCAAATTTTTAACGGAGCATATCTTCTCACTCGACGCGCATTAAATTTTTTCGACGCCACTAATTATACGCGAAACAGAAGTTTTTCAAAAAACAGACCATTATGCATAATAGGTACTAACCTCGTGTATCCAAACGCAACCGTAGCAAAACGTTTTTTACGTCAGCTATGATATGTAACCCGAAAGACCCCGCGACATCGCGCGGGTCACTTTTACTAGTTTTATCTAAGATAACCTCTCTAATAAAATATTATCCATTTTTTTTAGTTATGTCAAAGTGATCTATGATTTACTAAACTGTAAATTTGAAGTTGAACACCAAACTTACCTTTATGTAAAAATTTGAAGATGATTGATGTAATTAATTAACATTTTCTCATCTGTCAAATAAATCGAAAATAAAAAAATAAATAAAAAGAAAAGAAAACTCCCCACAATTTTCCTTTTCGTTATGAATCTTAAATCACGTTCTTAGTTATGAATCTTAAATCACATCACATTCTTGTATATTTGATGATAATATATGTTTAACATTTCAAAACTAGAAAGGGGAAACATTGGAAAACATTTATACATATCATCATGTGTTAGTACATTTTAATTTCTATTCAGCTTGTTTTTAAGGTAAAGTAGTTTTCAATATGAACAAAGATGGGAAGCATGTGAAGGTGGGGAAGACACCACATGTAACTTGTGGCTACTTTTTGAGTTCAACAATATCTATATATGTCCATACTATATGACACTTTTAATTATTTACCATTCATTTTTTCTATTCAACTTTATTAATTACAGTTTAGTAAATCATAGATCACTTTGACATAACTAAGTATGTAATAAGGATGGCTCTATTAATCGAGTCAACAACCAGCCGATTTATTGGCGACTTGATTTTCGCTTAGAGCCTAAATTGAACTTCATGCATGTTTAAAATCTATGGAAATTTGATTCTACCATTTTGCATGGTGTCTCACACTTTTTTTAAATCTACTTATTGGCCAGAGGTCCATTCGAAAACAATCTTCTATCCATAGAACATTGAGAGGAAGAACTCTCTCTACTCGTGGGCTGTTTAAGTCTGGGTGGAGAAACGACTTCTCTTTATTCTAGGATATGGAAAGAATTGTCTCCATCTTATCTCCTCATACCCCACATATGTGGGATTGACTGTTTGTTGTTTAACTTTGGTGTATATGCTAGTGAACATTTTCACCTAGTTTAATGTTCTATTTGTCTAATAATTCAATTTATTAACATATCTATCTATTGGGAAGACATGTTAAGTTACTGTGCGGACAAATGTTCTCGCTAAAGATCTCTTTTATTTATTTATTTTTTTTTTGAAAAAACGTAAATTAAATTAAATAGATATATGATGAAGTTATAAGTGATGCAGTAAATTGTACGATCTATTGAACAATTTACATTTCTTACCATCTAAATGCATTTGAGATACATGATTTTCAAGAACAAATCACTACTAGCTAGATTGACACTATACACAATGAAACAAACATAACCATTACTTTAGGTCTCTTTTGTTGTAGAGAGACTCTTAACAACTCTTTAAAATTAACAGACGCCCTTTGGTGTTGTTTTGTTGTGTCTATTTTTTTTTTAACGGCTTTTGTTATGTCTATTTCAATGTAAAATTCTTAATTATAAATTAGTTCTATGCGTTGGAGCAATATTTACACTTGTGAATTTCTACCATGTGTTCTCTACATTTTTAGGTTCGTTTTACGAATACATGGTCATCTCTGATTGATTACTTTTGTCGATCATATGTCGTGTATAACCTGTAGACGATTGTTCTAAGGATCTTAGGCTGCTTGGACTCTAAACTAGAGGCGGAATACACTAAAAAAGGGTTAAACCGAGATATAGGTCGTTTTGGGATCGAATTGGTCAAACCTAGAGCAAAACCTAGATTAGATCGACTCCTAGACGATATATTTCGGTGGTATATGGTGTTAGGGTTCTCTGGAGACGAAAACCTACGACTTAGCGTGAATGGGACGAGTAACCTCATCAAAGAAGTCTAAACCCGTATATATAGTGTACACAGACACACTCGGTCGAGTGTCTGTGAACACTCGGTCGACTGACTGACACAGTCGGTCGAGTGTCTATACACACTCGGTCGACTGTGTGCAGTTTAAACATATTGATCACTTGATAAATTAAGTACGCACAAACACAAATATAATCAATAGTCTCGAGTAAACATTATTACATAACCGAAACGTGTTAATCATAAAAACTGATAACGGCTGGGGATTCATGCACCAACAAACTCCCCCTAAGACCTAGCCGTTACAATAAAGCATTCGGTTATCAATCCGTATAAGGATCTGTCACCCAGTTCTTCAGATAGCAAAGTTTAACAACTCTGCAATACTGTTCAGCTTGCACACGATTCTCTGGGCGATACAGCATCCTGTTGTAGTAAAGGGTAAACATATCTTCTTCACAGCAGTTTCTCAACCAAACTGGATCTAGAACCCTTATACTATCATTTTCATCTCCTCCATCTTTGTCTAACACAATTACCGCTTCCTCCGAGCGTTCATCATAATACCACCAACGAAAACGAGGACTGAAGTGCTGCGGCATCTTCCTCAGAGGAACCTTCCGCATATACCTCACAGGTTGATATTTTACTATCTTCCTTCTGACCCCTGTTTTCTTGTTCGTTCGATAAGAGATCTTCGAAAACTGAGGACGAAAACCTATGAAATTAGGTGACTGATATGATCTTCTTATCTTACGAACCAAAATATCAGGAACTCCACAATAATCCTGATACAACATCTTAAGCCGGGCCACCTGCATAAACTCAAAATAAGGTAACGTTTTGAATTCATATGGAGATTTGATATAATCCACTCCATGTTCTTTCTTGATCGCATATATATCAAATTCTTTAATATAAGCCCAGGCAATTATCTTTCCCTTAGCACGTAAACTCTCACAGTGCTCGATAAATTTCAAAAATTGCAGCTCCACCTTGGGCTTCATCACATACTTCCTAATCCGCATCATAATCTTCCATTCTTCCTCCAACACTTCAACTTTTTCTTTGTTGATCTTCACTGGCAAGAAACCTTCTGGTAACACACTCTCTTGTTCTTTCTGTTCCTTTTCTTTACATTGTCTGTTCAAAAGCTCATCATTCATCTAAAAATAATCAGCAAAAGTTGGATACTCATCACCAACACCTTCATAACGAGGATAAGGCTCGGTTGGCTCATCCTCAATAACAACTTCATCAAAACTGTTATCACTTTCATCAAAAACATCAGTATCACTCATATCATCATCAAAATTACGAGCCCCTGAAGTCGAAGCTTCAGTTGAAGCTTTTGATGCAGCGTCAGCATATTCCTTAGCTTCTCGCTCTAGACGCTCCATCAATTCCTGCTCAGTTTCGGTGAGATCCGGAGGGATCTCCCCTTCTTCTAAATCAGTGTAAACAGTAGTGTGATTAAGACGATCCTGCATAGCTAAAAATTTAGAAACTGTTATAACTTGAAAAGGAGTTACATACAGAGGGTTATCCTTCGTGTAGCCTTTTGCAACTTCAACAGCCCTGTCTTCCTCAGCTTCACCAAAAGTACCAAAAGGATCAGGTTCTCCATCTTCCTCTTCAACCACAACCTTTTTCTCCCATTCATTTAACCTCTCAGTCAATTCTTGATTTTGAGTCTGAAGAGTTAAAATTTCACCAGCTTGACTTCCCACATTTTTCTCTAGTTCATCAATCTTCAACTATTGTCGATCAACTAACTTCCTCAACTCAGACATTTCAGTTTCTGTCTTCCTTTTATCTTCGTCAGCAGACTTTTGAAACTTAGCAAAATCAGCAGACAACTGAATCAATCTCCGGTTAACTATTCCTGACAAATCACCTACTGCAACCTCAGGACGTTGAAAAGCTTGAACTTGTTGAGAAGATGTAGTTTGTTGTAGTTGAGTGGGTGGAGTTTGAGTAGAAACACCAGTAGCCTGAACAGTCGGAGCAACCTTTGGCTGAGATTTAGTTGTGGAAGATGAACTTCTGTCTTTAACCAAAATCTTCAAACGCTTTTGTCTCCCTCTTGTCGACACCTTGGGAGTTTCAGCCAGCTTCCTTTTAACCAAATCCACCTGACTCTCATCAAGCGCTATAACATTCTCCTCATCAACTAATTGAGGACCAGTATGTCTTGGCGGTGGCTGATTCACCTCTTCTCCACCTTCAATAGTAATATCGGTCTCATCTCCAGAAGTACTGTTCTCATGACGACAGCTCAAACCTTCTGGATACACGTAATTTTCATTAATCAGATGACCGATTAATCCTTTCTCCGGAACCTCAACCCGGCTCTGCAAAAACCTGTTGAATGATTGATCATTTAAGTGGTTCTGTTTTAGCTCATCCTCAGGAATTTTCACTAACCCCTGAACTTGCTTCTCCAGCATAATTTGAAGAAACCTTGGGAACACCAGATGAATCTTCCTCTTAACATTCAGAACCATTCCATCAAAAATCACTTGATAAAAGTTAAAATCAGCGTTCAAAACCAACGCAACAAACATAGAGCTGTACTTAACTGTCATCTCGTCAAAATCGCCCTGCATCGGGCTCAAACATCTAAGAAGAACGTACGTAAAGTATCGGTATTGCCTTGGAAGCTTCGTACGTTTAACTTCTTTGGTTATATCACCAGTATAACCACATCTCTTTAAGCACCTCCTAACTTTCAAAATCGGCAAATCAGTTGGCATATCATCATTATCAGGGAACCCCAGATCTTCCCTGATAGTCTGTGCCGAAATACGAACAATCGTGTTATTGACAGAACTCAATATCACCTTTCTGTTATCTTTAGTAACAACTTGAGCAACCTCCCAGAATGTTCTCTGATGAGAATAATATGGAGTACACTCAGCAGTAATAGCTTTAAAGATCCTTGAACGCTTCAAAAATGCAATAATAGGACCAAATCCTCCTCTTTGGGCCTCAGGACCCTTTTCGTCAACACATGCAAGTACGTTTGTATCTTCTCGACCAATCAGACCCGGTAACTCAGAAGATAAAGGGATTCGTGGTTCACGTTCTTCATCAGACATCTGCTGTTGCTCTTGAGACATCGTGAATATCTGGAAAAAAAACACTCAAAACAATATAACCAATAAGCATTTACCTCCATGTATCATGGGGTATGTAGTTAATCATACAAATCAACGGATAAATAAACATAACAAGCACATTAACTAATACCCACACATTTATATCGTTCAGAGGTTATATTTATTACACACCATAGTTCAAAGGCTAACATGCTAGCCCCATCAAATTACATAATAATCATAGTTAAACATAATCACACTAAATCACAAACATAAGGATTATGCTTCAATAACATCCTCTGGTACTGGCTTCAATTTGTAATTCGTGTCCTCAAACAGATCAAGCTCATCAAACAAATGATTTAAAAGGACGGCATAGGGAAATGGTTTTTCCTCATTATCCAAAGCATCCTTCATGATATTAATGATAATCTGACTAAAATTCACCTTGATATGTTCCATAAGACAGTACAACAGAACAGCCTCAGTACCAGATAACAAATCGTCAGATGGATCTCTAAACACGACATTTCTTTTGATAATCCTCAAGTTAGACACCAAATCATCCCTAAAATCACTATCTCTGATCTCAATTCTATTGGAACCAATTACATATCCTGGCTTGGTAATGTGTGCAGCCACCCCACCCGCATCAAATTTGCTAGAGATCTTACTAATATCTTTACTAGGACAATATATCTTGGCTCCCCAGTAATTCAATAGTAAGTGATCCGCGAAGTCATCTATGGTCCACTTATAGGCATTACCAAAGAAATTAGCATGAACATGTTTCTTCTCTATGGCCACACTAGAATAGAACTCTCGGATAAGCTTAGGACAGAAATGATTCTCTATCTGAAGAAATGTTATACAATCTAAACCTTTCCACAGATCTTGAGTGAACTGGGTTGCAGCAACTTTGGTCTCTACACGGATAGGCCTGTGTTTGGCCAAAGCTCTCTTACGTTCAAGATCATATTCCCAAGTTCCACTTATCCTACTACTTGGTCCTGACATTCTTAGAGCAAAACTACACAAAACATTCAGTATAATATGATACGAACTCAACAAAACAATCAAAAACAGCAAAATTCAAAAATTAGAGTTTCTATACACTCGGTCGAGTGTGTATACATACACGGTCGTGTGTATCTTATAACGGTCGAGTGTGTGAACTCACTCGGTCGAGTGTGTCACACACTCGGTCGAGCGTGTTCATCAGATCTGAAAA
Organism: Rutidosis leptorrhynchoides; assembly: GCF_046630445.1. NCBI lineage: Eukaryota > Viridiplantae > Streptophyta > Magnoliopsida > Asterales > Asteraceae > Rutidosis > Rutidosis leptorrhynchoides. The sequence goes on from NC_092343.1 coordinate 85,910,893, forward strand.
CCCTAACTTTGCAAATCAATCAAATCTGTTGTTTTTGCTTCAAGATCTGACCACAATAATCTCTAAACATGCCGATTAAGATAATCAAACAACTAATTTTAACAGATTAAATCTAAAAAGCATTCAATTCGAGTTTTGTATTTCAAATACAAAATCAAAGATTATGAGCAAACGAAAACGAGTTATGATACCTTGTTAGTGGCGCTGTGATCACAAGAGAAAGATGTATCTAAAACTAGCGATCAAAAACTCGTTCTTTAAACTTGAAAAACTTGGTAAAATTCGATCCCTAAATCACACAAGTATTCTGAGCCGTTCGAGACTCAGACCCTTTTTATACCCCCAGACACACTCGGTCGAGTGTGTCGTCCACACGGCCGTGACTGAATGCTCACTCGGCCGAGTGTGTTTTAAACACATCACATAATTTCACCTAGTCAGTCGATCGTGCGAGTCGCTTACTCGGTCAAGTGTGTTTACTCACTCGGTCGACTGTCTTTAGGGTTGAAAACATAGAAAATTTCGATTTCAATATCACAACACCTTCCTTGTCCACTCCCCTTGGGACTGATCTCCACAGTATAAAAACAAAACCCACATTGTTCCTTTAAGCTCTAAACAATTTATTCTCTAATTTAACGAAAAACATAGGGTCCTTTCACAGTAAACCTTTCCGAGAACTGAGTTGTTTAGCTTAATACATAAACAGAAATGCACATGCAACTAATCTTATCAATGCAAACAATCTCAGATATGCATGCACATGCAAATACACAAAGCAAAATACTGTACAAGATCCAGTGTGTCATGATTATCAACATTATAATAGCAACAGTTAATCTTTTAGATCTGCAATAAATCAACTTCTAACATCAGTTTCATTAAACAATAGCATAAGAAGAATATATGATGTTATCAGCATAGGAACAGATAAAACTGCATATCATGAATCACACCACAAGGAGAATAACACATCTTTTGTGAGTTGACATTTTAAATTGATTAAATCTTTTGATTCAGGGATCAGAACCGAACTATATTGACATGTTTTTCCACAATTCATTCATTAACTTATTTGATAAAGCATATACAGAACAACATTCAAATATATCGGTGAACGTTTACCAACTTTCACCCTAGATTTCGATGACCACATTATATTAATTACATTAACATTTTTCAATGTTTGAATTAGATCACGAAGTCAGTCCTCATTTGAGATCGCACGATGTTTCAGGTAGAACAATTGAGCACAACATGTTGACGCTGTCCTCTTATGACATCAATGTACTTTCAATTTGATTGAACAGAACCATCTCACGATGTTTCTAGCAACCCTGTCAGCCATGAGCTTCTACCTTAAAATTACACTTTTCATTTCAGATAACCTTGTGAATCTCAAATTTATTGCATACTTTGTTAAGACGCATACCGGCCGCTATAAACCCCATACTTAAACGGAAATCGTATGATGTATGATGTTTGATGGATGGAAGTGATAAATATATTTGAGTGATGGAATGCTAAGATATTCTCCAGAAGATATTTTCTCTATCCAGGTCAATAGGTACAAGCCCATACCACAGACAAAAGATGTAAAGTCCACCAAATATGATGTGAACTGAATGATTTAAGTTCTCTATATCTGATGATCTGATAAATTTATCCCCCTCGGATGTAGATAACTAAATCTTCCAAATAAATCGCCGATGGTATTATCTATTGTCTCAGACGTAGATAATATAGGAATCTCTGAAGCTGTGTTCAATTCTTGATTCATGATTCTCTTGCAGCAATGTGATGCATCATGTTATTTACAACGTTAAATAAATAACCATAAACATAACACTTTTTTTTTTGAATTTTCTGATGTTGCCTTTTCTCTATAAAACAAACAAAAACAAATAAATAACTACAACTATACATGATGATTCACCACTGTCTTAGACCTATGTTGTGACTGCATGGAAAACCAATCTTTTGATGTTGAAATCTATAACCCAATGACGTTGCATTGTGCAAATCATTCTGTGTCTGTGATACAAGACTGCACTTCTCAACCCTTTTAGAGAAAACACCTCCGTTTGAACACCCGATATGTATGTTGTTGAATTTCGGTCCAAGTAATAAAGGTAAATAGAAACAAGTATGCATCCTAGACAAAGTATGCTCACCTTGGGGACTCACAAAATTATCCTTTGCTACCGAGTATAAATCGTAGTAGGGGAGACCTCAACCGTCTGTTGAGTTTCTGAACAATCATTTCTCAGTACATATTCAGTGATAAGTAGGTAACTACCCTCAACCACTGTAAATCTTTCCATGATTTCCTCATCATGATATTTACGCTTTATTAATGTGATCATCTCTATATAGAGTTAGGCCAATAAAGTCCACTAACACATTATCAATCATCCTGTATTACTTGTTTTTCACAACTTACATGTCAGTTCAGTATTGCAATCACTTCACCACAACATAGAATAAGCAACTCATTTTCAGGTTTTTTCATTTTTTATGGATTTTCCATTTTTCAATTTTTATTTGCTTTTCTGGTTTTTCTGATTTTTATGGCTTTTTGATTTTCTCTGTACAAAAACATAAAACTATCTAAAAACATAAGCAAACATGCAGAAACATCATCAAAAACTAATCTATCATGCAAATGGAAAGTAAACATGCAGATGATCTACAAACTACCTTGCAAAGCAACACATATTATACAAGCAGTTGCAAATCCTTCACAACTCAGTCTCTTGGTTAGGTTCCTCTGTGTCAGGAACCTCAGTTTCAGGAACCACATCAGTAAGCAATTTAATACCTATTTCCTTTAACAGAAAATCAAAGCGTGGTTTATCAAAAGCTTTTGTGAAGAGATCAGCCCTTTGGGCTGTAGTGTCTATCTGCACTACATCTATCAGCTTTTTCTCATAGCAATCTCTAATAAAATGGTATTTAATCCCTATATGTTTCATTTTAGAATGATTTACGGGATTTTTAGTTACAGCTATGGCAGCAGTATTATCAACATAAATAGGAGTGTTAGAAATTTGCAAACCGTAGTCATGTAGTTGCTGTTGAATCTAGATAACCTGTGATGCACAGCTGGCCGCGGCAATGTATTCTGCTTCACAAGTGGACTGAGCCACCGCTGTCTGCTTCTTACACTGCCAGGTAACAAGCTTGCTTCCCAGAAACTGACAACCCCCTGATGTTGGCTTAAAATCTTTCTTACAACCTCCATAGTCCGAATCACTATACGCTGTGAGATCAAAACTATCCTCACAAGGATACCATAATCCTAAGCTCGGTGTATCTTTCAAATACCTCAGAATCTTCTTAACCACTAACATATGATGAACATTAGGATTTACCTGATAACGAGCACACAGACAAACCGCAAACATGATATCTGGTCGAGAAGCTGTAAGATACATTAGAGAACCTATGATTGCCCTGTATAACATTTGGTCCACTGAAGCACCCTCACAATCAGGAGATATCCCATGATTTACAGACAACGGAGTCTTAGCGGGTCTCTCTGCTTCCATTTGAAACCTCTTCAGAATATCAGCTACATACTTGGTTTGATGCAAAAATATGCCTTTATCCGTCTGACCTACCTGTAGACCTAAGGAAAACTTTATCGTTCCCATTGAACTCATCTTGAACTTCTGCTGCATGACTTTCTCAAACTCATCAACCATTCCCTGATCTGTTGACCCGAAGATAATATCATCCACATAAACCTGCACTAATGTAAGATGTTGTCCCTTTTTCTTGATGAAAAGTGTCTGATCAATGACACCTCTCCTGAAACCATTTTCAATCATGTAGTTGGACAATGTTGCATACCATGCTCTAGGAGCTTGGTAAAGACCATTAACTGCCTTTTCAAGTCGATAACCTTTTCTGGGAAATGTGGGTCTTCGAAACCAGGTGGTTGTTCAACAAACACTCTTTCATTGATCTCGCCGTACAAAAATACACTTTTAACATCCATCTGAAAAACTTTAAAACCCATGAAGGATGCAAAAGCCAAGAAAATCCTAATTGCTTCCAGTCGTGCAACCGGAGCAAAAACCTCATCATAGTCAATTTCAGGGATCTGTTGATATCCCTTTACCACCAGTCTAGCTTTGTTTCTAATAACAATACCCTATTCATCCTTCTTGTTTTTCAAAACCCATCGAAGACCATAGGGCACACAACCATGCGGTGGATTGACTAGCTTCCAAACCTTTAAATGTTTGAATTGTAACAGCTCCTCTTTCATTGCACTAACCCACTCGTCAAACTTCAATGCCTCATAAGCATCTTTAGGTTCAATTTGACACATACATAACATGAGTGAGCATGCACAAATATTCTTCCTGACTTATTCAACGTTGAATAAAAAGCTGTTACCACATTCGCACTCTCTGTCTGAACATCTTCTGCTACTGTTGAACTTACACTAGTCACGGGAACCTCTGACGTAGTCGGAACTTCAGACGTAGAAGCTTCATTAGACTTCACTTTAGGAATACTAATGTGCAGAATGCCTCTTGAATCCACATAATAATCATCAAGACGTTTAGGTAGCAGAATCACACAATTGGATCTACGTACACCTCCTGCTTCAGTTGGCGGTTCAGTCACTGTTACAGTTGGTGGTTGATTATATAGAGGATTAAGATGTTCCTCAGTCAGTTGCGTTCGACTAAATTCTTCGTCATCTTCAAGCTCACTATCTTCATCTGTATATACTACCCCGTCCTCATTTGAATCAAAATTACCTCTAACACTCTGCGGACTTTGTTGCAAGCTAGAAACTAAATTCTGAACCTGCACTGGAGTAGTGATAACATTCTCAGAAGAGTTTTGAGAATCAAACAATATCTGAGTCAGAACTTCTTCATCTGTAGCATCTGGCGGAAGATTGAAGGAATCAAATAACTTATCATATTCAAACTGCCATGCGAACCCTTTACTAACACGAGGTGGAGCATTGCGTTGAATATCAACCTCATAACGTTCTTCCACACACTTGGACTCAGTATTATACACTCTTTTGTTCGGATTCCCATATCCCAAGAAGATACCAGAGATCACCTTTGAATTAAATTTTCCTCCAGCGTCTCGTACCAGAATAGTACAAGGTGCACCAAAGTTTTCAAAATGTTTAATGTTCGGCTTTCTCTTGTGTAATAGTTCATAACATGTTTTACCATGTCTCTTCACCACCAGAACTCTGTTCATCACATAACATGCAGTACTCACGGCTTCACCCCAGAAAACAATTGGAAGACATAAATCAGCAAGCATTGTTCTTGCGGTTTCAATTAGAGTCCTATTCTTTCTTTCAGCAACACCGTTTGATTGAGGTGTATAAGCAGGACTGAACTGTTGTTGTATCCCCTTCTCATTATAGAACAGCAGCATCTGATTGTTCTTAAATTCCGTACCATTATCAGTACGAATCTTTATAACCTTCAACTTATACAAACTTTCGAGCTTCAGAATCAAAACTTTAATATGATCAAAAGTATCTGAATTGTGTTTCAACATCACAACCCAAGAGAAACGGGAATATTCATCTATAACTACCAAGCAGTAAGACTCTCCGGTGAGAGTTTTACAGTTAACTGGACCAAAGAGATCCATGTGCAACAATTCCAAAGGAATATTAACTGAATGATGCTTCTTGGCAGTATGTGACTTCTTAGTCTATTTCCCTTGCTTACACGGAAGACAACCTTCAGGAATATGAAAACTCTTAACATTCACACCTTCAACTAATTCATTGTGGACAAGATTATTCATCTTCCTTATACTCAGATGACCCATACGCTTATGCCAGATAATCGACTCCTGTTCAGTAGCTTTAGAAACGAATGCCTGATGGCCTGTAGCTGCTTTAACATGAGCCTTACGCATATCAAGGATATAGAGATCCTTGCACCTTGGAGCCGTCATCAGAATCATGTCTTCTGGAATAACAAACTCTTTTCTCAATATATAACAAATCTTATCATCAAAAGCAATGGAATACTTTTTGTCAGCAACTTGTGAAACTGAAAGCAAATTGTTTGACATCTGCTCTACATAATTAACTTTATCAAAGCTGACGTTCTCATTAGCAATAACACCCTGAGCAGTAATAAATCCTCCTTCACTACCTGCAAAAGAAACTGGTCCTCCATGTGACGACCCGGGAATTTCCAACTAAATTTAAACTTAATCTTTATATGATTTCGATACGATAAGCAAAGTATGTAATGTTGAGTCTAGAAAATTTTGAACTGTTTCATATGTTCAATTGACCTTCGACCATTCCCGACGATTCACGAACAACTATTTGCAAATAGATGCATATATATATATATATATATATATATATATATATATATATATATATATATATATATATATATATTAAATATAATTATTAAATAATAGTAATACCCGTTTGTCAATTCATTGGTATTTAAATAAGTGATTCAAACTTATGTGATTTTAAAATAAACGAAAACTCCTTAATAGACTACGTAAACTTCAGACTAGATGAAAATACTCTTACTATCTTATTTCGAATTTTAATTAATTTGTATATTTTAGTTGGGATTGAACTCGATTGACAAGTCAATTTTTATGATCGATATGAAATGAGTTTAAACTCGAAATTTCGAGAAGTTGAAATTAAACGTTAGTCCATAATTAAGTTTTATCAATTTTAAGTTTAAGTTTGTTAAAAATATAGTTGTTATAGTAAATGGTGACGGCTAACAAATTAACACGTTTAAACCTAAATTATATTATAATCGTTAATTGTAAAACACTGTGCTTGATTGAATCCCATTTCAGTTTCATATCATTTTCAGATTATATATATATATATATATACATATATATATATATACCCTTACATGATTAAACAAACACCCACTCACATACTTAACCTCAATCACATCCTTCCTGACTTTCTCGTTCGAATACCAACTTAACCACATATTGAATGCCCACTTGATACTATTGTTGATTTCAATCACAATTTTAAATATATATATATATATAAGTACTTACACTGCATTTGTGAAACCCACCCACTATCACAAAATTTTGTTTGCAAGTTACACTATGTTATTATAATAATTGATTTATATTAGTATATATTAATCCATACATTTATGAATAAGGAAGATATCTTCCTTCCTTCTATCCTTTTTCTATCGACACAAGCATCACAACCACCCCACACCGCCACTAGAACACCATCACAAACTACAACTATCACCACTATTACTTCTATTCCTTTTCTTTCGTTGTTTCCTTGGTGAATCTACACAAACCCACCATGATATCATCGAAACTCAACACGGTTACAACCTTCGGTTACTACTGCTGTAACTAATTTATCTTTTTCTGTCAAGGAGATCAAAACATCAAAACAAGTCACTCTTGTTATTTGTCGAAAACCAATCAACAACCCAAACTAAACCGTGTTCTCTTGCTACTGTAGCCCACACCTGATTCTGTTCTTGATCCGGTTAAACTCACCCAAGAACACTGTCTTCTTGGTTGTTACCACCTCTATACGTGAACTACCTCTCTCTCTCTCTCTCCTCTCCCTCTCCTACTTTTCTTCTTGAACTCATATCAAACGGATTGTTTTGTGTATCTTTTAATCACCTCCATCCGTCACCACCAATATGAACCACTTCACCTACAGTTCACCATTACCACCCTCTCAACCCCCAATTTTCACCATGCTACCGCCTTCTTACTACTGCTATACGATTGTTGATGTAACCACAAAATAAACTAATATCATCACCATGATTAACGAGAAACCTGCAACTGCAGTTGCTTCCTCTGTTCCTGCAGGTCAACACAGCCCGACACCCAGCTGCAGGTTTACATTCACCACTGCTGCTGCTACAACTTTTACTACAATTCCGGTAAGACCACAACAAAACTTTGAGTTAAGCACATAATAAAACACATATATAAATAGATATGAAAAAGTAAAAGTATGTTTAATAGATATAAGATTTCATTTAAATTACATAAAATGAATTGATATAACTACCTGATATAATACCTCCATTCATAATCTAAAGGTTGTCTACAAGAGAGATTGTTCCAGGGTCATGTGACTATTGCAGTGACAATTAAAGTCAAAATTTTGGAAACTAATTATCAGATACCTAACAAATGTTGAGTGATACCATGACACTTAAGACACCTGCCTTCACCTTCAAAACATCACTCGATCACCACTCCTCCCTATGAAACTCCTACTGGTATTGTGTTATGTTCGGATAGCACCCAAGAATCCAAACCAAACACTTCTGTTTCTACTGTCTAATCATCAAATTATAAGATTTACAGATTCTGCTATTCAATAGCTAATCCTAGACTACCATAAACACCCCTATCGAAACCTATCTAGCTGATCACATACGACTGTCATTGCTATTCAAACAAATAACACATACCGTTGTTGTTCTATATTATTCGTTGTTGCTACAATTAAACAGAAATTACAAGCAAATCTTTAAACCGATATCAAGAACAACATTCAATAATGTTTATGTTTGATCCAAAAAAAATAAATAAATAAATAAATAAATAAAATACAGAATATATAATTATATGTAGAGAAATGAAGAATTAAGGGAACGAATTAAACCAATTACCCATTTCATAAATTAATGAATCGATTACCGGACCAATTTTTGAAGAATGATGATCGACGACGATGATGAAGGAGATTAATGATGATATCGAACGAGGGTGATTTCGAATCGAGGACCTGCTAGTCATCGATGATTGCTGTTGATGGATCTGTTAATGATAAAAACGAAGATTGATCGATTGTTCAATGATAATACCCCTCACTGGGTTTGATTCGTTAACTCGATCTGAATTTGGGGATCCCTAATAAAACGCGTGATGTTATATGTTAGGTATAGGTATTAATATTAATATTATTATTATTATTATTATTATTATTATTATTATTATTATTATTATTATTATTATTATTATTATTATTATTATTATTATTATTATAAAGTATTAGAATTATTATAATTATTATAAATATTAGTATTATTATCATTATTATTATGAATATCATTATTAGTAATGTCATTACCATTAGTAATAAGATTATTAGTATTATAGTTATTAAAATTTACACTATCATTAAAAATTAACAATTTTATTAAAACTATCATTTTATTCATCATTATTAGTATTATTATTATTTTCATCATTAACATTATTTTTATTATTATTAGTAACATTACTTTATCAAATAAATATTAAATACATAAGAAAACAAAAATTGATACATAATTATATTAGTATTACATAAAAATCTTGGAATAAACATATTAAAATTGATTATATAAATATTACATATAACAAATTATTGATTTTTTATATACATATATAACTTTATGATTAAATATTAATTTTTATTATATACAGAATAAATATAGATAACCTATAGTTTAAGATATAAATAAAATAGATACTGGGAATTAGTAAAAATTATATATAAACTACAACACTAAATATATAAATACTATGAAATTAATAGATTGAATTATTTGATTTTCATTATATGTGTTAATATATATACTTGTTATAGGTTCGTGAATCCGAGGCCAACCCTGCATTGTTCAATATAGTCATATGTATTTTTACTACAAAATACATTAGGTGAGTTTCATTGCTCCCTTTTTAAATGCTTTTGCAATATATTTTTGGGCTGAGAATACATGCAAATGCTTTATTAACTGTTTTACAATAATTATATGTGTGAGTTTCATTTGCTCTCTTTTTAAATGCTTTTGCAATATATATTTTTGGGACTGAGAATACATGCGCTGCTTTTATAACTGTTTTACGAAATAGACACAAGTAAATGAAACTACATTCTATGGCTGGATTATTAAACCGAATATGCCCCTTTTTAGTCTGGTAATCTAAGAATTAGGGAACAGACACCCTAATTGACGCGAATCCTAAAGATAGATCTATTGGGCCCAACAAGCCCTATCCAAAGTACCGGATGCTTTAGTACTTCGAAAATTATATCATGTCCGAAGGAGGATCCCGGAATGATGGGGATATTCTAATATGCATATTGTGAATGTCGGTTACCAGGTGTTCAATCCATATGAATGATATTTTGTCTCTATGCATGGGACGTATGTTTATGAGAAATAGAAATATGAAATCTTGTGGTCTATTAAAATTATGAAATGATTATTTATGTTAAACTAATGAACTCACCAACCTTTTGGTTGACACTTTAAAGCATGTTTATTCTCAGGTACGAAAGAAATCTTCCGCTGCGCATTTGATCATTTAAAAGATATTATTTGGAGTCATTCATGACATATTTTTAAAGACGTTGCATTCGAGTCATTGAGTTCATCAAGATTATTATTAAGTCAATTATATTTGGATATATTATGAAATGGGATGCATGTCTATCAACTGTCGATGTAAATGAAAGTTTGTCTTTTAAAAATGAATGCAATGTTTGTAAAATGTATCATATAGAGGTCAAGTACCTCGCGATGTAATCAACTGTTGTGAATCGTTTATAATCGATATGGACTTCGTCCGGATGGATTAGGACGGGTTCTTTCAGTTGGTATCAGAGCGGTGGTCTTAGCGAACCATGTCTTGCATTAGTGTGTGTAACTGATAGTTGTTTAGATGCATTAGTGAGTCTGGACTTTGACCGTGTCTGCATGTCATAAGTTTTGCTTATCATTTTGTGTCGAAAATTTCCTGCTTATCATTGTTAGGGAATCACTTGCTTATCATTCTTAGTCTAGACACGTTTTACTGCATTGACTGCATGAATAGTGTATAGACAAAATTCATATCTTAGCATATTTGCTACTTCATATCTTAGCGTATCTGTTACTGTAACTTTGCCTGACAACTTCCGTAGATTCCTCCGTAACTTATGGGATTTTAGTATTATATATGCATATGTAAATTATGAATTGCAGGGTACTAATCTATATCCTATAATCTATTTCTTATCGAAAATCCTTCATCTGATCGTACGAGATGAATCCTGCAACCAGTTCGAGTCCCTCAGATTCCAATAGCTATTCCGATAATTATTTCGACAGCTATTCCGACATAGATGTTCACCTAAGCTCCGAAAATAGCGTCATCGGCATGAATCAACCAATCAGCCATTATCAATTCATCTGATGGGTTCGTAGTCAACTTAATTAATGGAAATGCGCAGAAGGCAATCCCTTCCACCAACCAAATTCACCTCTTGACAATGAACCTAAAGCGTTTACCGGTGAACCTGTTCGAGACACCATTTTCAGTCTCATTTCTAGGGTAACTCGACAAGATTATATTCTATCCACAATTCTAAACCTTATTCATCCGCTCGTTCCGACCGACAATCATCCTGAAGTAATAAGTCAACGAACTTCGCGCTCGAATAATCAATTCGGAGAATATGGTGCAAAATGTACCAGCTTCAGCAACATCACCGGCACTAACAGTATCATCAATAACAGCACCAGTACCATCAACAATCCATGCTTCAATATCATCATCTATACTTTGAGTATGATCTTCGTTCTACGTATCGTTCTACCTCATTTATCTTCGTTCGATATGACGAATATGTAATCTCTAAAGTTTTAGAGATTATTTATTCTAGTTCCAACCGAAAAGCAAATGAGTTTAATATCATATTAACTCATTAAATCCATGAATACATCTGAAGAAAATATATATGTGTATATGTTTTCATAAAGATTGTAATTAAAAATTCTCTTGTACAAATTGTTAATGGTGAAAATATTTTAACGGGTAGGTAATACCCGAGGAATATTTAAATTGCACATTAACAAGTTACATTGTACGTTCTTCGAATCTGATTCAACAGTCATTCACTATCCTACTTACATCCACTGGTATCCGTATCCGTCACCGCAGAATAACCATTTTCATTCAATTTTAAATTTGGATTTTGACCTATCAGAATCCAACAAGTGGCATAATAAAGAAATAATGGACACAATAAAAATTGATTAGAAACAGACTAATTAACAATATGAAATTTTGTTAAGAAACCACGCTAACAAGATCCTAGCTAACTGTTTCTAGCTAACTGGTTACATTTTATTTATCACAATTTAATTATCGCAATTTACATTCTCGCAATTTTATTTGTCGTCATTAAATTTCTGTTATTTATTTTACGCACTTTATTTATCGTCATTCTGTTATTTACGCATTTTAAATATCGGGACACGTATAAAATGTTTTGACATATCATATCGACCCATCTATATATATATATATATATATATATATATATATATATAAATATATATATATAGTTTGAGTTGTGATCGAGTCTGAGACGTATACGGGTCACGATACGTATTAATAAATTCGAATATTATATATTAAACTATATATGAATTACTGGACTGTTACTGTGGACTATCAACTGTGGACTACCAACACTGGACAATTAAAATGAATTAAAATATTGATTATAACATATGAAACTAAACAATTCTTCAAGTTTGCCACTTGATTTCATTTTAAACCCCATTCGTATCATCATAATTACAATCTGCGTTCAAACCTTTCATGATTCTTGAAAACACCTCAATCGAGAGGATGAACCAACCGCACTTCATCTACGGATGAAAAGATTGATGCATATTGTTATGCACCTGAAAACTCTCGAAAACTGAGTAAACGTTTAACGCATAGCTGTGCCAATTTCTTTAGCGTTATTATTACCGAAAATAACTTTGCAATCTCTTTCCAAATTAGTCAATTTTGTCACAGCTCCAGCAAGTCAACTTCGACTTTTCATTCAAAACAACCTTATTATAACTTTGATATATATGCGTGCTCTTTTATTGTTACCGGGGAACCTTTCATATTCCATCATATTACCATCAGCGTTTAATCATCTAAAAACACAATTCTCCTGAAACCACCTCGAATTGATAACCGATGATTCAGATATGGCTGCATTAAATGCAGAGGAAACAGTAAAATTGTAGATGGCTTAAACGGCCAAAAGTTTGATGATAAAGAAAGGAGTGTTAGGAACGCTCGATAGAAAATTTGGTACTGAAAAACATATTGAGCTACCCATGAAGGAGACCAAGGACAAATACAAGGACCATACCCTATATTCAAAGAATCCAGAAAATTCTGGATCCGTTGAAATCTTTAGAGAATATCTTGCTCCGAAGTCATGTTAAAATCTTGCGGAAAATCTTTCTCCATCAACCATCGAACTTAGAAATTTCAAAATATCATCATCAATATCTTCGATATTTCTGAGGACATTTTCATAAATATTTTCATCCGAGATTATATACCTCTTCGTGCTATCTGTATTACATCATATTGAAAACTGTTTTAGTTTTCAATATTCTGTAACATCTAAGTATAAATTATGAATGAATTTTGAAGTGATGTTGGAAATTGATGCATGAGTTAGTATAATATAATGACACTTGATCAACGTGATTATATTACAGTAAGTCATGATGAGTTTCTAATGGGACGTGATGATTCACAGATCCTAACGTCATCACGTGCCATGTTACATAACTCTTTCATTATGCTTAAATTCTGAACATATCAAGAAAGTATATTCTTGATAGTTCTATTCTCAGTGATTCTGGTAATTTGATAAATCAAATCGTGCTAATACATTAATTCTTATTTAGAACACGATGTTATTCGAAATTCCATACTTACGAATTCTGGACCGTTACTCGCTTTACTAGAGGTCGGGAGGATAATACAGAGGCAAATAGCTCCAAAATATAAGAGAAAATATAAAGCCCAACAACAACACCGAAATTACAAACCGTGGATATCAGTGCGTATAGTAATATAAAGATACGGGAGGATTATAAATACAATAATCCTGAAAGCATAGTAGAAATAAACGGATTCCTCCGGTGAAAGTTGGAAAAGGAGAATGATTGTTGCGATAATCAGGATAAGGACAAGGATCAAAACTGGATTAAGCATTTTCACGATCTTTTGAATCTGGGAATTGGGTATTGAAGTGGTGAAAATTAATGGAACGGAAAAGGTAAAATTTATAGTGAAAATATCAGACAGAGGAATCGAGGCAGATCACCGCATTTAATTATAGAAATCTAAATTTCCTTATTCGCCGAAGAATCAAATCTTTTAGATTTCGGAGATTATCTTTAAATCCCTTGAATTCCGGAATTCAACCAAGACAACGTCAACAGTTAAGACGCACCTTATTTTCTAAATTCAACCACGACTACGTCGAAAGTATAACGAACGTTATTCTCCTTATTTCACTCTTTTGTAATAACTTCATCCTTATGCTTTAAGTAATCAAAATTGTTTATTCTACCCTACTCATTGGTGATAAAACTCTATTTATCAATTAATATTCGTCATGAAAACATTTTTATTGTTAGCCATGAACACCTCACTCAAATTTCGGGACGAAATTTCTTTAACGGGTAGGTACTGTGACGACCCGGGAATTTCCAACTAAATTTAAACTTAATCTTTATATGATTTCGATACGATAAGCAAAGTATGTAATGTTGAGTCTAGAAAATTTTGAACTGTTTCATATGTTCAATTGACCTTCAACCATTCCCGACGATTCACGAACAACTATTTGAAAATAGATGCATATATATTTAAATATATATATATATATATATATATATATATATATATATATATATATATATATATATATATATATATATATATATATATATATATATATAATGTATATTAAATATAATTATTAAATAATAGTAATACCCGTTTGACAATTCATTGGTATTTAAATAAGTGATTCAAACTTATGTGATTTTAAAATAAACGAAAACTCATTAATAGACTACGTAAACTTCAGACTAGATGAAAATACTCTTACTATCTTATTTCGAATTTTAATTAATTTGTATATTTTAGTTGGGATTGAACTCGATTGACAAGTCAATTTTTATGATCGATATGAAATGAGTTTAAACTCGAAATTTCGAGAAGTTGAAATTAAACGTTAGTCCATAATTAAGTTTTATCAATTTTAAGTTTAAGTTTGTTAAAAATATAGTTGTTATAGTAAATGGTGACGGCTAACAAATTAACACGTTTAAATCAAAATTATATTATAATCGTTAATTGTAAAACACTGTGCTTGATTGAATCCCATTTCAGTTTCATATCATTTTCAGATTATATATATATATATATATATATATATATATATATATATATATATATATATATATATATACCCTTACATGATTAAACAAACACCCACTCACATACTTAACCTCAATCACATCCTTCCTGACTTTCTCGTTCGAATACCAACTTAACCACATATTGAATGCCCACTTGATACTATTGTTGATTTCAATCACAATTTTAAATATATATATATATATATAAGTACTTACACTGCATTTGTGAAACCCACCCACTATCACAAAATTTTGTTTGCAAGTTACACTATGTTATTATAATAATTGATTTATATTAGTATTTATTAATCCATACATTTATGAATAAGGAAGATATCTTCCTTCCTTCTATCCTTTTTCTATCGACACAAGCATCACAACCACCCCACACCGCCACTAGAACACCACCACAAACTACAACTATCACCACTATTACTTCTATTCCTTTTCTTTCGTTGTTTCCTTGGTGAATCTACACAAACCCACCATGATATCATCGAAACTCAACACGGTTACAACCTTCAGTTACTACTGCTGTAATTAATTTATCTTTTTCTGTCAAGGAGATCAAAACACCAAAACAAGTCACTCTTGTTATTTGTAGAAAACCAATCAACAACCCAAACTAAACTGTGTTCTCTTGCTACTGTAGCCCACACCTGATTCTGTTCTTGATCCGGTTAAACTCACCCAAGAACACTGTCTTCTTGGTTGTTACCACCTCTATACGTGAACCACCTCTCTCTCTCTCCTCTCCCTCTCCTACTTTTCTTCTTGAACTCATGTCAAACGGATTGTTTTGTGTATCTTTTAATCACCTCCATCCGTCACCACCAATATGAACCACTTCACCTACGGTTCACCATTACCACCCTCTCAACCCCCAATTTTCACCATGCTACCGCCTTCTTACTACCGCTATACGATTGTTGATGTAACCACAAAACAAACTAATATCATCACCATGATTAACGAGAAACCTGCAACTGCAGTTGCTTCCTCTGTTCCTGCAGGTCAACACAGCCCGACACCCAGCTGCAGGTTTACATTCACCACTGCTGCTGCTACAACTTTTACTGCAATTCCGGTAAGACCACAACAAAACTTTGAGTTAAGCACATAATAAAACACATATATAAATAGATATGAAAAAGTAAAAGTATGTTTAATAGATATAAGATTTCATTTAAATTACATAAAATGAATTGATATAACTACCTGATATAATACCTCCATTCATAATCTAAAGGTTGTCTACAAGAGAGATTGTTCCAGGGTCATGTGACTATTGCAGTGACAATTAAAGTCAAAATTTTGGAAACTAATTATCAGATACCTAACAAATGTTGAGTGATACCATGACACTTAAGACACCTGCCTTCACCTTCAAAGCATCACTCGATCACCACTCCTCCCTATGAAACTCCTACTACTATTGTGTTATGTTCGGATAGCACCCAAGAATCCAAACCAAACACTTCTGTTTCTACTGTCTAATCATCAAATTATAAGATTTACAGCTTCTGCTATTCAATAGCTAATCCTAGACTACCATAAACACCCCTATCGAAACCTATCTAGCTGATCACATACGACTGTCATTGCTATTCAAACAAATAACACATACCGTTGTTGTTCTATATTATTCGTTGTTGCTACAATTAAACAGAAATTACAAGCAAATCTTTAAACCGATATCAAGAACAACATTCAATAATGTTTATGTTTGATCCAAAATAATTAAATAAATAAATAAATAAATAAAATACAGAATATATAATTATATGTAGAGAAATGAAGAATTAAGGGAACGAATTAAACCAATTACCCATTTCATAAATTAATGAATCGATTACCGGACCAATTTTTAAAGAATGATGATCGACGACGATGATGAAGGAGATTAATGATGATATCGAACAAGGGTGATTTCGAATCGAGGACCTGCTAGTCATCGATGATTGCTGTTGATGGATCTGTTAATGATAAAAACGAAGATTGATCGATTGTTCAATGATAATATCCCTCTCTGGGTTTGATTCGTTAACTCGATCTGAATTTGGGGATCCCTAATAAAACGCGTGATGTTATATGTTAGGTATAGGTATTAATATTAATATTATTATTATTATTATTATTATTATTATTATTATTATTATTATTATTATTATTATTATTATTATTATTATTATTATTATTATTATAAAGTATTAGAATTATTATAATTATTATAAATATTAGTATTATTATCATTATTATTATGAATATCATTATTAGTAATGTCATTACCATTAGTAATAAGATTATTAGTATTATAGTTATTAAAATTTACACTATCATTAAAAATTAACAATTTTATTAAAACTATCATTTTATTCATCATTATTAGTATTATTATTATTTTCATCATTAACATGATTTTTATTATTATTAGTAACATTACTTTATCAAATAAATATTAAGTACATAAGAAAACAAAAATTGATACATAATTATATTAGTATTACATAAAAATCTTGGAATAAACATATTAAAATTGATTATATAAATATTACATATAACAAATTATTGATTTTTTATATACATATATAACTTTATGATTAAATATTAATTTTTATTATATACAGAATAAATATAGATAACCTATAGTTTAAGATATAAATAAAATAGATACTGGGAATTAGTAAAAATTATATATAAACTACAACACTAAATATATAAATACTATGAAATTAATAGATTGAATTATTTGATTTTCATTATATGTGTTAATATATATACTTGTTATAGGTTCGTGAATCCGAGGCCAACCCTGCATTGTTCAATATAGTCATATGTATTTTTACTACAAAATACATTAGGTGAGTTTCATTGCTCCCTTTTTAAATGCTTTTGCAATATATTTTTGGGCTGAGAATACATGCAAATGCTTTATTAACTGTTTTACAATAATTATATGTGTGAGTTTCATTTGCTCTCTTTTTAAATACTTTTGCAATATATATTTTTGGGACTGAGAATACATGCGCTGCTTTTATAACTGTTTTACGAAATAGACACAAGTAAATGAAACTACATTCTATGGCTGGATTATTAAACCGAATATGCCCCTTTTTAGTCTGGTAATCTAAGAATTAGGGAACAGACACCCTAATTGACGCGAATCCTAAAGATAGATCTATTGGGCCCAACAAGCCCCATCCAAAGTACCGGATGCTTTAGTACTTCGAAAATTATATCATGTTCGAAGGAGGATCCCGGAATGATGGGGATATTCTAATATGCATATTGTGAATGTCGGTTACCAGGTGTTCAATCCATATGAATGATATTTTGTCTCTATGCATGGGACGTATGTTTATGAGAAATGGAAATATGAAATCTTGTGGTCTATTAAAATTATGAAATGATTATTTATGTTAAACTAATGAACTCACCAACCTTTTGGTTGACACTTTAAAGCATGTTTATTCTTAGGTACGAAAGAAATCTTCCGCTACGCATTTGATCATTTAAAAGATATTATTTGGAGTGATTCATGACATATTTTTAAAGACGTTGCATTCGAGTCGTTGAGTGCATCAAGATTATTATTAAGTCAATTATATTTGGATATATTATGAAATGGGATGCATGTCTGTCAACTGTCGATGTAAATGAAAGTTTGTCTTTTAAAAACGAATGCAATGTTTGTAAAATGTATCATATAGAGGTCAAGTACCTCGCGATGTAATCAACTGTTGTGAATAGTTTATAATCGATATGGACTTCGTCCGGATGGATTAGGACGGGTCCTTTCACTCCATCCACTGTTTTCATATTAGACAGCAAAGACAAGTTCCCTGTCATGTGCCTGGACGCCCCACTATTAACAATCCAAGTACTGCAGCGTGGATTGTAGGTGACCTGCACATTAAAGTAAGAGGATTAGTTAGAAAGGGCCACCCATGCCCTAATGGCAGTGGGTTTCCCATCAACACCAACAACTGGCAACTCCACCCATTGTCCTTTAGATCCAGAAGGACCTTCATGATTTTGAACACCCTTAACTTCTGATTTAGGTTTCCAAACTATGTTATTCGATAATGGTTTTCTATAGTAATCATTAGTTTGAAAAACCTTTTTATCATTTGTTTTCACAGAAGAAGAATTAAACACTGTTGAAGGTGATCTCCTATTAAAGAAATGATTTGGACTAAGATCAACCTTCCTTCTTGGTGTCTGTCGAATGGGTTTACAATTCATAGCCCTGTGTCCCAACCTCCCACAATTGAAGCAGTTAACATTATCAAAATCATGAGAATTAGACAATTTGCGTCTAATTGGTGAAAACTATCTCCTAGGTGATTCAGTATGTTGTCTAGTCGTAGGGGGTGACGAGACTTGTTGCTTAACAGTCTGTCGACGACCAGGCGGAACATACTTGGACACACTACCAGATTTTGAACATGCACCTGTTGGTGATTGTTCTACCTTAGGACCTGAAACGTCTATCCTTCCTTTACCGACAAACTTAGGTGACACTCCTTGAGTGTTCTTCTTCTTATTCTGTTTGGCAGTCACAGTGCTTTTAGACTTAGCCTTTTGACTTTCAGTCATCTTACTAGCATTAGCCGGATTTTTCAGAATGGTAACCAGTTTAGTGACAAGCTTAAAAGGTTTTTTGTCTTTCTCAGTGTCGATGTCAGTATCTGACTCTGTTTCATACACAACATCTAAAGGTTTCTTTGACTCAACTACCTTAACAAAACTCTCAACAGGTGTTTCTTTAGGCTTACCATATTCTTGTTCTACAACAGGACCCTTACTTTTCTCAACTGGTTTGTTAATATACTCACCTAAAAGTGGCGGGGCAACCTGGTTATAACCTAAACCCTACTGTTTTGGAGGATTCAAATTCTGTTTCACATAATACATCCTCTGCCAATTGTCAATCCTAGCTTTTTCAGACTCGTATTTCAACTTAAATGAATCCCTTTCTGCCTTAAGAGTCTCTATCTGTCCCAAATACATAGTAATCACTTTTCCATCATCTATAACAGTTGATTTTAAGTGACCTACCCGATTTTCTAAAGACTTAATCACATCAACATAGTCTTTCTGTTTATTAAGGTAGAAAAGCACATCATCATAGTTCTTTTTATTAGTCTAATTCTCCAAACTTAGATTTTTAAGGTCAATTCTAAGCTTAGGACAAGTCTCACATGTAACAGATATCTCATTAAGCTTAGTGATAACACATTCAAGCCTCTCAATTTCCTATTCATAACCAATGCATTTAAAATAATTAGAAACTGAGTCAATACATACCTTATCTGTGACGACCCGGAAATTTCTGACCAAATTTAAACTTTATTTTTAAATGATTTAATGTTTACGACATGATAAGCAAAGTCTGTAATGTTGAGTCTCAAAGTTTTGGAACTATATTCATGTAATCAATTATTCTTTGACTGTTCTCGAAGATTCACGAACAATATATATATAACTTAATGTGCATATATATATATATATATATATATATATATATATATATATATATATATATGATTTCAAATTATTTAGTAAACGATAGTAACATTCGATTATTGATTCGAATAATATTTAGATAAGTTAACTAAAACGTTTAAGATGAACCAGTAAAACACTAATTTGCTACAGTATTTTCGAATTGCTACATTACCCGAAAAGCTACAGTGTTTTTGAAAATCACTATTTGCTACAGTAACTTTGCTACAGTAAACGTATTTCAAAATGAAAATGTATATATTATATATAAATTAAAAAATAGCGAGACGATGATTTATAGAAGTAAATGACCAAAACACGCAAATGTATAAGTTATATCTCGATTGGTATAGTTTATGGATAATTTAAGACTATTTTGACAAAGGTACGATTCACGAAACGTAAACTACAAGTTTTCTCAGTATACGAAAGGACGTTCGAAAAACCGAAACCGGGACATAAGTCGAGTGACGACGTACGACTTATCAGAATGAAAATTACAAGTCAACTATGCACGTGAATTTAATATAATATATAATTAATTATATATATTATATATATTATATATTAATAAATAAATATGTTGACGAGGAAGAGTTAAATTACATGTGTGAGCTGGAAAAGGGATCCATACGATCGCATGGAATCCCCTCACATTAGCCATGCGATCGCATGGCAGCGGAATTCAGGCCACACTATAAAAGCTCGATCATTCTGGCTCAGTTGCACACTCTCAATCTCTCTCGTATATATACATATATATTTATATTATTATTTATATTATTATTTATATTATTATTATTATTATTATTATTATTATTATTATTATTATTATTATTATTATTATTATTATTATTATTATTATTATTATTATTATTATTATTATTATTATTAAGATTAATATTATTATTATTAATCGTATTATTATTATTAGTAATATTATACATAAAATATTAAGACGAGGTTATGAGTGCGTCACTTTCAAAAATGGGTTTTCGAGCGGGATAGAGCTAAGGAAACTATGGGTTATAGCTATGGAGGTTATGGGTAATGTTCGTGGGTATTGTTTGCAAATCAAACCTAGTGCTTATCATCTCTGTTACGTCTACGTACTTTCCTACAATATTGAATCACAATATTGATACGTGAGCATTCATATCTTATCTTTTATATATTAATAGTGTATACATGTCTAGTGCTCGAGTATATATGTTTATGCATGCTTTTATGCTAAATTTTGTCGTTAGATAGTATGATGAATCACGAATTAAATACATATATTAATAATAAAAGGTATATGATATGCATGTTGTTGGAAAGCTGGCGAAAAATCAATAACTTTTCATTTAGAAACCGCGTAATTTCGGTGAATGAATTAAAAGTTATGATCAACTGAATTATGATTAACGTTAATTGAAATTGCTTTTGAATCTGCAATTGATATTTAAACAACTTGTTAATAAGATTGATAAAGTGGATTTTTTGAATATTACCAGCCAAGTAAATGAATCCTTATATAAGGTACGTCTCGTTTTGTTGAACTTTTGTCAAAATTAACTTTTTGAAACAACTTTGGATAACTTTT
This sequence comes from Rutidosis leptorrhynchoides, assembly GCF_046630445.1. Classification (NCBI taxonomy): domain Eukaryota; kingdom Viridiplantae; phylum Streptophyta; class Magnoliopsida; order Asterales; family Asteraceae; genus Rutidosis; species Rutidosis leptorrhynchoides. The sequence continues at coordinate 85,933,264 of NC_092343.1, forward strand.
GTATGTCGATCTCGAGCATTAGGATTGTGATACACTATGATCTGACCTAGCTTGATAGACATTTATTGACTAACATATGTTCTCTAGGTTGAGATCTACGATTATTTGGTAATCCGAGTTTCAGTCACATTTTGGTGAACGACTTTATATGCTGCTAAGGTGAGTTTCATTTGCTCCCTTTTTAATTGCTTTTGCAATCTATATTTTTGGGCTGAGAATACATGTACTTTATTTTAAATGCAATGGACACAAGTACATACTAAATTCTACACTGAGTTTGAACCGAAAATCCCTTAGCTTTGGTAACTAGTAACTGCCAGTTATAAGAACTGGTGGGCGCGAGTAGTTGTATATGGATCCATAGGGCTTGACATCCCCGTGTATTCCAGGTATAGAAACCCTAGCCTGAACTATAAAACAGACGTATGCTATTTGAGTTTAGTACACGTTGGTTTGCGTGTATTGTACATGTTGGTTGCATGTATGTTAAAACAGGGGTACTTATTATAACGTTAAAATTTAGTTACCATGGTGCTCAATCTTGTAGAATAATTTGATAAACGTTTCTGGATGAAACAACTGAAATCTTGTGATCCACCTTTATGTACAGATTATGCAAAACATTAAAACTATGAACTCACCAACCTTTGTGTTGACACTTGTTAGCATGTTTATTCTCAGGTTCCCTAGAAGTCTTCCGCTGTTTGCTTATATGTTAGACAAGCTATGTGCATGGAGTCTTACATGGCATATTTTTCAAGAAAACGTTGCATTCACCAAATCATCACCATGTATCTTATTTTGACTGCATTGTCAACGGAAGTACTATTGTAAACTATTATTTACGGTGATTGTCTATATGTAGAAATCATCAGCTGTCGAAAACCTTTGATTTAAATATTCATTTATGGTGTGCCTTTTCAAAAGAATGCAATGTTTACAAAACGTATCATATAGAGGTCAAATACCTCGCAATAAAATTGATGAATGACGTGTTCGTCCATATGGATTTGGAGCGATCATCACAGTTGGTATCAGAGCGTTGGTCCTAGCGAACCAGGTCTTGCATGAGTGTGTTTAACTGATAGTTGTTAAGATGCATTAGTAAGTCTAAACTTCGACCGTGTCTGCATGTTAAAAGTTTTACTTATCATTTCTTGTCGGAAATTACATGCTTATCATTCTTAAGTCTAGACACGTTTTCCTGCATTTATTGCATAAATAGTGTATAGACAAAAATTCATATCTTCGCGTATCTCTTACTGTAAACTTTTCCTGACATCTTCCGAAAATTTCTCCTTGATTTATGGAATTTGGTATTATATATACATATGTAAATTATGTATTGAAGAATACCAAACTAAATTCTATAATCTAATTCATATCAAAAATCATCTCCCTAATTATACAAGATGGATCCCGTATCTAGTTCAAATTCCTTAAACTCTGACAGCTATTCCGATATGGATATTCACCTGAATTCCGAAGACAGTGTAACCGGAATGGATCAACCAATTAGCCATCACCTATTCTGGATGAATTGGGGATGGGTTCGTAGCCTACTTAATCATTGGAGATAAGAAGAAGGTGATCCCTTCCATCCACCACATTCCCCTCTTGGAGAAGAACCTGAAGCACTTACCGGCGAACCTGTTTGAGACACCATTTTCTCTCTCATTTCCAGAGTATCTCGTCACGATAATATACTATCTCAAATTCTGAATCTTATTCATCCGCTCGTCCAAACCAACAATCATCCCGGTGTAATAGAAGAAGTCAACGAGCTTCGTGCTCGGGTAGTGTCTTTGGAGAATATGGTGCAAAGGTTACAAGCACCAGCAGCATCACCGGCATCAACAGTACCACCGACAACAACACCAACAGTACCATTACCACCTCCAACAACAACCGCATCGCAAACCTCAACTTCACAATCTGTTCCACGAGCATCAACGTCATACGCACTGTAGTTACCAAGAAATACCAGCAACAGTAACCGATGAAGTATTAACTCTTTTCTCCTGAAGAAATTTTATGTATATTTAATATATATGAATTTTGAAATCAAAATAAATCTTTTCGTACTAAGCTATTACGTGTGAATCTTAACTGGTAGGTACTACTCGGTTATTTCATATTACTAATATGCAATGATGTGCATCCTTCCTTAACAACTTAATCATTGTTAACTACAATCTCTGTTTCAACTTAATGAATTCCATTTCATAATAAACCAAGTGTATTATTCAATTACATAATTGATTTTACATTTTCATTTTCGATATACTCGAAACTTTGCAGAAAACATCATCTGTGCCTTGTAAGGTTCACAAAAATTCCACGAGCATCAACATCCTTCACCGAGGAATAAGAATAAATAATGAAGTATCGATTACATTAGCGAAATACTCCGCAAAGATTATGTAATCTTTAATGTTTTAGAGATTAATCATTTCTAAGTCAAGCCGAAAATCAAATGAGCTTAATATGATATTAACTCATTAAATATGTGTTACATCTGAAGAAAATATACATACATATATTTTCATAAAGACGGTAATAAAAATTCTATTGTTCAAAGTATTAATTGTGAAATCTTTAACGGGTAGGTAATACCCGGGAAATATTAAAGTTCACAATTAATATGTTACACTGTACATTCTTCAATTTTGATTCAAAAATCATTAACTATACTCACTACCTTAACTGAAATACACAATCATTCTCATACAAATTCGATTACATATTCTGATATTGACGGATCAGAATCCAAGTCATAACTATGAACCGGTGACATCACTCTTAGATCTCTACGTCTTTCAAAGCTATACTTTGACTTCAAAACTGTGCAAGATCCTTTAGCGTTGTTTTTACCGAAAATAACCTTGCAATCCCTTTTCAAAGTATCCAGTTTTACCACACTTCCAACCAGTCAACTTTGACTTTTCATATTAGCCTTATTATAACCTTGACATATACGTTTTTGTTACTGGGAAACCTTTCATGTCCCACCACATTAGCAGTAAATTTACCAACAACTTCATTGATCCTTGACCTTCCAAAAAATCCTTATACTCATTGAAACCCTATCATATACTCATCCACATCTTGTAACAATAATTGCCATACCAACTACCAGGAATTAGCAATCAGTATTTAGAATTTCGCAGCAATTCTATGGCAACAGTTATATATATACATATAATGGCTATCTTCTAAACTTATCTACTTCGAATGTGAAATTTCTGAAAAACACCCCAAACTGCGAAACTAGTTCTCCGAAATTGGAAAAATGCCAATGAAGCAGCAAAAACTCTAAACGACCTTAACAGTCAAAAGTTTGATGATAAAGAATAGTATGGTGGTAAAGCTGAGAAAAAGAGAAGGTTTGAAACTGGAAAACGGATTGAGCAGACCATGAAGGAGGCTGTGGACAAATCACAAAGACTAAACCTGCCTTCAAAGAATACAAATGATTCAGTATCTGCTGAAGTCATTAACGAATACCTTGCTCCTGACTCAAAATCCGTTACGAACAAATCTTCTTCATCATCCTTCGATATTTGAAATTCTAAGATATCATCGTATCTTTCATTATAAATATCCTCGATATTTCTGGAGATATCTTCATAACTACTCTTATCTGAAATCATTCATCTTTTTGCGCTATCTGTGTTACATCATAAAAGAAACTATTTTAGTTTCAAAAATCTGAAAAATTCGAAAAATGGATGTTTGAAGTAATGTTGGGAATTGAAGCATGAGTTAGTATAATATAATGACACTTGATCAACGTGATTATATTACAGCAAGTCATGGTGAGTTTCTAATGGAATGTGATAAAGGTTCACAGATCACAGCCTCATCATGAACCATATTACATAACTCTTTCATTCTATTTAACCTCTAAACATAGCAAGAAAATATTTTTCTTGATGATTCGGTCTTTTTCGGATATTCTGGTAATTTGACAAATCAAGATCGTGCCATTACGATTACCTTCTTAGAACATTAACTATGTTCATCCAAAACTCCATACCTACGAATTCTGGACCATTATTCGCTTGACTTGAAGTCGGGAAGGAAAAACAAAAGCATGAAGCTCCTAAATATAAGGGAAAATATAAAGCCCGATAACAACCCCGAAATTTACAAACCGTGTATATCAATGCGTATAGCAATATAAAGACACGGGAGAATGAAAAACACTATAACCCCAAGGTAATAGTAGAAGAAAATAACCTCCTCTGGTGGCAGATGAAAAAGAAAAATGAAGGATACGATAGCCAAGAAAATATCAAGAATCAGAACTGGATTAAGCATTTTCACAATCTATTAGGAAGTATGAAATAAGGAAGAAGCTTATAGGAGTGGTGAAAATAAATGAAACGGAAGAGGTCAATTTATAGTGAAATATCAGACATAGCAATCGAGGCAGATTACGCATTTAATTAAAGAAGATCTTAATCTCCTTAATTCCTGAAGAATCAAATCTTATTTAGAATATGGAGATTTTCTATTCCTTAAATTCCGGAAATCAATCGTTACTACGTCAAAAATCAAGACGAATCTCTATTCCTTCATTTCACTATTTTACGATAATTTCTCTCATACGCTTCGAGTAATTGGATTGTTTTATCCGTATTATTCAACGGTGATAAAACTCTAATTATCAACTCATATTCGTCATGAAAACATTTTTATTGTTAGCCATGACAATCTCACTAAAATTTCGGGACGAAATTTCTTTAACGGGTAGGTACTGTGACGACCCGGAAATTTTTGACCAAATTTAAACTTTATCTTTAAATGATTTAATGTTTTCGACACGATAAGCAAAGTCTGTAATGTTGAGTCTCAAAGTTTTGGAACTATATTCATTAAATCAATTATTCTTTGACTGTTCTCGAAGATTCACGAACAATATATATATATAACTTAATGTGCATATATATATATATATATATATATATATATATATATATATATATATATATATATATATATATATATATATATATATGATTTCAAATTATTTAGTAAATGATAGTAACATTCGATTATTGATTCGATTAATATTTAGATAAGTTAACTAAAATGTTTAAGATGAACCAGTAAAACACTAATTTTCTACAGTATTTTCGAATTGCTATAGTACCCGAAAAGCTACAGTGTTTTCGAAAATCACTATTTGCTACAGTAACTTTGCTACAGTAAAACACTATTTCAAAATGAAAATGTATATATTATATATATATTAACAAATAGTGAGACGATGATTTATAGAAGTAAATGACCAAAACACGCAAATGTATAAGTTATATCTCGATTGGTATAGTTTATGGATAATTTAAGACTATTTTGACAAAGGTACGATTCACGAAACGTAAAGTACAAGTTTTCTCAGTATACGAAAGGACGTTCGAAAAACCGGAACCGGGACATAAGTCGAGTGACGACGTACAACTTATCAGAACGAAAATTACAAGTCAACTATGCACGTGAATTTAATATAATATATAATTAATTATATAAATTATATATATTATATATTAATAAATAAATATGTCGACGAGGAAGAGTTAAATTACATGTGTGAGCTGGAAAAGGGATCCATGCGATCGCATGGAATTCCCTTACATTAGCCATGCGATCGCATGGCAGGGGAATTCAGGCCACACTATAAAAGCGCGATCATTCTGGCTCAGTTGCACACTCTCAATCTCTCTCGTATATATACATATATATTCATATTATTATTTATATTATTATTATTATTATTATTATTATTATTATTATTATTATTATTATTATTATTATTAAGATTAATATTATTATTATTAATCTTATTATTATTATTAGTAATATTATACATAAAATATTACGACGAGGTTATGAGTGCGTCACTTTCAAAATTGGGTTTTCGAGCGGGATAGAGCTATGGAAACTATGGGTTATAGCTATGGAGGTTATAGGTAATGTTCATGGGTATTGTTTGCAAATCAAACCTAGTGTTTATCATCTCTGTTACGTCTACATACTTTCCTACAATATTGAATCACAATATTGATACGTGAGCATTCATATCTTATCTTTTATATATTAATAGTGTATACATGTCTAGTGCTCAAGTATATATGTTTATGCAAGCTTTTATGCTAAATTTCTTCGTTAAATAGTATGATGAATCATGAATTAAATACATATATTACTAATAAAAGGTATATGATATGCATGTCATTGGAAAGCTGGCGAAAAATCAATAACTTTTCATTTAGAAACCGCGTAATTTCGGTGAACGAATTAAAAGTTATGATCAACTGAATTATGATTAACGTTAATTGAAATTGCTTTTGAGTCTGCAATTGATATTTAAACAACTTGTTAATAAGATTGATAAAGTGGATTTTTTGAATATTACCAGCCAAGTAAATGAATCCTTATATAAGGTACGTCTCGTTTTGTTGAACTTTTGTCAAAATTAACTTTTTGAAACGACTTTGGATAACTTTTGTATGTCGATCTCGAGCATTAGGATTGTGATACACTATGACCTGACCTAGCTTGATAGACATTTATTGACCAACGTATGTTCTCTAGGTTGAGATCTACGATTATTTGGTAATCCGAGTTTCAGTCACATTTTGGTGAACGACTTTATATGCTGCTAAGGTGAGTTTCATTTGCTCCCTTTTTAATTGCTTTTGCAATCTATATTTTTGGGCTGAGAATACATGCACTTTATTTTAAACGCAATGGACACAAGTACATACTAAATTCTACACTGAGTTTGAACTGAAAATCCCTTAGCTTTGGTAACTAGTAACTGCCAGTTATAAGAACTGGTGGGCGCGAGCAGTTGTATATAGATCCATAGGGCTTGACATCCCCGTCTATTCCAGGTATAGAAACCCTAGCCTGAACTATAAAATAGACATATGCTATTTGAGTTTAGTACACGTTGGTTTGCGTGTATTGTACATGTTGGTTGCATGTATGTTAAAACAGGAGTACTTATTATAACGTTAAAGTTTTGTTACCATGGTGCTCAATCTTGTAGAATAATTTGATAAACGTTTCTGGATGAAACAACTAAAATCTTGTGATCCACCTTTATGTATAGATTATGAAAAACATTAAAACTATGAACTCACCAACCTTTGTGTTGACACTTGTTAGCATGTTTATTCTCAGGTTCCCTAGAAGTCTTTCGCTGTTTACTTATATGTTAGACAAGCTATGTGCATGGAGTCTTACATGGCATATTTTTCAAGAAAACGTTGCATTCACCAAATCATCACCATGTATCTTATTTTGACTGCATTGTCAACGGAAGTACTATTGTAAACTATTATTTACGGTGATTGTCTATATGTAAAAATCATCAGCTGTCGAAAACCTTTGATTTAAATATTCATTTATGGTGTGCCTTTTCAAAAGAATGCAATGTTTACAAAACGTATCATATAGAGGTCAAATACCTCGCAATGAAATCGATGAATGACGTGTTCGTCCATATGGATTTGGAGAGATCGTCACACACACACACACACACACACATATATATATATATATATATATATATATATATATATATATATATATATATATATATATATATATATATATATATATATATATATATATATATATATATATATCATTACCGGATGTGTTGGCCATGAATGCAAAGTTATTTCTTCCAACCTGAGAATCTGCATCTGATTCTGATTCTGACTCTGAGCTCGTACTGTCCAAGTAATCAGCCTCATAACCTCCTTTACCCTCACCTTGATCTGCACAAAATGGACTATGAACAGTAACAATCTTCTCATCACCACTCTTAAGATCACAGTTGAGCAAATGTTCCAGCTCTTTTCTGAACCAAGTACCAACATGACAACTCATCCCTTCTTCTTCATCAGACGAGTCAGTAGTAAACTCAAGATCTGATAAATCCTTAGCTTTGCAAAACTTATCATACAACTTATCTTTAATTCTCTTCCTGAAGCAAAATTTCATCAGCTCTTCTGCTCTCTTCAACCTAGCATCACATTTGCACACATAGCATGTGCAATTCGAATTATCCTTACCAGTACAGCCTGCATTTTTCCGAACAATTCTTTCCTCTTCAATTTCTGCTTCGCTTTTACCTACAAACACAACGTTAGCTTTCTGTGTATCTATCGAGATGGACCAGTCACATACTTCATCCGCATACGTTGTAGTCAAACCCTTAGATTGAAAAGAACCCCAAGATTCTTTATCGACAATTACATGTTGTGGTGTAACTGAGATGGTTGTCTGGTGAAAAGGATCATGAAAACTAGGTTTTGGTGGTCTCGTACAAGTTTTCTTAAAGTGACCATATTCATCACAATTGTAGCATCTAACCTTTGACATATCAAAACCGAATTTCGATTCTCGATTCAAACTCAATGATCTTTGTCCTATTCTCTTCAAGTACTTTCTAGCACGTCTCACAATGCTACCCATACAGTAGAGTATATCCATTCTCTCAAGCTCGTCCTCATCAATCTGATCATAGTCTTCATTTTCAAGATGACTATTAAGCACTTATCCACCAATCATATCGTTGTATGAGTTAACAACAATAGCTACCAATGCCATATCTTCCTGAATAGATTCGCGAGATCTCTTCTTGATATTCTTAGTTTGAAACACAGGAGTCTGAGTCTGAGTCTGAGTCTGTTGAATCGGAGAATCTTCAATCATCTTAATTGTAGAATTTTGAGCTTGTAATTTAGCATTAAATAGCCGGACTGAGACGATGGTGCAGACATTTGTGAAGCATTGGCTGATATGTATGCTATCTGTAGTGGAGCATGAGTACCAGAAGATGAAGCTAAAGATGATGTAGCAGCAGCTACAGAACCAAGTCTCTTTCTCTTTGCTTCATCTTGAATGTCCTTCTCCATCAACTTCGAAGTAAAAGCTGTTAGTGTCAACGGATGACCTGATGAACTGTACCTGTTCTGAATCTTTTCAATCTCATGATCCCACTTTTCTGGAAGACTATCTTTCAACACCCTTACTGCCTTTTCATCAGGCACCTCAATCCCATAATCTGCCATCTTTGCAACCAATAATCGATATCTTTCCAAAGTCTATCCAAGAGATTCTGATGGAAGAGCTGCAAACACCCTCCATTCATCTTTCAAAACCTTACCCTTAGTTGCACGATAGGTAGCAGTACTTCTGTTGCAGATTGAAGAGCTAACCAGATAGTATACAAGGTTTTGTTTCGGTTCTTAAATTGTTGAAAGATTTCCTTTGATAAAGCTTGGGTTAGCTAAGCATAACATCTACACTCAAGATTGTACTCTTTACGCTCTATAGGACTGAACTGTGAAGTTTTTTTGGGTTCACCATCTGCTCCACATGGCCATACATACAGATTTTCAATACATTCCCAAAGTCTAGAATCGACACCATTTAAGTAAATAACAAACCTAACTTTCCAGTCCAAGAAGTTCTTAAGATTGTCAAGTCTAGGTACTTTATTCAAAGAATCAGATTCACTTTCATTCAGTAATAGTTTTTGTAGTCCAGGTGCGATAACTAATGCACTGTATTCATTCATCACTTGTTCATTTGTGTCAGACATTTCAATTGATTAAGTGTTAAATTTAAAGTTAATTATGAGATGTTTTAAAGTCACACGGTCGATTGTCCTTGACATACGGTCGATTGATTGAGACACACGGTCGAGTGTATGACTTACACAGTCGATTGTCTGACCAAATTTTGGCAGCACTTCGATACAAAATGAGCCTTGGGTATTACAAACTCACACGGCCGATTGTCTATCTCCCACGGTCGGTTCACTATCTCACACGATCGAGTGACAAACTAACACGGCCGACTGACCTTTTGAAACTAACACGGCTCTGGTAAAACTCACATGGTCGGTTGAAATACTCACACGGTCGATCTAAGGACTCACTAAGTTGGTTGTCAGTACACACACGGCTGAATGTGTTCTTGACAGTAGCAGGTCGACAATTAGGGTTTTCTAGACAAAAATCGATTTTGCAATTGATTATGGATGAAAAACACAAAACCAACACGTAGAAAACAATAGTGATGACTCTAGAAACACCTTTTGACAATAAAACTACCAACAATAACGTAGAAAAACCAATTAATTGACTAAAAACCCAAAAACAGCAAAAACACCAATTTTGACCCACAAACAATTTGATCAAGCAAAACCAGAGACTCCAGCTCTGATACCACTTTGTAGACGATTGTTCTAAGGATCTTAGGTCACTTGGACTCTAAACTAGAGGCGAAATATACTAGAAAAGGGTTAAACTGAGATATGGGTCGTTTTGGGATCGAATTGGTCAAACCTAGATTAGATCGACTTCTAGACGATATATTTCGGTGGTATATGGTGTTAGGGTTCTCTGGAGACGAAAACCTATGACTTAGGGTGAATGGGACGAGTAACCTCATCAAAGAAGTCTAAACCCATATATATAGTGTACACAAACACACTCGGTCGAGTGTCTGTGAACACTCAGTCAACTGACTGACACAGTCGGTCGAGTGTCTATACACACTCGGTCGACTGTGTGCAATTTAAACATATTGATCACTTGATAAATTAAGTACGCACAAACACAAATATAATCAATAGTCTCGAGTAAACATTATTACATAACCGAAACGTGTTAATCATAAAAACTGATAACGGCTGGGGATTCATGCACCAACATAACCAAATACTCTTTGGTGTAAAAATTTTAAAAAATCATGGGTCATATGGAAGTAAAAAAAAAAATAAATATTTGGGGAATGATTTCTTAAGTTTAACAACCTTTTGACGTTATTTAAAAAGAATGTTTTAACTATGTAGATGTTAGATTTTGGAATAATAATTGAATTATACAGTTTGGATTCCTTCCAGAATGTCCGTGTGAGCACTAAAACATTAAAACGGATAATGAATTTCATGCTTAGGGGGAGGTTGAGTTTTTCTTTGAAAGGTAACCTCACAGAGATATTGAGTTTTTTTTTTTACTTTAATATATGTGGTCTAACTGGTTATCTGACTCTTTTCGACCCGTATTATGGCGTCATCGATGTTGATAATGAATGAACTTGACACATACGATGCTAACTATTAGATAATTTTGAATGTTACATTGTAAAGATGTTGTGATTAAGAGGGGATCGTCTGGACGTTGGTAAACACAAATTTGAGAGAAAAATAACTCTAGATTACAGAGTATTACAAAACTCAAAAACACAAAAACACTCTCAAAATAACACACTAGGAATCTCACCACTATCTAGAATGTATTCACTCTTGGTTAGGATTACACTTAAACTCACACACACTAACTAGGTGTGATTACACTGTTCTGAATGATTTACAAATGAGGTTTGCACCCCTATTTATAAATAAAGTTTGAGGAGGTGGAATGTGTGAATGTTAGTTGTCAAAGTTGACTAGCCGTCATTGTTTTCAACTTTGCTTCTTCCACATGAGTTGTCAAAGTTGACTAGCTGTCATAATTTCCAACTTTGCTTCTTTTACATGAGTTGTCAAAGTTGACTAGCCGTCATAGTTTCCAACTTTGCTTCTTCTACATGAGTTGTCAAAGTTGTAGCCGTCATTGTTTCCAATATGAGCACTTCCATATGAGTTGTCAAAGTTGACAACTTTGAATATCTAGATGATTCTAGATTACGGCTGGAAGTTATCAATTCTCCCCCTCAAGCCGTATACAAGAAAACACATCCCAGTTATGTCTTTGCATAACTCTAGCTTCTCTCGAGTCACCACCTTTGTCAACATATCTGCAGGATTCTCCTTTGTATGGATCTTAACTAGTCTCAACAGTTGTCGATCAATTACCTCGCGTATCCAATGATAGCGAATATCAATATGTTTTGTACGGGAATGGTACATGGAGTTCTTGCTCAAATCAAGAGCACTCTGACTATCACAATGTACCTTGTACTCCTTTTGCATGATTACAAATTCTTGGAGATAACGCTTTAATCACAACATTTCTTTTCCAGCTTCTGTGGCAGCAATATACTCTGCTTCAGTTGTGAATAATGCAACACACTTCTGTAGTTTTGATTGCCATGAAACAACTCCCCCTGCAAAAGTGTAAATGTGTTCTGAAGTAGATTTTCTACTATCAGGATCTCCAGCCATATCTGCATATGTATAGCCTTTCAAGATTGGATCAGCTCCCCCGTAACAAAGACATATCTTCGTTGTACCTTTAAGATATCTGAGAATCCATTTTACCGCATTCCAATGCTCTTTCCCGGGGTTAGAGAGAAAACGACTCACTGTTCCCACTGCGTGAGCAATATTGGGCCTCGTACACACCATTGCATACATCAAACTTCTAACCGCTGAAGAATATGGTACTGACGACATCTCCCCGATCTCTTCCTTAGATGAGGGACAAGAACTCTTGCTTAACTTGAAATGGTTAGCTAATGGAATGCTAACAGGTTTGGCATTGTTCATATTGAATCGTGAAAGGACTCGTTCAATATACTTTTCCTGAGATAGCCATAACCTTCTATTCTTCCTATCTCGAGTAATCTGCATTCCCAAAATTTGTTGAGCTTGTCCTAAGTCTTTCATGTCAAAAGACTTAGAGAGTTCCTTCTTCAGCTAGTTGATCTTCGTTGCATCTTTCCCTATGATCAAAATATCATCTACATATAGTAGAAGAGCAACGAAATCTCCTTCAGAAAACTTCTGAATGTAGACACACTCATCTGCTACAGTTTTCTTGTACCCTTGACTCATCATGCACGAGTCAAACTTCTTGTACCATTGCCTAGGTGCCTGCTTTAAACCGTACAAACTTTTCTTCAACTTGCATACGAGGTTATCTTCTAAAACCTGAAAACCTTCTGGCTGCTCCATGTAAATTTCTTCATGTAAATCTCCATGAAGAAAAGCTGTCTTTACATCCATCTGTTCAAGCTCCAAGTTCATACTTGTGACCAAACCAAGTATGACTCTAATTGAAGTCATCTTGACTACTGGTGAAAATATCTCGTTAAAATCAATCCCTTTCTTCTGTTGGAATCCTTTGACTACAAGTCGTGCTTTATATTTCACCACTTTTCCACTGCCATCCTTTTTCAGCTTGAACACCCATTTATTTTTCAGTGCCTTCTTCCCTTGTGGAAGTTCTACGATCTCATAAGTCTGATTTTTCTACAGAGAATCCATCTCATCCTGCATTGCGAGCAACTATTTTTCTTTATTCTTATGAGATACTGCTTCATGAAAACTCTCTGGTTATCCATCTTTAGTAAGTAGAAGGTACTCAGATTCTGGATATCTACTTGATGGAATCCGACCTCGTTCAGATCTACGAACTTCTGGAATATACAAAGGAGATCTACCATCATCTTCGCCTTGTGATGGTCCTAGAACGTCTGGTAGATGAGGTTGTGGCTCCCCCTGCTCAGCACCGTCATTTTCCTCATTATCTTCTACTTCCGGTATTTCATCTTGCATTGTATGTTCATGTCTTATAAATGATTCTGTTGTTGCCTCTGGCACCTGAGCAGCAACATTTGACTTCTGAGATATTGTAGGCTTTTCAATATCTTCTATTGTCTGGCTTTCATGGAATACCATGTCCCTACTGACTTCTTCTCCTTTGGATCCCATAATCTGTAACCAAATTCTTCATCTCCATAGCCTATGAATATGCATGGAGTGGTCCTTGCATCCAGCTTCTGTGTGAGCTCTTTGGATACATGTTCGTATGCCAAACATCCAGATACTCTTAAGTGAGAGTATGATGGGTCCTTTCCAGACCAAAGTTTCTCCAGAACTTTAAAATCTAATGGTACTGATGGAGATCGGTTGATCAAGTAACATGCGGCTCTGACTGCTTCTCCCCAGAATGGCTTTCGCAGCTTAGCCATACTGAGCATGCTCCGAACACGTTCCATGATTGTTCGGTTCATTCTTTCTGCTATACCATTGTGTTGAAGGGTACGCGGAACTGTCTTCTCATGTCGGATGCCATATGATCTGCAATAGGCATCGAACTGCCTGGAAGAGTATTCACCGTTGTTGTCAGATCGAAGGCACTTTAACATCTTTCCTGTCTCACGTTCTACCATGACATGGAACTATTTGAAGTAATCAAAAACCTGGTCCTTCGTCCGTAAGAAATATACCCACACCTTTCGAGAAGCATCATCGATAAACTTTAGAAAGTATCGATTTCCGCCAATTGATTCAACTTCTAAGGGACCGCAAACATCAGAGTGCACTAGACTGAGTAACTCTGATCTTCTCGTTGAAGATGAATTAAACGAGACTCTATGCTGCTTACCAAACAGACAATGATTACAAGGATTTAGTGCAGCGTCCTTGTCTACATTGATAAGCTCCTTCTTTATTAGGGTAGACAACCCTTTTTCACTCATGTGACCGAGTCTCTGGTGCCATAAATTTTGTGACGCCTCTTTTTCTGCAACATTAAGGACATCTGTACAGATCTTCACATGAGTTTTGTATAGTGTGCCACAAATGTGTCCTCGAGCGACTATCATAGCGCCTCTTGACAATTTCCATGTGCCTCTACTGAAATGACTATCATAGCCCTGTTTGTCAAGAGCTACTCCAGAAAGTAGATTTAGCCAAAGATCTGACACATGGCGAACATCCTTCAGAGTGATTGTGCTCCCGGAAATTGTCTTTATCGTGACATCACCAATTCTGACAATCTCAGCAAAACTGGAATTTCCCATTTTCACAGCTCCAAAGTCACCAGCTTTGTATGTTGTGAAGTATTCCTTATATGGAGTCACGTGGTAAGATGCTGCAGTATCTACCACCCATTTCGTGTCTTCTCGTGAGACGTGAAGGCATGTCTCATCATGGGTTGAACAATAAGCTACATCACCAGTGATAGTAACTAATGTTTCTTCACCCTTATTCTTCGATTGTGAACTGCTCTGACCTTGTTCTTCTTTCAGTCTTGTGACGACCCGGAAATTTTCGATCAAATTTAAACTTAATCTGATTATAATTCCGACACGATAATCAAAGTCTGTAATGTTGAGTCTTAAAATTTTTAATTTGTTTTTTATATATTGAATTACCCTGTAACTATTTCCAATGATTCACGAACCATTAATTGTAAATAGATATGTGTGTATGTATATATATATAATAATTCGAAATATAATTTGAAGTATTATATGTTGTTGTTATCAAAAAATTAATAAAATAAAAATAGGATATTATAATAATTATTATTTAAAATATATCTCTATATATAAATAAAGTATATTAAAAATAAATATTAAAAAGTAGTAATACTCGTTTGATGTTTTGATTGATATTAAGCAAGTTAAATTCAAACTTATGTAATTTTAAAATAAACAGTGATACGAAAATGAGTTCTATAAATTTTAGGCCTATTAAAAATGTATTTAGGAACTATTTGTTAAGTTTTAACACTTTTTATATTTTACACAGAAATGAGAGGGAGGTTGATGTAATTTTTATTTAATACATTAATGACCAATTTTATACCATAATGACCAAAATAAATAAATGTAGCTAATTTAAAAATATGGGATTTTTCTTAAGACTTTTATTCGTCACCAATTATCAACGGAGTACGAAATAGTAGTCCTCCAAAACTGTCGGTACAACTAATCATAATAAAGGGCGAACTATTTCTGATTGATATAATCACACATTTAAATCTTAAATCATATTATAACTACTAATTGATACTATGCTTAATTGAAGAATTTATATGATTACTGTGTTTGTAGATACATATATGTTTTAAGCAAATAATCGAATCTTTCTGGCTGTCTTTGTTTCCATTCATTATCATATATGTAATATATATACTCATATAACTGTGCAAGATGTATCACCTTTCCATCCATCTTTCCATATTATTGTAGTGACCCGTCCTAATCCACTTGGACGAAGTCTTCAGCAGATGGTCCCATTGCGAGGTACTAACCTCTATATGTCATGAACGACTCCATGTAATATCTTTAAAATGAGCAAATGCACTGCGGAAGATTTCTTTCATACCTGAGAATAAACATGCTTTCAAGTGTCAACCAAAAGGTTGGTGAGTTCATAGGTTTATCATAAACAATAAAATTCATCATTTTGATAGACCACAAGATTTAAATGCTGCATGGTACAAATGGGCCCGAATCCTATACCCACCTGTAATGTACATGCAATATCTTTTAAATACAGTACACCTTTCTCGTGTACGAAAACCATTTTTCATAAATCTTAGTAACCGTACACATATCTTGTGCACAAAAATAACATACACATAACCTGTGTATAAAATCATTCTCTCGATACATAACATTCACTTTTCATTTCTTTCATAGCTTGGCTTGGTAACCGACCTTAACATATAATGCGCATAATAATATCCCCAAAACAGAACATCTCGTCTGTATAATAATCATATAAACTTCGAAGTACTAAACACCACTGAAATGTCCCGTTCATATTGATTATAAACGTTCCATATTAATTGATTTCGTCGCGAGGTTTTGATCTCTATATGAGACTTTTTTCAAAGACTGCATTCATTTTTAAAACAACCATAACCTTTATTTTATCGATAACGGTCTAAAAAGCATTACGTAGATTATCAAATAATGATAATCTAAAATATACCGTTTACACACGACCATTACATAATGGTTTACAATATGAATATATTACATCAAAAATAAGTTTCTTGAATGCAGTTTTACATAATATCATACGAGCATGGACTCCAAATCTTGTCCTTATTTTAGTATGCAACAGCGGAAGCTCATAATAATCACCTGAGAATAAACATGCTTAAAACGTCAACATAAATGTTGGTGAGTTATAGGTTTAACCTATATATTATCAAATCATAATAATAGACCACAAGATTTCATATTTCAATATACATCCCATACATAGAGATAAAAATCATTCATATGGTTTGAACATCTGGTAACCGACATTAACAAGATGCATATAAGAATATCCCCATCATTCAGGGACATCCATCGGACATGATATAAAAACTCGAAGTACTAAAGCATCTGCTACAACGGATGGGGTTTGTTGGGCCCAATAGATCTATCTTTAGGATTCGCGTCAATTAGTAGACTGGTTTACTAATTCTTAGGTTACAAGTAAAAGGGGCATATTCAGCTTCGATCGTTCAACCATAGAAAGTAGTTTCATGTACTTGTGTCTATTTTGTAAAACATTTATAAAGCTGCATGTATTCTCATCCCAAAAATATTAGATTTTAAAAGTGGGACTATAACTCACTCTCACAGATTTTTACTTCGTCGGGAAGTAAGACTTGGCCACTGGTCGATTCACGAACCTATAACAATTATGTACATATATATCAAAGTATGTTCAAAATATATTTACAACATTTCTAATACGTTTTAATGTTTTAAGTTTATTAAGTCAGCTGTCCTCGTTAGTAACCTACAACTAGTTGTCCATAGTTAGATGTACAGAAATAAATTGATATATATTATCTTGACCCAATCCACTACCCAGTGTATACACGTGTCAGGCTAGATCACAACTCAAAGTATATATATTTTTGGAATCAACCTCAACCCTGTATAGCTAATTCCAACATTACTGCATATAGAGTGTCTATGGTTGTTCCAAATAATATATATAGATGGGTCGATATGATATGTCAAAACATTTGCATACGTATCTATGGTATCCCAAGATTACATAATATATTAGAATATATGTATTATACAATATAAGTTAGCTAGGATATGATTAATATAGATTTGTTACCAATTTTCACGTAGCTACAACAAGTAAAAATATCCAATTTTGTTTTACCCATAACTTCTTCGTTTTAAATCCGTTTTGAGTGAATCCAATTTATATGGTTTCATATTGAACTTAAATTTATGAATCTATACAGAAAAAGTATAAGTTTATAGTCGGAAATACACGTTTTTGTAAAGGTAGTCATTTCAGTCGAAAGAACGACGTCTAGATGACCATTTTGGAAAACATACTTCCACTTTGAGTTTAATCATGATTTTTGGATATTATTTCATGTTCATAAGAAAAATCATTTTCCCAGAAGAACAACTTTTAAATCAAAGTTTATCATAGTTTTTAATTAACTAACCCAAAACAGCCCGCGGTGTTACTACGACGGCGTATATCCAGTTTTACGGTGTTTTTCGTGTTTTCAGGTTTTAAATCATTAAGTTAGCATATTATATAGATATAGAACATGTGTCTAGTTGATTTTAAAAGTCAAGTTAGAAGGATTAACTTTTGTTTGCGAACAAGTTTAGAATTAACTAAACTATGTTCTAGTGATTTCAAGTTTAAACCTTCGAATAAGGTAGTTTTATATATATGAATCGAATGATGTTATGACATCATTACCACCTCAGGTTTTGTGGATAAACCTACTGGAAATGATAAAAATAGATCTAGCTTCAAAGGATCCTTGGATGGCTTGAAAGTTCTTGAAGCAGATTCATGACACGAAAACAAGTTCAAGTAAGATTTTCACTCGAAATAAGATTGTTATAGTTATAGAAATTGAATTAAAGTTTGAATATGAGTATTACATTGTATTATAAAGATATCTTACTATAAATAAGAAAGATTTCTTGAGGTTGGATGATCACTTTACAAGATTGGAAGTAAGCTAGCAAACTTGGAAGTATTCTTGATTTTATGAAACTAGAACTTATAGAATTTATGAAGAACACTTAGAACTTGAAGATAAAACTTGAGAGAGATCAATTTAATGAAGAAAATTGAAGAATGAAAGTGTTTGTAGGTATTTTTGGTCATTGGTATATGGATTAGATATAAAGGATGTGTAATTTTGTTTACATGTAAATAAGTCATGAATGATTACTAATATTTTTGTAATTTTATGAGATATTTCATGCTAGTTGCCAAATGATGGTTCCCACATGTGTTAGGTGACTAACATAGGCTGCTAAGAGCTGATCATTGGAGTATATATACCAATAGTACATACATCTAAAAGCTGTGTATTGTACGAGTACGAATACGGGTGCATACGAGTAGAATTGTTGATGTAACTGAACGAGGATGTAATTGTAAGCATTTTTGTTAAGTAGAAGTATTTTGATAAGTGTCTTAAAGTCTTTCAAAAGTGTATGATTACATATTAAAACACTGCATGTAAATACGTTTTAACTGAGTCGTTAAGTCATCTTTAGTCGTTACATGTAAATGTTATTTTGAAACCTTTAGGTTAACGATCTTGTTAAATGTTGTTAACCCATTGTTAAATTATTGCATTATCATGATATTATTATATATTAATATATCTTAGTATGATATATATACAGTTAAATGTTGTTACAACGATAATCGTTACATATATGTCTCGTTTCGAAATCATTAAGTTAGTAGTCTTGTTTTTACATATGTAGTTCATTGTTAATACACTTAATGACATGTTTACTTATCATTTATCATGATTAAACATAGTGTATCAATATCTTAATATGATTCATATGTATTTAGTAAGATGTTGTTATAACAATAATCGTTATATATATCGTTTCGAGTTTCTTAATTCAATAAACTCAATTTTATGTATATAACCCATTGTTAAAATATCTAATGAGATACTTACTGAAACGACCCGTCCTTATCCACCTGGACGAAATCATCAACATTTGGTCCCATTGCGAGGTGTTATCCTAAATATGCCATGAATGACTTCATGTAATATGAGCAGATGCACAGCGGAAGACTTAATTCGTACCTGAGAATAAACATGCTTAAAAGTGTCAACCAAAAGGTTGGTGAGTTCATAGGTTTATCTTAACAATCATTTCAATATATTAATAGACCACAAGATTTCATATACACAAATGTTTTAATAAAAATATTCTAAGTGGTTGAGCACTTGGTAACCATACTTAACATTTAATCAACGTCGCATATTCCCTTTGTTATGAAATCTCACTACACCGTACCAAGTGTAGTCTACAAAACGAAGTACTGTGCAATCGTTAAATACTGGTCGTCCAGTCCGGTTGGGGTTGTCAGGCCCGATAGATCTATCAACAGGATTCGCGTTTACAATACCCATGTAAATAGTAGTTACCAAGCTACAGGGAAATATGCCAGTGGTACAACTCAACGTAGAATGTATTTTTAAGTATTTGTGTCTATTTCGTAAACATTTATAAAAGCAGCGCATGTATTCTCATCCCAAAAATATATATTGCAAAAGCAATTAAAAAAGGAGCAAATGAAACTCACCATACTGTATTTTGTAGTAAAAAAACATATGACGTCATTTAACAAGTATATGGTTGACCTCGGATTCACGAACCTTTATCATTTATTTTTATATATTAACGCACATAATTGTAATCGAATAAATTTATATAAATACATCTTAAATTATATATACCTTATATATTTAGTTTGTAATAATAATATTGTTAATATGAAAATAATAATAATAATGATGATAATAATAAAAATGATAATTTTATACATAATGTTAATTTTAATAAAAATATAATTTTAGTAAAAATGATAACTTTTAACAATCATGATAATAAAATAAAAAGTTGTACTATGTTTACCATAAAAATTACAATTTTGATAATGACTCTTAATACTAATAATACTTGATAGTAATTAATGTTAATAAGAAAAAAATATTAATGGTAATAATAGTTATAATTTTTATGATAATAATAATAATGATAATAATAATAATAATAATAATAATAATAATAATAATAATAATAATAATAATAATAATAATAATAATAACAATAATAATAATAATAATAATAATAATAATAATAATAATAATAATAATAATAATAATAATAATAATAATAATAATAATAATAATAATAATAATAATAATAATAATAAATAAACTACCTTTAAGCTTTTCCCAAAAAAAAATGTCTTGGACAGGTCTCACACCCGAGACCTCTCGGTACACAAACAAACAACCTCCTAAACCATTGAACTATATCCCTAATCTTGTTTTAATTCCTTTGATTTAATATTTATTATGCTCGAATCCGTTTACCCTTCTTCTTAACTAACAAACTATCATCATCGTATCTCTTTATCATAATCATAAACGATTATCATCATATTCAAATCATCATCCTCATTATTTATCCTAATCACATAAAATCATAATGATATCATCTTAAATCATCTAACCCTCATCATCAACTTTATAATCAACCTCACGCTCATTCTGTGTAGTATCCCATCGCCATTACATTACAATGCAATTCTTCTTCTTCTAATTATGATTCGGGGCCCAACAATTCTCGGCCCAATAGAAAAAGAAAGAAACAAGGCCCACGATGTACAAACATAAATGAAGCCCAATAAGGGTTTCGGTGTTTAAGTTTTTAAAAGGAAAATCTCAGCCGACATTTTATATACATAAGGGATGATTCGAGCAGGAACTCCATCATACACACATTATCTTTATCTTTACAGCTCATCATCATTAATCATAAAACAATTGCTATTAAATCATCATCATTATCGTCTTCCATCTCTATCAACATCTTTCATTCATCACCATATTCACTGTAACCGCCAAAAATCGAAACAGGAATAAAAAATGATACAGCAGCAGCAGTAGCGAAACCAAACTAGCTACGGTGCGAGTGGCGATTATTAGAAAGAGTGGTTAAATGGTGGTGAAGTGGTGATCATTGCAGCTGAAACAAACCAAAAAATATAAACAAAATAGTGGCGGTTATAGGTGGTTTATGGTGGTGGTCTCGGTGGTTGTGTTTTAATTCGAACTGTAAACAGAAACAGAAAGAAGGAACTGCAGTTGTCTATAGCAATTATGATCGTGTGTAATATGAAGGTGTTTCACTGCTGTAGCAGTAGAATAAGCTTGCTAGTGCACGAAAAAAAATATATATATATATATATAAGAAGAGAGGGAGTAGGTATTGGTGAGGTGATCGTGTTGTAGTTGTTTATGTTGGTACCCAAACACCGAAACAGAAGCAGTTTAGCCAACGGGTCTTATGGTGTTGGTTTGTGGGTGGATTGAAACAAAACAAGAAGAATGATATGTATGTGGTATATGTTGGTTCTTGTTGGTTGTCCAACGGTTTAGTATTGACCATGATGTCTTGGTTTTTGATGAAGATGGTGATCGTGAGTATTTGAAACGGAACAAAAATTTAGAACAGTTTGATGGTGGTGTTTGTGTGGTCTTACGAGGTGTAGGTGTTGCAACGAAGAAGAAGAAGAAGAGGTGTAGGAGTAGTAGAAGATTGTTTGAAACATGAGTAGAAACAATTGGTTTTGTGTTGGAATTAGATGGTGAGTTGGGTTGATAACTTCATTGATATGTATATAAATATATATAATTATAAAAAGAATGGATGATGGGTTTTATTGATTTACCTATATGTGTGTGTCGGCAAGAGTATCACAAGTCAAACAGGAGAGCAAAAATATAAAGTTGAAGTGGATGTCTACCAGAATTTGTGAAATCATGTTTGTCTTAGAGTAATTAAAAGTTTGCTTCCAGACAGGAAAACAAAAATGAATACAGTTTGATAGTGAACTTAAACGGATTCATAATATTAATTAAGTTCATATTTTATATATAATATTAATCATTAATAATCAAATACTAATAATAATGGAATTAAAAATATTAATATCAAATATTAATAATAATAAGAATAATGATAAAATTAATTAAAAACAATGATAATAATATTTTTTTAAATAAAAATGATATTTTTTAGTAATAATAAGGATAATAATCATAATAACTAAAATTAAAATTTTCTACTAACCATAATAATAGTGATATTAATAATGATAGTAATATTATTAGAAATATTAATAATAATATAACAAATTAAATGTTTCAAATTCTTTTATATCTATAGATGCATTTATTTACAAATAGTTGTTCGTGAATCGTCGGGGATAGTCGAAAGTCAAACGAATATGTGAAATAGTTCAAAATTTTTGTGACTCAACATTACAGACTTTGTTTATCGTGTCAAGAATATTAAATCGTATCGAGAGTTTGGTTTAAAATTAGTCGAAATTTTCCGGGTCGTGACAGTACCTACCCGTTAAAGAAAGTTCGTCCCAAAATTTGAGTGAGGTAGTCATGGCTAACAATAAAAATGTTTTCATGAAGAATATGAATTGATAAATAGAGTTTTATCATCATTGAGTAATATGAATAAAACAATTCGATTACTTGAAGTGTATGAGTGGAGCTATCACAAATGAGTTAAATGAGAAAATAAAGATTCGTTTTGACTTTTTGACGTAGTCACGGTGGATTTTCAGAATTCAAGGAATATAAAGAAAATCTTCTAATCAGAAAGAAAATATATTAGCACAAATTATTAGCAACTATTGGAATTACGAAATAACGGAAATATCAAGGAAATATTTCAGTGATATGCTTAGAGATTAAGTAGAATGAAAGAGTTGTGTAACATGGCACATGATGATGGTACTGAGAATCATCACGTTTCATTAGAAACTCAGCATGACTTACTGTAATATAATTACGTTGGCCAAGCGCATTATATTATACTAACTCATGCCCCAGTTCCCAACACTTATCCACAATTCATTCATAATTTTTACTCAGATTTTTACAGAAGTTTCCAATATAATGGAATATAGAAAACACGAAGAGGTAGATAATTTCGGACAAGAATATTTATGAAAATATCTTCAGAAATATCGAAGATATTTATGACGATATTTTTGGAATTTCTAAGTTCGATGGTTGATGGAAAAGATTTTCCGCAAGATTTTAACATGAGTAAGGAGCAAGATATTCGTTGAAAGTTTCAACGGATCCAGAATTACCTGGATTCTTTGAATATAGGGTATGGTCTTTGTATTTGTCCTTGGTCTCCTTCATGGTTAGCTCAATCCGTTTTTCAGTACCAAATTTTCTATCGAGCGTTCCTAACAATCCCTTCTTTATCATCAAACTTTTGGCCGTTTAAACCATCTACAATTTTTCTGTTTCCTCTGCATTTAATGCAGCCATATCTGCATCGTCGGTTATCATTTCGAGGTGTTTTCAGGAGAATTATGTTTTTAGATGATTAAACGCTGATGGTAAAATGGTGGAATATAAAAGATTCTCCGGTAACGAAGGCGAAAAGACAACGTATATATCAGGGTTATAATTTGCTAATCTGAGTGAAAAGTCGAAGTTGACTTGTTGAAGCTGTGACAAAATTGGCTAATTTGGAAAGGAATTGCATAGTTATTTTGGGTAATAATAATACTAAAGGAATTAACACAGCTATGTGTTAAACGTTTATTCAATTTCTGAGGGTTTTTCAGGTGCATATCTATATGCATCAATCTTTTCTTCCGTAGGTGAAGTGCAGCTGGTTCATCCTCTCGATTGAGGTGTTTTCAAGAATCATGAAAGGTTCGAACGCAGATTGTAATCGTCAAGATACAAATGAGGTTTAAGATGAAATCATGTGGCAAACATGAAGAAATGTTTAGTTTCATATGTTATAATCAGTATTTTAATTCATTTTAATTGTCCAATATTATTAGTCCACAGTCGATAGTCCACACTTAACAGTCCAATAATTCATATATAGTTTAATATATAATATTCGAATTAATTAATACGTTTCGTGACCCGTATACGTCTCAGACTCGATCACAACTCAAACTATATATATTATTGTAGAATCAACCTCAACCCTGTATAGCTAACTCCCGCATTACTGCATATAGAGTGTCTATGGTTATTCCAAATAATATATATAGATGCGTCGATATGATATGTCAAAACCTTGTATACGTGTCCCGATTTATCCGACGATATGTAAAGTGCGTAAAATAAATAACAGAAATTAAATGACGATAAATAAAATTACGATAAATAAATTGTGAATAATAAAATGTAATCAGTTAGCTAGGAACAGTTAGCGTAGATTCTTAACAAAATTTCAATTAGTTAATTCGTTTGTTTCTAACAAATTTTATCTTGTCCAATGTTTTCTTCATTATGCCACTTGTTGGATTCTGATAGGTCAAAAACCAAATATAAAATTGAATGAAAATGATTATTCTGCGGTGATCTGATTCGTATCTTTGTGGATGTAAGTAGGATAGTAAATGACTGTTGAATCGGATTTAAAGAATGTACAGTGTAACTTATTAATGTGAAACCCAAATATTCCTCGGGTATTACCTACGCGTTAAAATATTTTCATCATTAACAGTTGGTACAAAAGAATTTTTTTTAATTACAATCTTTATGAAAATATACGTACATATATATTTTCTTCAGATGTAATCATGGATTTAATGAGTCAATAAAATATTAAACTCATTTGATTTATCGTTAATACTAGATTACATAATCTCTAGAACTTTAGAAATTACATAATCGCCATGTTGAGGGGAGATAATCGATGTAGAATAATATGTAGAACGAAGATAAAGTAGATAGAATGATACGTAGAACGATGATTATGCCCGAGATACAGAATGAGATGTTGAGGCGTGTGATGTTGAAACTTGGGTTGTTGGTGGTACTGGTGTTGATGTTGGTGGTACTGTTGGTGTCGGTGTTGACGGTGATGCCTGCAAGTTGTGCATCGTACTCTCCAAAGCTACTACTCGAGCACGAAGTTCGTTGACTTCTTCTATTATTCCAGGATGATTGTCGGTCGGAACGAGCGGATGGATAAGGTTTAGAATTGTAGATATTATATAATCGTCGCGAGCTATTCTAGAAATGAGGGTGAAAAATAGTGTTTCGGATAGGTTCGCCGGTAAGTGCTTCAGGTTCTTCGCCAAGAGGGAAATTTGGTTGATGAAAAGTATCGCCTTTTTCTTGTCTCCAATGATTAAGTCGACTACGAACCCATCAGATGAATTGGGGATGGCTGATTGCTTGATTCATTCTGGTGATGCTGCTTCTGGAGCTGGAGTGAGACTCCATATCGGAATCCGAGGGATTTGAACTAGTGGTGAGTTCCATTGCGTACGATTGAATAAAGGATTTTTCGATATGAAATGATTTTCGGATATCAGATGATATTCTAATTACATAGAATACATATACATAGTACAGAAGATCCCGTAGATTACGATGGAAATTAAGGAAACGTGTCAGATAAGGTCTACAGTAACAGATACGATTAGCAAATACGCTAAGATATGAATTTTGTCTATACACTATTCATCAAATAAGTGCAGGAAGTCGTGTCTAAACTTAGGAATGATAAGCAGGTGATTTTCCACTAGGAATGATAAGCAAAACTTTTAACATGCAGATTAGGTTCAAGTCCAGACTTATTAATATATCCTAACAACTACTAGGTCGAAGTTCAGACTCACTAATGCATTTAAACAACTACCAGTTAGACACACTAATGCAAGACCTGGTTCACTAGGACCAACGCTCTGATACCACATGAAACGACCCGTCCTTATCTACCTGGACGAAGTCATCAACATTTGGTCCCATTGTGAGGTGTTGTCCTAAATATGCCATGAATGACTCCATGTAATATGAGCAGATGCACAGCGGAAGACTTAATTCGTACCTGAGAATAAACATGCTTAAAAGTGTCAACCAAAAGGTTGGTGAGTTCATAGGTTTATCTTACCAATCATTTCAATATATTAATAGACCACAAGATTTCATATACACAAACGTTTTAATAAAAATATTCTAAGTGGTTGAGCACTTGGTAACCATACTTAACATTTAATCAACGTCGCATATTCCCTTTATTATGAAATCTCACTACACCGTACCAAGTGTAGTCTACAAAACGAAGTACTGTGCAACCGTTGAATACTGGTCGTCCAGTCCGGTTGGGGTTGTCAGGCCCGATAGATCTATCAACAGGATTCGCGTTTACAATACCCATGTAAATAGTAGTTACCAAGCTACATGGAAATATGCCAGTGGTACAACTCAACGTAGAATGTATTTTTAAGTATTTGTGTCTATTTCGTAAACATTTATAAAAGCAGCGCATGTATTCTCAGCCCAAAAATATATATTGCAAAAGCAATTAAAAAGGGAGCAAATGAAACTCACCATACTGTATTTTGTAGTAAAAATACATATGACATCATTTAACAAGTATAGGGTTGACCTCGGATTCACGAACCTATATCATTTATTTATATATATTAACACACATAATTGTAATCAAATAAATTTATATAAATATATCTTAAATTATATATACCTTATATATTTAGTTTGTAATAATAATATTGTTAATATGAAAATAATAATAATAATGATGATAATAATAAAAATGATAATTTTATACATAATGTTAATTTTAATAAAAATATAATTTTAGTAAAAATGATAACTTTTAACAATCATGATAATAAAATAAAAAGTTGTACTATTTTTACCATAAAAATTACAATTTTGATAATGACTCTTAATACTAATAATAATTGATAGTAATTAATATTAATAAGAAAATAATATTAATGGTAATAATAGTTATAATTTTTATGATAATAATAATAATAATAATAATAATAACAACTATAATAATAATAATAATAATAATAATAATAATAATAATAATAATAATAATAATAATAATAATAATAATAATAATAATAATAATAATAATAATAATAATAATAATAATAATAATAATAATAATAAATAAACTACCTTTAAGCTTTTCCCAAAAAAAAAATGTCTTGGACAGGTCTCACACCCGAGACCTCTGGTTACACAAACAAACAACCTCCTAAACCATTGAACTATATCCCTAATCTTGTTTTAATTCCTTTGATTTAATATTTATTATGCTCGAATCCGTTTACCCTTCTTCTTAACTAACAAACTATCATCATCGTATCTCTTTATCATAATCATAAACGATTATCATCATATTCAAATCATCATCCTCATTATTTATCCTAATCACATAAAATCATAATGATATCATCTTAAATCATCTAACCCTCATCATCAACTTTATAATCGACCTCACCCTCATTCTGCGTAGTATCCCATCGCCATTACATTACAATGCAATTCTTCTTCTTCTAATTATGATTCAGGGCCCAACAATTCTCGACCCAATAGAAAAAGAAAGAAACAAGGCCCACGATGTACAAACATAAATGAAGCCCAATAAGGGTTTGGGTGTTTAAGTTTTTAAAAGGAAAATCTCAGCTGACATTTTATATACATAAGGGATGATTCGAGAAGGAACTCCATCATACACACACTATCTTTATCTTTACAGCTCATCATCATTAATCATAAAACAATTGCTATTAAATCATCATCATTATCGTCTTCCATCTCTATCAGCATCTTTCATTCATCACCATATTCACTGTAACTGCCAAAAATTGAAACAGGAATAAAAAATGATACATCAGCAGCAGTAGCGAAACCAAACTAGCTATGGTGCGAGTGGCGATTATTAGAAAGAGTGGTTAAATGGTGGTGAAGTAGTGATCATTGCAGCTGAAAAACCGAAAAAATATAAACAAAATAGTGGCGGTTATAGGTGGTTTATGGTGGTGGTCTCGGTGGTTGTGTTTTAATTCGAACTGTAAACAGAAACAGAAAGAAGGAACTGTAATTGTCTATAGCAATTATGATCATGTGTAATATGAAGGTGTTTCACTGCTGTAGCAGTAGCATAAGCTTGCTAGTGCACGAAAAAAAAAAATATATATATATATATATATATATATATATATATATATATATATATATATATATATATATATATATATATATATATATATATATAAGAAGAGAGGGAGTAGGTATTGGTAAGGTGATCGTGTTGTAGTTGTTTATGTTGGTACCCAAACACCGAAACAGAAACAGTTTAGCCAACGGGTCTTATGGTGTTGGTTTGTGGGTGGATTGAAACAAAACAAGAAGAATGATATGTATGTGGTATATGTTGGTTCTTGTTGGTTGTCCAACAGTTTAGTATTGACCATGATGTCTTGGTTTTTGATGAAGATGGTGATCGTGAGTATTTGAAACGAAACAGAAATTTAGAACAGTTTGATGGTGGTGTTTGTGTGGTCTTACGAGGTGTAGGTGTTGCAACGAAGAAGAAGAAGAAGAAGAAGAGGTACAGGAGTAGTAGAAGATTGCTCGAAACATGAGTAGAAACAATTGGTTTTGTGTTGGAATTAGATGGTGAGTTGGGTTGATAACTTCATTAATATGTATATAAATATATATAATTATAAAAAGAATGGATGATGGGTTTTATTGATTTACCTATATGTGTGTGCCGGCAAGAGTATCACAAGTCAAACAGGAGAGCAAAAATATAAAGTTGAAGTGGATGTCTACCAGAATTTGTGAATTCATGTTTGTCTTAGAGTAATTAAAAGTTTGATTATAGACAGGAAAACAAAAATGAATACAGTTTGAGAGTGAACTTAAACGGATTCATAATATTAATTAAGTTCATATTTTATATATATTATTAATCATTAATAATCAAATACTAATAATAATGGAATTAAAAATAATAATATCAAATATTAATAATAATAAGAATAATGATAAAATTACTAACCATAATAATAGTGATATTAATAATGATAGCAATATTATTAGAAATATTAATAATAATATAACAAATTAAATGTTTCAAATTCTTTTATATCTATAGATGCATTTATTTACAAATAGTTGTTCGTGAATCGTCGGGGATAGTCGAAAGTCAAACGAATATGTGAAATAGTTCAAAAATTTTGTGACTCAACATTACAGACTTTGCTTATCGTGTCAAGAATATTAAATCGTATCGAGAGTTTGGTTTAAAATTAGTCAAAATTTTTCGGGTCGTGACACTTACTTATCATAATATCATGTTAACTATATATATAATCATATATATGTCATCATATAGTTTTTACAAGTTTTAACGTTCGTGAATCACCGGTCAACTTGGGTGGTTAATTGTGTATATGAAACCTATTTAAATTAATAAAGTCTTGACAAGTTTGATTGCTTAACATGTTGGAAACACTTAATCATATAAATAACAATTTCATTTAATATATATAAATATGGAAAAGTTCGGGTCACTACGGTACCTACCCGTTAAATAAATTTCGTCCCGAAATTTTAAGCAGTTGGAGGTGTTGACGTATCTTCTGGAAATAAGTGCGGGTATTTCTTCTTCATATGATCTTCTCGTTCCCAGGTGAACTCGGGTCCTCTACGAGAATTCCATCGAACTTTAACAATTGGTATCCTGTTTTGCTTAAGTCTTTTATCCTCACGATCCATTATTTCGACGGGTTCTTCGACGAATTGAAGTTTTTCATTGATTTGGATTTCGTCTAACGGAATAGTGAGATCTTCTTTAGCAAAACATTTCTTCAAATTTGGGACGTGGAAAGTGTTATGTACAGCCGCGAGTTGTTGTGGTAATTCAAGTCGGTAAGCTACTGGTCCGACACGATCAATAATCTTGAATGGTCCTATATAACTTGGATTTAATTTCCCTCGTTTACTAAATCGAACAATGCCTTTCCAAGGTGCAACCTTAAGCATGACCATCTCTCCAATTTCAAATTCTATATCTTTTCTTTTAATGTCGGCGTAGCTCTTTTGTCGACTTTTGGGCGGTTTTCAACCGTTGTTGAATTTGGATGATCTTCTCGGTAGTTTCTTGTATTATCTTCGAACCCGTAATCTTTCTATCCCCCACTTCACTCCAACAAATCAGAGACCTGCACTTTCTACCATAAAGTGCTTCAAACGGCACCATCTCAATGCTTGAATGGTAGCTGTTGTTGTAGGAAAATTCTGCTAACGGTAGATGTCGATCCCAACTGTTTCCGAAATCAATAACACATGCTCGTAGAATGTCTTCAAGTGTTTGTATCATCCTTTCGCTCTACCCATCAGTTTATGGATGATAGGCAGTACTCATGTCTAGACGAGTTCCTAATGCTTGCTGTAATGTCTGCCAGAATCTTGAAATAAATCTGCCATCCCTATCAAAGATAATAGAGATTGGTATTCCATGTCTGGAGACGACTTCCTTCAAATACAGTCATGCTAACTTCTCCATCTTGTCATCTTCTCTTATTGGCAGGAAGTGTGTTGATTTGGTGAGATGATCAACTATTACCCAAATAGTATCAAAACCACTTGCAGTCCTTGGCAATTTAGTGATGAAATCCATGGTAATGTTTTCCCATTTCCATTCCGGGATTTCGAGTTGTTGAAGTAGACCTGATGGTTTCTGATGCTCAGCTTTGACCTTAGAACACGTCAAACATTCCCCTACGTATTTAGCAACATCGACTTTCATACCTGGCCGCCAAAAATGTTTCTTGAGATCTTTGTACATCTTCCCCGTTCCAGGATGTATTGTGTATCTGGTTTTATGAGCTTCTCTAAGTACCATTTCTCTCATATCTCCAAATTTTGGTACCCAAATTCTTTCAGCCCTATACCGGGTTCCATCTTCCCGAATATTAATATGCTTCTCCGATCCTTTGGGTATTTCATCCTTTAAATTTCTCTCTTTTAAAACTCCTTGTTGCGCCTCCTTTATTTGAGTAGTAAGGTTATTGTGAATCATTATATTCATAGCTTTTACTCGAATGGGTTCTCTATCCTTTCTACTCAAAGCGTCAGCTACCACATTCACCTTCTCCGGGTGGTAACGAATCTCAAAGTCATAATCATTCAACAATTCAATCCACCTGCGCTGCCTCATGTTCAGTTGTTTCTGATTAAATATATATTGGAGACTTTTGTGGTCGGTATATATAATACTTTTGACCCCATATAAGTAGTGCCTCCAAGTCTTTAATGCAAAAACAACCGCGCCTAATTCCAAATCATGCGTCATATAATTCTGCTCGTAAATCTTCAATTGTCTAGACGTATAAGCAATTACCTTCGTTCGTTGCATTAATACACAACCGAGACCTTGCTTTGAAGCGTCACAATATATCACAAAATCATCATTCCCTTCAGGTAATGACAATATAGGTGCCGTAGTTAACTTTTTCTTTAACAATTGAAATGCTTTCTCTTGTTCATCCTTCCATTCAAATTTCCTCCCTTTATGCGTTAATGCAGTCAAGGGTTTTGCTATTCTGGAAAAATCTTGGACGAACCTTCTGTAGTAACCAGCTAGTCCTAAAAATTGGCGTATATGCTTCGGAGTTTTCGGGGTTTCCCATTTTTCAACGATTTCAATCTTTGTTGGATCCACCTGAATACCTTCTTTGTTCACTATGTGACCGAGGAATTGAACTTCTTCCAACCAAAATGCATACTTTGAAAACTTACCGTACAGTTTTTCTTTTCTCAGCAACTCTAGCACTTTTCTTAAATGTTCTTCATGCTCTTGATCATTTTTTGAGTAAATAATTATGTCATCGATGAAAGCAATGACAAACTTGTCAAGATATGGCCCACACACTCGGTTCATGAGGTCCATGAACACAGCTGGTGCATTCGTCAATCCAAACGGCATAACCATAAACTCGTAATGACCGTAACGCGTCCTAAAAGCAGTCTTTGGAATGTCATCCTCCTTCACCCGCATTTGATGATACCCAGAACGTAAATCAATCTTTGAATAAACCGACAAGTCTTGTAGTTGATCAAATAAGTCGTCGATTCTCGGTAGTGGGTAGCGGTTCTTGATGGTAAGTTTGTTCAACTCTCGGTAGTCGATACACAACCTAAATGTACCATCTTTCTTCTTGACAAACAAAATGGGAGCTCCCCACAGTGATGTGCTTGGTCGAATGAAACCACTCTCTAAAAGTTCTTGTAATTGGCTCTGAAGTTCCTTCATTTCGCTAGGTGCGAGTCTGTATGGAGCACGGGCTATTGGTGCAGCTCCCGATATAAGGTCTATTTGAAATTCAACGGATCGGTGTGGAGGTAGTCCCGGTAATTTTTTTGGAAATATATCAGGAAATTCTTTTGCGACTGGAACATCATTGATGTTCTTTTCTTCGGAATTGACTTTCTCGACGTGTGCTAGAACAGCATAACAACCTTTTCTTATTAGTTTTTGTGCCTTCAGGTTACTAACAAGATTTAACTTCGCGTTGCTCTTTTCTCCGTACACCATTAAGGGTTTTCCTTTTTCTCGTATAATGTGAATTGCATTTTTGTAACAAATGATCTCTGCTGTTACTTCTTTCAACCAGTCTATACCGATTATCATATCAAAACTCCCTAACTCTACTGGTATCAAGTCAATCTTAAATGTTTCGCTAACCAGTTTAATTTCTCGATTCCGACATATATTATCTGCTGTAATTAATTTACCGTTTGCTAATTCTAGTAAAAATTTATTATCCAAGGGCGTCGGTGAACAACTTAGTTTAGCACAAAAATCTCTACTCATATAGCTTCTATCTGCACCCGAATCAAATAAAACATAAGCAGATTTATTGTCAATGAGAAATGTACCCGTAACAAGCTCCGGGTCTTCCTGCGCTTCTGCCGTATTAATATTGAAAACTCTTTCGCAGCCCTGCCCATTAGTATTCCTCTGATTCGGGTAATTTCTACTAAAGTGGCCTGGTTTTCCACATCCAAAACAAACTATGGCGGTATTATTTGTTCCGACATTATTTGTTCCTTTAGTTCTGTTATGCATTGGTCCTTAGATTTCGCACTTCTTCGTGCTATGACCATTTCTTTTACACCTGTTGCAAAATGTCGTGCAGAACCCCAGGTGATGCTCTTCACATCTTTGGCATGGCTATTTTTGATTTTTGTTGCCATTGTTATTATTGAGATTGTTGTTGGGATTGTTATTGTTGCTATTGTTGTTGTTGTTATTGTTATTGTTGTTGGGTGAAATGTCCCATTCTTATTGATTAAAAACGTTCCATATTAATTGATTTCGTTGCGAGGTTTTGACCTCTATATGAGACGTTTTTCAAAGACTGCATTCATTTTAAAACAAACCATAACCTTTATTTCATCAATAAAGGTTTAAAAAGCTTTACGTAGATTATCAAATAATGATAATCTAAAATATCCTGTTTACACACGACCATTACATAATGGTTTACAATACAAATATGTTACAACAAAATAAGTTTGTTGAATGCAGTTTTTACACAATATCATACAAGCATGGACTCCAAATCTCGTCCTTATTTAAGTATGCGACAACGGAAGCTCTTAATAATCACCTGAGAATAAACATGCTTAAAACGTCAACAAAAATGTTGGTGAGTTATAGGTTTAACCTATATATATCAAATCATAATAATAGACCACAAGATTTCATATTTCAATACACATCCCATACATAGAGATAAAAATCATTCATATGGTGAACACCTGGTAACCGACATTAACAAGATGCATATATAAGAATATCCCCATCATTCCGGGACACCCTGCGGATATGATATAAATTTCGAAGTACTAAAGCATCCGGTACTTTGGATGGGGTTTGTTAGGCCCAATAGATCTATCTTTAGAATTCGCGTCAATTAGGGTGTCTGTTCCCTAATTCTTAGATTACCAGACTTAATAAAAAGGGGCATATTCGATTTCGATAATTCAACCATAGAATGTAGTTTCACGTACTTGTGTCTATTTTGTAAATCATTTATAAAACCTGCATGTATTCTCATCCCAAAAATATTAGATTTTAAAAGTGGGACTATAACTCACTTTCACAGATTTTTACTTCGTCGGGAAGTAAGACTTGGCCACTGGTTGATTCACGAACCTATAACAATATATACATATATATCAAAGTATGTTCAAAATATATTTACAACACTTTTAATATATTGTGATGTTTTAAGTTTATTAAGTCAGCTGTCCTCGTTAGTAACCTACAACTAGTTGTCCACAGTTAGATGTACAGAAATAAATCGATAAATATTATCTTGAATCAATCCACGACCCAGTGTATACGTATCTCAGTATTGATCACAACTCAAACTATATATATTTTGGAATCAACCTCAAACCTGTATAGCTAACTCCAACATTCACATATAGTGTGTCTATGGTTGTTCCGAAATATATATAGATGTGTCGACATGATAGGTCGAAACATTGTATACGTGTCTATGGTATCTCAAGATTACATAATATACAATACAAGTTGATTAAGTTATGGTTGGAATAGATTTGTTACCAATTTTCACGTAGCTAAAATGAGAAAAATTATCCAATCTTGTTTTACCCATAACTTCTTCATTTTAAATCCGTTTTGAGTGAATCAAATTGCTATGGTTTCATATTGAACTCTATTTTATGAATCTAAATAGAAAAAGTATAGGTTTATAGTCAGAAAAATAAGTTACAAGCCGTTTTTGTAAAGGTAGTCATTTCAGTCGAAAGAACGACATCTAGATGACCATTTTAGAAAACATACTTCCACTTTGAGTTTAACCATAATTTTTGGATATAGTTTCATGTTCATAATAAAAATCATTTTCTCAGAATAACAACTTTTAAATCAAAGTTTATCATAGTTTTTAATTAACTAACCCAAAACAGCCCGCGGTGTTACTACGACGGCGTAAATCCGGTTTTACGGTGTTTTTCGTGTTTCCGGGTTTTAAATCATTAAGTTAGCATATCATATAGATATAGAACATGTGTTTAGTTGATTTTAAAAGTCAAGTTAGAAGGATTAACTTTTGTTTGCGAACAAGTTTAGAATTAACTAAATTATGTTCTAGTGATTACAAGTTTAAACCTTCGAATAAGATAGCTTTATATGTATGAATCGAATGATTTTATGGACATCATTACTACCTTAAGTTCCTTGGATAAACCTAATGGAAAAGAGAAAAATGG
The DNA here is from genome assembly GCF_046630445.1 of Rutidosis leptorrhynchoides. Classification (NCBI taxonomy): domain Eukaryota; kingdom Viridiplantae; phylum Streptophyta; class Magnoliopsida; order Asterales; family Asteraceae; genus Rutidosis; species Rutidosis leptorrhynchoides. The sequence continues at coordinate 85,969,176 of NC_092343.1, forward strand.
ATCTAGCTTCAATGGATCCTTGGATGGCTCGAAGTTCTTGAAGCAGAATCATGACACGAAAACAAGTTCAAGTAAGATCATCACTTGAAATAAGATTGTTATAGTTATAGAAATTGAACCAAAGTTTGAATATGATTATTACCTTGTATTAGAATGATAACCTACTGTAAGAAACAAAGATTTCTTGAGGTTGGATGATCACCTTACAAGATTGGAAGTGAGCTAGCAAACTTGAAAGTATTCTTGATTTTATGAAACTAGAACTTTTGGAATTTATGAAGAACACTTAGAACTTGAAGATAGAACTTGAGAGAGATCAATTAGATGAAGAAAATTGAAGAATGAAAGTGTTTGTAGGTGTTTTTGGTCGTTGGTGTATGGATTAGATATAAAGGATATGTAATTTTGTTTTCATGTAAAGAAGTCATGAATGATTACTCATATTTTTGTAATTTTATGAGATATTTCATGCTAGTTGCCAAATGATGGTTCCCACATGTGTTAGGTGACTCACATGGGCTGCTAAAAGCTGATCATTGGAGTGTATATACCAATAGTACATACATCTAAAAGCTGTGTATTGTACGAGTACGAATACGGGTGCATACGAGTAGAATTGTTGATGAAACTGAACGAGGATGTAATTGTAAGCATTTTTGTTAAGTAGAAGTATTTTGATAAGTGTCTTGAAGTCTTTCAAAAGTGTATGAATACATATTAAAACACTACATGTATATACATTTTAACTGAGTCGTTAAGTCATCGTTAGTCATTACATGTAAATGTTGTTTTGAAACCTTTAGGTTAACGATCTTGTTAAATGTTGTTAACCCAATGTTTATAATATCAAAAGAGATTTTAAATTATTATATTATCATGATATTATGATGTACGAATATCTCTTAATATGATATATATACATTAAATGTCGTTACAACGATAATCGTTACATATATGTCTCGTTTCAAAATCATTAAGTTAGTAGTCTTGTTTTTACATATGTAGTTCATTGTTAATATACTTAATGATATGTTTACTTATCATAATATCATGTTAACTATATATATATAACCATATATATGTCATCATATAGTTTTTACAAGTTTTAACGTTCGTGAATCACCGGTCAACTTGGGTGGTCAATTGTCTATATGAAACCTATTTCAATTAATCAAGTCTTAACAAGTTTGATTGCTTAACATGTTGGAAACATTTAATCATGTAAATATCAATCTCAATTAATATATATAAACATGGAAAAATTCGGGTCACTACAGTACCTACCCGTTAAATAAATTTCGTCCCGAAATTTTAAGCTGTTGAAGGTGTTGACGAATCTTCTGGAAATAGATGCGGGTATTTCTTCTTCATATGATCTTCACGCTCCCAGGTGAACTCGGGTCCTCTACGAGCATTCCATCGAACCTTAACAATTGGTATCTTGTTTTGCTTAAGTCTTTTAACCTCACGATCCATTATTTCGACGGGTTCTTCGATGAATTGAAGTTTTTCGTTGATTTGGATTTCATCTAACGGAATAGTGAGATCTTCTTTAGCAAAAAATTTCTTCAAATTCGAGACGTGGAAAGTGTTATGTATAGCTGCGAGTTGTTGAGGTAACTCAAGTCGGTAAGCTACTGGTCCGACACGATCAATAATCTTGAATGGTCCAATATACCTTGGATTTAATTTTCCTCGTTTACCAAATCGAACAACGCCTTTCCAAGGTGCAACTTTAAGCAGGACCATCTCTCCAATTTCAAATTCTATATCTTTTCTTTTAATGTCAGCGTAGCTCTTTTGTCGACTTTGGGCGGTTTTTGAACCGTTGTTGAATTTGGATGATCTTCTCGGTAGTTTCTTGTATAATCTCCGGACCCGTAATCTGTCTATCCCCCACTTCATTCCAACAAATTAGAGACCTGCACTTTCTACCATAAAGTGCTTCAAACGGCGCCATCTCAATGCTTGAATGGTAGCTGTTGTTGTAGGAAAATTCTGCTAACGGTAGATGTCGATCCCAACTGTTTCCGAAATCAATAACACATGCTCGTAGCATGTCTTCAAGCGTTTGTATCGTCCTTTTGCTCTGCCCATCAGTTTGTGGATGATAGGCAGTACTCATGTCTAGACGAGTTCCTAATGCTTGCTGTAATGTCTGTCAGAATCTTGAAATAAATCTACCATCCCTATCAGAGATAATAGAGATTGGTATTCCATGTCTGGAGACGACTTCCTTCAAATACAGTCGTGCTAACTTCTCTATCTTGTCATCTTCTCTTATTGGCAGGAAGTGTGCTGATTTGGTGAGACGATCAACTATTACCCAAATAGTATCAAAACCACTTGCAGTCCTTGGCAATTTAGTGATGAAATCCATGGTAATGTTTTCCCATTTCCATTCTGGGATTTCGGGTTGTTGAAGTAGACCTGATGGTTTCTGATGCTCAGCTTTGACCTTAGAACACGTCAAACATTCTCCTACGTATTTAGCAACATCGGCTTTCATACCCGGCCACCAAAAATGTTTCTTGAGATCCTTGTACATCTTCCCCGTTCCAGGATGTATTGAGTATCTGGTTTTATGAGCTTCTCTAAGTACCATTTCTCTCATATCTCCAAATTTTGGTACCCAAATCCTTTCAGCCCTATACCGGGTTCCGTCTTCCCGAATATTAAGATGCTTCTCCGATCCTTTGGGTATTTCATCCTTTAAATTTCCCTCTTTTAAAACTCCTTGTTGTGCATCCTTTATTTGAGTAGTTAGGTTATTATGAATCATTATATTCATAGATTTTACTCGAATGGGTTCTCTGTCCTTCCTGCTCAAGGCATCGGCTACCACATTTGCCTTCCCCGGGTGGTAACGAATCTCAAAGTCGTAATCATTCAATAATTCAATCCACCTACGCTGCCTCATATTCAGTTGTTTCTGATTAAATATGTGTTGAAGACTTTTGTGGTCGGTATATATAATACTTTTGACCCCATATAAGTAGTGCCTCCAAGTCTTTAATGCAAAAACAACCACGCCTAATTCCAAATCATGTGTCGTATAATTTTGTTCGTGAATCTTCAATTGTCTAGACGCATAAGCAATCACCTTCGTTCGTTGTATTAATACACAACCGAGACCTTGCTTTGATGCATCACAATAAATCACAAAATCATCATTCCCTTCAGGCAATGACAATATAGGTGCCGTAGTTAGCTTTTTCTTCAATAACTGAAACGCTTTCTCTTGTTCATCATTCCATTCAAATTTCTTCCCTTTATGCGTTAATGCAGTCAAGGGTTTTGCTATTCTGGAAAAGTCTTGGATGAACCTTCTGTAGTAACCAGCTAGTCCTAAAAACTAGCGTATGTGTTTCGGGGTTTTTGGGGTTTCCCACTTTTCAACAGTTTCTATCTTTGCCGGATCCACCTTAATACCTTCTTTGTTCACTATGTGACCGAGGAATTGAACTTCTTCCAACCAAAATGCACACTTTGAAAACTTAGCGTACAATTCTTCCTTCCTCAATACTTCTAACACCTTTCTCAAATGTTCACCGTGTTCTTGGTCATTCTTTGAGTAAATAAGTATGTCATCAATGAAAACAATGACAAACTTGTCAAGGTATGGTCCACACACTCGGTTCATAAGGTCCATGAACACAGCTGGTGCATTAGTTAAACCAAACGGCATGACCATAAACTCGTAATGACCGTAACGTGTTCTGAAAGCAGTCTTTGGAATATCATCTTCTTTCACCCGCATTTGATGATACCCGGAACGTAAGTCAATCTTTGAATAAACAGACGAGCCTTGTAGTTGATCAAATAAGTCATCGATTCTCGGTAGTGGGTAGCGGTTCTTGATGGTAAGTTTGTTCAACTCTCGGTAGTCGATACACAACCTGAATGTACCATCTTTCTTCTTGACAAACAAAACAGGAGCTCCCCACGGTGATGTGCTTGGTCGAATGAAACCACGCTCTAAAAGTTCTTGTAATTGGCTTTGTAGTTCTTTCATCTCGCTGGGTGCGAGTCTGTAAGGAGCACGAGCTATTGGTGCAGCTCCTGGTACAAGATCTATTTGAAATTCAACAGATCGATGTGGGGGTAATCCAGGTAATTCTTTCGGAAATACGTCGGGAAATTCTTTTGCAATGGGAACATCATTGATGCTCTTTTCTTCAGTTTGTACTTTCTCGACGTGTGCTAGAACAGCATAGCAACCTTTTCTTATTAGTTTTTGTGCCTTCAAATTACTAATAAGATGTAGCTTCGTGTTGCCCTTTTCTCCGTACACCATTAAGGGTTTTCCTTTTTCTCGTATAATGCGAATTGCATTTTTGAAACAGACGATCTCTGCTTTCACTTCTTTCAACCAGTCCATACCGATTATCACATCAAAACTCCCTAACTCTACTGGTATCAAATCAATCTTAAATGTTTCGCTAACCAGTTTAATTTCTCGATTCCGACATATATTATCTGCTGAAATTAATTTACCATTTGCTAATTCGAGTAAAAATTTACTATCCAAAGGCGTCAATGGACAACTTAATTTAGCACAAAAATCTCTACTCATATAGATTCTATCCGCACCCGAATCAAATAAAACGTAAGCAGATTTATTGTCAATAAGAAACGTACCCGTAACAAGCTTCGGGTCTTCTTGTGTCTCTGCCGCATTAATATTGAAAACTCTTTCGCGGCCTTGTCCATTCGTGTTCTCCTAGTTCGGGCAATTTCTAATAATGTGGCCCGGTTTTCCACATTTATAACAAACTACATTGGCATAACTTTCTCCGACACTACTTGCTCCGCCATTACTCGTTCCGACACCATTTGTTCCTTTCGTTCTATTAACCCCTGGTCCGTAGACCTCACACTTCGCCGCGCTATGACCATTTCTTTTACACTTGTTGCAAAATTTGGTGCAGAACCCCGAGTGATACTTTTCACACCTTTGGCATAGCTGCTTCTGATTGTTGTTGTTGTTGCGGTTATTATTGTTGTTGGGATGATTGTTGTAGTTGCTGTTGTTGTTGTTGTTGTTGTTGTTGGGCCGTTTGTTGTAGTTGCGATTGATGTTGCGATTGTTGGGATAATTTTTGCGATTATTGTTGTAATTGCTGTTGTTGTTGTATTGGTGATTCTTATCACCGTTTTCCTCCCACTTTCTTTTGACTTGCTTCACATTGGCCTCTTCAGCAGTCTGTTCTTTAATTCTTTCTTCAATCTGGTTCACTAGTTTGTGAGCCATTCTACATGCCTGTTGTATGGAGGCGGGCTCGTGTGAACTTATATCTTCTTGGATTCTTTCCGGTAATCCTTTCACAAACGTGTCGATCTTCTCTTCCTCATCTTCAAATGCTCCCGGACACAATAGGCACAATTCTGTGAATCGTCTTTCGTACGTGGTAATATCAAATCCTTGGGTTCGTAACCCTCTAAGTTCTGTCTTGAGCTTATTGACCTCGGTTCTGGGACGGTACTTCTCGTTCATCAAGTGCTTGAATGCTGACCACGGTAGTGCGTACGCATCGTCTTGTCCCACTTGCTCTAGATAGGTATTCCACCATGTTAACGCAGAACCTGTGAAGGTATGCGTAGCGTACTTCACTTTGTCCTCTTCAGTACACTTACTTATGGCAAACACCGATTCGACCTTCTCGGTACACCGTTTCAATCCGATCGGTCCTTCGGTTCCATCAAATTCCAAAGGTTTGCAGGCAGTAAATTCTTTGTAGGTGCATCCTACACGATTTCCTGTACTGCTAGATCCAAGGTTATTGTTGGTATGTAGCGCAGCCTGTACTGCGGCTATGTTTGAAGCTAGAAAAGTACGGAATTCCTCTTCATTCATATTCACGGTGTGTCGAGTAGTCGGTGCCATTTCCTTCAAAATAGTCAAATGGAACAAGTTAATCATACAGAATATTAAGAGTAGTTAATAGTATTTCGTAGCATAATATGAACTCATTTATAAAAGCTTTTTCTTCATATTAGCGTTTTATAAGTTTAAATTCGGGTATTACCTACCCGTTAAGTTCATACTTAGTAGCTAATATACAATTCAACTACTACAATTCTATATGAAAAACTGATTATAATAATATTTCGCGTTCAAACTTTTATACAATATTTTACAAACTTACAATACCGCTTATTTTACATAAAGCATGAAATATAGCACACAATAACTTTGATACAAGATAGTTGTGAAGATAATTCTAGCTAGTACACAAGTCGTTCAGCAAAGGCAATAAAGACACGTAATTCATACGTCCAGAAACAAGTCATGCATTCTGGTTTTACTAGGATTACTTCCCATCCTTGGTCTTGTGGAACATAACCGTTATGGCCGTTGATAAGACAGCGTGTTGTAACGTCGTCAAAGGGACGAGGGTTACGTAATGTCCAACAGTCCCGTAACAATCTAAAAACCTCATTTCTTACCCCAATTACCGACTCCGTCACTTGTGGGAACGTTTTGTTTAATAGCTGTAGCCCGATGTTCTTTTTCTCACTTTGGTGAGAAGCGAACATTACTAACCCGTAAGCATAGCATGCTTCTTTATGTTGCATGTTAGCCGCTTTTTCTAAATCATGAAGTCCTATATTCGGATACATTGAGTCAAAATAATTTCTTAACCCGTTGCGTAAAATAGCATTTGGGTTCCCTGCAATATATGCGTCAAAGTAAACACATCGTAACTTATGGGTTTCCCAATGTGATATCCCCCATCTTTCAAACGAAAGTCTCTTATAAACCAAGACATTCTTGGAACGTTCTTCGAATGTCTTACAAACTGATCTCGCCTTAAATAGTTGTGCCGAGGAATTCTGACCGATTCTAGACAAGATTTCATCAATCATGTCTCCGGGTAGGTCTCTTAAAATATTGGGTTGTCTATCCATTTTGTGTTTTTAAACTGTAAAATAGACAAGAGTTAGATTCATAAAAAAATACTTATTAATACAAGCAATTTTTACATATATCATAAAGCATAATCACACTATATTACATATATTACACCACACGAATACAACTATCTTATTCCGACTCGCTCGTTTCTTCTTCTTCGGTTTTGGTTCGTTTTGCCAGGTTTCTAGGGATATATGATGTTCCCCTAATACGAGCCGTAATTTTCCACATTGGTTTAGAAAAACCTGGTGGTTTAGAGGTTCCCGGGTCATTGTTACAACTTAAGGACTTCGGGGGTTGACGATACATATAAAGTTCATCGGGGTTGGAATTAGATTTCTCTATTTTTATGCCCTTTCCCTTATTATTTTCTTTTACCTTTTTAAATTCAGTTGGGGTAATTTCTATAACATCATCGGAATTCTCGTCGGAATCCGATTCATCGGAGAATTGGTATTCCTCCCAATATTTTGCTTCCTTGGCGGAAACACCATTGACCATAATTAACCTTGGTCAGCTGGTTGAGGATTTTCTTTTACTTAACCGTTTTATTATTTCCCCCACCGGTTCTATTTCTTCATCCGGTTCCGATTCTTCTTCCGGTTCCGATTCTTCTTCCGGTTCCGACTCTTCTTCCGGTTCCTCTTCGGGAACTTGTGAATCAGTCCACGAATCATTCCAATTTATATTTGACTCTTCATTATTATTAGGTGAGTCAATGGGACTTGTTCTAGAGGTAGACATCTATCACATAATATCAAACACGTTAAGAGATTAATATATCACATAATATTCACATGTTAAAAATATATAATTTCCAACAAAATTTGTTAAGCAATCATTTTTCAAGTAAACACGGTCGAAGTCCAGACTCAGTAATGCATCCTAACAAACTTGATAAGACACACTAATGCAAAATTCTGGTTCTCTAAGACCAACGCTCGGATACCAACTGAAATGTCCCGTTCTTATTGATTAAAAACGTTCCATATTAATTGATTTCGTTGCGAGGTTTTGACCTCTATATGAGACGTTTTTCAAAGACTGCATTCATTTTAAAACAAACCATAACCTTTATTTCATCAATAAAGGTTTAAAAAGCTTTACGTAGATTATCAAATAATGATAATCTAAAATATCCTGTTTACACACGACCATTACATAATGGTTTACAATACAAATATGTTACAACAAAACAAGTTTGTTGAATGCAGTTTTTACACAATATCATACAAGCATGGACTCCAAATCTCGTCCTTATTTAAGTATGCGACAACAGAAGCTCTTAATAATCACCTGAGAATAAACATGCTTAAAACGTCAACAAAAATGTTGGTGAGTTATAGGTTTAACCTATATATATCAAATCATAATAATAGACCACAAGATTTCATATTTCAATACACATCCCATACATAGAGATAAAAATCATTCATATGGTGAACACCTGGTAACCGACATTAACAAGATGCATATATAAGAATATCCCCATCATTCCGGGACACCCTGCGGATATGATATAAATTTCGAAGTACTAAAGCATCCAGTACTTTGGATGGGGTTTGTTAGGCCCAATAGATCTATCTTTAGGATTCGCGTCAATTAGGGTGTCTGTTCCCTAATTCTTAGATTACCAGACTTAATAAAAAGGGGCATATTCGATTTCGATAATTCAACCATAGAATGTAGTTTCACGTACTTGTGTCTATTTTGTAAATCATTTATAAAACCTGCATGTATTCTCATCCCAAAAATATTAGATTTTAAAAGTGGGACTATAACTCACTTTCACAGATTTTTACTTCGTCGGGAAGTAAGACTTGGCCACTGGTTGATTCACGAACCTATAACAATATATACATATATATCAAAGTATGTTCAAAATATATTTACAACACTTTTAATATATTTTGATGTTTTAAGTTTATTAAGTCAGCTGTCCTCGTTAGTAACCTACAACTAGTTGTCCACAGTTAGATGTACAGAAATAAATCGATAAATATTATCTTGAATCAATCCACGACCCAGTGTATACGTATCTCAGTATTGATCACAACTCAAACTATATATATTTTGGAATCAACCTCAACCCTGTATAGCTAACTCCAACATTCACATATAGAGTGTCTATGGTTGTTCCGAAATATATATAGATGTGTCGACATGATAGGTCGAAACATTGTATACGTGTCTATGGTATCTTAAGATTACATAATATACAATACAAGTTGATTAAGTTATGGTTGGAATAGATTTGTTACCAATTTTCACGTAGCTAAAATGAGAAAAATTATCCAATCTTGTTTTACCCATAACTTCTTCATTTTAAATCCGTTTTGAGTGAATCAAATTGCTATGGTTTCATATTGAACTCTATTTTATGAATCTAAATAGAAAAAGTATAGGTTTATAGTCAGAAAAATAAGTTACAAGCCATTTTTGTAAAGGTAGTCATTTCAGTCGAAAGAACGACGTCTAGATGACCATTTTAGAAAACATACTTCCACTTTGAGTTTAACCATAATTTTTGGATATAGTTTCATGTTCATAATAAAAATCATTTTCTCAGAATAACAACTTTTAAATCAAAGTTTATCATAGTTTTTAATTAACTAACCCAAAACAGCCCGCGGTGTTACTACGACGGCGTAAATCCGGTTTTACGGTGTTTTTCGTGTTTCCGGGTTTTAAATCATTAAGTTAGCATATCATATAGATATAGAACATGTGTTTAGTTGATTTTAAAAGTCAAGTTAGAAGGATTAACTTTTGTTTGCGAACAAGTTTAGAATTAACTAAATTATGTTCTAGTGATTACAAGTTTAAACCTTCGAATAAGATAGCTTTATATGTATGAATCGAATGATTTTAAGAACATCATTACTACCTTAAGTTCCTTGGATAAACCTAATGGAAAAGATAAAAATGGATCTAGCTTCAATGGATCCTTGGATGGCTCGAAGTTCTTGAAGCAGAATCATGACACGAAAACAAGTTCAAGTAAGATCATCACTTGAAATAAGATTGTTATAGTTATAGAAATTGAACCGAAGTTTGAATATGATTATTACCTTGTATTAGAATGATAACCTACTGTAAGAAACAAAGATTTCTTTAGGTTGGATGATCACCTTACAAGATTGGAAGTGAGCTAGCAAACTTGAAAGTATTCTTGATTTTATGAAACTAGAACTTTTGGAATTTATGAAGAACACTTAGAACTTAAAGATAGAACTTGAGAGAGATCAATTAGATGAAGAAAATTGAAGAATGAAAGTGTTTGTAGGTGTTTTTGGTCGTTGGTGTATGGATTAGATATAAAGGATATGTAATTTTGTTTTCATGTAAATAAGTCATGAATGATTACTCATATTTTTGTAATTTTATGAGATATTTCATGCTAATTTCCAAATGATGGTTCCCACATGTATTAGGTGACTCACATGGGCTGCTAAGATCTGATCATTGGAGTGTATATACCAATAGTACATACATCTAAAAGCTGTGTATTGTACGAGTACGAATACGGGTGCATACGAGTAGAATTGTTGATGAAACTGAACGAGGATGTAATTGTAAGCATTTTTGTTAAGTAGAAGTATTTTGATAAGTGTCTTGAAGTCTTTCAAAAGTTTATGAATACATATTAAAACACTACATGTATATACATTTTAACTGAGTCGTTAAGTCATCGTTAGTCGTTACATGTAAATGTTGTTTTGAAACCTTTAGGTTAACGATCTTGTTAAATGTTGTTAACCCAATGTTTATAATATCAAAAGAGATTTTAAATTATTATATTATCATGATATTATGATGTACGAATATCTCTTAATATGATATATATGCATTAAATGTCGTTACAACGATAATCGTTACATATATGTCTCGTTTCAAAATCATTAAGTTAGTAGTCTTGTTTTTACATATGTAGTTCATTGTTAATATACTTAATGATATGTTTACTTATCATAATATCATGTTAACTATATATATAACCATATACATGTCATCATATAGTTTTTACAAGTTTTAACGTTCGTGAATCACCGGTCAACTTGGGTGGTCAATTGTCTATATGAAACCTATTTCAATTAATCAAGTCTTAACAAGTTTGATTGCTTAACATGTTGGAAACATTTAATCATGTAAATATCAATCTCAATTAATATATATAAACATGGAAAAATTCGGGTCACTACATTGGGCCGGTTATTGTAGTTGTTGTTGGGATGTTTGTTGAAGTTGTTGTTGCGATTGATGTTGCGGTTATTGGGATAGTTGTTGCGATTTTGGTTGTGATTTTTGTTGTTGTATTGGTGACTCTTGTCATTGGTTTCTTCCCACTTTCTCTTGACTTGTTTCATGTTATCATCTTCGGTCGCCTGCTCTTTAATCCTTCCTTCGATCTGGTTCACTAATTTGTGAGCCATTTGACTTGCCTTTTGTATGGAGGCGGGCTCGTGTGAACTCACATCTTCTTGAATTCTTTCTGGTAACCCTTTTACAAATGCGTCGATCTTCTCTTCTTCGTCTTTAAACGTTCTGGGACACAATAGGCACAATTCTATAAATCGTCGTTCGTACGTGGTGATATCGAAACCTTGCGTTCGTAATCCTCTAAGCTCTACCTTGAGCTTATTGACCTCATTCCTGGGATGATACTGCTCGTTCATCAATTGCTTGAATGCTGACCATGGTAGTGCGTAAGCAGCATCTTGTCCTACCTGCTCGAGATAGGTATTCCACCATGTTAACGCCGTACCTGTGAAGGTATACGTAGCGTACTTAACTTTGTCCTCTTCAGTACACTTACTTATGGCAAACACCGATTCGATCTTCTCGGTCCACCATTTCAATCCAATTGGTCCTTCGGTTCCATCAAATTCCAAAGGTTTGCAGGCAGTGAATTCTTTGTAGGAGCATCCTACACGATTTCTTGCGGAATTAGTTCCACTGCTAGATCCAGAGTTATTGTTATTTTGCATTGCAGCCTGCACTGCTGCTATATTCGCAGCAAGGAAAACACGGAAGTCTTCCTCACTCATGTTCAAGTTCTGACGAGTCGCCGGTGCCATTTCCTTCAAAATAGCCAAAAGAATTGAGTTAATCATATAGAATAAAAGAGTAGTCAATAGTATTTCTTAGCATAATATGAACTTATTTATAAAAGCTTTTTCTTCATATTAGCATTTTATAGTTTTTATTCGGGTAGTACCTACCCGTTAAGTTCATACTTAGAAACTATTATACAATTCAACTACTACGATTCTATATGAAAAACTTATTACAATAATATTTCGCGTTCAAACTTTATACAATATTTTACAAACTTACAATACCGTTATAATACATATATGATGAAATATAGCGCATAATAACTTTGCTACTCGGCAGCTATGAAGGCAATTCTAGTTAATACGCAAGTTGTTCAGCAAAAGAAATTAAGACACGTAATTCATAAGTCCAGAAACAAGTCGTGCATTCAGGTTTTACTAAGACGACTTCCCATCCTTGATCTTGTGGAAAATAACAGTTATGACCATTGGCTAGGCAGCATGTTGTAATGTCGTCAAAAGGACGAGGGTTTCGTAATGTCCAACAGCCCCGTAATAATCTAAAAACCTTGTTTCTCACCCCAACTATTGAATCCGTCACTTGTGGGAAGGTTTTATTTAAAAGCTGCAATCCGATGTTCTTTTTCTCACTTTGGTAAGAAGCGAACATCACTAACCTGTAAGCATAACATGCTTCTTTATGCTGCAAGTTAGAAGCTCTTTCTAATTCACGAAATCCTATGTTGGGATATGTTGAGTCAAAATAGGTTCTTAACCCGTAGCGTAAAATTTCATTTGGGTTCCCCGCATTTAACGCTTTAAAGAAAACACGGCGTAACTTACGGTCTCCACAATGTGATATACCCCACCTATCAAAGGAAAGCCTTTTATAAACTAAGACATTTCTGGAAAGTCTTTCAAATGTTTGACAAGTTAATTTCGCCATAACTAAATGTGCTGATGAATTCTGACAGACTCTAGACAAGATTTCCTCAATCATATCCTCTGGTAGGTCTTCTAAAATATTCGGTTGTCTACCCTTAACGTCCATTTTGTTTTTATATTGTAAAATAAACAAGTATTAGATTCGTAAAAGATAATTAACAAACAATACAAGCAATTTTTACATAGAACATAAAAGTACAAGCACATACATATAATACACAACATGATTACAACCCTCTAATCTGAATCACTGGTTTCTTCTTCTTCGGACTTGGTTCGTTTTCCTAATTTTCTAGGAATATATGGTGTTCCTCTAATACGAGCCGTCGTTTTCCACAATGGTTTAGAAAAACCTGGTGGTTTAGAGGTTCCCGGGTCATTGTTACATTTTAGGAAATACAGATATTGCCGATACATATAAAGTTCATCGGGGTTGGAATCGGGTTTCTCTATTTTTATACCTTTTCCCTTATTATTTTCTTTCGCTTTATTAAATTGGGTCGAGGTAATTTCTATAACATCATCAGAATCCTCATCGGGATCCGATTCATCAGAAAATTGATAATCTTCCCAATATTTTGCTTCCTCGGCGGAAACACCATTGACCATTATTAACTTTGGTCCGTTGGTTGAGGATTTTCTTTTATTTAATCAATTTACTATAGGTATCAATATTTCTTCCTCCGGAGCCTCTTCTTCTTCTGGTTCCTCCTCTTCCGATTCCTTTTCTTCCGGTTCCTCCTCTTCCGGTTCCTCCTCTTCCGGTTCCTCTTCTTCCGGTTCCTCTTCGGGAATTTGTGAATCTTTCCAAAATATATTTGACTCTTCATTATTATTAGGTGAGTCGATGGGATTTGTACTAGTGGTAGACATCTATCACACAATATCAAACACATTAAGAGGTTAATATATCACATAATATTTACATGTTAATAATATATAGTTTCCAACAAAAGTGTTAAGCAATCGTTTTTAAAGAAAACACGGTCGAAGTCCAGACTCACTAATGTATCCTAACAAACTCGATAAGACACACTAATGCAAATTTCTGGTTCTCTAAGACCAACGCTCGGATACCAACTGAAATGTCCCGTTCATATTGATTATAAATGTTCCATATTAATTGATTTCGTCGCGAGGTTTTGATCTCTATATGAGACTTTTTTTCAAAGACTGCATTCATTTTTAAAACAACCATAACCTTTATTTTATCGATAAAGGTTTAAAAAGCATTACGTAGATTATCAAATAATGATAATCTAAAATATACCGTTTACGCATGACCATTACATAATGGTTTACAATATGAATATATTACATCAAAAATAAGTTTCTTGAATGCAGTTTTACATAATATCATACGAGCATGGACTCCAAATCTTGTCCTTATTTTAGTATGCAACAGCGGAAGCTTTTAATAATCACCTGAGAATAAACATGCTTAAAACGTCAACATAAATGTTGGTGAGTTATAGGTTTAACCTATATATTATCAAATCATAATAATAGACCAAAAGATTTCATATTTCAATATACATCCCATACATAGAGATAAAAATCATTCATATGGTTTGAACACCTGGTAACCGACATTAACAAGATGCATATAAGAATATCCCCATCATTCCGGGACATCCATCGGACATGATATAAAAACTCTAAGTACTAAAGCATCCTCTACAACGGATGGAGTTTGTTGGGCCCAATAGATCTATCTTTAGGATTCGCGTCAATTAGTTGACTGGTTTACTAATTCTTAGGTTACCAAGTAAAAGGGGCATATTCGGCTTCGATCGTTCAACCATAGAAAGTAGTTTCATGTACTTGTATCTATTTTGTAAAACATTTATAAAGCTGCATGTATCCTCATCCCAAAAATATTAGATTTTAAAAGTAGGACTATAACTCACTTTCACAGATTTTTACTTCGTCGGGAAGTAAGACTTGGCCACTGGTCGATTCACAAACCTATAACAAATATGTACATATATATCAAATTATGTTCAAAATATATTTACAACATTTCTAATACGTTTTAATGTTTTAAGTTTATTAAGTCAGCTGTCCTCGTTAGTAACCTACAACTAGTTGTCCATAGTTAGATGTACAGAAATAAATTGATATATATTATCTTGACCCAATCCATGACCCAGTGTATACACGTCTCAGGCTAGATCACAACTCAAAGTATATATATTTTTAGAATCAACCTCAACCCTGTATAGCTAACTCCAACATTACTGCATATAGAGTGTCTATGGTTGTTCCAAATAATATATATAGATGGGTCGATATGATATGTCAAAACATTTGCATACGTGTCTATGGTATCCCAAGATTACATAATATATTAGAATATATGTATTATACAATATAAGTTAACTATGATATAATTAATATAGATTTGTTACCAATTTTCACGTAGCTACAACAAGTAAAAATATTCAATCTTGTTTTACCCATAACTTCTTCGTTTTAAATCCGTTTTGAGTGAATCTAATTGCTATGGTTTCATATTGAACTTAAATTTATGAATCTATACAGAAAAAGTATAAGTTTATAGTCGGAAATATAGGTTACAAGTCGTTTTTGTAAAGGTAGTCATTTCAGTCGAAAGAACGACGTCTAGATGACCATTTTGGAAAACATACTTCCACTTTGAGTTTAATCATGATTTTTGGATATTGTTTCATGTTCATAAGAAAAATCATTTTCCCAGAAGAAAAACTTTTAAATCAGATTTTATCAAAGTTTTTAATTAACTAACCCAAAACAGCCCGCGGTGTTACTACGACGGCGTATATCTAGTTTTACGGTGTTTTTCGTGTTTTCAGATTTTAAATCATTAAGTTAGCATATTATATAGATATAGAAAATGTGTCTAGTTGATTTTAAAAGTCAAGTTAGAAGGATTAACTTTTGTTTGCGAACAAGTTTAGAATTAACTCAACTATGTTCTAGTGATTTCAAGTTTAAACCTTCGAATAAGGTAGTTTTATATATATGAATCGAATGATGTTATGAACATCATTACTACCTCAGGTTTTGTGGATAAACCTAATGGAAATGAGAAAAATAGATCTAGCTTCAAAGGATCCTTGGATGGCTTGAAAGTTCTTGAAGCAGAATCATGACACGAAAACAAGTTCAAGTAAGATTTCTACTCGAAATAAGATTGTTATAGTTATAGAAATTGAATCAAAGTTTGAATATGAGTATTACCTTGTATTATAAAGATATCTTACTATAAATAAGAAAGATTTCTTGAGGTTGGATGATCACTTTACAAGATTGGAAGTAAGCTAGAAAACTTGGAAGTATTCTTGATTTTATGAAACTAGAACTTATAGAATTTATGAAGAACACTTAGAACTTGAAGATGGAACTTGAGAGAGATCAATTTGATGAATAAAATTGAAGAATGAAAGTATTTGTAGGTGTTTTTGGTCATTGGTAAATGGACTAGATATAAAGGATGTGTAATTTTGTTTACATGTAAATAAGTCATGAATGATTAATAATATTTTTGTAATTTTATGAGATATTTCATGCTAGTTGCCAAATGATGGTTCCCACATTTGTTAGGTGACTCACATGGGCTGCTAAGAGCTGATCATTGGAGTGTATATACCAATAGTACATACATCTAAAAGCTGTGTATTGTACGAGTACGAATACGTGTGCATACGAGTAGAATTGTTGATGAAACTGAACGAGGATGTAATTGTAAGCATTTTTGTTAAGTAGAAGTATTTTGATAAGTGTCTTGAAGTCTTTCAAAAGTGTATGAATATATATTAAAACACTACATGTAAATACATTTTAACTGAGTCGTTAAGTCATCGTTAGTCGTTACATGTAAATGTTGTTTTGAAACCTTTAGGTTAACGATCTTGTTAAATGTTGTTAACCCATTGTTTATTATATCTAAAGAAATGTTAAATTATTGCATTATCATGATATTATGATATATTAATATATCTTAGTATGATATATATATACAGTTAAATGTTGTTACAACGATAATCGTTACATATATGTCTCGTTTCGAAATCATTAAGTTAGTAGTCTTGTTTTTACATATGTAGTTCATTGTTAATACACTTAATGACATGTTTACTTATCATTTATCATGATTAAACATAGTGTATCAATATCTTAATATGATTCATATGTATTGAGTAAGACGTTGTTATAACGATAATCGTTATATATATCGTTTCGAGTTTCTTAATTCAATAAACTCAATTTTATGTATATAACTCATTGTTAAAATATCTAATGAGATACTTACTTATCATAATATCATGTCAACTATATATATAATCATATATATGTCATCATATAGTTTTTACAAGTTTTAACGTTCGTGAATCATCGGTCAACTTGGGTGGTCAATTGTCTATATGAAACGTATTTAAATTAATCAAGTCTTGACAAGTTTGATTGCTTAACATGTTGAAAACACTTAATCATGTAAATAACAATTTCATTTAATATATATAAACATGGAAAAGTTCGGGTCACTACAACCACGCCCACTAGCCCTTCCGTCTAGTGAACATTCTGGGTGGGGGTGTTAAACCCGGTAGCTACCTTTAGAATTCGCCTCAATTAGGCGTGCACTAATTCTCAAAATTAGTGATGTTCCCTAATTCTTAGGTTACCAAGCAATAATAATCAGGCAAAAAATATTCATATCAATTGTGGCAATTATCACGTCCACATAATTCAATGGTGGCAATTATGACGTCCACATAATTCATTCGAGGAATGTTTTGCTTGTGTCTATCTCGTCAAACATTTATAAAAGCATTTCATGTATTCGCAGTTCAAAATGTATTTCAAAATCATTTAATATTGCAGTTGTAAAAACAGCGCATGTATTCTCAGTCCCAAAAATGTAAAGAGTAAAAGGAATCAAATGAACTCACAATACGATATTTTGTAGTAAAAATATGCATACGACTGAACTGAACAATGCAGGGTTGGCCTCGGATTCACGAACCTATATCATTTGTATATCTATTAAAACATATAATCGTAATCAAACAAGTTTATATATATTATTATTAATAATATACTTGTTATCTCATATGTTATATAGATATAGATAAATTTAATATATTTAGTTTATATATTTTATATAGCTAACATAACAATTTATTTTAGAGTTTATACATGATAAAAATATATATTTATCTATATAATGTTAATATGTATTTATATGAGATGTTAATATCGTTATGGTATATGTACTAAATATATTTTGTATAAAAATATTTATTTGTTAAAAATGATAGTTTTTATATTAATGAGTTACTAATAATAATAATAACTTTATTAATAATGATAATACTATTAATAATAATGATATCGTTAATAATGATAATAATAATCCTAAACATGTTGATAATAATAACACACATATTAGTAATGATATTAATTTTAGTAATAACAATATATATCATCATTGTAATTATAATCGTATTAATAATAAATTATATTTACTACTTGTATTAGTAATAATTATAATATTTATGCAAGTGATAATAATAATAATCTTTATAACACTAATAATAACAATAATAACAACACTAACAATAATAATCATAATCATAATAATAATAATAATAATAATAATAATAATAATAATAATAATAATAATAATAATAATAATAATAATAATAATAATAATAATAATAATAATAATAACAATTAATACTTAATAAGGAAAACTACCTCTTTTGAACTCCAAAAAAAAAAAATAGTTGCAGTTGCTGGGGTTTGAACCCACGACCTCTCACTCCATGCAAACACCCTTAACCATCTCTCTGACTGATCCTTTTCTAAAGTAATACTCAATATAATTAATATAACTCGTTTCCTATTCCAAACCCGAGCAGCCCAATCATATTCGGCCCACAGCATAAGCACAGCCCAATACTTAGCCCGTCTGGTGCTGTTATTAGTTGAAAAAGAAAATAAACCGTAGCAGCCTGGATTCGAACTCAAGACCACTTGTTAAATGCAAGCACACACCAACCATTATACTGTCATGTCATTTCTATTTTGAACTCACAGAAATAAATATGTAACCCTATTTCTATCCGATTCTTCTTCTCCTTCTTGTAACATTAAACGTCCAGAATCATCAATTATCATAATCCTACTCTGATGATAATCATAACCTTCCTCATTTATCACGTATGATCATTATCATCATTTAATCCTTATTTTCGTTTCATCATCATCGGTATTATCTGTTAGAATTGTAGTGTATTTAGATTAAGTTATTAGTTTCAATTTAAATGTATTATAATGTTTATGATGTTGAGGGGGTGTTTTAGAAATTATAATGGAGAAGAGTTTTAGAAAGTTGAGTTTTTATTACTTGAAATTGTGTTGAGAGTTTTTGTACATACAATTTGGAAGGCATCAAGCCTATTTATAGGCTTCAATGGAGACTTCCATTTTTATCTAGAATTTTCTGATTTTTTTGTCTAGCTATCATTCTATCAACTTCTTCTAAAATATCTTATAATTAATATCTAATGTCACTTTTAATTCTAGATTAGTCTAGAAAAACATTAGTATCTTAACACTCCTCCTTAATGTTTTTCGGTGTTACTCCGAGCATGTTGCGTAGGAACTCGAACTTGGGTCTTGGTAGTGCTTTAGTGAAAATATCTGCAATCTGCTCTTCGGTCTTGTAGTATTTTAATTCAATATCTTTCTTGGCTGAGCTTTCTCGCAGAAATTGATACTTGATGTCAATGTGTTTTGTTCTACCATGGAACACTGGATTCTTTGCCATCGCGATCGCGGACTTGTTGTCGCAGAATATTTTTGTAGCTTCATCTTGTTTCTCGCCCATGTCTTCTAGTATTCTTCTTAGCCATATAGCTTGATTAGCTGAGTTTGCGGCTGCGACGTACTCGGTTTCGGCTGAAGATTGTGCCACCGTTTCTTGTTTCTTTGATGTCCATGAGAATACACCAGATCCAAGTGTGAATGCGTATCCGGAAGTACTTCTCATGTCATCCACCGATCCGGCCCAATCACTGTCTGTGTATCCATGAAGCTTCGAGTCTGTAGTCGGCTTGTACCATATTCCATAGTCCATCGTACCTTGCAAGTATCTTAACATTCTTTTAGAAGCTCCGTAATGTATTTGAGTAGGGTTTTTAATGTACCTGGATAGTAGACTTGTTGCGTACATTATGTCAGGTCTTGTTGCTGTTAGATAAAGTAGGCTTCCAATGAGACTTCTGAATCTTGAAGCGTCTGCTTTCTCAGATCCATCTTCTTGTCTCATCTTCTCATTGGCAACTAATGGTGTGGCGACGGTTTTGCAACCGTATAGTTTAAATTTCTTCAGGAGATTTTCTGTGTATTTCTTTTGACATATGAAGATGCCTTCATTTTCTTGACTAATTTCGATGCCAAGAAAATAACGCATCAAACCAAGGTCACTCATCTCGAACGTTTTCATCATGTCTTCTTTAAATTCTTGTATCATTCTCTCATTGTTTCCCGTATATATAAGATCATCGACATACAAGGAAAGAATGAGAGTGTAAGAGTTACCTTGGATTTTGATGTAGAGTGTAGGCTCACTTTGACTCCTCCTGAAACCTGAACTTGTGAAGTAGCTGTCAATGCGGCTATACCAAGCATGTGGCGCTTGTTTAAGTCCATATAAGGCTTTCTTGAGCTTTAGGACTTTTTCTTCTTTTCCTTTTTGAATGAACCCTTGTGGTAGCTCGACATATATTTCTTCTTCGAGAAATCCATTTAGAAAGGCTGATTTTACATCTAGTTGGTGAATCTTCCACCTTCGTTGAGCTGCTAATGCCACAAGTGCTCTTATAGTGTCTAGTCGAGCTACTGGTGCAAAAGTTTCGTTGTAGTCGACTCCTTGTTGTTGTGAGTAGCCTTTAGCTACTAGCCTTGCTTTGTGTTTTTGTATAGAACCGTCAGGGTTGAGCTTTGTTTTGTAAACCCATTTAACTCCAATGATTTCTTTATTTTCTGGAGGATCAACTAACTCCCATGTGTTGTTTATCTCAATCATTCTTATTTCTTCATTCATAGCAGCCACCCACTTTTCATCTTTCGATGCAACTTCATAGCTTTCAGGTTCTATAGTTGTGAAGTTGCAAGTCTCGTACACCTCTGCTAACTTTTTAACTCTTCCCGGTGTTGACTCTGGACTTGAATCTTCTTGCGCTGAAGGTAATGTTGCCGAAGGAGAACTTGGCGTAGCAGGGCTCGTTTCTCATGTGCTTTCATGACCAGAATGCTCTGTTTGTAGTGGATGTTGAGCTGGAGTTTCTATAGATATCCGCGGCAGATATGTTTGCTTTTCAACTTTGTCTTCCTCCCAGTTCCAAGAAGCGTCTTCGTCAAACTCCACGTCTCGGCTAATCACGATGTTATTGGTCTTCAGGTTATAGACTCGGTAGCCTTTTGATTGTGTGCTATAGCCCAAGAATATTCCTTTTTCTGATTTTTTATGGAGCTTATGACATTTCTCCTTAGGAATATGGATGTAGCAGATAGATCCAAAAACTCGTAAGTGTTTTGCTGATGGTTTCCTTCCACTCCATGCCTCAATTGGAGTCTTGTTTTGTACTGCTTTCGTTGGACATCGATTCAATATATATACAGCCGTGTATACAGCTTCAGCCCAGAAACTGTTTAGAAGGCCTTTTTCGTGTATCATCGTTTTGGCCATTTCCATTACAGTTCTATTTTTACGTTCAGAGACGCCATTTTGTTCTGGGGCGTAACCAACAGTAAGTTGGCGTTTAACTCCTTCATCTTCACAGAATTTGTTAAACTGTGTAGAGGTGTATTCTTTTCCTCTATCACTCCTTAGCGTTTTTATATAATGGCCACTGCTTTTTTCTACAAAGTTCTTAAACTTCTTGAATATCGTAAATACTTCCGATTTTTCATGCATGAAATACACCCACGTCATTCTAGAATAATCATCGATGAAGAGAATAAAGTACCTGTTTTGATTAAGAGACGGGGTCCTCATTGGTCCACAAACGTCGGTGTGCACCAGATCTAGTATACCTTTCGCTCTCCAGGCTTTGTCAAGAGGAAAAGGTTTTCGATGTTGCTTGCCCATCATACAGCTTTCACACGTGTCAGTGATTTCTTCTATGTTAGGCAAGTCTCTCATCATATTCTTCTGTTGGAGGATTTTTAGTGCGTGAAAGTTAAAGTGGCCAAATCTTCGATGCCATAGCCATGATTCTTCTACTTGAACTTTCATGGCTGTGTCTTGGATATACTGCCAACGAAGCGGAAAGTTGCGGTTCTCCATTGGCACTTCGGCTATTAATTTATAGTTATTTTTCTTGTCACGAATAACGCATGATTTGTCTTCGAAGAGTAAAGAGTATCCGTGCTCCATCATTTGACCAACACTTAGCAAGTTACTTGCTAGGCTTGGTACTAGAAGAACGTCATTGATAGATCGAGTGACGTTATTAGTTTGAACAGTAATAGTACCTTTGCCTTTAGTATCCACGAGTTCTCCATTCCTTAACTTGACACGGGACTTTACGGAGGTGTTGATACTCTGAAATAGCTTCTCATCTCCTGTCATGTGATTGCTGCACCCACTGTCGATCAACCAAGTATCGTCCCTCTGTTTATTTGCGACATGACAGGCATAGAATAGCTGATTTTTGTTCTCCAGTATATCTTCACTTTCTTCCGTGAAGTTAGCTCGATGATTTTGTTTTAAACGGCAATCTTTTTCTAGATGCCCAAATCTTCTGCCGTTATTGCATTGTGGCTTCCCTTTATGGAAACAATCTTTCTCCAAGTGGTTTTTCTTTTTGCAGATAACACATGGAGGATAGTTTTTTCTTCTCTGATCGAGCCCGGTTCTGAGTTTTTCTCCTCCTCTCGAATTTTCTTCATAAATTCTTTTCCCCTCATTTTTAGATTTTTGAGACCTTAATTTGAGTTTAGACTGAAAGGCACTTTCGAGTGAGTTTTCACTACGCCGACTCAGTCTAGCCTCATATGCTTCAAGAGAGCCAATTAATTCTGGTACCGGCAGAGTCTCGATGTCTTTCGACTCTTCGATAGCAGTAATGACATGATCGTATTTTTCGGTCATACTGATAAGTATCTTTTCTACGATCCTTTTATCAGTTATATTATCTCCAAAGGCTCTCATTTGATTTACTATTTCTTTGATTCTAGAGTAGTAGTCTTTAACGGTCTCGCTCTCTTTCATATTTAAATTTTCAAAATCCCGTCTTAGAGTTAGTAGTTTGACGGATCTTACCTTGACGTTTCCTTGAAATTCTTCTTGAAGGATCTTCCACGCCTCTTTGGCTGTCGTAGCTCCCATGATTCGTGGAAAGATAGACGGCGTCAAAGCTTGTTGGATGTAGCCCAGAGCGGCGGCATTTCTTACAACATTTTTGTTGTATTTTTCTTGTTCTTCCGCGGACAGAGTTCCAGCATCTTTCGGAGTTGTAAACCCGACTTCGACAATATCCCATAAGCTTTGTGCTTGGAAATATGTCTTCATTCGGATACTCCAAAAATCATAGTTGTCGCCATCAAAGATGGGGACGGGAATATTGTACGCACCAACGGTAGTCATGGTGTACTCGAACGAACGCCCAAACGGCTCTTGATACCACTTGTTAGAATTGTAGTGTATTTAGATTAAGTTATTAGTTTCAATTTAGATGTATTATAATGTTTATGATGTTGAGGGGGTGTTTTAGAAATTATAATGGAGAAGAGTTTTAGAAAGTTGAGTTTTTATTACTTGAAATTGTGTTGAGAGTTTTTGTACATACAATTTGGAAGGCATCAAGCCTATTTATAGGCTTCAATGGAGACTTCCATTTTTATCTAGAATTTTCTGATTTTTTTGTCTAGCTATCATTCTATCAACTTCTTCTAAAATATCTTATAATTAATATCTAATGTCACTTTTAATTCTAGATTAGTCTAGAAAAACATTAGTATCTTAACATTATCTTAATCATCATCAATCTCATCGCCTAGCATCATCATCATAACATCATCGAACATCTACCATCATCATTTTATCATCTCCTTCATCATACTTCATACATCATTATCATACGATCAACCGTCATCATCATTTACGTTCCAATTATTCCTTCTCCCTCGCCACTATTCATCGTCATCTTACTTCCTATCATCATCATCTTCGCTTATTATCTTTATCCCCATCATTCGATCTTTATTCAACAGTCACCATCATCAATATCTTCATGTCATCATCAACTTTGCTAGTCACCTTCTTCTTCAACATGAACGTTTTACTATTCATCATCATCTTAAATGGGTTTTGAGGTTTTTTTTTTTAAAAAAAAAACTCAAAAGCATAGCAGTATGGCGGTGATGTACGGTGGTGGTGGTGCTCCGGTGGTGTTTCAACAGCAAACAGAGATAAATAAATAAAAAAATACACGCGTAGCAGTGGTGACATACGTAAACGATGATAGTGGTTTTTGGGGTTTTGTTTCTGGCCGAACAGTGACAGTAACTCACACAGTTTAATGATGAAGGTGATGGTTTACGGTGTTGATGAAGGAGATGTCATGGAGTTGGTGGTGATCGTGTGACAGTATTAGAGATGGTGAGGGTTTGGTGATGGTGGCGGTTTAAGGTGGCGATGGTGGTTATCATGATGACGTTTGACGGCGAAACAGAAACAGAAACATAAGTATAACAGCATCCTGGTGGTGTTGGTTTAAGGTGGTGATTTTGTGGTGATGATGATGGTGGTTTTCGAACAATTGTTAGCAAGTAATTGAGCTTAAATAGTTGCATGCATGTGATAGAGTTCAATGGGTTTTAATGGTTGTCGATGATGACGTAGTGGCTAGATGGGTCTCGTGGTGTTCTCCGATGCAATGAAATCACACATACATATATACATAAAAAAATGCATTGAATTATAAGAATAATATAATAATAATATAAGATATTAATAATTCAAATGAATTATATGATAAACAGTTAACAATTAGATGTTGAATGCATGTAGGAAAGTGATGGTGGAAACAAAACAAAAAGATACAGAAATCTTAATTCAACCAATACACTTTACGAATAATGGTAACAAGTGGGTTCCTTTATTTTCAATGGTAATTAATATTATATGATTTTAAAACGTGTGAAAATATAGCAGCCTAAGGTTTATCTTCTTATCAAGTCACGGAGTATTATATCGTGCTCTGTTGTTAAATTAGTGGCGGATAAATGTCTTTGGAAAAATCCCAAATTTTTAGATTGACTATATATATTTATTTTGGTCATTATGGTATAAAATTCAATCATTAATTTAATAAATAAAAATTACATCAACTGTCCCTCTCATATTTGGGTAAAATATAAAAAGTGTTAAAATTAAATATTTAGATCCTAAATATACTTTTAATAAGCCTATAACTTATATGACTTATTTTCGTACCACCGTTTATTTTAAATCATATAAGTTTGAACTTAACTTGCTTAAAATCTATCGGAACATCAAACAAGTATTACATTCATTTAATATTTATTTTTAATATACTTTATTTATATAAAGATATGTTTTAAATAATAATTATTATAATATCTTATTTTTATTTTATTATACTTCAAATTATATTTCGAATTATTATTTATATATACATACACACATATCTATTTACAATTAATTGTTCGAGAATCGTCGAGCACAGTCAAAGCGTAATTGATTTCATGAATATAGTTTCAAAATTTTCGAGACTCAACATTACAGACTTTGCTTATCGTGTAGAAACCATATAAGATTTAGGTTTATATTTGGTCGAAAATTCCCGGGTCGTCACAGTACCTACCCGTTAAAGAAATTTCGTCCCGAAATTTGAGTGAGGCGGTCATGGCTAACAATAAAAATGTTTTCATGATGAATATGAGTTGATAAATTAGAGTTTTATCATCAGCAAAAAATATGGATAGAATAATTTGTTTATATGAAGCGTACGAGTGAAGCTATCACTTAATAGTGAATTAGGGAAATAAAGTTTGTCATAACTTTTGACGTAGTCGAGGTTGAATTCCGGAATTTAAGGAATTTTAAAAAAGTCTTCAGATCAGAAGGAAAATGTAATAGCATGATTAATTAGCAGACTGTTGGAATCACGGTAATGATAGAACTATCAAGAAAATAAATGAAAGAGTTATGTAACATGGCACATGATGAGACTAAGATATGTGAACCATCATCACGTTCCATTAGAAACTCAGCATGACTTACTGTAATATAATCACGTTGGCCAAGCGCATTATATTATACTAACTCATGCTTCAATTTCCAACACTTCTCCAGAATTTATTCATAATTTAAAACTTGAATAGAGAAACTAAAACAGTTTTATTTATGATATAATAAGGATAGCACGAAGAGATAACTAATTTCGGATAAGAAGAGTTATGAAAATATCCTCAGAAATATCGAAGATATTTATGATGAGTGTTGGGCTGTGCTTACGCTGTGGGCCGATGAGTTCGAATCCAGGCTGCTACGGTTTATTTTCTTTTTCAACTAATAACAGCACCAGACGGGCTAAGTGTTGGGCTATGCTTATGCTGTGGGCCGAATATGATTGGGCTGCTCTGGTTTAGAACAGGGAACGAGTTATATTAATTAGATTGAGTATTAATTTAGAAAAGGATCAGTCAGAGAGATGGTTAAGGGTGTTTGAGTGGAGTGAGTGGTCGTGGGTTCAAACCTCAGCAACTACAACTATTTTTTTTTTTTTTTTGGAGTTCAAAAGAGGTAGTTTTCCTTATTAAGTATTAATTGTTATTATTATTATTATTATTATTATTATTATTATTATTATTATTATTATTATTATTATTATTATTATTATTATTATTATTATGATAATTATTATGATTATTATTGTTAGTGTTGTTATTATTAGTGTTATAAAGATTATTATTATTATCACTTGCATAAATATTATAATTATTACTAATACAAGTAGTAAATATAATTTATTATTAATACGATTATAATTACATTGATGATATATATTGTTATTACTAAAATTAATATCATTACTAATATGTGTGTTATTATTATCAACATGTTTAGGGTTATTATTATCATTATTAACGATATCATTATTATTAGTAGTATTATCATTATTAATAAAGTTATTATTATTATTAGTAACTCATTAATATAAAAACTATCATTTTTAACAAATAAATATTTTTATACAAAATATATTTAGTACATATACCATAACAATATTAACATCTCATATAAATACATATTAACATTATATAGATAAATATATATTTTTATCATGTATAAACTCTAAAATAAATTGTTATGTTAGCTATATAAAATATATAAACTAAATATATTAAATTTATCTATATCTATATAACATATGAGATAACAAGTATATTATTAATAATAATATATATAAACTTGTTCGATTACGATTATATGTTTTAATAGATATACAAATGATATAGGTTCGTGAATCCGTGGCCAACCCTGCATTGTTCAGTTCAGTCGTATGCATATTTTTACTACAAAATATCGTATTGTGAGTTCGTTTGATTCCCTTTTACTCTTTACATTTTTGGGACTTGCGCTGTTTTTACAACTGCTTTATTAAATGCTTTTGAAATACATTTTGAACTGTGAATACATGAAATGCTCTTATAAATGTTTGACGAGATAGACACAAGCAAAACATTCCTCGAATGAATTATGTGGACGTGATAATTTCCACCATTGAATTATGTGGACGTGATAATTGCCATAATTGATATGAATATTTTTCTCCTGATTATTATTGCTTGGTAACCTAAGAATTAGGGAACATCACTAATTGAGAATTAGTCACGAACGTTAAAACTTGTAAAAACGACATGATGATATATATATGGATATACATATGGTTAACATGAGATTATGATAAGTAAGTATCTCCATAAGTATATTAACAATGAGTTATATACATATAAACAAGACTACTAACTTAAGAATTTCGAAACGAGACATATATGTAACGATTATCGTTGTAACGACATTTAAATGTATATATATCATATTAAGATATATTAATATATCATAATATCATGATAATAATATAATTTAACATCTCATTAGATATAATAAACAATGGGTTAACAACATTAATTGAGATCGTTAACTTAAAGGTTTCAAAACAACACTTACATGTAACGACTAACGATGACTTAACGACTCAGTTAAAATGTATATACATGTAGTGTATTTAGATGTATTAAAATACTTTTGGAAGACTTCAAGACATATATCAAAACACTCATACTTAACGAAAATGGTTACAGTTACTTTTCCATTCTTTTCTTTCATCAAGAATTCTAGTCGTATTCTTATCCGTATTATACACAGCTTCAAAACGTACTTACTATGAGTATATACCAATAGGAACTAGCATGAGATTCCACTCTTGATTATGTCATGTATGACTAATCAATTTTAACTTCTACCATGAGCTAGTCAACTAACTAGAACTCCTTTTAACCCCACTCACCACTCACCAATTACCACTCATCATTCACTCCATTTCACTTCCAATTCTCTTTCTAATTCTCTCTCAACACACACACACTATTATGAACGTATTTTTCCAGTAGTTAATCATCATCTTCATCAAAAATCACTTCAAGAATCAAGCTATAATCATCATAGGAAGAACACTTCTAGAACACTTCAAAAATCCCTTCAAGTTTACTAATTTACTTCCAAGCTTTCTAATCTATTCCAAGTAATCATCTAAGATCAAGAAACCTTTGTTATATACAGTAGGTTATCTTTCTTATTCAATGTAATATTCATATTCAAACTTTGATTCAATTTCTATAACTATAAACTATCTTAATTCGAGTAAAAATCTTACTTGAACTTGTTTTTGTGTCATGATCCTACTTCAAGAACTTTCAAGCCATCCAAGATCCTTTGAAGCTAGATCATTTCTTGTCACTTCCAGTAGGTTTACCTACTAAACTTGAGGTAGTAATGATGTTCATAACATCATTCAATTCATATATATAAAACTATCTTATTCGAAGGTTTAAACTCTTAATCACTAGAACATAGTTTAGTTAATTCTAAACTTGTTCGCAAACAAAAGTTAATCCTTCTAAATTGACTTTTAAAATTAACTACACACATGTTCTATATCTATATGATATGCTAACTTAATGATTTAAAACCTGGAAACACGAAAAACACCGTAAAACCGGATTTACGCCGTCGTAGTAACACCGCGGGCTGTTTTGGGTTAGTTAATTAAAAACTATGATAAACTTTGATTTAAAAGTTGTTATTCTGAGAAAATGATTTTTATTATGAACATGAAACTACATCCAAAAATTATGGTTAAACTCAAAGTGGAAGTATGTTTTCTAAAATGGTCATCTAGACGTCATTCTTTCGACTGAAATGACTACCTTTACAAAAATGACTTGTAACTTATTTTTCTGACTATAAACCTATACTTTTCTATTTAGATTCATAAAATAGAGTTCAATATGAAACCATAGCAATTTGATTCACTCAAAACGAATTTAAAATGAAGAAGTTATGGGTAAAACAAGATTGGATAATTTTTCTCATTTTAGCTACGTGAAAATTGGTAACAAATCTATTCCAACCATAACTTAATCAACTTGTATTGTATATTATGTAATCTTGAGATACCATAGACACGTATACAATGTTTCGACCTATCATGTCGACACATCTATATATATTTCGGAACAACCATAGACACTCTATATGTGAATGTTGGAGTTAGCTATACAGGGTTGAGGTTGATTCCAAAATATATATAGTTTGAGTTGTGATCAATACTGAGATACGTATACACTGGGTCGTGGATTGATTCAAGATAATATTTATCGATTTATTTCTGTACATCTAACTGTGGACAACTAGTTGTAGGTTACTAACGAGGACAGCTGACTTAATAAACTTAAAACATCAAAATATATTAAAAGTGTTGTAAATATATTTTAAACATACTTTGATATATATGTATATATTGTTATAGGTTCGTGAATCAACCAGTGGCCAAGTCTTACTTCCCGACGAAGTAAAAATCTGTGAAAGTGAGTTATAGTCCCACTTTTAAAATCTAATATTTTTGGGATGAGAATACATGCAGGTTTTATAAATGATTTACAAAATAGACACAAGTACGTGAAACTACATTCTATGGTTGAATTATCGAAATCGAATATGCCCCTTTTTATTAAGTCTGGTAATCTAAGAATTAGGGAACAGACACCCTAATTGACACGAATCCTAAAGATAGATCTATTGGGTCTAACAAACCCCATCCAAAGTACCAGATGCTTTAGTACTTCGAAATTTATATCATATCCGAAGGGTGTCCCGGAATGATGGGGATATTCTTATATATGCATCTTGTTAATGTCGGTTACCAGGTGTTCACCATATGAATGATTTTTATCTCTATGTATGGGATGTGTATTGAAATATGAAATCTTGTGGTCTATTGTTACGATTTGATATATATAGGTTAAACCTATAACTCACCAACATTTTTGTTGACGTTTAAAGCATGTTTATTCTCAGGTGAATACTAAGAGCTTCCGCTGTTGCATACTAAAATAAGGACAAGATTTGGAGTCCATGTTTGTATGATATTGTGTAAAAACTGCATTCAAGAAACTGATTTCGATGTAACATATTTGTATTGTAAACCATTATGTAATGGTCGTGTGTAAACAGGATATTTTAGATTATCATTATTTGATAATCTACGTAAAGTTTTTTAAACCTTTATTTATGAAATAAAGGTTATGGTTTGTTTTAAAAATGAATGCAGTCTTCGAAAAACGTCTCATATAGAGGTCAAAACCTCGCAACGAAATCAATTAATATGGAACGTTTTTAATCAAAAAGAACGGGACATTTCAGTTGGTATCCGAGCGTTGGTCTTAGAGAACCAGAAAATTTGCATTAGTGTGTCTTATCGAGTTTGTTAGGATGCATTAGTGAGTCTAGACTTCGACCGTGTTTTCTTTAAAAATGATTGCTTAACATTTTTGTTGGAAACTATATATTTTTAACATATGAATATTATGTGATATATTAATCTCTTAACGTGTTTGATATTATGTGATAGATGTCTACCTCTAGAACAAGTCCCATTGACTCACCTAATAATAATGAAGAGTCAAATGTAAATTGGAATGATTCGTGGACTGATTCACAAATTCCCGAAGAGGAACCGGAAGAAGAGTCGGAACCGAAAGAAGAATCGGAACCGGAAGAAGAATCGGAACCGGAAGAAGAAATAGAACCGGTGGGGGAAATAATAAAATGGTTAAGTAAAAGAGAATCCTCAACAAACCGACCAAGGTTAATTATGGTCAATGGTGTTTCCGCCAAGGAAGCAAAATATTGGGAGGATTACCAATTCTCCGATGAATCCGATTCCGACGAGAATTCCGATGATGTTATAGAAATTACCCCAACTGAATTTAAAAAGGTAAAAGAAAATAATAAGGGAAAGGGCATAAAAATAGAGAAATCTAATTCCAACCCCGATGAACTTTATATGTATCGTCAACCCCCGAAGTCCTTAAGTTGTAACAATGACCCGGGAACCTCTAAACCACCAGGTTTTTCTAAACCAATGTGGACAACGACGGCTCGTATTAGGGGAACATCATATATCCCTAGAAACTTGGCAAAACGAACCAAAACCGAACAAGAAGAAACGAGCGAGTCGGAATAAGATAGTTGTATTCGTGTGGTGTAATATATGTAATATAGTGTGCTTATGCTTTATGATATATGTAAAAATTGCTTGTATTAATAAGTATTTTTTTATGAATCTAACTCTTGTCTATTTTACAGTATAAAAACACAAAATGAATAGACAACCCAATATTTTAAGAGACCTACCCGGAGACATGATTGATGAAATCTTGTCTAGAGTCGGTCAGAATTCCTCGGCACAACCATTTAAGGCGAGATCAGTTTGTAAGACATTCGAAGAACGTTCTAAGAATGCCTTGGTTTATAAAAGGCTTTCGTTCGAAAGATGGGGGATATCACATTGGGAAATCCATAAGTTACGATGTGTTTACTTTGACGCATATATTGCGGGGAACCCAAATGCTATTTTACGCAACGGGTTAAGAAATTATTTTGACTCAGTATATCCGAATATAGGACTTCGTGATTTAGAAAAAGCGACTAACATGCAACATAAAGAAGCATGTTATGCTTACGGGTTAGTAATGTTCGCTTCTCACCAAAGTGAGAACAAGAACATCGGGCTACAACTATTAAACAAAACGTTCCCACAAGTGACGGAGTCGGTAATTGGGGTAAGAAATGAGGTTTTTGGGTTATTACGAGACTGTTGGTCATTACGTAACCCTCGTCCCTTTGACGACGTTACAACACGATGTCTTATCAACGGCCATAACGGTTATGTTCCACAAGACCAAGGATGGGAAGTAGTCCTAGTAAAACCAGAATGCATGACTTGTTTCTGGACGTATGAATTACGTGTCTTTATTGCCTTTGCTGAACGACTTGTGTACTAGCTAGAATTATCTTCACAACTATCTTGTATCAAAGTTATTGTGTGCTATATTTCATGCTTTATGTGAAATAAGCGGTATTGTAAGTTTGTAAAATATTGTATAAAAGTTTGAACGCGAAATATTATTACAATCAGTTTTTCATATAGAATTGTACTAGTTGAATTGTATATTAGCTACTAAGTATGAACTTAACGGGTAGGTACTACCCGAATTTAAACTTATAAAACGCTAATATGAAGAAAAAGCTTTTATAAATGAGTTCATATTATGCTACGAAATACTATTAACTACTCTTAATATTCTGTATGATTAACTTGTTCCATTTGACTATTTTGAAGGAAATGGCACCGACTACTCGACACACCGTGAATATGAATGAAGAGGAATTCCGTACTTTCCTAGCTTCAAACATAGCCGCAGTACAGGCTGCGCTACATACCAACAATAACCTTGGATCTGGCAGTACAGGAAATCATGTAGGATGCACCTACAAAGAATTCACTGCCTGCAATCCTTTGGAATTTGATGGAACCGAAGGACCGATCGGATTGAAACGGTGGACCGAGAAGGTCGAATCGGTGTTTGCCATAAGTAAGTGTACTGAAGAGGACAAAGTGAAGTACGCTACGCAAACCTTCACAGGTTCTGCGTTAACATGGTGGAATACCTATCTAGAGCAAGTGGGACAAGATGATGCGTACGCACTACCGTGGTCAGCATTCAAGCACTTGATGAACGAGAAGTACCGTCCCAGAACCGAGGTCAATAAGCTCAAGACAGAACTTAGAGGGTTACGAACCCAAGGATTTGATATTTCCACGTACGAAAGATGATTCACAGAATTGTGCCTATTGTGTCCGGGAGCATTCGAAGATGAGGAAGAGAAGATCGACGCGTTTGTGAAAGGATTACCGGAAAGAATCCAAGAAGATATAAGTTCATACGAGCCTGCCTCTATACAACAGGCATGTAGAATGACTCACAAACTAGTGAACCAGATTGAGGAAAGAATTAAAGAACACACTGTTGAAGAGGCCAATGTGAAGCAAGTCAAAAGAAAGTGGGAGGAAAACGGTGATAAGAATCACCAATACAACAACAACAGCAATTACAACAATAATCGCAACAATTATCCCAACAATCGCAACATCAATCGCAACTACAACAAACGGCCCAACAACAACAACAACAACAACAACAACAACAACAACAACAACAACTACAACAATCATCCCAACAACAATAATAACCGCAACAACAACAACAACAATCAGAAGCAGTTATGCTAAAGGTGTGAAAAGTATCACTCGGGGTTCTGCACCAAATTTTGCAACAAGTGTAAAAGAAATGGTCATAGTGCAGCGAAGTGTGAGGTCTACGGACCAGGGGTTAATAGAATGAAAGGAACAAATGGTGTCGGAACGAGTAATGGCGGAGCAAGTAGTGTCGGAGCAAGTTATGCCAATGTAGTTTGTTATAAATGTGGAAAACTGGGCCACATTATTAGAAATTGCCCGAACCAGGAGAACACGAATGGACAAGGCCGCGGAAGAGTTTTCAATATTAATGCGGCAGAGGCACAGGAAGACCCGGAGCTTGTTACGGGTACGTTTCTTATTGACAATAAATCTGCTTACGTTTTATTTGATTCGGGTGCGGATAGAAGCTATATGAGTAGAGATTTTTGTGCTAAATTAAGTTGTCCATTGACGCCTTTGGATAGTAAATTTTTACTCGAATTAGCAAATGGTAAATTAATTTCAGCAGATAATATATGTCGGAATCGAGAAATTAAACTGGTTAGCGAAACATTTAAGATTGATTTGATACCAGTAGAGTTAGGGAGTTTTGATGTGATAATCGGTATGGACTGGTTGAAAGAAGTGAAAGCAGAGATCGTTTGTTACAAAAATGCAATTCGCATTATACGAGAAAAAGGAAAACCCTTAATGGTGTACGGAGAAAAGGGCAACACGAAGCTACATATTATTAGTAATTTGAAGGCACAAAAACTAATAAGAAAAGGTTGCTATGCTATTCTAGCACACGTCGAGAAAGTACAAACTGAAGAAAAGAGCATCAATGATGTTCCCATTGCAAAAGAATTTCCCGATGTATTTCCGAAAGAATTACCGGGATTACCCCCACAGCGATCCGTTGAATTTCAAATAGATCTTGTACCAGGAGCTGCACCAATAGCTCGTGCTCCTTACAGACTCGCACCCACTGAGATGAAAGAACTGCAAAGCCAATTACAAGAACTTTTAGAGCGTGGTTTCATTCGACCAAGCACATCACCGTGGGGAGCTCCTGTTTTGTTTGTCAAGAAGAAAGATGGTACATTCAGGTTGTGTATCGACTACCGAGAGTTGAACAAACTTACCATCAAGAACCGCTACCCACTACCCGAGAATCGACGACTTATTTGATCAACTACAAGGCTCGTCTGTTTATTCAAAGATTGACTTACGTTCCGGGTATCATCAAATGCGGGTGAAAGAAGATGATATTCCAAAGACTGCTTTCAGAACACGTTACGGTCATTACGAGTTTATGGTCATGCCGTTTGGTTTAACTAATGCACCAGCTGTGTTCATGGACCTTATGAACCGAGTGTGTGGACCATACCTTGACAAGTTTGTCATTGTTTTCATTGATGACATACTTATTTACTCAAAGAATGACCAAGAACACGGTGAACATTTGAGAAAGGTGTTAGAAGTATTGAGGAAGGAAGAATTGTACGCTAAGTTTTCAAAGTGTGCATTTTGGTTGGAAGAAGTTCAATTCCTCGGTCACATAGTGAACAAAGAAGGTATTAAGGTGGATCCGGCAAAGATAGAAACTGTTGAAAAGTGGGAAACCCCGAAAACTCCGAAACACATATGCCAGTTTTTAGGACTAGCTGGTTACTACAGAAGGTTCATCCAAGACTTTTCCAGAATAGCAAAACCCTTGACTGCATTAACGCATAAAGGGAAGAAATTTGAATGGAATGATGAACAAGAGAAAGCGTTTCAGTTATTGAAGAAAAAGCTAACTACGGCACCTATATTGTCATTGCCTGAAGGGAATGATGATTTTGTGATTTATTGTGACTCATCAAAGCAAGGTCTCGGTTGTGTATTAATGCAACGAACGAAGGTGATTGCTTATGCGTCTAGACAATTGAAGATTCACGAACAAAATTATGCGACGCATGATTTGGAATTAGGCGCGGTTGTTTTTGCATTAAAGACTTGGAGGCACTACTTATATGGGGTCAAAAGTATTATATATACCGACCACAAAAGTCTTCAACACATATTTAATCAGAAACAACTGAATATGAGGCAGCGTAGGTGGATTGAATTATTGAATGATTACGACTTTGAGATTCGTTACCACCCGGGAAGGCAAATGTGGTATCCGATGCCTTGAGCAGGAAGGACAGAGAACCCATTCGAGTAAAATCTATGAATATAATGATTCATAATAACCTTACTACTCAAATAAAGGAGGCGCAACAAGGAGTTTTAAAAGAGGGAAATTTAAAGGATGAAATACCCAAAGGATCGGAGAAACATCTTAATATTCGGGAAGACGAAACCCGGTATAGGGCTGAAAGGATTTGGGTACCAAAATTTGGAGATATGAGAGAAATGGTACTTAGAGAAGCTCATAAAACCAGATACTTAATACATCCTGGAACGGGGAAGATGTACAAGGATCTCAGGAAATATTTTTGGTGGCCGGGTATGAAAGCCGATGTTGCTAAATACGTAGGAGAATGTTTGACGTGTTCTAAGGTTAAAGCTGAGAATCAGAAACCATCAGGTCTACTTCAACAACCCGAAATCCCGGAATGGAAATGGGAAAACATTACCATGGATTTCATCACTAAATTGCCAAGGACTGCAAGTGGTTTTGATACTATTTGGGTAATAGTTGATCGTCTCACCAAATCAGCACATTTCCTGCCAATAAGAGAAGATGACAAGATGGAGAAGTTAGCATGACTGTATTTGAAGGAAGTCGTCTCCAGACATGGAATACCAATCTCTATTATCTCTGATAGGGATGGCAGATTTATTTCAAGATTCTGGCAGACATTACAGCAAGCATTAGGAACTCGTCTAGACATGAGTACTGCCTATCATCCACAAACTGATGGGCAGAGAGAAAGGACGATACAAACGCTTGAAGACATGCTACGAGCATGTGTTATTGATTTCGGAAACAGTTGGGATCGACATCTACCATTAGCAGAATTTTCCTACAACAACAGCTACCATTCAAGCATTGAGATAGCGCCGTTTGAAGCACTTTATGGTAGAAAGTGCAGGTCTCCGATTTGTTGGAGTGAAGTGGGGGATAGACAGATTACGGGTCCGGAGATTATACAAGAAACTACCGAGAAGATCATCCAAATTCAACAACGGTTGAAAACCGCCCAAAGTCGACAAAAGAGCTACGCTGACATTAAAAGAAAAGATATAGAATTTGAAATTGGAGAGATGGTCATGCTTAAAGTTGCACCTTGGAAAGGCGTTGTTCGATTTGGTAAACGAGGGAAATTAAATCCAAGGTATATTGGACCATTCAAGATTATTGATCGTGTCGGACCAGTAGCTTACCGACTTGAGTTACCTCAACAACTCGCGGCTGTACCTAACACTTTCCACGTCTCGAATTTGAAGAAATTCTTTGCTAAAGAAGATCTCACTATTCCGTTAGATGAAATCCAAATCAACAAAAAACTCCAATTCATCGAAGAACCCGTCGAAATAATGGATCGTGAGGTTAAAAGACTTAAGCAAAACAAGATACCAATTGTTAAGGTTCAATGTAATACTCGTAGAGGACTCGAGTTCACCTGGGAGCATGAAGATCAGATGAAGAAGAAATACCCGCATCTATTTCCAGAAGATTCGTCAACACCTTCAACAGCTTAAAATTTCGGGACGAAATTTATTTAACGGGTAGGTACTGTAGTGACCCGAACTTTTCCATGTTTATATATATTAATTGAGATTGATATTTACATGATTAAATGTTTCCAACATGTTAATCAATCAACTTGTTAAGACTTGATTAATTGAAATATGTTTCATATAGACAATTGACCACCCAAGTTGACCGGCGATTCACGAACGTTAAAACTTGTAAAAATGACATGACGATATATATATGGATATACATATGGTTAACATGAGATTATGATAATTAAGTATCTCCATAAGTATATTAACAATGAGTTATATACATATAAACAAGACTACTAACTTAAGGATTTCGAAACGAGACATATATGTAACGATTATCGTTGTAACGACATGTAAATGTATATATATCATATTAAGATATATTAATATATCATAATATCATGATAATATAATAATTTAACATCTCATTAGATATAATAAACAATGGGTTAACAACATTAATTGAGATCGTTAACTTAAAGGTTTCAAAACAACACTTACATGTAACGACTAACGATGACTTAATGACTCAGTTAAAATGTATATACATGTAGTGTATTTAGATGTATTAAAATACTTTTGGAAGATTTCAAGACATATATCAAAACACTCATACTTAACGAAAATGGTTACAGTTACTTTTCCATTCTTTTCTTTCATCAAGAATTCTAGTCGTATTCTTATCCGTATTATAAACAGCTTCAAAACGTACTTACTATGAGTATATACCAATAGGAACTAGCATGGGATTCCACTCTTGATTATGTCATGTATGACTAATCAATTTTAACTTCTACCATGAGCTAGTCAACTAACTAGAACTCCTTTTAACCCCACTCACCACTCACCAATTACCACTCATCATTCACTCCATTTCACTTCCAATTCTCTTTCTAATTCTCTCTCAACACACACACACTATTATGAACGTATTTTTCCAGTAGTTAATCATCATCTTCATCAAAAATCACTTCAAGAATCAAGCTATAATCATCATAGGAAGAACACTTCAAGAACACTTCAAAAATCCCTTCAAGTTTACTAATTTACTTCCAAGCTTTCTAATCTATTCCAAGTAATCATCTAAGATCAAGAAACCTTTGTTATATACAGTAGGTTATCTTTCTTATTCAAGGTAATATTCATATTCAAACTTTGATTCAATTTCTATAACTATAAACTATCTTAATTCGAGTAAAAATCTTACTTGAACTTGTTTTTGTGTCATGATCCTACTTCAAGAACTTTCAAGCCATCCAAGATCCTTTGAAGCTAGATCATTTCTTGTCACTTCAATTAGGTTTACCTACTAAACTTGAGGTAGTAATGATGTTCATAACATCATTCGATTCATATATATAAAACTATCTTATTCGAAGGTTTAAACTCGTAATCACTAGAACATAGTTTAGTTAATTCTAAACTTGTTCGCAAACAAAAGTTAATCCTTCTAACTTGACTTTTAAAATTAACTACACACATGTTCTATATCTATATGATATGCTAACTTAATGATTTAAAACCTGGAAACACGAAAAACACCGTAAAACCGGATTTACGCCGTCGTAGTAACACCGCGGGCTGTTTTGGGTTAGTTAATTAAAAACTATGATAAACTTTGATTTAAAAGTTGTTATTCTGAGAAAATGATTTTTATTATGAACATGAAACTATATCCAAAAATTATGGTTAAACTCAAAGTGGAAGTATGTTTTCTAAAATGGACATCTAGACGCCGTTCTTTCGACTGAAATGACTACCTTTACAAAAACGACTTGTAACTTATTTTTCCGACTATAAACCTATACTTTTCTGTTTATATTCATAAAATAGAGTTCGATATGAAACCATAGCAATTTGATTCACTCAAAACGGATTTAAAATGAAGAAGTTATGGGTAAAACAAGATTGGATAATTTTTCTCATTTTAGCTACGTGAAAATTGGTAACAAATCTATTCCAACCATAACTTAATCAACTTGTATTGTATATTATGTAATCTTGAGATACCATAGACACGTATACAATGTTTCGACCTATCATGTCGACACATCTATATATATTTCGGAACAACCATAGACACTCTATATGTGAATGTTGGA
This sequence comes from Rutidosis leptorrhynchoides, assembly GCF_046630445.1. Taxonomy (NCBI): domain Eukaryota; kingdom Viridiplantae; phylum Streptophyta; class Magnoliopsida; order Asterales; family Asteraceae; genus Rutidosis; species Rutidosis leptorrhynchoides. The sequence continues at coordinate 86,008,813 of NC_092343.1, forward strand.
GTTAGCTATACAGGGTTGAGGTTGATTCCAAAATATATATAGTTTGAGTTGTGATCAATACTGAGATACGTATACACTGGGTCGTGGATTGATTCAAGATAATATTTATCGATTTATTTCTGTACATCTAACTGTGGACAACTAGTTGTAGGTTACTAACGAGGACAGCTGACTTAATAAACTTAAAACATCAAAATATATTAAAAGTGTTGTAAATATATTTTAAACATACTTTGATATATATGTATATATTGTTATAGGTTCGTGAATCAACCAGTGGCCAAGTCTTACTTCCCGACGAAGTAAAAATCTGTGAAAGTGAGTTATAGTCCCACTTTTAAAATATAATATTTTTGGGATGAGAATACATGCAGGTTTTATAAATGATTTACAAAATAGACACAAGTACGTGAAACTACATTCTATGGTTGAATTATCAAAATCGAATATGCCCCTTTTTATTAAGTCTGGTAATCTAAGAATTAGGGAACAGACACCCTAATTGACGCGAATCCTAAAGATAGATCTATTGGGTCTAACAAACCCCATCCAAAGTACCGGATGCTTTAGTACTTCGAAATTTATATCATATCCGAAGGGTGTCCCGGAATGATGGGGATATTCTTATATATGCATCTTGTTAATGTTGGTTACCAGGTGTTCACCATATGAATGATTTTTATCTCTATGTATGGGATGTGTATTGAAATATGAAATCTTGTGGTCTATTGTTACGATTTGATATATATAGGTTAACCCTATAACTCACCAACATTTTTGTTGACGTTTAAAGCATGTTTATTCTCAGGTGAATACTAAGAGCTTCCGCTGTTGCATACTAAAATAAGGACAATATTTGGAGTCCATGTTTGTATGATATTGTGTAAAAACTGCATTCAAGAAACTGATTTCGATGTAACATATTTGTATTGTAATCCATTATGTAATGGTCGTGTGTAAACAGGATATTTTAGATTATCATTATTTGATAATCTACGTAAAGCTTTTTAAACCTTTATTTATGAAATAAAGGTTATGGTTTGTTTTAAAAATGAATGCAGTCTTTGAAAAACGTCTCATATAGAGGTCAAAACCTCGCAACGAAATCAATTAATATGGAACGTTTTTAATCAATAAGAACGGGACATTTCAGAATGTTCACTAGACAGAAGGGCTAGTGGGCGTGGTGTTTAGTACTTCGAAGTTTATATGATTATTATACATACGAGATGTTCTGTTTTGGGGATATTATTATGTGCATTATATGTTAAGGTCGGTTACCAAGCCAAGCTATGAAAGAAATGAAAAGTGAATGTTATGTATCGAGAGAATGATTTTATACACAGGTTATGTGTATGTTATTTTTGTGCACAGGATATGTGTACGGTTACTAAGATTTATGAAAAATGGTTTTAGTACACGAGAAAGGTGTATTGTATTTAAAAGATATCGCATGTACATTACAGGTGGGTATAGGATTCGGGCCCATTTGTACCATGCAACATTTAAATCTTGTCGTCTATCAAAATGATGAATTTTATTGTTTATGATAAACTTATGAACTCACCAACCTTTTGGTTGACACTTGAAAGCATGTTTATTCTCAGGTATGAAAGAAATCTTCCGCTGTGCATTTGCTCATTTTAAAGATATTACATGGAGTCGTTCATGACATATAGAGGTCAGTACCTCGCAATGGGACCATCTGCTGAAGACTTCGTCCAAGTGGATTAGGACGGGTCACTACAGGTGGTATCAGAGCGGTGGTCTTAGCGAACCAGGTCTTGCATTAGTGTGTCTAACTGATAGTTGTTTAGATGCATTAGTGAGTCTGGACTTCGATCGTGTCTGCATGTCAAAAGTTTTGCTTATCATTCCGTGTCGAAAATTACCTGTTTATCATTCTTAGGGAATCACTAGCTTATCATTCTTAGACTAGACACATCTTACTGCATTGATTGCATAAATAGTGTATAGACAAAATTTATATCTTAGCGTATCTGTTACTGTAAACTTTGCCTGGCATATTCCGTAAATTCCTCCGTAATCTACGAAATCTTTTGTTCTATATATACGGATATTCTATGTAATTAGAATATCATCCAATATCCGAGAATCATTTCATATCGAAAATCTTTTATCTAACCGTGTAAGATGAATTCTGCAATCAGTTCAAGTTCCTCGGATTCCGACAGCTATTCCGATATGGAGTTTCACTCAACCTCCGAAAGTAGTATGACCAAAATGGATCAGCCAATCAGCCATCATCAATTCATCCGATGAGTTCGTAGCCTACTTAGTCATTGGAGACAAGAAGAAGGCGATCCTTTCCACCCACCATATTGCCCTCTTGGCAAAGAACCTGAAGCACTTACCGGCGAACCTGTTCGAAATACCATTTTCTCTCTCATTTTCAGAGTATCTTTTCATGGTTATATACTATCTCAAATTCTAGATCTTATTCATCCGTTAGCTCCGACAGACAATCATCCCGGAGTAATAGAAGAAGTCAACGAGCTTCGCGCTCGAGTAATGGCTTTGGAAATTATGGTGCAAAACGTACCAGCTTCAGCAACAACACTGACATCAACAACACCAATACCATCAACAATCCAAGCCTCAATTTCACAATCTGTCTCACGAACATCAACATCATACGCAACATAGATACCAAGGAGTACCAACAACAATGAACAATGAAGTATTGATCCATACCTTTATTGAAGAAATATTCTGCGAAGAATATGTGGTTCCTAATAGTTTTGGAGATTACTTATTCTAGCTCAAACCGAAAATCATATGAGTTTAATATCACATTAACTCATTAAATCCATGATTACATCTGAAGAAAATATATATGTATATATGTTTTCATAAAGATTGTAATTAAAGATTCTTTTGTACAAACTATTAATGGTGAAAATATTTTAACGGGTAGGTAATACCCGAGGAATATTTAGTTTCACATTAATAAGTTACACTGTACACTCTTCGAATCTGATTCAACAGTTATTTACTATCTTACTTACAACCACAGATATACGTATCCGTTCACCAAAGAATAACCATTTTCATTCAAATTTAATTTCATATTCGGATTTTGACCGATCAAAATCCAAGTCAAGATTTAACAGAAGACATCACTTTTAGATTCCTACATCTTTCAAAGCCATACTTTGAATTCAAAACTGTGCCAGATCTATTGGCGTGTTATTACCGAAAATAACTTTACAATACCTTTCCAAAATTAGCCAATTTTGTCACATCCCCAGCAAATTCAACTTCGACTTTCATTCAGATTAGCCTTATTATAACTTTGATATATAAGTTTGCCACTTGATTTCATCATAAACAATCATTCGTATCTTGAAGATTAACATCAGCGTTTAATCATCTAAAAACACAAATTCTCTTGAAACCACCTCGGATTAATAACCGATGATTCAGATATGGTAGCATTAAATGCAGAGGAAACAGCAAAATTATAGATGGTCTAAATGGGCAAAAGTTTGATAATAAAGAATGGAATGTTGGGAACGCTCAATAGAAAATTTAGTACTGAAAAACGGATTGAGTTAACCATGAAGGAGATCAAGGACAAATACAAGGACCAAACCCTATATTCAAAGAATCCATGTAATTCTAGATCTGATGAAATCTTTAGAGAATATCTTGCTCTGTACCCATGATAAATCTTGTGGTCTATCAAAATGGTGAATTTTATTGTTTATGATAAACTTATGAACTCACCAACGTTTTGGTTGACACTTGAAAGCATGTTTATTCTCAGGTATGAAAGAAATCTTCCGCTGTGCCTTTGCTCATTTTAAAGATATTACATGGAGTCGTTCATGACATATAGAGGTCAGTACCTCGCAATGAGACCATCTGCTGAAGACTTCGTCCAAGTGGATTAGGACGGGTCACTACAATTACTTGTCAAAGCCAACAACCACTATCATATTTAGTATATTATATATAAATAAATGATCTTTGCAAAACTTGAGTCACTTGTGTTTATCTTCTTCCCGTCGACCAAAAACACCATCTGAACCCATCACCATGTTCACCACCTCAAGCGAACACTTTGTCACCACCTACAACCATAAACTGCCTCCATCACCATGAAACATTAATCACCACCACTCTCAACCCAACACCACCACCGAATCATCACTTTCTTTAACCACCAATGCACCACTACTACTACCCTCTTTTGTTTCAATATTATAAAGACACCACCTTGTAATTGTCCTAACCCATTACTATTTCCATGATTCGATGATCGAACAACTTCTAATATTAATTTATGCTATGACTGTTAATGATAAACTTCTGAACAACGAACCCATGATCACCACCTTCACCATATATTTTTCTTTCTTTTGTTTCCATTTCGATTTAGCAACTCATGCAGCTACTGCTGCAGTGGTTTTCGACAGGATCACTACCACCAACATCATGAAATCTCCATCATCGAGCCACCACCATGCCTACATCAAGGAAGTATATATTTTTTTCTTCTCTTTTCCTATACGCTGTTCACATCACCACCACCATCTTGCAACCTCTACTACTACCTTCCTATTTACCTTTTTCTTGCTACCTATTGTCACTGCTTTTGTTTTCGTTCAATATTGACACAAACCAAACACCTTTTTGATTCAATATTATTACTTTCTGTTACGTTTTAATATATAATAAAAACACCTTTTTGACTTATGATATTTGGCTAGTGGATGGATTTAAATAAACAAGACTATCAAAGTGGAATGTCACGTTCCTGTCACCAGTTTTACTTTATTTTTGTTTAATTACAGGCTCAAAACTCATTTGGGTCATAATTGTTGATAGGCCAAGATCCAATTCGTTAGGCCTATTTGTAGTTGGGCCTTGACATCGTGAACCCTTATCACCATAATCCAAGTTCGAACACCACCAAAGCATGCAAACTGCTACTTCATCTTCTATTATTACGGGCTAAACCCAACCCACTTTGTTTCTATTCTCATTCGTTTCCGGTATTGTTTTAAATTGAAACCCACAAAAACAATACAGTGATATTAATTGATGATGATGTTTAACGAAGATATAATGATTATGATAAATGATGGTAATGATCAACGTTCAAGGTGGTACGAAAATGATGTAAGTGATGATGAACAGTAAATGGGTAACGTGAATGATGATGTTAGCTGTGAAAGAATAACTGGATTAAATTCAGAGGTTGAGTGTGTTTGTTGTTGTTCCTGTAAACAGACGAGCCCCACCATCCAAATTACATCGTGCAAGTAATTTAAACATATCGTTGGGCTGAGTATTCTTTTCCTATTTCTATTGGGCTCTAATTGGGCCATGATCGGGCTTGTGTTGTTGTTGGACTACGATGATGATGATCCATAGAGAGGATGATGATGATATACGTATGATGATATTATGATGATGAAGAATGATGACAACGAATATGATCTTGATGGTGGCGTATGATATTATGATGGTGATCATGATATGAAAAAGGAAACGAAAAAGATAAAGATGGCGAGAAGATGATGATGATGATGGTTACGGTTATGATGATGATGATGAAGTTATGTGATGATGATGATTATGATATTGATATTGATGAGATGGATGATGATAATGTCGTAGATTGATGATGATGATTGTATGATGACATGATGATAATGATGGTATAACATTATTACCTTTATATTATTAGTATCTTTATATTATTATTATTATTATTATTATTATTATTATTATTATCATTATTATTATTATTATTATTATCAATAAAATTATTATTATTATTACTAATATTAATATTATTATCTTTATTGTTATCATATGTAAAATTATTAAAAATTATTATTATTTTACTATCATTATCATTAAAAATTAACACTTTTTAATTATCACTTTTATTAAAAAAATATCATTATTACTAAAATTACTATTATTATTATTATTATTATTATTATTATTATTATTATTAGAATTATCATTATTTTTATTATTAATATCATTATTATCATTTTATGAATATTAATATTATTTTTATGAAATGACTATTATTATTAATTTTACGAATATTATAATTATTGTTATTATTATCATTATTAATACTATCTTTAACATTAATATTATTTTTTTTACATCATTATTATTAGTATCATTTTTATATATTATTGTTATTATCAATATTACTATTAATACTATTATTATTATTAAAACAAATATAACTTACCTAAAATGTATCTAACACATATATAATGCCTATATTAAAATTACAAACTATTTTGTTTCCAAAATAAAATGTTAATATTTTATTAATTAAATTACATATAAGATATAAATATATTTTAATATAACCATATATATAAATTTTAATATATTATATATGTTTTAATTAAAATACTTCAATAAGAATCCGATATATATAAATATAAATATTAAAAATTAAATTAAAATATATAAAATAGATATAATTAATATATTTATTAAGGCAACATATAAATCATTAATATAACTAGCATATTAATAACATCAACTTGTCTAAATGTTATTATATGTTTTAATATATATATAAATGATATAGGTTCGTGAATCTGAGACCAACCTTGCACTTGTTCAATGACGTCATATGTATTTTTACTACGAAATACAGTATTGTGAGTTTCATTACTCCCTTTTTAAATGCTTTTGCAATATATATTTTTGGGACTGAGAATACATGCGCTGCTTTTATAAATATTTTACGAAATAGACACAAGTAATCGAAACTACAATATATGGTTGAATGATCGAAGCCGAATATGCCCATTTTGCTTGGTAACCTAAGAATTAGTAAACCAGTCTACTAATTGACGTAAATCCTAAAGATAGATCTTGATGTGCGTAGAAGTGTATATGAAATAGCTTATATTTTACTAGGAAATACTATTAAATATGATACAATTTTACACAAGATATTTATTTATTTATAGAATGGATATACCTAAACCTTGCTACAACACTTATAGGCAGTGTACCTGTACAGTAGTGTAGTTTTTAGTAAGTCCGGTTCGTTCCACAGGGAAAATCTTTTAAACAAAGCTTAACGCTATATTAGTTTTATTTTATAAAAATACAAATATATATAAGTAATATTATTATTATAAAAAGGGGGTTTTTACCATTTAATGACCGGTTTGTCAATTTTAAAACTTTAGTCGCAGTTAAAACCTAATGTAAAATATTAAATAAATAAAAGACTTAATTTAAAGCGTAAAGTAAATAACGATAATGAAATTCCAATAAATAAAAGTGCGATAAAATAAACTTGCGATAATTAAAGAGTACGATAATTAAAAGTGCAATTAAATACAATGACAATAAATAAAAGTGCAATTAAATACAATAACAATAAATAAAAGTGTAATAATTAGAAGTGCAATTAAATATGAAAATAAAGGAATTATGCTTATTTAAACTTCCGTAATCATGATGTTTGACGTGTTGATTTTAGTTTATTCCCATGGGTTAATTATTCTTTGTCCTGGATTATTTAATATATCCGTCAGGTTTTTGTCCATAACAGTCCATCAGTCATAAATATAAAGTGCGAGTGTCCTCGTCAAATTATCCTTATACCCGAAGTCAAATATTCCAACTAATTGGGGACTTAAACTGTAACAAGGTCTTAATACTTTGTTTAATAATTACACCAGGATATCGACTGCGTGTAACCCAAGGTTTTAATACTTTGTTATCAATTATGCCAAGTGTCATTGTACATAATTTCACCCCTGTTTTAATAATTTCATAGACTATTAATCCATTCCCGTGTCCGGTTAAATGAACGATTATTCGTACATATAAATATCCCGCCCATCGTGTCTGATCGAGTGTATATGGTTATTTATAGGGACATCCAATTGTAAATCTTTATATTAAAATTAACAAACTATCATTTAGTTAAACAAGTATAAAGCCCATTAATAGCCCATAGTCTAATTTCCACAAGTGTCGTTCTTTTGTCGAAACCCCAATTATGGTACAAAACCCAATTACCCAATTTTAGTAATTAGCCCAACATCATGATTACTTCGTTTTAAATAAGCATAATAATAACTTAGCTACGATACATTAATGTAAAAAGGTTGAACATAACTTACAATGATTAAAAATAGCGTAGCGTTACACGGACAGAATTTCGACTTACACCCTTACAATATTTGCTAACATACCCTTATTATTAGAAATTAAAATTAAAATTAAAATTATAATATAAATATATATATATATATATATATCGTGTGTGAGATAGAGAGATGGATTGATATATATTTTTTTTTCACCAAACTGCGACTTTTATAGGCATGTGGGCTGGAAAAGGGCCTCATGCGATCGCATGGGCTTTGCCCTTCAAGGCCATGCGATCGCATGGCCAGCTGGGGAGGCTTACATGTGGTTGTTTTCTTCTGCCGACGGTTTTATAATATAATATAATATATATATTAATTTTAAGAAATAATTATATATTATATTATATTCATGTGCATAGTTGACTTGTAATTTTTAGTCCGTTGCGTCGAGCGTTGAGAGTTGACTCTGGTCCCGGTTCTGGATTTTCGAACGTCCTTGCGTACAATTTAATATCTTGTACTTTGCGTTTTGAATCTTGTACTCTTGTAATTCTGAGACGTTTCTTATCAATAATTGGAACCTCTTTGATTGTACTTTGTACTTTTGAGCTTTTTGGTCGTTTGCGTCTTCAATTCATCGAATCTGTCTTTTATCTTCACCTTTTATTATTTAAACGAATATCACTTGTAAATAGAACAATTGAAACTAAAAGCTTGTCTTTCTTGAGGGATAATGCTATGAAATATATTTTCATTTTTAGCATTATCAAATATTCCCACACTTGAGTGTTGCTTGTCCTCAAGCAATATAGTCTAGAAATACTAGAATCACCTCTTTATTCTTCACACTTTGTACATCAGTGATTTCTATACGGCGGTATAAACAATGGTAGTAACGATGTGGTTTACAGTCACACATGACTATAAAAATTTTAGATCCTTTAAGGAAATTGGATCTTTATGAAAACATTTGATCTTTTGAAAATTAAATCTAGCTTTTACCTTAGATAAGTTTTCTGAAATAACCCTTCACCGGTGTTTGCAAATTCTTTTTGTGGGTTTGGTGGGTTTCAGATTTTAAAATTTTAACTCAAAACTTGTGGTTTTGTGTCACCCACTTGCTAACCTTGTATTGGGAAAGCAACACGTCCAGTATACTTGCTCCGTATATTACCTTTCGGTAAACTACCGTCCGGTTGTAAAGGAAAGCGTTGAACAAGCAACTGTTCAGGCAATGTCCCCTGACATGCTTTTAATTATGGTCTATAACGTGTCGGACGCAATTACTATCCTTTGTAGGAGCAATAGTAAAGCTCACCCTTATAATTTTTCGGTCTGGCACAAGGTCCTGTCTTTGACCATGCTATGCAACCACCGTTCTTACGGTTGACACTCGATTTGGTTCAGGTGACCTAATGAATTCCAGGTGAATTCCTAGGATTTTACGTTCAATGGTAATGAACGCATTGAAAATAGGTTTTCAGAAAATAAATCGGTTTGTAATTTTGATCAAAATATTTTCTCGTTCAAGCTCGAGTTTAGATATCATCGAATTCCATGAGTTTGTAATTCTCAATCTTTAAGGTCGATCTCTAGGATTGAGTAATATCAGTCTTAACAGCTGATATTTGATCTTTAAGGAGATTATCCTTTCTGGGGATCTGATTCATTAGTCTTATCCAGCTAATTTGCACGGCGTCCTCCCCATTTTACGAGACAGATCCTCTCATGGTTAGGATAAGTCTGACCACTTGACGACCCTGTTTGATGCTGAGGTCCGTGGATTTCCTGCTGATTTTAGTGATGACTTTTCTAGATTTTTCGTCAACCTACAGCTGGTCTGGACGACAACTTCATGACCTAAATCAAGAAGCGCGTTTCTTTTTCGGAAGACTTTACTTCCTTATAATGATGGAATTGATTCATCGTGTAGATCCATCTTTCTTACAGTAAATCGGGTAAAACTTTTTATTTTAGTCCAAAGTAAAAGTATCTTCAGTTATTTGTACAAAAATATGTGACATATGTTAAAAATAACTTGGTAAATACTTTTGCTTTGGACTAAAATAAAAAGTTTTACCCGATTTACTTTAAGAAAGATGGATGGATATAAAAAGTAATAAGCGCATTATGGAAAATCTCGAGAATATTTTGGAAACTCTTTATGACATCCGAAATCAATTTAATCAATACTCTCAAACGGGTGTTGATGACAATTCGTTCGGTCAATCTTGGATCACGAATGACGAAACAATAACTGGTTGTGAAATCTGTGGAGATTATCATTCAACATGGGAATGTTATTATTATGTTCCTATGGAAAATTACGCACCCATGGAACCTGATTGGAATAATTATGAAGAATACAATTCAAATTGGGATTATTCCCAAGAATATATCCAAACTCAACAACCAGAAGATGAGGAACATTATGTGTCTGAAAATCTTTTAGACAATATGAAAATCAAACTCGAAGAACTCGATGCTCAAAATGAACAAATGAGAGAGTTTGTAAATCGGCAAGCTGAAACCCTATCAGATTACACACCTGTTGATCTGAGGAGTATTGTGCAAGAAAATTTCATATCATCGAATTTTGATGAACTAGAGAGCTCCGAAATCACCAATTATCCCGATGATACTTTTTATTCAGTTTTACCAATTTCACAACATATCGACACATTAGCCTCTACCGACAAAATCATAAATCCATCAATGGATGAAGAAGAAGTAAGGGTGACAAATTGGTACTCTTTGGAAAATGATAACGTTAAAAATTTTACCCCCCGAGACCAAAGTGGTGGGACCGATAAGTACCGTTAATAAAGAAGAATCTACTTCGATCCCGAAATTCACCATTCCACAACCTTCCAACCCAATATTCTCAATAGACGAGTCATCTACCGTAGATGAACTACGAGCTGTAATAGATAATGACACCTCGGATTTCACCCAATTGGGTAATAGAGGTGAAACCTTTGATCCCGAGAATGAACGGGAGGAAATGTTAGGAATTGTCCACCCTATAGTATGTATGTCGGTATATAACGATCCATTTGACCAAGAACCAGAAAAGAGACATATCCATTTACTAAAAGCTACACTTAAAAAAGAATTAAGTAGTGATGATAGGGTGGGTCTAAACTTTAAACCCATTGATATATTTTATACCACCCGAGATGTAAATAACTGGCTCACTATTTTAATTCGTGAAACTTATTCTACCGACTTCAAATGTCGTCAGCTAAGTGTGGGGAAGTCTAACCCCACTTAACGTTAAATTAGGGGTTCGGGTTAGTGCATAACTCATTAATAAAAATGCATGATGAGTTAGGGTAAAGACGTGTAACGACCCAGAAATTTCCGACCAAATTTAAACCCTAAACTCTATATGGTTCCGACACGATAAGCAAAAACCCTAAAGTTGAGTCTAGAAAGTTTGAAATTGTTATTCGGATGATTAGTTACCCTTTGACCATCTATTTGTCTGACGATTCACGAACATCATAACTTGTATTAATTATATACTTATGTATATATACGGATATATATGGATTATATCTATCTTGAATATATGATAATTAAGTATCTCATTAAATATATTAACAATGGATTATATACATAAAATTGGACTACTAACTTAAGGACTTCGAAACGATATATATATATATAAAGCTTAACGACGTTATAACTTCTAAGTTAAAATAAATATATATGTATTGTATTAAGATGTATTTACTATTGGAATATACTAGTAGGAAAACATCATTTTCAACCTTTTATCATGGAAAATGACATCTTTGTCATTATATATGATTCATGAAACATCTTTATATATTTTATACCCGTATTATACTCGTACTATACACAGCTTCTAGAAGTATTTACTATTGGTATATACCAATAGAAATCTTCAATTATTGGTGTAATATGTCATTCATGACATAATATATTTTAACTTATCTTAGATATTTTCACTAAAAACCAAATTTTCAAGCCTATAAATAAGCACCATTTTTAACTCATTTTTACACATTCATTTTCCAAATTTTACTTTCAATTTTCACACACACTTGCAAGAACTCTCTCAAATTTATTTTACTACTTCTTTCCAGCAACTTTACATTTTAAACTTAAGGTAAAAACTCTACTTCAACTCTTGTTCAATTCATATGTTTATAGTTATCTATATAAGAATTTATAAACTAGAACATAGTTTGAATGATTTCAAACTTATTTGCAAACTAAATAGATCCTTCTAACTTAACTTTTAAAACACTTCAAGACCTGTAATATATCATAATGATATGCTAACTTAACAAGATACAACTTGTTTTTACAAAGAACACCTTAAAACTGAATTTACGGCGTCGGAGTGTAACCGGGGGCTGTTTTGGGTTGGATAATTAAAAACCATCTTGAACTTTGATTTAGAAGTTCATGTTCTGGAAAAATGATATTTCTTATGAATATGTTAACACATAAAAATTTCATGGTTTAATTCAAAGTATAAGTATTTTTAGAAAAATGACCATTAAATGTTGTTTTTATGACAAAAATGATTACTTTCATAAGATTCACCTAGAGTATGGACTATAACCTGTGATCACGAATATAAACCATGGTATTTACAGTTCATATTCTTAAATTTTGACTCGATCCAAGGAGATGGCAAGTTGAATCAACAAAAACGGAGTTGTAACGAAGAAACTACGACTAAAATAAGATCGGGTGTCCAAAGCTTGTTTAACAACGAAAATAATTGGAGAAAAATTAAATAAATCATATCTTTCCTAATTAATATGATATTTCATATATATTTACTCATGATTTAATTTTATATATTTCAGGACCACCCGTAAACAACACGAGAAGATTAATCATAAGACCTCATGAACGTACGCAACACGTCATTTGACAACACCGGTACTTTATGTACGCAATACGTCATTTGACAACACGGTACCATGGGTCAAGATTAATCTCGACCAATACATATACGATGGGGGTTTTATTTATTTCATTGGGGGTTTATTAAACAACTAAATATGAACCATTAAAATTGAATTACTAACATCGGACTGCTAACTACGGACTAAGGAATTATTAAAAGTATTAAAAGTATTATAAGTATATATATGTGACGATTGTTTAAAAAGAAAAGGTATTGATATATTATATATGGATAGGTTCGTGATATCAATCGGAGACCAAGTCGAAATTACATATCTTCAAGACAAAAGTGAGTATATAGTCCCACTTTTAAACTCTAAATATTTCGGGATGAGAATACATGTATTTTATGTTTTACGCTATGGACACAAGTAACTGAAAAATATATTCTACGTTGAGTTGTACCACTGGCATACTTCCCTGTAGCTTGGTAACTAATATTTACAGCGGTATTGTAAACGCGAATCCTGTTAATAGATCTATCGGGCCTGACAACCCCAACCGGACTGGACGACCAGTATTCAACGGTTGCACAGTACTTCGTTTCGTGACTACACCTTGGTACGGTGTAGTAAGATTTCATAATAAAGGGAATATGCGACGTGATTAAATGTTAAGTATGGTTACCAAGTGCTCAACCACTTAGAATATTTTTATTAAAATGTTTATATATGAAATCTTGTGTTCCATTGTTATAACGCTGCTAGCATCAAACCTATATATCTCACCAACTTTATGTTGACGTTTTAAAACATGTTATTCTCAGGTATGAATTAAGTCTTCCTCTGTGCATTAGCTCATGTTAAGGATACTACTTGGGACCTTTTTAAGCCATGATACAAAGACGTTGCATTCGAGTCATTGGAGTTCAATAGAGAATATAAATAAGTAAATGACAGATTAGGTCATTTGGATATTATGAAATGTTAGACGAAAATGTCAAATATTGATGTAATGATAGTTTGCCTTTTAAGAATAAATGCAACGTTTGTAAAATGTATCATATAGAGGTCAAGTACCTCGCAATGTTATCATATGTTATTGTATTCGTCCCTATGGATTGGGTCGGGTCGTCTCATGTGGTATCAGAGCGTTGGTCTTAGCGAACCAGGCCTTGCATTAGTGTGTCTAACTGGTAGTTGTTAGGATGCATTAGTGAGTCTGGACTTTGACCGTGTCTACATGTCAAAAGTTTTGCTTATCATATCTAGTCGAAAATCATCTGCTTATCATCCTTAAGAATTGCCTGCTTAGTATTCTTAAGTCTAGACACGTCTTACTGCATTTGGTGCATCGATAGTGTATAGACAAAATTCGTATCCTAGCGTATCTGTTGCTATAGACATTGCCTGACGAATTTCAAAGATTCTCCGTAATTCACGGGATTTTGAGTATTATAAATACATATGTAAATTATGTATTGAAGAATACCAAACCCAACTCCTATAATCTATTCCAAACCAAAAATTCATTTCCCCGACTGTACAAGATGAACTCCGCGTCCAGTTCGAATTCCTCCGACTCCGACAGCTACGCTGATATGGATTTCCATTCGGGCTCCGAAGGCAGCGTCACTGGAATGGATCAACCAATTTCTCATCATCTATTCTGGATGAATTGGGGATGGGTTCGTAGTATACTAAATTATTGGAGACAAGAAGAAGGTGATCCCTTTCACCCACCGAATTGCCCCATTGGCGACGAACCTGAAGCACTTACCGGCGAACCTGTTCGAGAAACCATTTTCTCTCTCATTTCTCGAGTATCTCGTCACGATTATATCCTATCCCATATTTCGGATCTTGTTCATTCGCTCACTCCAACCGCCAATCATCCTGGTGTACTAGCAGAAATTAACGAACTTCGCGCTCGTGTGACGGCTTTGGAGAACACGGTGCGAAGGTTACAAACACCAGCAGCAGCACCAGCAGCATAACCAGTACCGTTAACAACATCAACCTCGCAATCTTCAGTACCAGTAGCATCATCGACGTCAACGACATCATCAGCATCAACACCAACCGTATCATTACCACCACCAACAATCACATCCGCACCACGTACCTCAACATCATCATCTGAACTTCGAATATGATCTTTGTTCTACATATCATTCTACACCGATTACCTCTTCTTTACGTATCGTTCTTCGTTCGACATGACGATTATGTAATCTCTAATGTTTTGGAGATTATGTAATCTAGTAATAATGATAAATCAAATGAGTTGAATATTTTATTGACTCATTAAATTCATAGTTACCTCCGAAGAAAATATATATGCAAATATATTTTCATAAAGATTGTAATTAAAAATTTCATTCGTACAAACTGTTAATGATGAAAATATTTTAACGGGTGGGTAGTACCCAAGGAATATTTAGAATTCACATTAACAAGTTACACTGCACATTCTTCGAATCTGATTCAACGATCATTTATTATCCTACTTACAATTACCGATATACGTATCCGTTCACCCCAGATTAACCATTTCCATTTAAATTTCATATTTAGATTTTTACCTATCCGAATCCAACAAGTGGCATAATGAAGAAACATTGGCAAAATAAAAATTGTTAGAAACAGATGAATTAATTAATTGAAATTGTGATAGGATTACACGCTAACTGTTCCGGCTAACTGTTCCCAGCTAACTGATTAATATTTAATTTATCGCAATTTACATTCTTGCAATTTTAATTTCTGTACTTTACATACCGTCGGGACACATGTACAACAACACGTCGGATTAATTCTGAGACAACACGTTGTATAATGGGTCATGATATATATTTATTTATTTTACGCATTTTAAATAACGGGACACGTATACAAGGTTTCGACTTATCATATTGATCCATCTATATATATATTTCGGAACAACCATAGACACTCTATATGTGAAGGTGGGAGTTGGCTATACAGGGTCCGAGTTGATTCCAAAATATATATATACTTTGAGTTGTGATCGACACCGAGACCAGTACACGGGTCACGATACGTATTAAGTAATTCAAATATTATATATTTAGTTCATATATGAATTTATTGAACCATTGGACAATCGGACTATTGGACTGCTAACTTTAGACAATTAAAAATGAGTTAAAATGATGATTATTACATATGAAACTAAACAATCCTTCAAGTTTGCCACTTGATTCTATTTTAAACCTCATTTGTATCTTGACGATTACAATTCGCATTCACAACTTTTCATGATTCTTGAAAACATCTCGATCGAGAAGTTCAACCAGCCGCACCTCGTCTACGGAATAAAGATTTATGCATACAGTTATGCACCTAAAAATTTTTGAACTCGAAGTTATAGTTAAAACGTATCCGCATCGAATTCCTTATCATCCATTAGCAAAAACAATCACCCGATTCCTTTTCAATTAACTAATTTTGTCACAGCTCCACTTCGATATCTCAGTAAGACTACTCTTATTACAATCTCGATATATATATGTACGTTGTTCTTTCGCCATCGTTACCGGAGAACCTTTTATATTCCATCATATTACCATCAGCGTTTAATCATCTAAAAATACAATTCTCCTTAAACCATCTTGGTTTGATAACCAATGACCCAGATCCGATAACTTTGAAAATACTGACGAAGCAGCATGTTGTAGAAGGTCTTAATGACCAAATGTTGATGATAAAAGAAGGAAGTGTTAGGAACGCTCGATAGAAAATTGGTACTGATAACCGGATTGAACAAACCATGAAGGAGACTCTGAACAAGTTACAAGGACTAAACTTGTACATAAAGAATTATGACGATTCTGTAGCAAACACCTTGCTTCTGAATCTAAACCCTTACGGGTCAATCTTCATCATCATCCTTCGACATTAGAAATTCCAAGATATTATCATATCTTTCATTATAAATATCCTCAATATTTCTGAAGATATTTTCACCACTATCCTTATCTGAAATCATTTATCTCTCTGTAATATCTGCGTTACAATATAAAGGAAACTGTGTTAGTTTCTAAATCCTTCAAGTTTAAAATAGGAATGTTCTGAAGCAGTGTTGGGAACTGATGCATGAACTAGTATAATATAATGAAACTTGATCAACTTCATTATATTACAGTAAGTCATGTTAAGTTTCTAATGGAATATGATGATTCACAGTACCGTCATCATGTGCCATGTTACACGACTTTTACATTCTATCCAATTCCGAAACATATTAAGAACAAATCATCTTGATAGTTCTATTTTCCTGGATATTCTGGTAAATTGACAAATCAAAATCGTGCCATTACCATTCCTTTCTTAGAGCATTAGCTATGTTCATTCCGAATTTTATACCTACGAATTTCGAACTATTGATCGCTTGACTCAAGGACGGGAAGAAGAAACGAAGGGACAAAGTCCCAAAATAGAAATTGGGGTATAGATTACAGCAAATAGGAGAGAGTATTAACTATGGATGACAATGATTATGGAAAACAGAAGCAGGAGCATCGAAATATAAGGAAAGATATCAAACCCAATAACCACCCAGAAACTACAAACCGTGTGTATCAATACGTATGGCGACGTAAAGACACGGGAGAATTAGAAACATTATAATTCCAAGAAAATCATAAAAGTGAATAGATTCTTCTAGCGGTAGATGAAAGAGAAGAATGAAAGATATGAAAGTTAGAAGTATAACAAAAATCAGAACGGGATGAAGCATTTTAAAGGATACCTTAAGGTATGAATTAGAGGAGGAAAAGTAAGAGATGTGAGGTATGGAAGTAAGAAAGGGAAGGAGGTGGATTTATAGTGAAATATCCGACAAAGAAATCGAAACAGATTATCGCATTAAATCAAAGGAGATCCTGTTTTCTAAATCATCGAAGAACCAAATCTTATTACATAAGATTTTCTTTAAATCCCTTAAATCCCGGAAATCAATTCTAAACCACGTCATCAGTTAAAACGATATCATATTACTCATTCCACTCTCTTTTATGATAGCTTCGCTCGTACGCTTCACATGATCGAAATATTTTATCTATATCTATCAATAAAGATAAAACTTCATTATCACCTCATAATTGTCATGAAAACATTCCTATTGTTATTTATGACAACCTCTACCAAATTTCGAGGACGAAATTTCTTTAACGGGTGGGTACTGTAACGACCCAGAAATTTCCGACCAAATTTAAACCCTAAACTCTATATGGTTCCGACACGATAAGCAAAAACCCTAAAGTTGAGTCTAGAAAGTTTGAAATTGTTATTCGGATGATTAGTTACCCTTTGACCATCTATTTGTCTGACGATTCACGAACATCATAACTTGTATTAATTATATACTTATGTATATATACGGATATATATGGATTATATCTATCTTGAATATATGATAATTAAGTATCTCATTAAATATATTAACAATGGATTATATACATAAAATTGGACTACTAACTTAAGGACTTCGAAACGATATATATATATATAAAGCTTAACGACGTTATAACTTCTAAGTTAAAATAAATATATATGTATTGTATTAAGATGTATTTACTATTGGAATATACTAGTAGGAAAACATCATTTTCAACCTTTTATCATGGAAAATGACATCTTTGTCATTATATATGATTCATGAAACATCTTTATATATTTTATACCCGTATTATACTCGTACTATACACAGCTTCTAGAAGTATTTACTATTGGTATATACCAATAGAAATCTTCAATTATTGGTGTAATATGTCATTCATGACATAATATATTTTAACTTATCTTAGATATTTTCACTAAAAACCAAATTTTCAAGCCTATAAATAAGCACCATTTTTAACTCATTTTTACACATTCATTTTCCAAATTTTACTTTCAATTTTCACACACACTTGCAAGAACTCTCTCAAATTTATTTTACTACTTCTTTCCAGCAACTTTACATTTTAAACTTAAGGTAAAAACTCTACTTCAACTCTTGTTCAATTCATATGTTTATAGTTATCTATATAAGAATTTATAAACTAGAACATAGTTTGAATGATTTCAAACTTATTCGCAAACTAAATAGATCCTTCTAACTTAACTTTTAAAACACTTCAAGACCTGTAATATATCATAATGATATGCTAACTTAACAAGATACAACTTGTTTTTACAAAGAACACCTTAAAACTGAATTTACGGCGTCGGAGTGTAACCGGGGGCTGTTTTGGGTTGGATAATTAAAAACCATCTTGAACTTTGATTTAGAAGTTCATGTTCTGGAAAAATGATATTTCTTATGAATATGTTAACACATAAAAATTTCATGGTTTAATTCAAAGTATAAGTATTTTTAGAAAAATGACCATTAAATGTTGTTTTTATGACAAAAATGATTACTTTCATAAGATTCACCTAGAGTATGGACTATAACCTGTGATCACGAATATAAACCATGGTATTTACAGTTCATATTCTTAAATTTTGACTCGATCCAAGGAGATGGCAAGTTGAATCAACAAAAACGGAGTTGTAACGAAGAAACTACGACTAAAATAAGATCGGGTGTCCAAAGCTTGTTTAACAACGAAAATAATTGGAGAAAAATTAAATAAATCATATCTTTCCTAATTAATATGATATTTCATATATATTTACTCATGATTTAATTTTATATATTTCAGGACCACCCGTAAACAACACGAGAAGATTAATCATAAGACCTCATGAACGTACGCAACACGTCATTTGACAACACCGGTACTTTATGTACGCAATACGTCATTTGACAACACGGTACCATGGGTCAAGATTAATCTCGACCAATACATATACGATGGGGGTTTTATTTATTTCATTGGGGGTTTATTAAACAACTAAATATGAACCATTAAAATTGAATTACTAACATCGGACTGCTAACTACGGACTAAGGAATTATTAAAAGTATTAAAAGTATTATAAGTATATATATGTGACGATTGTTTAAAAAGAAAAGGTATTGATATATTATATATGGATAGGTTCGTGATATCAATCGGAGACCAAGTCGAAATTACATATCTTCAAGACAAAAGTGAGTATATAGTCCCACTTTTAAACTCTAAATATTTCGGGATGAGAATACATGTATTTTATGTTTTACGCTATGGACACAAGTAACTGAAAAATATATTCTACGTTGAGTTGTACCACTGGCATACTTCCCTGTAGCTTGGTAACTAATATTTACAGCGGTATTGTAAACGCGAATCCTGTTAATAGATCTATCGGGCCTGACAACCCCAACCGGACTGGACGACCAGTATTCAACGGTTGCACAGTACTTCGTTTCGTGACTACACCTTGGTACGGTGTAGTAAGATTTCATAATAAAGGGAATATGCGACGTGATTAAATGTTAAGTATGGTTACCAAGTGCTCAACCACTTAGAATATTTTTATTAAAATGTTTATATATGAAATCTTGTGTTCCATTGTTATAACGCTGCTAGCATCAAACCTATATATCTCACCAACTTTATGTTGACGTTTTAAAACATGTTATTCTCAGGTATGAATTAAGTCTTCCGCTGTGCATTAGCTCATGTTAAGGATACTACTTGGGACCTTTTTAAGCCATGATACAAAGACGTTGCATTCGAGTCATTGGAGTTCAATAGAGAATATAAATAAGTAAATGACAGATTAGGTCATTTGGATATTATGAAATGTTAGACGAAAATGTCAAATATTGATGTAATGATAGTTTGCCTTTTAAGAATAAATGCAACGTTTGTAAAATGTATCATATAGAGGTCAAGTACCTCGCAATGTTATCATATGTTATTGTATTCGTCCCTATGGATTGGGTCGGGTCGTCTCAAGACGTATTTTCAAATATTAGATAACAGTTCAGAAAAGCAACCGTTTTTGAAGAAAAACATGTGTGATAAAACAAGAAGGAATGAACGATGAGGCGCGCCATCTATCATTCGATGAGCTTTGTAATTACAAACTGGGTATTTTCAATCACTTTTCTACACTAATCACCCTCATGAATTTATAATTAGAGTCTGATTTCATGCAAATGAGGGCATTGCATGATCTCAAGTGTGGGGAAGGGTTATAAATTCTCTCGGGTTTATACTTGGTTTATTTTCTAAATTTTATGAAAATTTGAAAAAATTTTAACTAAATGAATTCAAAATCATGTTTATACATATTTATGAACAAAACTAGGTGTTAATACCGAAATTATTGTTACCCTAAAAAGAGGACATAAATTGAGAAACACCTAAAACGCTTGAATTTATTTATTAAGATATAAAAAGATGCATGAAAAAAGCCAAGTGTGGGGAGAATGTACCAAGTTATTCAATTAAAAACTATCTATCACATGTTTCTGTAAAGTTATTGCAGGTGATTTTGTTTTGGACTAAATTAACTGTTTTACCTGATTTATTGTAATACTTTTGAAAGAATAGATGGATCTACACGATGAATCAATTCCATCATTAAAAGGAAGTAAAGTCTTCCGAAAAAGACACGCGCTTCTTGATTTAGGTCAAGAAGTTGTCGTCCAGACCAGCTGTAGGTTGACGAAAAATCTAGAAAAGTCATCTCTAAAATCAGCAGGAAATCTACGGACCTCGGTATCAAACAGGGTCGCCATGTGGTCAGACTTATCCTAACCATGAGAGGATCTGTCTCGTAAAATGGGAAGGGCGCCGTGCAAATTAGCTTGATAAGACTAATGAATCAGACCTCCAGAAAGGATAACCTCCTTAAAGATTAAAAATCAGCTTTTAAGCCTGATATAACTCAATCCTTGAGATTGACCTTAAAGATTGAGAATTACAAACTCATGGAATTCGATGATATCTAAACTCGATCCTGAACGAGAAAATATTTTGATCAAAATTAAAACTGATTTATTTTCTGAAAACCTATTTTCAATGTGTTCATTACCATTGAACGTAAAATCCTAGAAATTCACCTGGAATTCATTAGGTCATCTGAACCAAATCGGGTGTCAACCGTAAGAATGGTGGTTGCATAGCATGGTCGAAGACAGGACCCTGTGCCAGACCAAAAAATCATAGGATGATCTTTACTATTGCTCCTACAAAGGATAGTAATAGCATCCGACACGTTTTTGGACCATAATCAAATGCATGTCATTAGACATTGCCTTAACAGTTGCTTGTTCAACGCTTTTCTTTACAACCGGATGGTAGTTTACCGAAAGGTAATATTATACTGGACGTGTTGCTTTTCTAATACAAGGTTAGCAAGTGGGTGACATAAAACCGCAAGTTTTGAGCTAAAATTTTAAAATCTGATACCCACAAAACCCATAAAAAATATTTTGCAAACACCGGTGAAGGGTTATTCCGGAAAACTTATCTAGGGTAAAAGCTAGATTGAATTTTCAAAAGATCAAATGTTTTCATAAAGATCCAATTTCCTTAAAGGATCTAAATTTTCATAGTTATATGGGACTGTAAACCACATCGTTACTATCATTGTTCATACCGCCGTATCAAAATTACTGATGTATAAAGTGTGAAGAATAAAAAAGTGATTCGTGTAATTTAATTTCAAGTTCTGTATTGCTTGAGGACAAGCAACGCTCAAGTGTGGGGATATTTAATAGTGCTCCAAATGAACATATATTTAGTAGCAATATCCTCCCAATATGTAAATTATTTAGTTGTAATTGTCCTATTTTAAGTTGTAATCGTTTATATTAAATAAGTGCGAAGACAAAAGGCGAAAACAACGATTTGAAGATGCAAACATCCAAAAAGCTCAATTGTACAAGATACAATTCAAATGGTTCAAATTATTGATGAGAAACGTCTAAAAATGACAAGAGTACAAGTTGCGGAACGTAAAGTACAAGATATTAAATTATACGAAAGGACGTTCGGAAATCCGGAACCGGGACCTGAGCCAACTATCAACGCCCGACGCAACGGACTAAAAATTATGAGTCAACTATGCACAAGAATATAATATAATATTTAAATAATTATATAAATTATTTATATATTATATATATTTAAATAAAACGTCGACAAGCAAATGGCCAAAAATTTGTGAGCTGGATTTCGGACCTCCGCACTCGCGGAGCTCTGAAGGCTTAAACCTCCACGATCGCGGAGCACACCAGGATCAAAATTTCCTATAAATTCAACGAGCTTCTTTCGAGTTTTAGAGATAAAAAAATAAATAATACTCCTCTGTAATAATAATAAATATATATATATTATATATATTATATATATAGTATAGTATAGTTTTATATTAGAATAGTTTTGGGTTATGCAAAGGTTATTTTACGGGTTTTAAAGTCGGAGCTCTGTCCGTGTAACACTACCCGATAAATAATCAATGTAAGCTATGTTCTCCTTTTTAAATTAATGTCTCGTACTTAAGTTATTATTATGCTTATTTAAGATGAAGTAATCATGATGTTGGGCTAAAATACTAAAATTGGGTAATTGGGCTTTGTACCATAATTGGGGTTTGGACAAAAGAACGACACTTGTGGAAATTAGACTATGGGCTATTAATGGGCTTTATATTTGTTTAACTAAATGATAGTTTGTTAATTTTAATATAAAGATTTACAATTGGACGTACTTATAAATAACCATATACACTCGATCGGACACGATGGGCGGGATATTTATATGTACGAATAATCGTTCATTTAACGGGACACGGGAATGAATTAATAGTCACTAGAATTATTAAAACAGGGGTGAAATTATGTACAAGGACACTTGGCATAATTGATAACAAAGTATTAAAACCTTGGGTTACACGCAGTCGATATCCTGGTGTAATTATTAAACAAAGTATTAAGACCTTGTTACAGTTTAAGTCCCCAATTAGTTGGAATATTTGACTTCGGGTATAAGGATAATTTGACGAGGACACTCGCATTTTATATTTATGACCGATGGATTGTTATGGACAAAAACCAGACGGACATATTAAATAATCCAGGACAAAGGATAATTAACCCATGGGAATAAACTAAAAATCAACACGTCAAACATCATGATTACGAAAGTTTAAATAAGCATAATTCCTTTATTTCATATTTAATTGCACTTTTAATTATCGCATTTTTATTTACTATCATTTTATTTATTGCACTTTTAATTATGCCACTTAAATTATCGTCATTTATATTTTTCATTAGGTTTTAATTGTGACTTAAAATATAAAATTGACAAACCGGTCATTAAACGGTAAACCCCCTTTTATATTATTATTATATATAAAAATATATATTTTGTACAAATATAGTTGTTTAAAATATAGTGTAAAATAAGTCGTCTCCCTGTGGAACGAACCGGACTTACTAAAAACTATACTACTCTACGATTAGGTACACTGCCTATAGTGTTGTAGCAAGGTTTAGGTATATCCCATCTGTAAATAATTAAAACTTGTGTTTTTCGTATCAAAAATATATAGTATTTTTCCGGCCCTTTGACAAGCATCACAGGATTTGCAAAGAAGGTGTGTGTCTTTGTAAATTGTAGGCCAATAGTATCCAGCATCGTAAACTTTTCTTGCTGTTAGTTGAGGCCCATAATGCCCTCCTGTTGGTCCTGTGTGACAATGGTTTAAAATTTTACTAGCTTCATTTCCGAATACACATCCGCGTATTATTCCATCGGGACAACTTTTAAACAATTGTGGATCTTCCCAGAAATAGTGTTTTATATCACTAAAGAATTTCTTTCGTTTTTGGTACGACAATCCTTTTTCAAGGAATCCACATACTAAATAGTTTGCATAGTCTACAAACCATGGAATTTCATTATAATCTATCTTCAATAGATATTCATCAGGAAAGTTGTCTTGTATGGCCGATTCATTTAGAACTTCTAATTCGGGATTTTCAAGACGAGAAAGATGATCAGCGGCGAGATTTTTTGCTCCCTTTTTATCTCGGATTTCAATATCAAACTCTTGTAAGAGTAAGATCCAACGGATTAATCGTGGTTTGGCATCTTGTTTCGAAAATAGGTATCTAAGAGCAGAATGGTCGGTATAGACCACCGTTTTAGCTAGAACGAGATATGAACGAAATTTGTCAAAAGTAAAGACAACAGCAAGGAGTTCTTTTTCAGTAGTTGTGTAATTTGTTTGTGCTCCTTGTAACGTCTTACTTGAAATGTCCCGTTCTTATTGATTAAAAACGTTCCATATTAATTGATTTCGTTGCGAGGTTTTGACCTCTATATGAGACGTTTTTCAAAGACTGCATTCATTTTAAAACAAACCATAACCTTTATTTCATCAATAAAGGTTTAAAAAGCTTTACGTAGATTATCAAATAATGATAATCTAAAATATCCTGTTTACACACGACCATTACATAATGGTTTACAAATCAAATATGTTACAACAAAATAAGTTTCTTGAATGCAGTTTTTACACAATATCATACAAGCATGGACTCCAAATCTCGTCCTTATTTAAGTATGCGACAGCGGAAGCTCTTAATAATCACCTGAGAATAAACATGCTTAAAACGTCAACAAAAATGTTGGTGAGTTATAGGTTTAACCTATATATATCAAATCATAATAATAGACCACAAGATTTCATATTTCAATACACATCTCATACATAGAGATAAAAATCATTCATATGGTGAACACCTGGTAACCGACATTAACAAGATGCATATATAAGAATATCCCCATCATTCCGGGACACCCTTCGGATATGATATAAATTTCGAAGTACTAAAGCATCCGGTACTTTGGATGGGGTTTGTTAGGCCCAATAGATCTATCTTTAGGATTCGCGTCAATTAGGGTGTCTGTTCCCTAATTCTTAGATTACCAAACTTAATAAAAAGGGGCATATTCGATTTCGATAATTCAACCATAGAATGTAGTTTCACGTACTTGTGTCTATTTTGTAAATCATTTATAAAACCTGCATGTATTCTCATCCCAAGAATATTAGATTTTAAAAGTGGGACTATAACTCACTTTCACATATTTTTACTTCGTCGGGAAGTAAGACTTGGCCACTGGTTGATTCACGAACCTATAACAATATATACATATATATCAAAGTATGTTCAAAATATATTTACAACACTTTTAATATATTTTGATGTTTTAAGTTTATTAAGTCAGCTATCCTCGTTAGTAACCTACAACTAGTTGTCCACAGTTAGATGTACAGAAATAAATCGATAAATATTATCTTGAATCAATCCACGACCCAGTGTATACGTATCTCAGTATTGATCACAACTCAAACTATATATATTTTGGAATCAACCTCAACCCTGTATAGCTAACTCCAACATTCACATATAGAGTGTCTATGGTTGTTCCGAAATATATATAGATGTGTCGACATGATAGGTCGAAACATTGTATACGTGTCTATAGTATCTCAAGATTATATAATATACAATACAAGTTGATTAAGTTATGGTTGGAATAGATTTGTTACCAATTTTCACGTAGCTAAAATGAGAAAAATTATCCAATCTTGTTTTACCCATAACTTCTTCATTTTAAATCCGTTTTGAGTGAATCAAATTGCTATGGTTTCATATTGAACTCTATTTTATGAATCTAAACAGAAAAAGTATAGGTTTATAGTCAGAAAAATAAGTTACAAGTCATTTTTGTAAAGGTAGTCATTTCAGTCGAAAGAACGACGTCTAGATGACCATTT
Source organism: Rutidosis leptorrhynchoides (assembly GCF_046630445.1). Classification (NCBI taxonomy): domain Eukaryota; kingdom Viridiplantae; phylum Streptophyta; class Magnoliopsida; order Asterales; family Asteraceae; genus Rutidosis; species Rutidosis leptorrhynchoides. The sequence goes on from NC_092343.1 coordinate 86,035,574, forward strand.
TAGAAAACATACTTCCACTTTGAGTTTAACCATAATTTTTGGATATAGTTTCATGTTCATAATAAAAATCATTTTCTCAGAATAACAACTTTTAAATCAAAGTTTATCATAGTTTTTAATTAACTAACCCAAAACAGCCCGCGGTGTTACTACGACGGCGTAAATCCGGTTTTACGGTGTTTTTTGTGTTTCCAGGTTTTAAATCATTAAGTTAGCATATCATATAGATATAGAACATGTGTTTAGTTGATTTTAAAAGTCAAGTTAGAAGGATTAACTTTTGTTTGCGAACAAGTTTAGAATTAACTAAACTATGTTCTAGTGATTACAAGTTTAAACCTTCGAATAAGATAGCTTTATATGTATGAATCGAATGATGTTATGAACATTATTACTACCTTAAGTTCCTTGGATAAACCTACTGGAAAAGAGAAAAATGGATCTAGCTTCAACGGATCCTTGGATGGCTCGAAGTTCTTGAAGCAGAATCATGACACGAAAACAAGTTCAAGTAAGATCATCACTTGAAATAAGATTGTTATTGTTATAGAAATTGAACCAAAGTTTGAATATGATTATTACCTTGTATTAGAATGATAACCTACTGTAAGAAACAAAGATTTCTTGAGGTTGGATGATCACCTTACAAGATTGGAAGTGAGCTAGCAAACTTGAAAGTATTCTTGATTTTATGTAACTAGAACTTGTAGAATTTATGAAGAACACTTAGAACTTGAAGATAGAACTTGAGAGAGATCAATTAGATGAAGAAAATTGAAGAATGAAAGTGTTTGTAGGTGTTTTTGGTCATTGGTGTATGGATTAGATATAAAGGATATGTAATTTTGTTTTCATGTAAATAAGTCATGAATGATTACTCATTTTTTATAATTTTATGAGATATTTCATGCTAGTTGCCAAATGATGGTTCCCACATGTGTTAGGTGACTCACATGGGCTACTAAGAGCTGATCATTGGAGTGTATATATCAATAGTACATACATCTAAAAGCTGTGTATTGTACGAGTACGAATACGGGTGCATACGAGTAGAATTGTTGATGAAACTGAACGAGGATGTAATTGTAAGCATTTTTGTTAAGTAGAAGTATTTTGATAAGTGTATTGAAGTCTTTCAAAAGTGTATAAATACATATTAAAACACTACATGTATATACATTTTAACTGAGTCGTTAAGTCATCGTTAGTCGTTACATGTAAGTGTTGTTTTGAAACCTTTAGGTTAACGATCTTGTTAAATGTTGTTAACCCAATGTTTATAATATCAAATGAGATTTTAAATTATTATATTATCATGATATTATCATGTATGAATATCTCTTAATATGATATATATACATTAAATGTCTTTACAACGATAATCGTTACATATATGTCTCGTTTAAAAATTATTAAGTTAGTAGTCTTGTTTTTACATATGTAGTTCATTGTTAATATACTTAATGATATGTTTACTTATCATAGTATCATGTTAACTATATATATATCCATATATATGTCATCATATAGTTTTTACAAGTTTTAACGTTCGTGAATCACCGGTCAACTTGGGTGGTCAATTGTCTATATGAAACATATTTCAATTAATCAAGTCTTAACAAGTTTGATTGCTTAACATGTTGGAAACATTTAATCATGTAAATATCAATCTCAATTAATATATATAAACATGGAAAAGTTCGGGTCACTACAGTACCTACCCGTTAAATAAATTCCGTCCCGAAATTTTAAGCTGTTGAAGGTGTTGACGAATCTTCTGGAAATAGATGCGGGTATTTCTTCTTCATCTGATCTTCACGCTCCCAGGTGAACTCGGGTCCTCTACGAGTATTCCATCGAACCTTAACAATTGGTATCTTGTTTTGCTTAAGTCTTTTAACCTCACGATCCATTATTTCGACGGGTTCTTCGATGAATTGAAGTTTTTCGTTGATTTGGATTTCATCTAACGGAATAGTGAGATCTTCTTTAGCAAAAAATTTCTTCAAATTCGAGACGTGGAAAATGTTATGTACAGCCGCGAGTTGTTGAGGTAACTCAAGTCGGTAAGCTACTGGTCCGACACGATCAATAATCTTGAATGGTCCAATATACCTTGGATTTAATTTCCCTCGTTTACCAAATCGAACAACGCCTTTCCAAGGTGCAACTTTAAGCATGACCATCTCTTCAATTTCAAATTCTATATCTTTTCTTTTAATGTCAGCGTAGCTCTTTTGTCGACTTTGGGCGGTTTTCAACCATTGTTGAATTTGGATGATCTTCTCGGTAGTTTCTTGTATAATCTCCGGACCCGTAATCTGTCTATCCCCTACTTCACTCCAACAAATCGGAGACCTGCACTTTCTACCATAAAGTGCTTCAAACGGCACCATCTCAATGCTTGAATGGTAGCTGTTGTTGTAGGAAAATTCTGCTAACGGTAGATGTCGATCCCAACTGTTTCCGAAATCAATAACACATGCTCGTAGCATGTCTTCAAGCGTTTGTATCGTCCTTTCGCTCTGCCCATCAGTTTGTGGATGATAGGCAGTACTCATGTCTAGACGAGTTCCTAATGCTTGCTGTAATGTCTGCCAGAATCTTCAAATAAATCTGCCATCCCTATCAGAGATAATAGAGATTGGTATTCCATGTCTGGAGACGACTTCCTTCAAATACAGTCGTGCTAACTTCTCCATCTTGTCATCTTCTCTTATTGGCAGGAAGTGTGCTGATTTGGTGAGACGATCAACTATTACCCAAATAGTATCAAAACCACTTGCAGTCCTTGGCAATTTAGTGATGAAATCCATGGTAATGTTTTCCCATTTCCATTCCGGGATTTCGGGTTGTTGAAGTAGACCTGATGGTTTCTAATGCTCAGCTTTAACCTTAGAACACGTCAAACATTCTCCTACGTATTTAGCAACATCGGCTTTCATACCTGGCCACCAAAAATGTTTCTTGAGATCCTTGTACATCTTCCCCGTTCCAGGATGTATTGAGTATCTGGTTTTATGAGCTTCTCTAAGTACCATTTCTCTCATATCTCCAAATTTTGGTACCCAAATCCTTTCTGCCCTATACCGGGTTCCGTCTTCCCGAATATTAAGATGCTTCTTCGATCCTTTGGGTATTTCATCCTTTAAATTTCCCTCTTTTAAAACTCCTTGTTGCGCCTCCTTTATTTGAGTAGTAAGGTTATTATGAATCATTATATTCATAGATTTTACTCGAATGGGTTCTCTGTCCTTCCTGCTCAAGGCATCGGCTACCACATTTAACTTCCCCGGGTGGTAACGAATCTCAAAATCGTAATCATTCAATAATGCAATCCACCTACGCTGCCTCATATTCAGTTGTTTCTGATTAAATATGTGTTGAAGACTTTTGTGGTCGGTATATATAATACTTTTGACCCCATATAAGTAGTGCCTCCAAGTCTTTAATGCAAAAACAACCGCGCCTAATTCCAAATCATGCGTCGTATAATTTTGTTCGTGAATCTTCAATTGTCTAGACGCATAAGCAATCACCTTCGTTCGTTGCATTAATACACAACCGAGACCTTGCTTTGATGCGTCACAATAAATCACAAAATCATCATTCCCTTCAGGCAATGACAATATAGGTGTCGTAGTTAGCTTTTTCTTCAATAACTGAAACGCTTTCTCTTGTTCATCATTCCATTCAAATTTCTTCCCTTTATGCGTTAATGCAGTCAAGGGTTTTGCTATTCTAGAAAAGTCTTGGATGAACCTTCTGTAGTAACCAGCTAGTCCTAAAAACTGGCGTATGTGTTTCGGAGTTTTCGGGGTTTCCCACTTTTCAACAGTTTCTATCTTTGCCGGATCCACCTTAATAACTTCTTTGTTCACTATGTGACCGAGGAATTGAACTTCTTCCAACCAAAATGCACACTTTGAAAACTTAGCGTACAATTCTTCCTTCCTCAATACTTCTAACACCTTTCTCAAATGTTCACCGTGTTCTTGGTCATTCTTTGAGTAAATAAGTATGTCATCAATGAAAACAATGACAAACTTGTCAAGGTATGGTCCACACACTCGGTTCATAAGGTCCATGAACACAGTTGGTGCATTAGTTAAACCAAACGGCATGACCATAAACTCGTAATGACCGTAACGTGTTCTGAAAGCAGTCTTTGGAATATCATCTTCTTTCACCCGCATTTGATGATACCCGGAACGTAAGTCAATCTTTGAATAAACAGACGAGCCTTGTAGTTGATCAAATAAGTCGTCGATTCTCGGTAGTGGGTAGCGGTTCTTGATGGTAAGTTTGTTCAACTCTCGGTAGTCGATACACAACCTGAATGTACCATCTTTCTTCTTGACAAACAAAATAGGAGCTCCCCACGGTGATGTGCTTGGTCGAATGAAACCACGCTCTAAAAGTTCTTGTAATTGGCTTTGCAGTTCTTTCATCTCGCTGGGTGGGAGTCTGTAAGGAGCACGAGCTATTGGTGCAGCTCCTGGTACAAGATCTATTTGAAATTCAACGGATCGCTGTGGGGGTAATCCCGGTAATTCTTTCAGAAATACATCGGGAAATTCTTTTGCAATGGGAACATCATTGATGCTCTTTTCTTCAGTTTGTACTTTCTCGACGTGTGCTAGAACAGCATAGCAACCTTTTCTTATTAGTTTTTGTGCCTTCAAATTACTAATAATATGTAGCTTCGTGTTGCCCTTTTCTCCGTACACCATTAAGGGTTTTCCTTTTTCTCGTATAATGCAAATTGCATTTTTGTAACAAACGATCTCTACTTTCACTTCTTTCAACCAGTCCATACCGATTATCACATCAAAACTCCCTAACTCTACTGGTATCAAATCAATCTTAAATGTTTCGCTAACCAGTTTAATTTCTCGATTTCGACATATATTATCTGCTGAAATTAATTTACCATTTGCTAATTCGAGTAAAAATTTACTATCCAAAGGCGTCAATGGACAACTTAATTTAGCACAAAAATCTCTACTCATATAGCTTATATCCGCACCCGAATCAAATAAAACGTAAGCAGATTTATTGTCAATAAGAAACGTACCCGTAACAAGCTTCGGGTCTTCCTGTGCCTCTGTCGCATTAATATTGAAAACTCTTCCGCGGCCTTGTCCATTCGTGTTCTCCTGGTTCGGGCAATTTCTAATAATGTGGCCCGGTTTTCCACATTTATAACAAACTACATTGGCATAACTTGCTCCGACACTACTTGCTCCGCCATTACTCGTTCCGACACCATTTGTTCCTTTCGTTCTGTTAACCCCTGGTCCGTAGACCTCACACTTCGCCGCGCTATGACCATTTCTTTTACACTTGTTGCAAAATTTGGTGCAGAACCCCGAGTGATACTTTTCACACCTTTGGCATAGCTGCTTCTGATTGTTGTTGTTGTTGCGGTTATTATTGTTGTTGGGATGATTGTTGTAGTTGCTGTTGTTGTTATTGTTGTTGTTGGGCCGTTTGTTGTAGTTGCGATTGATATTGCGATTGTTGGGATAATTGTTGCGATTATTGTTGTAATTGCTGTTGTTGTTGTATTGGTGATTCTTATCACCATTTTCCTCCCACTTTCTTTTGACTTGCTTCACATTGGCCTCTTCAGCAGTCTGTCCTTTAATTCTTTCTTCAATCTGGTTCACTAGTTTGTGAGCCATTCTACATGCCTGTTGTATGGAGGCGGGCTCGTGTGAACTTATATCTTCTTGGATTCTTTCCGGTAATCCTTTCACAAACGCGTCGATCTTCTCTTCCTCATCTTCGAATGCTCCCGGACATAATAGGCACAATTCTGTGAATCGTCTTTCGTACGTGGTAATATCAAATCCTTGGGTTCGTAACCCTCTAAGTTCTGTCTTGAGCTTATTGACCTCGGTTCTGGGACGGTACTTCTCGTTCATCAAGTGCTTGAATGCTGACCACGGTAGTGCGTACGCATCGTCTTGTCCCACTTGCTCTAGATAGGTATTCCACCATGTTAACGCATAACCTGTGAAGGTATGCGTAGCGTACTTCACTTTGTCCTCTTCAGTACACTTACTTATGGCAAACACCGATTCGACCTTCTCGGTCCACCGTTTCAATCCGATCGGTCCTTCGGTTCCATTAAATTCCAAAGGTTTGCAGGCAGTGAATTCTTTGTAGGTGCATCCTACACGATTTCCTGTACTGCTAGATCCAAGGTTATTGTTGGTATGTAGCGCAGCCTGTACTGCGGCTATGTTTGAAGCTAGAAAAGTACGGAATTCCTCTTCATTCATATTCACGGTGTGTCGAGTAGTCGGTGCCATTTCCTTCAAAATAGTCAAATGGAACAAGTTAATCATACAGAATATTAAGAGTAGTTAATAGTATTTCGTAGCATAATATGAACTCATTTATAAAAGCTTTTTCTTCATATTAGCGTTTTATAAGTTTAAATTCGGGTAGTACCTACCCGTTAAGTTCATACTTAGTAGCTAATATACAATTCAATTACTACAATTCTATATGAAAAACTGATTATAATAATATTTCGCGTTCAAACTTTTACACAATATTTTACAAATTTACAATACCGCTTATTTTACATATAGCATGAAATATAGCACACAATAAATTTGATACAAGATGGTTGTGAAGATAATTCTAGCTAGTACACAAGTCGTTCAGCAAAGGCAATAAAGACACGTAATTCATATGTCCAGAAACAAGTCATGCATTCTGGTTTTACTAGGATTACTTCCCATCCTTGGTCTTGTGGAACATAACCGTTATGGCCGTTGATAAGACAGCGTGTTGTAACGTCGTCAAAGGGACGAGGGTTACGTAATGTCCAACAGTCCCGTAACAATCTAAAAACCTCATTTCTTACCCCAATTACCGACTCCGTCACTTGTGGGAACGTTTTGTTTAATAGTTGTAGCCCGATGTTCTTGTTCTCACTTTGGTGAGAAGCGGACATTACTAATCCGTAAGCATAACATGCTTCTTTATGTTGCATGTTAGCCGCTTTTTCTAAATCACGAAGTCCAATATTCAGATATATTGAGTCAAAATAATTTCTTAACCCATTGCGTAAAATAGCATTTGGGTTCCCCGCAATATATGCGTCAAAGTAAACACATCGTAACTTATGGATTTCCCAATGTGATATCCCCCATCTTTCGAACAAAAGCCTTTTATAAACCAAGGCATTCTTGGAACGTTCTTCGAATGTCTTACAAACTGATCTCGCCTTAAATAGTTGTGCCGAAGAATTCTGACCGACTCTAGACAAGATTTCATCAATCATGTCTCCGGGTAGGTCTCTTAAAATATTGGGTTGTCTATCCATTTTGTGTTTTTATACTGTAAAATAGACAAGAGTTAGATTCATAAAAAAAAATACTTATTAATACAAGCAATTTTTACATATATCATAAAGCATAAGCACACTATATTACATATATTACACCACACGAATACAACTATCTTATTCCGACTCGCTTGTTTCTTCTTTTTCGGTTTTGGTTCGTTTTGCCAAGTTTCTAGGGATATATGATGTTCCCCTAATACGAGCCGTCATTTTCCACATTGGCTTAGAAAAACCTGGTGGTTTAGAGGTTCCCGGGTCATTGTTACAACTTAAGGACTTCGGGGGTTGACGATACATATAAAGTTCATCGGGGTTGGAATTAGATTTCTCTATTTTTATGCCCTTTCCCTTATTATTTTCTTTTGCCTTTTTAAATTCAGTTGGGGTAATTTCTATAACATCATCGGAATTCTTGTCGGAATCCGATTCATCGGAGAATTGGTAATCCTCCCAATATTTTGCTTCCTTGGCGGAAACACCATTGACCATAATTAACCTTGGTCGGTTGGTTGAGGATTTTCTTTTACTTAACCGTTTTATTATTTCCCCCACCGGTTCTATTTCTTCATCCGGTTCCGATTCTTCTTCCGGTTCCAATTCTTCTTCCGGTTCTGACTCTTCTTCCGGTTCCTCTTCGGGAACTTGTGAATCAGTCCACGAATCATTCCAATTTACATTTGACGCTTCATTATTATTAGGTGAGTCAATGGGACTTGTTCTAGAGGTAGACATCTATCACATAATATCAAACGCGTTAAGAGATTAATATATCACATAATATTCACATGTTAAAAATATATAGTTTCCAACAAAATTTGTTAAGCAATCATTTTTCAAGTAAACACGGTCGAAGTCCAGACTCACTAGTGCATCCTAACAAACTCGATAAGACACACTAATGCAAAATTCTGGTTCTCTAAGACCAACGCTCGGATACCAACTGAAATGTCCCGTTCTTATTGATTAAAAACGTTCCATATTAATTGATTTCGTTGCGAGGTTTTGACCTCTATATGAGACGTTTTTCAAAGACTGCATTCATTTTAAAACAAACCATAACCTTTATTTCATCAATAAAGGTTTAAAAAGCTTTACGTAGATTATCAAATAATGATAATCTAAAATATCCTGTTTACACACGACCATTACATAATGGTTTACAATACAAATATGTTACAACAAAATAAGTTTCTTGAATGCAGTTTTTACACAATATCATACAAGCATGGACTCCAAATCTCTTCCTTATTTAAGTATGCGACAGCGGAAGCTCTTAATAATCACCTGAGAATAAACATGCTTAAAACGTCAACAAAAATGTTGGTGAGTTATAGGTTTAACCTATATATATCAAATCATAATAATAGACCACAAGATTTCATATTTCAATACACATCCCATACATAGAGATAAAAATCATTCATATGGTGAACACCTGGTAACTGACATTAACAAGATGCATATATAAGAATATCCCCATCATTCAGGGACACCCTTCGGATATGATATAAATTTCGAAGTACTAAAGCATCCGGTACTTTGGATGGGGTTTGTTAGGCCCAATAGATCTATCTTTAGGATTCGCATCAATTAGGGTGTCTGTTCCCTAATTCTTAGATTACCAGACTTAATAAAAAGGGGCATATTCGATTTTGATAATTCAACCATAGAATGTAGTTTCACGTACTTGTGTCTATTTTGTAAATCATTTATAAAACCTGCATGTATTCTCATCCCAAAAATATTAGATTTTAAAAGTGGGACTATAACTCACTTTAACATATTTTTACTTCGTCGGGAAGTAAGACTTGGCCACTGGTTGATTCACGAACCTATAATAATATATACATATATATCAAAGTATGTTCAAAATATATTTACAACACTTTTAATATATTTTGATGTTTTAAGTTTATTAAGTCAGCGGTCCTCGTTAGTAACCTACAACTAGTTGTCCACAGTTAGATGTACAGAAATAAATCGATAAATATTATCTTGAATCAATCCACGACCCAGTGTATACATATCTCAGTATTGATCACAACTCAAACTATATATATTTTGGAATCAACCTCAACCCTGTATAGCTAACTCCAACATTCACATATAGAGTGTCTATGGTTGTTCCGAAATATATATAGATGTGTCGACATGATAGGTCGAAACATTGTATACGTGTCTATAGTATCTCAAGATTACATAATATACAATACAAGTTGATTAAGTTATGGTTGGAATAGATTTGTTACCAATTTTCACGTAGCTAAAATGAGAAAAATTATCCAATCTTGTTTTACCCATAACTTCTTCATTTTAAATCCGTTTTGAGTGAATCAAATTGCTATGGTTTCATATTGAACTATATTTTATGAATATAAATAGAAAAAGTATAGGTTTATAGTCGGAAAAATAAGTTACAAGTCATTTTTGTAAAGGTAGTCATTTCAGTCGAAAGAACGACGTCTAGATGACCATTTTAGAAAACATACTTCCACTTTGAGTTTAACCATAATTTTTGGATATAGTTTCATGTTCATAATAAAAATCATTTTCTCAGAATAACAGCTTTTAAATCAAAGTTTATCATAGTTTTTAATTAACTAACCCAAAACAGCCCGCGGTGTTACTACGACGGCGTAAATCCGGTTTTACGGTATTTTTCGTGTTTTCAGGTTTTAAATCATTAAGTTAGCATATCATATAGATATAGAACATGTGTTTAGTTGATTTTAAAATTCAAGTTAGAAGGATTAACTTTTGTTTGCGAACAAGTATAGAATTAACTAAACTATGTTCTAGTGATTACAAGTTTAAACCTTCGAATAAGATAGCTTTATATGTATGAATCGAATGATGTTATGAACATCATTACTACCTTAAGTTCCTTGGATAAACCTACTGGAAAAGAGAAAAATGGATCTAGCTTCAACGGATCCTTGGATGGCTCGAAGTTCTTGAAGCAGAATCATGACACGAAAACAAGTTCAAGTAAGATCATCACTTGAAATAAGATTGTTATTGTTATAGAAATTGAACCAAAGTTTGAATATGATTATTACCTTGTATTAGAATGATAACCTACTGTAAGAAACAAAGATTTCTTGAGGTTGGATGATCACCTTACAAGATTGGAAGTGAGCTAGCAAACTTGAAAGTATTCTTGATTTTATGTAACTAGAACTTGTAGAATTTATGAAGAACACTTAGAACTTGAAGATAGAACTTGAGAGAGATCAATTAGATGAAGAAAATTGAAGAATGAAAGTGTTTGTAGGTGTTTTTGGTCATTGGTGTATGGATTAGATATAAAGGATATGTAATTTTATTTTCATGTAAATAAGTCATGAATGATTACTCATATTTTTATAATTTTATGAGATATTTCATGCTAGTTGCCAAATGATGGTTCCCACATGTGTTAGGTGACTCACATGGGCTGCTAAGAGCTGATCATTGGAGTGTATATACCAATAGTACATACATCTAAAAGCTGTGTATTGTACGAGTACGAATACGGGTGCATACGAGTAGAATTGTTGATGAAACTGAACGAGGATGTAATTGTAAGCATTTTTGTTAAGTAGAAGTATTTTGATAAGTGTATTGAAGTCTTTCAAAAGTGTATAAATACATATTAAAACACTACATGTATATACATTTTAACTGAGTCGTTAAGTCATCGTTAGTCGTTACATGTAAGTGTTGTTTTGAAACCTTTAGGTTAACGATCTTGTTAAATGTTGTTAACCCAATGTTTATAATATCAAATGAGATTTTAAATTATTATATTATCATGATATTATCATGTATGAATATCTCTTAATATGATATATATACATTAAATGTCTTTACAACGATAATCGTTACATATATGTCTCGTTTAAAAATTATTAAGTTAGTAGTCTTGTTTTTACATATGTAGTTCATTGTTAATATACTTAATGATATGTTTACTTATCATAGTATCATGTTAACTATATATATATATCCATATATATGTCATCATATAGTTTTTACAAGTTTTAACGTTCGTGAATCACCGGTCAACTTGGGTGGTCAATTGTCTATATGAAACATATTTCAATTAATCAAGTCTTAACAAGTTTGATTGCTTAACATGTTGGAAACATTTAATCATGTAAATATCAATCTCAATTAATATATATAAACATGGAAAAGTTCGGGTCACTACATTACTAGCATAATAAATAGGTTGAAATCGTTTTTCAATCCTTTGTTCTAAAACGGCTCCCATTGCAAAATCACTTACATCGCACATTAGTTCAAACGGTAGATTCCAATTTGGTGTTATCATGATCGGCGCATTAGTGAGTTTCTCTTTAAGAATATTAAAAGATTTGATGCATTCATCTGAAAAGATAAATGGAGCATCCTTTTCTAGGAGTTTATTCATAGGAGTGGCAATTTTAGAGAAATCTTTTATGAAACGTCGATAAAAACCGGCATGCCCTAGAAAACTCCTAACTCCTCTAACATTGGTGGGATGTGGAAGTTTAGCAATTACATCTACTTTAGCTCTATCCACTTCAATTCCTTCCTTTGAAATTTTATGACCAAGAACGATGCCTTCTTTAACCATGAAATGGCATTTCTCCCAATTAAGTACTAGATTTGATTGTTCACATCTAATAAGCATTCGTTCTAGATTAACTAGAGATGATTCAAATGTATCACCGAAAACTGAAAAGTCATCCATGAAAACTTCCATGCATTCTTCTATCATGTCGTGAAAAATCGCCATCATGCACCTTTGAAAGGTTGCAGGGGCGTTGCAAAGTCTAAATGGCATGCGTTTGTAAGCAAAAGTACCATAAGGGCACGTGAATGTGGTTTTCTCTTGATCCTCGGGTGCTATTGGAATTTGAAAATATCCGGAAAAACCATCAAGAAAACAATAGTAACTATTTCCGGCTAATCTTTCCAACATTTGATCAATGAAAGGTAAGGGAAAGTGATCTTTTCTGGTGGCGTCATTTAATTTTCTATAATCAATACAAACACGCCATCCTGTTACAGTCCTAGTCGGATAAGCTCATTTTTCTCATTTGTGATGATAATCATGCCACCCTTCTTAGGTACACATTGAACTGGGCTTACCCATGGACTATCAGAGATTGGATAAATTAAACCTGCATCTAGCAGTTTAATAATTTCTTTCTTAACAACATCTTGCATATTTGGATTTAGTCTTCGTTGGCGTTGCACATACATTTTATGACCTTCTTCCATAAGGATTTTATGTGTGCAATACGAAGGACTTATTCCTTTAATATCATGAATTTTCCATGCAATAGCTGGTTTATGAGCTTTCAACACAGAAATGAGTTGTGATTTCTCATTTTCAGTAAGAGAAGACGATATTATTACAGGTAATTCAGATTCACCATGTAAATAAGCATATTCCAAATGATTTGGAAGTGGCTTTAACTCTAATGTCTGTGGTTCTTCCATCGATGATTTGTATCGATATCTGTCTTCTTCTTTTAGCATTTGAATTTCTTCTGTTGTTGGTTCATATCCATTAGCCATAAGTGTAGCTAACATTTCAGTTTCATCAATTGGTTCAATACCTTCTCCTAAAGAACATTCTCCTGTTCCTTGTAATTCTGGAAATTCTTTTAACAATTCTGCATGTGATTCTATAGTTTGAATATAACAACATGTATCATCTGCAGATTGCGGTTGTTGCATTGCTCTATCAACTAAAAAGGTAACACTCTCATCCTCTATACTTAGGGTCAGTTTCTTACCGAACACGTCTATCATTGCTTTAGCCGTGTTTAAGAATGGTCTTCCTAATATGAAAGGAACTTGAGAATCTTCTTCCATGTCCAGAACAACAAAATCTACTGGAAATACTAAAGTACCAACTTTAACTAGCATGTTTTCCATTATCCCCCTAGGATATTTTACTGATCTATCGGCTAGTTGTATGCTTATTCGTGTTGGTTTCAATTCTCCAAGGTCTAGTTTAGTGTATAGTGAATACGGCATTAAATTTATACTAGCACCTAAATCTGCCAATGCTTCTATTGAACTAAGACTACCCAGAAAACATGGAATTGTGAAACTTCCTGGATCTGATAATTTTTCTGGTATCTTATTCAACAGCACTGCAGAACAATTAGCATTCATAGTAACAGCCGAGAGTTCTTCCATTTTCTTTCTATTCGTGATCAGATCTTTCGGAAATTTAGCATATCTAGGCATTCCTGAAATCACATCAATGAAAGGAAGATTTACATTTATCTGTTTAAACATATCCAAGAATTTGGATTGCTCGGCTTCAAGTCTCTCTTTTTTCATTTTACTCTGGTAAGGAAGTGGTGGTTGGTATGGTTTAACATAAGGTTTAGTCTTAACTGTGTTATCTTCATTAACCTTTTCAACTACCGGTTCTTTTTCCTTATCTTGTTCAGGTTGTGGTTCTTGTAGAGTAGGAATAGCTTCCTCAGAAATTACAGGTATTTCAGGTGGTTTAAGTGTAATACCACTTCTTGTGGTAATGGCTTTAGTTGTTTCATTCCGGAGGTTAGCATTTGTATCACTAGGTAAACTTCCCGGTTTTCTTTCACCTATTAACCTTGCTAGGTTGCTCACTTCTTGTTCCAAATTTTGAATAGAAGCTTGTTGATTTCTAAATGCTTGAGCATTTTGTTCATTGGTTTGTTTCTAAGATGTGAAAAACTGTATTTGAGATTCAACTAGCTTCGTCATCATATCTTCTAAATTCGGCTTTTTATCATCGGTTTGTGGTGGTTTGTTTTGAAAATTAGGTCTTTGCTGATTGTAAGTATTATTGGATACTTGTTGATTACTAGGACCTTGTTGATTGTTGTATGGAACATTTCGATTATAATTCTGGTTTAGATTGTATATTGGTCTTGGCGGTTGATAATTATTCTGATAATTATTTCCAGGCCTTTGGTTTAGATATGAAACATTCTCTCTTTGTTCCATTATCAGTTCAATACTGAGACAATATTTTGTTAAATGTAGTCCTCCACACTGCTCACAACTAATTTGTATTGAGTGGATATCTTTAGTCATCTTTTCCATTCGTCTCTCGACAGCATCTATCTTTGTAGAAATGGAATCTAAGTCATGGCTAGAATCGGCTCTAGCTGCTTTAGATGATCTAACGATATCTTTTTCTTGGTGCCACTCATGTGAGTGGGAAGCAGTGTTATCAATAATTTTGTAAGCATCAGTTTCGGTTTTCTTCATAATGGAACCACCAGCTGCTATATCTATGTCTTTTCTTGTAGTGATGTCGCATCCTTGGTAGAATATTTGTACTATTTGACAAGTGTCTAAACCATGTTGCCGACATCCTCTCAATAACTTTCCAAATCTGGTCCATGCCTCATATAGAGTTTCATTTGGCTTCTGTGTGAACGTAACAATTTCTCCTTGAAGTCTTACGGCTTTAGATGCCGGAAAGAATTGTTTAAGAAATTTTTCAACTAAAACATCCCATGTATCAATCGCCCCTTCAGGTAACGATTCCAACCAACCTTTGGCTTCTCCCTTTAAAGTCCAGGGAAATAACATGAGATATATCTGTTCATCCTCAACTTCTTTTATTTTAAATAAAGTGCAGATCCTATTAAAGGTACGAAGATGTTCATTTGGATCTTCCTTCGGCGTACCACTAAATTGGCATTGATTAGTCACAATGTGTAGAATTTGTCCTTTGATTTCATAATCTAGCGCATTAATGTCTGGATGAGTAATTGCGTGACCTTGGCCAGTGCGTTTAGCTCTCATTCGGTCTTCCATACTTAAAGGTTCCAGATTTTCCATAATTGAATTTGTTGAATCTGAATCACTAGAGGATTCTGATTTAATGGTTCATTCCTCAACAATCTCTGTTTGAATGATTGGTGGTTCCGGAGGAAAGATTAGTGGTTCAGGATCTATGAATCGTCCCTGAATATTCTCCGGATTCTCAATTGTGAGGTCGGGTTCAAAAAATGGATTATCGGAAATTTGAATTGGAGTACTTGGTCGATTGGATGACAATTCTAAAGAAAAATCAACGACGACAATATTTGCTAGATGTCTTGATCGAGTTACAGGTGGTGAACGTACAAAAGGTGGTGAACGTTTTGCTCGATGCATTCACTGAATATCCTATTAGTTTTTAAAAAGGAAGAAAAATTATATAAGTTATCAAATTAATAGACTTTTCTGATTTTGCCCACGTTTCGAATAGCCAAAAGATGCAGCAGAGGGGCAAGATTCGTTTGGTCTCAATATAATTGAGTACTGTTTGGCTCCAATAACCCGGTCCACATACAAATCCAACTATTACTACGAACCAGAAAATTTTGATGTCTATCAATTTAACCGCTTAAAATAATTTTTCGTAATTTAAAGAAATTTAGAGAAGAAGTAAAAAATTCTATGTCCTAAAAACTAGAATGGCGAGAAATAAGAAAGAAAAAGAGCGCGTCGGTATTAAAATTGGAGAAATAAGAAAGAAAAAGAGTGACTTATAAAACTTTAAAACACTCGACTAACCCAACCTTATTATTATCACTAACTTAAAATTAAAATTGCAAATTTAGATTACTAATTGAAGTGATAATTGATACATAGGTAAAAGGCGTCGAAAAATAAAAATAAGAAAGTAGCGCGTTGAAACTTAAAAAGGAACTAAAAACTAAGAATTAAAAGTTACGTCTAAAAATATTAAAGCTTACAAGTAAAACAATATCCCAAATGGAAATAACTTAAAAAGGTACTAAAAACTTAGAACGGTGTCGCAAAAATTCTAAAGCATCTAAATCTTAGTCTAAAGAAAAAAAAGCACTTAAGGGATTTTACGGCAAATCTTAAAAATCTATAAGTAAACACAAAATAACTATGGCAAAAACTATGACTTAAAACTAAATATGAGCGAAAAATACAAATATTATGCTAAAAACAAATAAAAAGGAACAAAATATAAAAATATACTAAAATTTATAAAAAGTACAATTTTTATAAAAATATTATTTTTATATTATTTATTTAATAAAACTATTAATTTTAAAAATTATAAAAACTAAATAAACTAAATATATAAATTAAATCTAAAAACTAAACTAAATAATAAATTAAGTATAACCTAATTAGGGTTTATATAAATAATTAATAATAAAACCGTAATGATTGCTGTTTTCAGTCAGATGTGGCATGTCAGCAGGGCTCAATATAAAACATATAGAGTGTCTATGGTTGTTCCGAAATATATATAGATGTGTCGACATGATAGGTCGAAACATTGTATACGTGTCTATGGTATCTCAAGATTACATAATATACAATACAAGTTGATTAAGTTATGGTTGGAATAGATTTGTTACCAATTTTCACGTAGCTAAAATGAGAAAAATTATCCAATCTTGTTTTACCCATAACTTCTTCATTTTAAATCCGTTTTGAGTGAATCAAATTGCTATGGTTTCATATTGAACCATATTTTATGAATCTAAACAGAAAAAGTATAGGTTTATAGTCGGAAAAATAAGTTACAAGTCATTTTTGTAAAGGTAGTCATTTCAGTCGAAAGAACGACGTCTAGATGACCATTTTAGAAAACATACTTCCACTTTGAGTTTAACCATAATTTTTGGATATAGTTTCATGTTCATAATAAAAATCATTTTCTCAGAATAACAACTTTTAAATCAAAGTTTATCATAGTTTTTAATTAACTAACCCAAAACAGCCCGCGGTGTTACTACGACGGCGTAAATCCGGTTTTACGGTGTTTTTCGTGTTTCCAGGTTTTAAATCATTAAGTTAGCATATCATATAGATATAGAACATGTGTTTAGTTGATTTTAAAAGTCAAGTTAGAAGGATTAACTTTTATTTGCGAAAAAGTTTAGAATTAACTAAACTATGTTCTAGTGATTACAAGTTTAAACCTTCGAATAAGATAGCTTTATATGTATGAATCGAATGATGTTATGAACATCATTACTACCTTAAGTTCCTTGGATAAACCTACTGGAAAAGAGAAAAATGGATCTAGCTTCAACGGATCCTTGGATGGCTCGAAGTTCTTGAAGCAGAATCATGACACGAAAACAAGTTCAAGTAAGATCATCACTTGAAATAAGATTGTTATAGTTATAGAAATTGAACCAAAGTTTGAATATGATTATTACCTTGTATTAGAATGATAACCTACTGTAAGAAACAAAGATTTCTTGAGGTTGGATGATCACCTTACAAGATTGGAAGTGAGCTAGCAAACTTGAAAGTATTCTTGATTTTATGTAACTAGAACTTGTAGAATATATGAAGAACACTTAGAACTTGAAGATAGAACTTGAGAGAGATCAATTAGATGAAGAAAATTGAAGAATGAAAGTGTTTGTAGGTGTTTTTGGTCGTTGGTGTATGGATTAGATATAAAGGATATGTAATTTTGTTTTCATGTAAATAAGTCATGAATGATTACTCATATTTTTGTAATTTTATGAGATATTTCTTGCTAGTTGCCAAATGATGGTTCCCACATATGTTAGGTGACTCACATGGGCTGCTAAGAGCTGATCATTGGAGTGTATATACCAATAGTACATACATCTAAAAGCTGTGTATTGTACGAGTACGAATACGGGTGCATATGAGTAGAATTGTTGATGAAACTGAACGAGGATGTAATTGTAAGCATTTTTGTTAAGTAGAAGTATTTTGATAAGTGTCTTAAAGTCTTTCAAAAGTGTATGAATACATATTAAAACACTACATGTATATACATTTTAACTGAGTCGTTAAGTCATCGTTAGTCGTTACATGTAAATGTTGTTTTGAAACCTTTAGGTTAACGATCTTGTTAAATGTTGTTAACCCAATGTTTATAATATCAAAAGAGATTTTAAATTATTATATTATCATGATATTATGATGTACAAATATCTCTTAATATGATATATATACATTAAATGTCGTTACAACGATAATCGTTACATATATGTCTCGTTTCAAAATCATTAAGTTAGTAGTCTTGTTTTTACATATGTAGTTCATTGTTAATATAATTAATGATATGTTTACTTATCATAATATCATGTTAACTATATATATAACCATATATATGTCATCATATAGTTTTTACAAGTTTTAACGTTCGTGAATCACCGGTCAACTTGGGTGGTCAATTGTCTATATGAAACCTATTTCAATTAATCAAGTCTTAACAAGTTTGATTGCTTAACATGTTGGAAACATTTAATCATGTAAATATCAATCTCAATTAATATATATAAACATGGAAAAGTTCGGGTCACTACAGTACCTACCCGTTAAATAAATTTCGTCCCGAAATTTTAAGCTGTTGAAGGTGTTGACGAATCTTTTGGAAATAGATGCGGGTATTTCTTCTTCATCTGATCTTCACGCTCCCAGGTGAACTCGGGTCCTCTACGAGCATTCCATCGAACCTTAACAATTGGTATCTTGTTTTGCTTAAGTCTTTTAACCTCACGATCCATTATTTCGACGGGTTCTTCGATGAATTGAAGCTTTTCGTTGATTTGGATTTCATCTAACGGAATAGTGAGATCTTCTTTAGCAAAACATTTCTTCAAATTCGAGACGTGGAAAGTGTTATGTACAGCCGCGAGTTGTTGAGGTAACTCTAGTCGGTAAGCTACTGGTCCGACACGATCAATAATCTTGAATGGTCCAATATACCTTGGATTTAATTTCCCTCGTTTACCAAATCGAACAACGCCTTTCCAAGGTGCAACTTTAAGCATGACCATCTCTCCAATTTCAAATTCTATATCTTTTCTTTTAATGTCAGCGTAGCTCTTTTGTCGACTTTGGGCGGTTTTCAACCGTTGTTGAATTTGGATGATTTTCTCGGTAGTTTCTTGTATAATCTCTGAACCCGTAATCTGTCTATCCCCCACTTCACTCCAACAAATCGGAGACCTGCACTTTCTACCATAAAGTGCTTCAAACGGTGCCATCTCAATGCTTGAATGGTAGCTGTTGTTGTAGGAAAATTCTGCTAACGATAGATGTCGATCCCAACTGTTTTCGAAATCAATAACACATGCTCGTAGCATGTCTTCAAGCGTTTGTATCGTCCTTTCGCTCTGCCCATCAGTTTGTGGATGATAGGCAGTACTCATGTCTAGACGAGTTCCTAATGCTTGCTGTAATGTCTGCCAGAATCTTGAAATAAATCTGCCATCCCTATCAGAGATAATAGAGATTGGTATTCCATGTCTGGAGACGACTTCCTTCAAATACAGTCGTGCTAACTTCTCCATCTTGTCATCTTCTCTTATTGGTAGGAAGTGTGCTGATTTGGTGAGACGATCAACTATTACCCAAATAGTATCAAAACCACTTGCAGTCCTTGGCAATTTAGTGATGAAATCCATGGTAATGTTTTCCCATTTCCATTCCGGGATTTCGGGTTGTTGAAGTAGACCTGATAGTTTCTGATGCTCAGCTTTGACCTTAGAACACGTCAAACATTCTCCTACGTATTTAGCAACATCGGCTTTCATACCCGGCCACCAAAAATGTTTCTTGAGATCCTTGTACATCTTCCCCGTTCCAGGATGTATTGAGTATCTGGTTTTATGAGCTTCTCTAAGCACCATTTCTCTCATATCTCCAAATTTTGGTACCCAAATCCTTTCAGCCCTATACCGGGTTCCGTCTTCCCGAATATTAAGATGCTTCTCCGATCCTTTGGGTATTTCATTCTTTAAATTTCCCTCTTTTAAAACTCCTTGTTGCGCCTCCTTTATTTGAGTAGTAAGGTTATTATGAATCATTATATTCATAAATTTTACTCGAATGGGTTCTCTGTCCTTCCTGCTCAAGGCATCGGCTACCACATTTGCCTTCCCCGGGTGGTAACGAATCTCAAAGTCGTAATCATTCAACAATTCAATCCACCTACGCTGCCTCATATTCAGTTGTTTCTGATTAAATATGTGTTGAAGACTTTTGTGGTCGGTATATATAATAATTTTGACCCCATATAAGTAGTGCCTCCAAGTCTTTAATGCAAAAACAACTGCGCCTAATTCCAAATCATGCGTCGTATAATTTTGTTCGTGAATCTTCAATTGTCTAGACGCATAAGCAATCACCTTCGTTTGTTGCATTAATACACAACCGAGACCTTGCTTTGATGCGTCACAATAAATCACAAAATCATCATTCCCTTCAGGCAATGACAATATAGGTGCCGTAGTTAGCTTTTTCTTCAATAATTGAAACGCTTTCTCTTGTTCATCATTCCATTCAAATTTCTTCCCTTTATGCGTTAATGCAGTCAAGGGTTTTGCTATTCTGGAAAAGTCTTGGATGAACCTTCTGTAGTAACCAGCTAGTCCTAAAAACTGGCGTATGTGTTTCGGAGTTTTCGGGGTTTCCCACTTTTCAACAGTTTCTATCTTTGCCGGATCCACCTTAATACCTTCTTTGTTCACTATGTGACCGAGGAATTGAACTTCTTCCAACCAAAATGCACACTTTGAAAACTTAGCGTACAATTCTTCCTTCCTCAATACTTCTAACACCTTTCTCAAATGTTCACCGTGTTCTTGGTCATTCTTTGAGTAAATAAGTATGTCATCAATGAAAACAATGACAAACTTGTCAAGGTATGGTCCACACACTCAGTTCATAAGGTCCATGAACACAGCTGGTGCATTAGTTAAACCAAACGGCATGACCATAAACTCGTAATGACCGTAACGTGTTCTGAAAGCAGTCTTTGGAATATCATCTTCTTTCACCCGCATTTGATGATACCCGGAACGTAAGTCAATCTTTGAATAAACAGACGAGCCTTGTAGTTGATCAAATAAGTCGTCGATTCTCGGTAGTGGGTAGCGGTTCTTGATGGTAAGTTTGTTCAACTCTCGGTAGTCGATACACAACCTGAATGTACCATCTTTCTTCTTGACAAACAAAACAGGAGCTCCCCACGGTGATGTGCTTGGTCGAATGAAACCACGCTCTAAAAGTTCTTGTAATTGGCTTTGTAGTTCTTTCATCTCGCTGGGTGCGAGTCTGTAAGGAGCACGAGCTATTGGTGCAGCTCCTGGTACAAGATCTATTTGAAATTCAACGGATCGATGTGGGGGTAATCCCGGCAATTCTTTCGGAAATACATCGGGAAATTCTTTTGCAATGGGAACATCATTGATGCTCTTTTCTTCAGTTTGTACTTTCTCGACGTGTGCTAGAACAGCATAGCAACCTTTTCTTATTAGTTTTTGTGCCTTCAAATTACTAATAAGATGTAGCTTCGTGTTGCCCTTTTCTCCGTACACCATTAAAGGTTTTCCTTTTTCTCGTATAATGCGAATTGCATTTTTGTAACAAACGATCTCTGCTTTCACTTCTTTCAACCAGTCCATACCGATTATCACATCAAAACTCCCTAACTCTACTGGTATCAAATCAATCTTAAATGTTTCGCTAACCAGTTTAATTTCTCGATTCCGACATATATTATCTGCTAAAATTAATTTACCATTTGCTAATTCGAGTAAAAATTT